>NW_026691542.1:719121-1438243 GCF_020826845.1 Diceros bicornis minor
ACACATGCATGCCCCTATTTCCACGCTGCACACAGGCTGGTTCACTGGACTTTCTTATCCGAGTGTGGACCTCCTGGCCTCGTTAACATAGGCAACAACACCGAAACTTCTCATTGGTCCTTCCCACAGTGTTAGGCAAGTTTGTGCAGGAAGGTAATATGCAATTTCTGCTCTAATATAGGGCTGGCTCCTTGGGAACTAGTTTTAATATTCCTGTTTAAATATACCTGCAGAATCACAAAATAATTAAGCAAAATAATTTGTTGCTGTGGAGGGTTATGGTGATAATTCTCTGAAGTCGTTTTTCCATTTAGCTTTTCTGATTGACTCCAAATACTACAGCACCACACGCTTCTTAGACTGGTGGATGCACAGCTCCACTTCTTTCCAGGGAGAAAGCACAACAGCAGAATATCCGTGGCCTGACTTTCTGGGGCACCAGTATTACTACAAGATTTGGAAGAAGCAAAGTTAGGTCATTTCCAAGGTAAGGAATTAAAAACTTAACACTAAGATGAGGTGGGAAAGTCATATGCCATTAATAATTGTCAGTAATCTGTGCCTGAAATGTCAGACTTTCTCTGAGAAAGAACTCTGAGACCCTATTTCCCATTGTTTTAAATAGGAAAATCTAGAAGGCATAGCAAATCTATCGAAAAACTATACCAATTTCCTAAGTCACAATATGACACCTAGACTTAAGTTACGAACATCATGTGCTCCTCATTTTGTTCCTTCCAACCCAGTCCCACAGGTCTTGAGTGCATGCTGTGAACACGGCACTGTGCTAGGTCTCGAGGCCTTGGTGAGCATCGTGGTGGGGGTGGACCTTGCTGGAGAAAGATGACATCATGAAATCTCAAATCCATGCCACTTACAAAACTGAGGCAAAAATGGAAAGACCCAAGGGACCATGCAAGGATGAGGGCATTAATAGATACTTGGAAGTATTAAAATCCATCTAATGGTGTCATGAGTGAATGTGTTCCACTTTAAAACAAAACACTGCTGTTATTCTGAGATATTGAGTTAGTATCTTTGTGCAAATATGCAGGATTTAAAATGATTATTGACATATAACATGCGTACAGAAATATATGCAGAAGTCATCCACGTAAATCACAAAGAATTATTAAAAAGTGAACACACTTGTGTGACCAAGAACTAGCACCAGCTTTACTCAGGCCCCGACAATCCCTTTCTCCCTATTTCCTCCCCAAAGGTAACTGATATCTTACCAGCGAACACTGTATGTCAAGTTTGTCTTCTTATACAAGTGTTTTATTACAGAACAATTTAAACAATATACAAAATAAACAAAATAGCACAGTAGGCCCGTCACCCAGTTTCAACAACTACTAATCATCTGCCATTTTTGTTTCATCCACACTCCATCCCATTCCCACCTCACTTTATTATTCTTTTAAGCCTTTGTGCATGTGTGGTGAGTAAGATGTATGCACACTGAAAGGCACAAATCTCAACCGTACAGTTTTGGCAAATAAACATGCCCATATAACTTTCATCCCTTTAAGAATAGGATATTTCCATCACCCCCAGAAAACTCCTTCCTGTTCCTTAGCGGTTGAGTGCTCGCGCTCCGCTACTGGCAGCCCGGGTTCGGCTCCCGGGCGCGCACCGATGCGCTGCTTCTCCGGCTATGCTGAGGCCGCGTCCCACATACAGCAAATAAAGGATGTGCAGCTGTGACATACAACTATCTACTGGGGCTTTAGGGGGAAAATATAAATAAATAAAATCTTTAAAAAAAAAACAAAAAACGTTTTTTGGCATGCTGTTTAATTCCTTTATTAGCATTTAAATGACACACCTTTGCATTCTTACTGGGTGGTCCAGATTACAATATGCATCTTTAAGATATCACATCCTACCTAGACTTAATAGTTCACCAGTTTAATCAATGTAAAATATGGAAGCCTTGCTACAGAACAGTTCCATTTACCTCTGTCCTTTGTGCTATTGCTGTCATAAATTTTACATCTACTCGTGTTATAAATCCCACAACACAGTGTTATAGTTTTTGCTTTAGGTAGTCATAGATATTTTAAAGAAATAAGAGGGGCCGGCCCCGTGGCTTAGAGGTTAAGTGCATGCGCTCCGCTGCTCGCGGCCTGGGTTCGGATCCCTGGCACACACCGATGCACCACTTCTCCAGCCATGCTGAGGCCGTGTCCCACATACAGCAGCTAGAAGGATATGCAGCTATGACATACAACTATCTACTGGGGCTTTGGGGGGAAAATAAATAAATAAATAAAATCATAAAAAAAAGAAATAAGAGAAACAAGTTAAGTGTTTGGAAAGGAAATGCTTTGAGACTCTGCAAATGTACTGTTTCTTCTTTAAGTTTCATCCACAGTTTTTGCGTTCATCAGTCATTCTTTCCAACAATAATTATTACTGTAGTGTTAAAGTGGCGATTTTCTATTTCATGCTATCTAGCGCTTTTATTATTTGGAATTCTGTGAGCAAGATTTCTCCCCCCCTTCCTTCTTCCTTTCTTTTTCTCATTCTCTCATTCTTTTTTTTCCCCTTTTTTCTTTCTTCCTTCCCTTCCTTTCTTGTTTAATCTTTTTTATATCAGTATAGCCTCGTGGATATTTATTTTATTCTCTGAGTAATTATCCAATGCTACCATTATTTATTTTGTTGCTCAGAGTTTTCCAGCTTGAGTCATTGGAAAGTCTTTCAGATTGATTCCTTTTGACACGTCCCATCATTTTCTGTGTGTTTTTTTTTGAAAGCACTTTCCTACTTTCTGGCACTACAAGATGATCCAGGCTCATCTTGTATTTTCCATCTCCAGCCCTAGAATTAGCCATTTCTCCAAGAAAATCTGCTTTATTTTATTGGAGAATGATATTTAGAAAACAAGATCTGGGAGCTAGGTGTGCTCATTAATACCAGAGTATCATTGCTTCTGGACCCTCTCAGCAGAGCTTGGAAATGTATGCATGAATATAAACTCAGGTAGACACATCTGTCTATCGATCTATCCATCTATATATCAGTCTATCTATCTATTTGGATAGATATATTAAAAGAGACATGGATTCATACTGATACTTCAAACTCCAATCCAGCACCACAGAGTTTATTCTAGCATTCTCCTTTTGTTTATTTGTAACTTCTTTCACCAACAGTGAGAAACTTAACTCCAGTTAGCTACAATATATTTACTGTGTCAACTAGTTTCAGAATTGCTAATCCATACCCTTATGAAAAACAAATTTACCACCTAGAGTACAGTGTTTGTGTCCAGTACTTTAGTTCTACAGTATCCCGTCAAATCACTGTCTTCCAAAGTAACTTAGGTCAGGACCTTTCATCCCCACCCCTTCTGTATGGTTAGGTCACATGTTTGTAATACAGTGAGATTCATTTTTCACTGCATTCCATCTGAGTTCCCCAGCATCCTGATTGATTTTTAAAATTTGCAGAGTAAAATTCACTCTTTGTGGTGTACAGTTCTATGGGTTTTGACTTTATGGTCATGCATCCATACCCACAGTACCATACAGAGCTGTGTTTTTCACCCCCAAAGTTCTCTCATGCTATCCCTTTGTATTCAACCCCTTCCCCTACTCCATCCCTTGGCAACCACTGATCATTTTCCATCCTTGTAATTCTGCCTTTTCTAGAAAGTCATATAAATGGAATCATATACTGTACAGCCTTTTGAATCTGACTTCCTTTACTTGGAGAAATGCATCCAAGGTTCATCCATGTTGTTGTGTGAATCAAGAGTTTATCCTGGGGCCGGGCCCGTGGCCTTGCAGTTGAGTGCATGCGCTCCCCTACTGGCGGCCCAGGTTCGGATCCAGGGCACGCACTCACACATCGCTTCTCTGGCCATGCTGAGGCCGTGTCCCACATACAGCAACTAGAAGGGTGTGCAATTATGACATACATCTATCTATTGGGGCTTTGGGCGGAAAAAAGGAGGAGGATTGGCAATGGATGTTAGCTCAGGGCTTATCTTTCTCACACACACAAAAAAAAGAGTTTATCCTTTTTACTGTCAAGTAGTATTCTAATGTACTGATGCATCACAGTTTCTTTCTCCATTCACCTGACGAAGAACATTTAGTTTATTTCCAGCTTTTGGCAATTATGAATAAAATGGCTATAAAGATTCCCACAAAGATTTTTGTTTAAACATTAGTTTTCAATTTTCTTCAGTAAATACCTAGGAGTAGGATATCTGAGTCATATAATAAGTGTATGTTTAGCTTTATAAGAACCTGCTCAACTGTTTTCTGAATGCAACTATCATGTTGCATTCCCAGTTGTAATTGCTCCTACTCCTCACCCAACTCCTCATGTGGTATTTGCAATTTTATTTTTTATTTCAGGCACCTAATAGGCGTGCAGTATCTTATTGTGGCTTCTGCTTCATTTTTGAAAGTGAGTTCTGCTAAATATAGAATCTTGTGTTGACTTTTGGGTTTTCTTTCTGCACTTGAAAGATGTCATTTTGGTGTTGAGTTGTCTCTTTTGTTTTTGATAATATATCATCCATCATTCACCTTATTTCTCCCTGTATGTAATGTCTTCCCCTGTATATATGTATTTCCCTGACTGCTTTCAAGATTTTCTTTTTATCTTTGGATTTTAGTAGCTTGACTATCATGTACCTAAGTATGCTTTTATTTTATATTTTACTTTGTGGGTTTGCTGACTTTCTAGGATCTAAAATTTTAGATTTTCCAAGAAATTTTGGAAGTTTTATGCTATTACTTATTGATTTGCCTTTCTGCCTCCTTTAATTTTTCTGTCTTTCTCCTCTCTGCTGGGGACTCAATCATCTCACAGGTCATAAGTCTCTCTTCATTTTTCTTCAAAATTTTTACATTCTTTTCTTCAGACTGGATAATTTCTATTGCTGTATCTTCATGTTTTTTCTACTGTTTCTCATCTACTGGTAAACTCAAAAGTATTTATTTCATTTCATCTTCCTATTTGGTGCTTTTGTGTAATTTCCACTTCTCTGCTGAGTTCCCACATCTGTTCATTCATTATGGGAATATTTTTCTTTACCACCATGATCATCTTTATAATAGCTGCTTTCGTATTCTTGACTGCTAATTGCAACACATTAGGGAGAGTTTCTACTGCCTGCTTTTGGTCACATATGGATTACATTTTCCTGTTTCTTCAAATCTCATGATTCTTTTAAATTGTGTACTGGAAATCATGAAAGATAGGTATAGAGGCTCCGGATTCTATTGTATTTCTTTGAAGAGTGTTGTTACTTTTCTAGCAGGGAATCAACTTGGCTGGACTGAAATTCCAATCCTATCTCCTTTACAGTGGGCATAGCTGAAATCCTCAGTCAGTTCTTTCATCTTCCAACTGCTGTTTTTACACTAGGCCTTCTGGGGCCTACCCTGTATGTGTGTTGTTCAAAGATCTGCCAATTTGGTGTGTGTGGGGGAGAGACTTACATATATATTTTGCGATTTTCCTCTTTGTGTCTCCCTCCCTTCCAGAATTTCTCCCCTAACTTTCCAGCTACTCTGCCAGCCCAAAAATACATCCTCTAACATTACAAGTAAGACTGTAGTTTTTCCCCTGTCTAGGCCATGAACAGATTTTGGAATGCTTTGAGGCAAAAGATTCAAGCTTGCAAATATCTCCTGGTGCAATTCCCATCATTTAAGGGAAGATTCCCTCTCAGTTCAGCTTGCTTTTGGAACTGATTTAAACATATACACATATACACATTTATTAAATGTGTTTTACATATAGCTACACGAGTCTGTATAAATATATATAATATTTTGTGCAGATTTTATCATTGTTATCTGTGAGAGTGTTAGTTCAACAAGCTACTCCACTATTAGTAGAAGCCAGACCTCGGTTTTGTTTCTTTATTGGATTTTATATAAATGGAATTATAAAATATATAGCCTTTTGAATATAATTTCTTTTATACAGCATTATGTTTGTGATATTCATCCATGCTATCGCATGTAGCTAGTGTTTGTTCATTTGTTGAAAATAATTAATTTTTTAATGGTCATAAAATATGCAGAACATAAAATTGTAACCGTTTTTAAGTGTACAGTTCAGCGACATTCAATACCTTCAAATAATTGTGTAGCCATAACCTCCAACCATCCACAGAACTATTTTCACATTGCACTGAAACTTTGTGCCCATTAAGCAACAACTCCCTGTTATCCCTCCCTCTTGCCCATGGGAACCACCATTCTCCTTTCTATTCCTATAAATTTGACTACTTTAATTACCTTATATGAGTGGAATCATACAGCATTTTTCCTTTTGTGACTGGCTTTATTTCACTTAGGATAAATTCCTCAAGGTTCATCCATGTTATAACATGTGTCAGAATTCCTTCCTTTTTAAGGGTGAATAGTATTCCACTCTGTGTATACACCACATTTTTTTGTCAGTTCATCCACTTATGGACACCTGGCTTGATTCCAGCTTCCGGCTATTTTGAATAATGCTTTTAAGAACATGGGTGTACATATATGTCTTTATACCTCTGCGTTCAGTTCTTTTGGGTGTATACCCATAAATGGTGTTCTCAGATTCACTTTTTCACATATAACAGGGTTCCCCACACCTCCAAGAAGCAATTCTTGTAATGCCAGCTGGTTACCAGATAATTCAACTCAATTTGATGCTGACAACCCAGAGATACATCAGATTGTACAGGTTGATGGCTCCATCCTATAATTCTGCACACCCACCCAACCTCACCTTTACTTCAGATGCCAGTTACAAGCCCAGGTTGTTACCTGTACTTCTGACTTACTGGCTATAAACCAGAGGTTCCCACAACCTCCTCCTTGGGTTTAATTAATTTGCTAGAGTGGCTCACAAAACTCAGAGAAACATTTACTAGATCACCAGTTTATTATAAAAGGATATAATTCAAGGAGAGCCTGTTGGAAGTGGTGCATAGGGAAAGGTATGGAGATAATACACAAAGATTTCATGCCATCTCCAGGTGCACCACTCTCCAAGCAGTCCTTGTCATTGCCAACCTGGAAGCTCTCTGAACCGCCTTCTATTGGGATTTTTATGGAGGCTCTCTCACATAGGCGTGATCAATTATTAACTCAGTTTCCAGCCCCTCTCCTTTCTCTGAAGGATAAGGGGTAGGGCTAAAAATTCGAAGCTTCTAATCAGGGCTTGGTCTTTCTGGAGACCAACCCCCATCCAGGAGCCATCCAGGAGCCCACCCAGAATTGCCTCAATAGGACAAAAGATTCTCTTAGTGTTCTTATCACTGGGGAAATTACAAAGGTTTTAGGAGCTCTGTGCCAAGAACTGGACGCAGAGGCCGATAAATATGTTTTTTATTATTTCAGAACCCATAAGAGAAATTTCTAGATCATATAGTAATTCTATTTTTAATTTTTGAAGGAACTGCCATACTGTTTTCCACAGTTTTATATTCTCACACTCAGAGCACAAGGGTTCCAATTTCTCAACATCCTTGTCAACAGTTGTTATGTTCTGATTTTGTGATAGTATCTATCCTAACGGGTGTGAAAAGGTAGCTCATTGTGCTTTTATTTCACTTTTTCCTGATACTTAGTGATGTTGAGCATCTTTTCTTGTGTTTCTTGTTCATTTTATATTTTCTTTGGAGAAATGTCTATTCAAGTATTTTGTGCATTTTTAAATTGAGGTTTTTTTTTTATTGTTGAGTTGTAGATGTTCTTTATTTATTCTATATATTAATCCCTTATCAGATTTGTGATTTGCAAATATTTTCAACCATTCCATGGTTTGCCTTTTTACTCTGTTGATAGTGTCTTGTGATACAGAAAACTTTTTCGTTTTGATGAAGTCCAATTTTTTATTTTTTTGTTACTTATGTCTTTGATGTCATATTAAAGAAATCATTTTTGCAATGGCATTTGGACCCAATGACATACAGCTTTTACCATGTGTTTTCTTCTAAGGATTTTATAGCTTCAACTCTAATATTTATATCTTTGATCCATTTTGAGTTAATTTTTGTATATAGTGTAAAGTAAGGGTCCAACCTCATTCTTTTGCATGTGGGTATCCAGTTTTCCCAACAACATTTGTTGAAAAATTGATCTTTTCTCCAATGAATGATCTTTGTACCTTTGTCAAAAATCATTGGACCATATATGCAAAGTTTTATTCCTGGGCTCTCTGTGCTATTTCATTAGTATAGTGTGTGTATTTATGCCAGTACCACACTGTTTTGATTACTTTATAGTAAGTTTTGAAATCAGGAAGTGTGAGTTCTCTAACTTTGTTCTTCTTTTTCTAGATTGTTTTGGCTATTCAATGTCCCTTGAGAGTCCATATGAATTTTAGGATAGATTTTTCTAATTTTGCAAAACCATCATTGGAATTTTTACCTCTTTGAGTAAGTTGATTCTTAAGTATTTTATTCTTTTGTTGCTATTGTAAATAAAAATGTAAAGTTTTTAAATTTCTTTTTCAGATTACTTATTATTAATGTATAGAAGAACAATAGTTTTTGCGTGTTGATTTTGTGTCGCACTACTCTGCAGAATTTACTAGTTCTAACAAATTTTTGGTGGAAGTTTTAGGGGTTTCAACATATAAGATACTCTTTGTAAACAAATATAATATTACTTCTTCTTTTCAAATTTGGATGCTATTTCTTTCTTTTTCTTGCCTAATTGCTTTGGCTAGAACTTCTAATACCATGTTGAATAGAAGTGGTGAAAATGGGCCGTCTTGTCTTGTTCCTGATCTTAGAGAAAAAGCTTTCAGTCTTTCACCCTTGAATATGATGTTCTCTGTGGATTTCTGTATATGGCTTTTATTATGTTGAAGTAGTTTCCTTTTACCCTGAGTGTTTTTTTAGTGATTTTAGCATGAAAGCATGTTGAGTTTTGTTAAATGCTTTTTCTGCATCCATTGAGATGATCATGTGTTTTCTTCCTTCATTCTGTTAATGTGGTTTATTACATTAATTCATTTTCATATATTGGAACATCCTTGTATTCCAGGAATAAATCCCACTTAAAAATGCTGTATAATCCTTTTAATATGCTGATGAATTTAGTTTATTACTATTTTATGGAGGATTTTTATATCAATATTCATCAATGATATTGACCTATAGTTTTCTTTTCTCTTAGTGTCTTTGGCTTTGATATCAGGGTAGTGCTAATCCCATAGGATGACTTTAGAGGTATTTTCTCCTCTTCAACTTTTTGAAAGAGATTGAAAATAATTGGTGTTAGTAAATTAAAAAAAAAGTCTTTGGGCCCAGGAATAAATTCAGCATAAAATAAATACAAATAAATATTTTTTAAAAATATGAAAAAGTTTTTTACTAAAAAAATTTAAAAATTAAGCTAGTACATCACTTATCACTTTATTTCTAAAAAGTTTTTTAACCTACTAGTAAGCATGAACAAATTGTTAGAATTAAAATGACTGAAGTGTTCATTTTCTTCATTGCAAGTTTTCTGACAGAAGTATATGATGCCATCATGTATGACATCTTTTATGAAAAAATGGTCATTTTTTGTAGTATTTGAGAATATTATGAATTTTCCCAGTGGCCTCTGACAATACTCTGATATGCAAAGTTATCTTTTCAACATGTATGTCTCATCATCATCCTTATCAACTTAACAAACTCAGGTGCTAATTAATCAACTACTTTTCATATGATTCAGGTTCTCCACCACCAACTTCCCTAAGCATCAGGAAATTCTACAACTTCTGCAAGATTAACGATTTTATCTTACAATGTATATATCTCATGTGGTTTAAAACATCCAAAAATCTTTGATAAACTGACCCTGCCCAGACTAAAGCATTGTGAATTATAAAATATGGTCTCTGTTAAGTGGGGAGGGATTTCAGGTTGAACTTAATTTTATAAGTGGTCAATTTATTACAGTGTACTGTTCCGTTATGTATTTCACTTCTTTTCTAAAAAAAAGTGATAGTTGAGGGCACTTAGATAATAAAAATTTGAGAAAATAAGGAACTGATACACACTGTAAGCTTCAAATGTTTTCAAGCATAAGATACAATAAGAACTAAAACTACGAATTGGCGGAGGAAATAGAGATAAGGGGATGAAGTTGCAAAAGTGAATCTATAATAATATCTCAATGGCTAGAGTTGTGGTGCCAAGAAGGTGGTGAAGTCAAAGAATTCATAAAGATGATAATAAACACACTACAAAGAAAAAAGACTGAAATTTTCATAGAGAGAATTTTTACAGTGATATGACAGATAGAGAACAGGGAAGAGAAGTTTGAGTGAGAGACTATCTGCTTCTTAAATTATTTCCACTGTAGAGAACAACAAACCAATTTGCTGAAATCTTTATTCCCCTCTATGACCCTATCTTTACCTGCAAAATATCAGCCCTGAATCGATGTCACAGTCCAGCTTTTCCATCCCTGGAGAACAGAGCAATTTATCTCATATGAAACCTCAACAGCTCAGGCTGTGAAACAAGGCCGGCCATCCATTCTCACAGAGGAGCCAACTGGAGGTAGGATTTTTGGTTCTGAATTCAGCTAAATATCTTCAAAGAATTGTATCTGGCCTTCCTTATCCAGGGCTATCAGTGAAGTGCTGGCTGGCTTTCAGAGAAGAGCAATTCACAGTCAGTGGAGACATTTTCTGTTGAGCTCTCTAGAGAAGGCTGTGGAGCTTGTCAGTAAGAGTTGATTTCTATGGGGATTATATTTTTTTATTTTATTCAGAGATTTATAAAGAAATTTACATGGTAAGAATTATTATCAACAAAATCCGTTATCTATTCTCTGGTCATTTAAGCAAAATCTTCCTCTCAGGGCCAACCCATGGACAAAGCCCAGATTTAGTCTCCAAGAGTCTGCTAGGCACTCTGTGGTCCATGGGAAGCCCTCAAGTTGGCAGCCTGTTTCCTTGTGTGCTGTGCTGGTGTTCAATCTTCCATCTCTTCCGGGTACACCTAGACAGACGCCTATCAGATCATCAAGGGACTTGACCTTGGAGAAATGTACTTTTCATTATCTTTAGACTTCTACACTTTTCAAAAAGACTCTCAGCATTTCCAGTAATTTTGCAGCAGTTTACCCAACACTAAGGTTCTCACTATTAAAAGTTAAAAGAAATAAATTTTGAAAAAGAAAAAGTGATCTTTGCAATTTTGTACAGAATCTACATAAAGGGGGCATCCTTATAAATGGAGGTAATGGTGCTCAGGGCAAGCTACCCCATTAGTCACCACCCTGGTGTGTGTATTGTTTCGAGCTGAAGACAATAAGGACTCAGAGAACTCAGGAAGAATATTTGAATTTCCCCTCCCAAACTGCCTAAAGAATTTAAAACAAAAAATCTGTTTCAGGAAGGAGTTATTATCATGATGGTTGTAAAGATAACGTAGGATAGAGGTTACAATAGGAAAGGCACCAAGCCACTTTTATCAAAAACTCTCTCTCTCACTGACCACATTATCTATAGATGACCATGAGAAGAGTTGTCAGGCAAACATTTGCATTTCTATCTCCATGTGAGTTGTCTTCTTGCCCTCTGTGGTCTTAGACCACTACCCACCCCCAACACCTTCCTCCTCTTTAGCTACAATACTTAAGTGGGTAGCTTAGACAGAGGGACGAGTTGCTCATTTCTGAGTTTCTCCCATGTATACATGTTATTAAACTTGGTATTATTTTCTCCTGCTAACCTGTCTTGTTAACTATTTGGCCAGCCATGAGAACCTTAAGAAAAGGGAAAAGGAAGATTCTCTCACTCCCTCAACAGTTTTTGCGCCCAACGTGGGGCTACGCTGGCTGGCAAGTTGCATTCTCTGGCTGGAAGAAATGCCTTCTCCCTAGATTACTGCAGGGGATGAAATACGGGAACCCCTGACGATAGCCGGTAAAATGTAAGACTTCTTACCACGTCAGCCTCCCGGAATCTCTACCTGTGGAGTCCGGTGGAAGGAGGTGGTGAGAAATTTTTTCTCTTTCGAAATTTAGATTGGCAGGAGAAAATATTTGGGAAACTAGTTTCTTGTGATTTTAGTGACGCTGGTAAATTTGGTAGAGTACTCTTGGTTTTGATCTTGATCGTTTTCCTCCCAGAAATAGTCTCTGTTTTTCTCTTTTGTCTCTGTCTTTTGTATCGTGTGTCATAAGAAGGAAATACCATAGGGTAGGACGCAGGCATAGACCCTATAAGCCTACTGTCCGGGCCGGCCCCACAGACTGGTGAGTTTGCGGGTCTCACCAGACTGGCGTCTATTTACACAAACTTTGCTGTGGGTTAATATGCACATGAAGTGAAGGCCATTGCCAAGGGCATCTTGGAAGCCAAAAAGGCTGCAAATTTGGTGGGCACAGGTCGAGAAGTTAAGAGCCATTAGGGCGCTCGCCACTTTCAGAAGACTCCCGTGACAGGATAAGTTGTGTCACGGAACGGGGTAGAAGACACATGTCCCCCGCCAACTGCAAGAAAATGTCCATGCAATGACGAGGTACTCTGTAAAGCACACAATCCCCAACCCCGTGGCACCTCCCCACCAGGTATTATTCTGACTCCAAGAGACCTAAGGCGTGGCTAAAGCTGTCATTGTGCACATAAGAAAAGAACCGGATGAGGTTTTTCCTTCTGTCTTGTTCTGTGTCCTGAGAAAACTTGGCTTTGTGACCAGTGAGAATATTCTCCTTGGTCTCCACCATACGGAAGGTGCATTTACCGGGGTGCCCCTTGGTGGCCAGTCGAGTAGACTGGGATTCTGAACTGTCTCTTTGTCCGGCTGTGCCAAGCTCTCAGGGGAGTTTGTCATAAAGGACCCAGTCCATAAGGGCTTTTGTCGTCTTAACCTTCGTTGCTTGTTAGTGCTGGAAAAATCCCACTCGAATATTGCCTGCCTGGTGTCACAGATTAGCGGGTCTGTGACTGGAGGCGTCCCACACTATTGTAGGAGACCGGAGACACCGTTTTCACTACACCATCCTTACCGCCTGTGTAACGAAGGTCTTTACTTTCTCTGAATATCTTTGGGAGTGAATTCTGTGGATCATGGGGGCTACATCATCTGCGCCCTCACCAGGGACGCCTCTTGCGTCCATGGTAAAAATTTACTCTAAGCATGGGAAAGTTACCACCGGGTCTTTCCTTAAAAAGGCTTATTGGATCGAGTCACTATTGGAATAAATATACAAATGAAAATCCTACTCGTCAATGGCCAGACAACAGATCCTTTGAATTGGGAAAACTTCTAAATTGAGGAAAAAAAATATGTTTTGAGAGCTCTCACACAATTGTTTAATTGGTACCTAAAAAAGGGCCATAAAAAGGAAGGGAAAAATTTAAATAGCCTTAAGAGCTTGACTCAGGTTACAATTGAATTGAGAACATGTAAAAGTGTAAGTGTTGATAAGATTATAAAGGTTGGAATGTTTGAGCTAATTTTATATAAAGAGGTTACATCAACTTTGCCTGTGTATGTTTTAAAATGTCTGACGGGGAATGCTTCCCTTGTCCAAAATTAGAAGACCAACACCTATTGATAAAAATCTTAATGATAACTATGTTTAAAGGTATAAGAGGTGATGAAATTTACATAAACTTTTGTAAAAAAAACTGATGTTATTTCTATTACAGTACTGGTTAACAAAAATAGTAATTTAAATGATGGCTAATTTTATCTAATGTCTTATGAAGTCTTTTAGACAATCTAAATAATTATTGGCAACAAGTAACTAAATAGTTGTGAAAAAGATGAATGTTGGGTGAACTTTAAATAATAATTATGTGTTATGGTGTTTACAGCTTCCAAAATCTTTTTGGTGACTTAAAACTTTAGAGTTTTGCTAAATTTTGTGATAAAAATTCACTGAGTATCATCATTTCCAAATAAGATAAGATATTAGACATTGATTGCGAAAGTCACGATTGTCTACATTTGGCGTTTCATTACAGGAAAACTAAAAGGTGTTTTGGGTCTATTGGTAAACATGTGTTTTATTAAAAGATTGTACTATAAAGTAACATATTTCTAGAAGTTATGAAGTGTTTATAAATTTTCCAAGCCACAATATACTAATGTAAAAGAAAGTTTATCATGGTTTACTTAGTTTTTACTTACAAATTCGGGTTTCTAAGAGTTAAAATTTCTAATTAGTGTATGTGATTGAAGCTACTAAATATTAAGAAAAAATATGTCTGTGTACAAGGAAAATAAGATGTATAAAGAAGGAACAAAGAATGGAAATATTTTGTTTGATTGATTAAGAAAGATAAATTTGTCTTCAAGTACTAGGAGGGAAAAGAAAGACATGGGACAAATTCTGAATGTAAAATGAAAGTTATAGGTTTGTGGAAGAGGAATTCTGGAAAAGGAGTTTTTGTATGGTGAAGTTGGCTCAGATTGAAATGAATTTAATTAAGTTAATGAATTTTAATATCAGAAGGAAGCTGGTACAAAATTATAATTTGGTCTTCTTTCTCTTAAAAGGATAATTTTCTTGAACTTGATAAAGAGGTTATAAAAGATTTTTCTTTACCTTTGGATAAGTCTACCTGAAAGACAGAAAAAAAAAAAAACTGTTAAAATAATTTCCTGTGTTCAAAAGACTGAGGTTTCTCTATTAAGGTTTTTGGGCTGTTAATGATCTCTTTGCTTTAACGTTTTCTATTTTTGACAAGCTCCCCAAAATTCATATCTTAAATAAAGTCTTTTTTTTTACTTTTTTTCTTTGAGAATTTTCAAAGGGCCCTAGAACTTCTTAAAGAAATTTGCTCTCTTCCTATAATGGGAAAGATACTAAGTTTATTAGGCTTATTCAGTATGTTAAATTGCATGGGAAGCATTGTCAGACAAGTGATGATAAGTCTGCTTAGGTGCTATTATGTGAGCAAATGTTATCGACATAGGTGTTTTAAAATTGTATAACATTACTGAAATTCTGATCTGTCCTGATTATCAGTCATATTTCTGGTTATTATTATTTTAAAGTGTTGTATGTCACAAAATTAATCAAATTTCTCTGTCAATTGCCATTTTGAGGTCTTGTTGTTTACAGACTTATTTCTTTGCTCTAATGCTTTTGCAAAATATTTCAACTTCAGAAAAATTCATGGAAAGGACTCTGGCATTTACACTGGAGTACAGGTTTCTGACAAACTTTCTGATCATAAAACTGACCTTGGTAAGAAATTACAGAAACCTGATGGAAAGACTGATAACTTCATGAAGCTGCTAACAGAAAGATTGGGATCAAGAATGGATTACACAGGACTGAATGAACTGATAAGGATGATTATAATTTTTATGATTTTTCATTTGAAGTATTGCTGAATTTTTAATGTTTTGTTTTTTCAGAGTTAAGGAAAACTTTTTCTCTTTTCTCCTGAGCTAGCTATGACTTATAACAATTTGGCAAATGATATTTTTATAAGTAAAATTGAAATATTTCTCTATTTCTTAGATCTGATCCCTCGAATTTGGAAACTCTTAGTAAGTGAGTATTGTTGTTTTCATGGCAATATAGTTATTTGCATAAGTTCAATAAGAATCTGTTCTCCTTATAACAGGACATAATTGGAAACACTGGTTATATTACCAAGGCTGTGACTGGAAGATCATATTTGCGATATAACCATACAGCTTTTGAGGAATGAAGATTGGACTTTATGGAATAAAGCCACGTGGAAATATTGGCCTGGTACCTTATGTTCCAAGCAGCACTTACCAGGATAAGTAAAGAATGTCACTTATCTGGCAAACACAAGGAACCTCGAAATATTTTGGGGGAACCTAAGAACAGAGGAATTCACCCAAATCTGTAGGTATTACAGGCAAAGTCTGATGACAAAATCCTTGGCTTGACTTTTCTGGCCTGGAGAGGCCTTTAAAGTTCAATCTGAGATTCCTTATAAAAAGTTCCAGCAAAGCAGATTTAAAAGAGCCTATGTGATCAATTGCTATTCTTGCTGTACTTATGTAAATAATTGGGCCAACACTATTGGAACTAGACTTATTTTGCAAACTAGTTAGTTTTAATTTGTCTATCTTTGATAAAAATGAGGGTGATCTTAGAAAGAAAAATTATATTTCAGTAAAAACTATAGTGTACATTTGCGGATATTAGATCCTAGTTTTGTTAATTGTCTGTTAAGGTTTTTGTTTTATATCTGTTGACTGGACTGGATCCTGATTTCTTCTAGTCTAAAATATCTGCCTACAGATGTCCAAACTAACGTTTTTGATTTTTTCCATCATTTTCATTTGAAATCACTGAAAACTGAACCTCCCCTTTTTCCTGAAGCCTTACAAACTGAAGCTGATGGACTTGATATAAACTTAAGAGGTTACCCGATGAAATCATCAGAGACATTTTAAACTGCAAAAGATGCTTTGATGCTGACATCTAAAAATCTTCTTAACTAGCTGTCCCCTATACTCAGAAACTGCTTTACAAATTGCTCCAACCATTAACCTTCTTTTTCTTTCGTTTACATAGAAATGCTTCCATTAAATACTTGATTGCTTGCTTCCACAATATAGGCATAACCTTGAGAGCCCACCTGCATCACCACTGTCAGGGGAAGAGGGCGAATCTCCTTCTGCCCTTTTCCTTAAGGTTCTTATGACTGGCTAAATAATTAACAAGACAGGGTAGCAGGAGAAAATAATACCAAGTTTAATAACATGTATACATGGGAGAAAGCAGGGACACTGCGTTTCTCAACACAATAGCAGATTCTCGTCTTAAATACCATGTCCAACCAAAGACAAGGAGGATGTTGGGGGTGGGAGTGTTAGTTACAGGAGATTATCACTAAAGCACTGTAAACAAGAGTAAGATTTATTATGCCGTTATAAGGCCTCAACTTCTACATTGATAAGTCTCTAGAAATGAGGTCGTCCCCCCTCTTCCCAATACAGAGAGGAAGATACTTTTACAAATGGAGACTTCCCTTGTAAATGATTGTCTGGTAACTCCTCACAGGGCCATCCAGAGCCTGTGGCCAGAGAGACAGAACTTCCGATAAGATGGGCTTGTTGGTGCCTTTTCTATTGTAACCTCTATCCTACATTATCTTTATAGCAGTCATGATAATAACTCCTTCCTGAAACAGATCTTTTGTTTTAAATTCTTAAGGCAGTTTGGGAGGGGAAACTCAAATATTCTTCCTGAGTTCTCTGAGTCCTTATTGTCTTCAGCTGGAAATAATCCGTATACCAGAGCGGTGCTTCCTGGGGTAGCTTGCCCTGAGCACCATCAGTTCCCTCCTCTGAAACTTCCCTAGAAGTTTCACATATTAAAAGCTGAGCTGGTAACTGTGGAGAGAGAAATCGTTTTAGTATCTGAGTGATAAGAAGTCTGCAAAGAGAGAAAAGAACGCAGATTAGGATGAGGATGAACAAGCAGAAAAGAACAAATCGGAGCACATTTCCCCACACCCCATTAAACCAGTCCCCCAATCCTGGAAATAAGTTAGTCCAATAAAATGTGTGAGCTTCGTTTATCTGATGAAAAATGTCAATCTTCTCTTTTAATAGATTTAAGTTAGATATTACTTGACCTGTTTGATTCACATAAAAGTAACATTTTTCTCCAATGATTGCACATGCTCCTCCTTGCTGGGCAGTGAGTACATCCAGAGCACGTCAATTTTGGGGCACCACAGATGCTAGGCTGTTAATACCTGACTGGAGTATGTTCAAGGTTTGCATGGTGGTGTTGAACTCTTGCTCCATTACCATAGAGAGATTTAAGGTTGCCTTTTCCAACTCACAGTCTCCAAAGCTGGGGAATAGGACTCTCAAGGCTGAAAAGAACTTGGAGTTGCGATATACAAGTGGATTTTCCACGATTTCTCAACTGGCACGTTTATGTGGCACAATCTTATTAACAAACGAACCCAGGTTTGTAATTTGGCTGGCATTTCAGGTGGAGTGTTTGGTGACAGAAGGAGCCAGGTATCCAAGTCCGCATCGTCCTGACCAATTAGATGGGAATCCTTTATACACTTTGTTGCCGCATAAAATGAAAAGACCAGTGTAGTTTAAAGACAAAGTTAGAATTGAGTCTGTAGTTCCCAGGATCTGGACTATTTCATGATCTGTGCCACTTGCACTGTTACTACCTAAACATCTCCATTTCCCATGAGCTCCTGTCAGTCTGCGAGAACAGAACAGATTGCAGAATAGCTGGTAGAGGAGGCCTGCAGTCTGATTTTGGCAGCTATAAAGCCTGGTCTTGTCACCTGACCAGGTGAGTCCAGATCTTTGATCCACCCGTATATAGTCTGTGGCATTGGGCACCTTAACCATGCGGATAGCTGCGATACCCCAAGTTGCACACGGGTGGCTCGTAAGCCATCCAGAGCACTTGGTGATTTGGCAAATGTTTGTGCCAGAGGGAGTAGTGATAGAGTCACTTACAATTCCCTTGAGAGTTCTGAAGATGCCACCTGCGGAATCAAACCACAGAGTTTGACTGCAATATTGTCTCGGTATGTCACCCAGGAAAGGTCCAGCGCCATGTTTACTTTCAATGCAGAGGGAAAAACTTTCACTTATTGTTTGTACTTGGGCAAGGGACAGTCTTTGACTTTTTAAGTAGTCTTTCTGGGGCCCAAGTGACTCACCAGGAGACGAAGCAGAGTGAAGTTTCCCTTGTTGCGGATATCATACTCTGTTATTCATCCATTTTCCATACTTAGTCCACCAGGTGTTCATATCAGCAGGAACAAAGACTAGTTCAGGTTCTTTTGCACTATCTAGCTGTTGACATAACCAACAGTCAGATTGATTAGTTAGCGTTACTAGGGCTTGGTAAACTGGCATAAGGGGATGTTTGGTCTGTGCCCGACCTGTTGAAAAAGAGAGGGTTAGTAAAAGCAAGACACATATTGGAAAAGAGCCCATAGCAGAGACTTAGAGAGGGGAAGAGTGACAGATAGAGACCAGCACTCTCCAGTCAGCTTTCTAATAAATGATTAAAAATATATATATAGGGAGTGACGTCAGCATCATGGCGGAGTGAGCTTTCCCGTGAATTCTTCCCCCACAAAATACAACAAAAGTAACAGCCACAGACCAACAACGGAATCCCAGACAGTGAAAAGCTGGAGCGGAGGGATCCACACTGCCGCACATCTGAGAGCGGAACGTGCTGGGCCCCCGGAGGAAGTGGGGAGAGGTAAGGAGAACTCTGCTCCCTCCCCATCAGATCAGCGATCCGGTCCGCGCGGCTCCCAGACAGGGGGGAGTGGCGGCCCTCGGCGGGAAACTGTAGCTCTTCGGGCTCTCTCAGCCAGTGGGAAACTCCTGCACAGAGGGCTCAGAGGAGCCACAGGGCTACCATCAACATCTGAGCAACCCAGAGAGCGGATAAAGAGGGGCAAACGAGAAGCCTCCCACGTCAGGGACCCAGAGGGCAAAAGAGAGAGCTCCCCCCTCCCCGCAACCCGGAGTCTGCAGCTCGACCAGATCTAGCGGTCCGAGGCAGACCTGAATAAACTGGACTGGACCCGTGGATCGCAGTGGGGAAAAGAAACAAAACAAAACAAAACAAAACTGCGGATCGCAGCAGAAAAACTGGGGCAGAGTGCAGGGGGCTTAGACTACACAGCCCTTTACCACCAGACAGTGGCGGCAGGTGGAAATTGCAACCAGAGACTTCCAGGATGAGGAAAATCAAAACCAACACAGGAACCACAATGCAAAAATATATGAAATCACCAGACCAGAAACAAAATGACAAGCACCCAGAAATCAACCCCGAAGACACAGAAATCCATAAACTAAATGACAGAGATTTCAAAATAGCTATCATAAAAACACTCAACGAAATACGAGACAACACAGACAAACAATTAAATGAGATTAGGAGTTTCTTCACAAAAGAGATTGAAATCATAAAGAAAAACCTATCAGGGCTGATGGAGATGAAGAACACAATGGAGGAGATAAAGGAGAATCTGGAATCTTTAAAGAACAGAGCTGACAATATGGAGGAAAGAATTAGTACTTTAGAGGATAGGAATACAGATATACTCCAGATGGAAGAAGAGAGAGAACTAAGACTAAAAAGAAATGAAGAAAGACTCCGAGAAATATCGGACTCTATTAGAAAATGTAACATAAGAATTATAGGTATTCCTGAGGGAGAGGAGAGGGAAAGAGGAACAGAGAGCCTATTCAAGGAAATAATAGCTGAAAATTTCCCAAATCTGGGGAAGGAGCAGGAAATACCAGTAAGTGAAGCCAACAGGACTCCTATATATATTAACAGACAAAGGCCTTCACCACGACACCTAGTGGTAAGGCTAGCCAGGGTCAACGACAAAGAAACAATATTAAGGGCAGCTAGACAAAAACAAAAAATTACGTACAAAGGAACTCCCATCAGGCTCTCAGCGGATTTCTCAACAGAAACTTTTCAGGCTAGAAGAGACTGGAATGATATATTCAAAATACTAAAAGACAAAAACTTTCAGCCAAGAATACTCTATCCAGCAAAAATATCCTTCAAATATGATGGAGAAATAGTAACTCTCCCAGATAAACAAAAGCTAAGGGAGTTCATGGCCACGAGACCGCCACTACAAGAAATACTCAAGAAGGCCCTCAGGCCTGAAAACAAGAAGAGAAAGGGAACACAAAGCTTGGAGTAAGGAGAAAAGTAGGTAGACAAAATCAGAGAAATAGTAGATCTTTACCGGAATAGGTTAGCAACCACTTAAATACTAAACTCAAAGATCAAAGGAAGAAATTCACCAAAAATAAATTTAACCTCATCACTGTAAACACACAGCCACAACACAAGATAGAATAAGGTATAACAAGAGCAACTTAGAAGGGGAAGAGGAAAGTGACTGAATTGACTTAGTATAAGGAAATAGGAGGCTATCAGATAATGGACTATCTCATACAGAAGATTTTTCGCCCAAACCTCAAGGTAACCACTAAACAAATAATCAAATTAAAACCACATATGATAAACAAAGAGAAAAGTAGAAGAATCATAAGACAGAACAACCAAACTGAATTGGCAGTCCAAAACAAATGGGACAAGAAACAAAGGAAATGCAAAAGAACCAGAAAATAAGTGACAAAACAGCAACATTCAACCCTCATATTTCAATAATTACCCTAAATGTAAATGGATTGAACTCTCCAATCAAAAGATACAGAGTGGCAGGATGGATTAAAAAGCAAGACCCAACAATATGCTGCCTTCAGGAAACACATCTTAGCACTAAAGACAAGCACAGGCTCAGAGTGAAAGGATGGAAGACAATACTCCAAGCTAATGGCAAACAAAAGAAAGCAGGTGTTGCCATACTCATATCAGACAAAGTAGACTTCAAGATAAAACAGGTTAAGAAAGACAAAGAAGGGAAATATATAATGATAAAAGGGACACTCCATCAAGAAGACATATCACTTATAAATATATATGCACCCAACATAGGAGCACCAATGTACATAAAACAACTATTAACAAACCTAAAAGGAGAAATCAACAACAACACAATAATAGTAGGGGATCTTAACACCCCACTTACAGCAATGGATAGATCATCCAGACAAAAAGTTAATAAAGAAATATTAGACTTAAATGAAAAACTGGACGAGATGGACCTAGTAGACATATACAGAGCACTCCACCCAAAAACAGCTGACTACACATTCTTCTCAAGCGCGCATGGAACATTCTCTAGGATAGACCATATGTTGGGAAACAAAGCAAGCCTCAATAAATTTAAGAAGATTGAAATCATAACAAGCATCTTTGCAGACCATAAGGCTATGAAACTGGAAATGAACCAGGAAAAAAAAACTGGGAAAGTGACAAAAATGTGGAGATTAAACAATATGCTACTGAACAACCAATGGATCATTGATGAAATTAAAGGAGAAATCAAAAACTATCTGGAAACAAACGAAAATGATAACATGCCATATCAAACCATATGGGACGCAGCAAAAGCGGTCCTGAGAGGGAAACTCATAGCGATACAAGCCCACCTTAACAAACAAGAAAAAGCCCTAATAGGCAACCTTAAATTACACCTAACAGAACTAGAAAAAGAAGAACCAACAAAGCCCAAAGCCAGCAGAAGGAGAGAAATAATAAAAATCAGAGCAGAAATAAATGATATTGAGACCAAAAAAACAGTAGAAAGGATTAATGAAACAAAGAGTTGGTTCTTCGAGAAGATAAACAAAATAGACAAACCCTTAGCCAGGCTAACTAAGAAAAAAAGAGAAAAGGCTCAAGTAAATAAAATTAGAAATGAAAGAGGAGAAATTACAACGGATACCATGGAAATACAGAGGATTATAAGAGAATACTATGAGAAATTATATGCCAACAAATTGGACAATCTAGAAGAAATGGATAAATTCTTAGACTTATACAACCTCCCAAAATTGAACCAAGAAGAAATGGAGAATCTGAATAGACCAATCACAAGTAAAGAGATTGAAATAGTAATCAAAAACCTCCCAAAAAATAAAAGTCCAGGACCAGATGGCTTCTCCAGTGAATTTTACCAAACATTCAAAGAAGATTTAATACCCATCCTCCTCAAACTATTCCAAAAAATAGAGGAAGATGGAACACTTCCTGAATCATTCTATGAGGCCAACATCACCCTGATACCAAAACCAGACAAAGACAATACAAAGAAAGAAAATTACAGGCCAATATCGCTGATGAACATTGATGCAAAAATCCTCAACAAAATATTGGCAAACCGAATACAACAATATATTAAAAAGATCATACACCATGATCAAGTGGGATTTATACCAGAGACGCAGGGATGGTTCAACATCCGCAAATCAATCAACGTGATACATCACATCAACAAAACAAAGAATAAAAACCACATGATCATCTCAATAGACGCAGAGAAGGCATTTGACAAGATACAACATCCATTTATGATAAAAACTCTCAATAAAATGGGAATAGAAGGAAAGTACCTCAACATAATAAAGGCCATATATGACAAACCCACAGCTAACATCATACTCAACGGGGAAAGACTGAAAGCCATTCCTCTGAGAACAGGAACGAGGCAGGGCTGCCCACTCTCACCACTCCTGTTCAACATAGTACTGGAGGTTTTGGCCAGAGCAATTAGGCAAGAAAAAGGAATAAAAGGAATCCAAATAGGTAACGAAGAAGTGAAACTCTCACTATTTGCAGATGACATGATTGTATATATAGAAAACCCTACAGAATCTGTTGGAAAACTGTTAGAAACAATCAACAACTACAGCAAAGTTGCAGGGTACAAAATCAATCTACAAAAATCAGTTGCATTTCTGGGGCTGGCCCGGTGGCGCAAGCGGTTAAGTGCGCGCGCTCCGCTGCGGCGGCCCGGGGTTCGCTGGTTCGGATCCCGGGCGCGCACCGACGCACTGCTTGGTGAGCCATGCTGTGGCGGCGTCCCATATAAAGTGGAGGAAGATAGGCACAGATGTTAGCCCAGGGCCGTCTTCCTCAGCAAAAAAAAAAAAAAGAGGAGGATTGGCGGATGTTAGCTCAGGGCTGATCTCCTCACAAAAAAAAAAAAAAAAAAAAAAAAAAAAATCAGTTGCATTTCTATATGCTAATAATGAACTAACAGAAAGAGAGCTCAAAAAGATAATACCATTTACAATTGCATCAAAAAGAATAAAATACCTAGGAATAAATCTTACCAAGGAGGTGAAGGACCTATACAATGAGAACTACAAGACATTATTGAGGGAAATCTACGATGACATAAAGAAATGGAAAGATATCCCATGCACGTGGATTGGAAGAATAAACATAGTTAAAATGTCTATATTACCTAAAGCAATCTACAGATTCAATGCAATCCCAATCAGAATCCCAATGACATTCTTCACAGAAATAGAAAAAAGAATACTGAAATTTATATGGGGCAACAAAAGACCCCGAATAGCTAAAGAAATCCTAAAGAAAACGAACAAAGCAGGAGGCATCACAATTCCTGACTTCAAAACATACTACAAAGCAATAGTAATCAAAACAGCATGGTACTGGTACAAAAACAGACACACAGATCAATGGAACAGAATTGAAAGCCCAGAAATAAAACCACACATATACGGACAGCTAATTTTCGACAAAGGTGCTAAGGACATGCAATGGAGAAAGGAAAGTTTCTTCAATAAATGGTGTTGGGAAAACTGGACATCCACATGCAAAAGAATGAAAGTGGACTATGTGCTATCGCCATTCACAAAAATTAACTCAAAATGGATCAAAGACCTGAAGATGAGACCTGAAACTATAAAATTCATAGAAGAAAATATAGGCAACACGCTATTTGACATTGGGTTTAAAGGAATCTTTTCGGATGACATGCCTACCCAGACTAGGGAAACTAAAGAAAAAATAAACAAGTGGGACTTTATCAGACTAAAGAGCTTTTATAAGACAAATGAAACCAAAATCAAGATGAACAAACAACCAACCAGCTGGGAGAGAATATTTGCAAAACATACATCTGACAAGGGGTTGATCTCCATAATATATAAAGAACTCACACAATTGAACAACAAAAAAAACAAACAACCCCATCAAAAAATGGGCAGAGGAAATGAACAGACACTTCTCCAAGGAAGATATACAGATGGCCAATAGGCACATGAAAAGATGCTCAACATCACTAATCATCAGGGAAATGCAAATCAAAACAACACTAAGATACCACCTCACGCCCGTAAGAATGGCTATAATCACCAAGACAAAAAACAACAAATGTTGGAGAGGATGTGGAGAAACAGGAACCCTCATACACAGCTGGTGGGAATGCGAATTGGTACAGCCTCTATGGAAAACGGTATGGAGATTCCTCAAAGAATTAAAAATAGAGATGCCCTATGATCCAGCCATCCCACTACTGGGAATCTATCCAACGCACCTGAAATCAACAATCCAAAGAGGCTTATGCACCCCTATGTTCATTGCAGCATTATTAACCATAGCCAAGAAGTGGAAGCAACCTAAGTGTCCCTCGACTGACGATTGGATTAAGAAAATGTGGTATATATATACAATGGAATACTACTCAGCCATAAAAAAAGACAAAATCGTCCCATTTGCAACAACATGGATGGGCCTGGAGCGTATTATGTTAAGTGAAATAAGCCAGAAAGAGAAAGACAAACACTGTATGATCTCACTCATATGTGGAATATAAACCAACACATGGACAGAGAAAACTGGACTGTGGTTACCCGGGAAGTGGGGGTGGGGGGTGGGCACAAGGGGTGAAGGGAGTCATATATGGGGTGATGGACAAACAAAAATGTACAACCCAAAATTTCACAATGTTAGAAACCATTAAAATATCAATTAAAAAAAATATATATATATATATATATCCACTAATAGTTTGTGTGTGTGAGTGTGTATATATATCCTGAGTTTTAAAGCAAGGGAGAGGAAATGGGTCAAAGTAGGTTTTCTTGATCCGTGATCTTGGGAAGAGCTGTCTACTTCATGATGTCGGCTGCTTCTGGGGCCTGGGTTTTGACCTTCGAAATCCTTAGTTTAAGGTCACTTGTGGGGATTATCTCTCAGTTGTCTTGAGAGTGATGTTCTGGGTGATTTTGGTGTGGCTTGCATGGATCCAGGAAGATTTTTTTTTTATTTTGATGGCAGTGCAGGTCGTCAGTAAGGCTTCATAAGGTCCTTCCCAGCGAGGTGACAGTGCGTGTTTTCTTCTAAAGACCTTGATGTACACCCGGTCTCCTGGTCGAAAGGGATGGCAAGGCTTGTCAGAAGGTGGGGGCCACGCCTCTTTTACCTGTTGACGATATGCTTCAAGTATACTAGTTAATTTTTGTATATAACTAGTCATAGCATCAAATTGTTCACTTAAGTTCCCATAATAGTCATTTAATCCAGGAATTGAAGGTTTAGAGACGCCAGTAGGCATCAGACATCCAAAAACTATTTCAAATGAGTCAGTTCATGCTTTTTGTTTGGAGTATTTTGAATCTTCATAAGGGCCAAGGGCAGAGATTCTGGCCATTTAAGTCCAGTTTCTTGACAGACTTTTCCTAGAGTTCTTTTTATATCTAGATTTTTATGTTCCACTTGCCCTGATGACTGAGGGTGATATGGGGTATGAAATTTTAATGAATATCCCAGAGTTTTTGCAAGCAAGTGGTTTATCTCTGCTGTAAGTTCCTTGGTCTGGTTCAATCTATAAAGGAATGCCAAAGCGAGGAATAACTTCAGTTATTAATTTCTTTACCACTGTTGTGGCATCGGCATGTCTGGTCGGATAGCATTCAGTCCATCTACTAAACATGCAGACAATAACCAAACAGTGAGAGTAACCTAAAGCTGAGGGCAAGTCCATAAAATCCATTTGGAGTGCCGCAAAAGGCAGCATGGGCCTGGGAGGACTTCCTGGATCACACCGATTTCTCCCAGAAACTTGGTAAGATTTGCAAGTTGTGCACTGGGAGGTGATTTGGTCAGAAATTTTATGGATGCCAGGGTAAAACCAATTGTCTTTTAGTTCTTTAGCTATCCCCCGTTTGCACATATGTCCCATTTGGTGGGAGATAAGTGCAAGCCAAAAAGTCAAAAGAAAAGGAGCTGCTGGAAGTCCATTTGGTCCAATGTATAATCCATCTGATAATTGTGTGGCACCCTTTTGTATCCAATTGTCTTTTTCAGATTGTGGGGCATTTGTCTGATAGTTAATAACATCAGTCAGGGATAAAGGCAGGTTTAAAAATTGGGTGGAAAACGGATAAGGGGGTATATAGTGAGCTGCATGTTTAGCAGCTCTGTCAGCCCTGTCATTCCCTAAAGATATGACATCAGTCTCCTTAGTATGGGCTGAACAAGGAACAATGGCAATTTTTGAAGGAAAGTGAATAGCTTGTAATAAGGCTGTAATTAAGTGTCCATTAGCAATAGGAGTTCTTGCAGAGGTTAAGAATCTACGGGATTTCCAAATTGTGCCAACAACATGGCAGACTCCAAAAGCCTATTTGGAGTCTGTGTAAATAGTGGCAGTTTTTTCTTTTGTTAATGTGCAGGCCCTAGTAAGAGCTATGACTTCAGCAGCTTGGGCTGATCTTATGGTGGGCCAAGAATAAGCTTCAAGAGTTTCATGTGGGGAAACTGTGGCATAACCAGTTATTATGGTTCCCCAGGAATTCCGTTTACAGGAGCCATCACAAAACAGAAGTAAGTCTGGATTGTCTAAAGGGATGTCTGAGAGATCCTCTCATGGCTTTGAGACCATTTCTATAGTTGCAAGGCAATCATATGGAATGGAGTGGGGCTCTCCATCATCAGGAAGGGGCAGTAAAGTAGCTGGATTTAAAGTGTTGCAACGATGTAAGATGATGGAAGGGTTAGTTAAAAGAGCCTGCTCATAGGTGGTCTGTCGCCGTGTAGAGACGTGTTGTGTCCTATGAACTTGCAAAATAGCTGACACAGAATGTGGGACATAGAGGTGAATGGGAGAGCCTAATGTAAGAGTACTGGCCTTATCAATCAGGGTGGCAGCTGCAGCCACCGCACGTAAGCATGGGGGCATGCCTGATGCCACAGGGTCTAGTTGGCATGAGAAATATGCTATAGGACGTATTTGAGAGGCAAAAGATTGCCCTAGAATGCCTGTAGCAATTTCATTATTTTCATGACAGTATAGATGAAAAGGCTTGTCAAAATTAGGTAAGCCAAGAGCTGGAGGCATGGACAAAGATATTTTTAAGGCCTCTAAGGAGTTTAATGCCTCTGAGGGCCAGGAAATAGGCTCTGGGGTGATATCTGGGAGAAGAGAATACAGAGGTTTAGCAAGGGCTGCAAAATTAGGAATCCATTGGCAGCAGTAACCAGCAGCTCCTAGAAATTGACGTAGCTGTTTCTTTGTTTTGGGGAGATGGATGGATAAAATTGACTCAAGGCGTTTAGGGGTTAGCTTTTGAATGCCTTGAGATATCTCATGCCCTAAGTAGGTAACAGTCATTTGCACCCACTGAAGTTTAAACCTGGAGGCTTTATGGCCTCGTTCAGCTAGGGCTTTCAGGAGAATGAGCGAATCTGTAAGAGCCCCCTGCTTAGTTGGATTACAGAGTAAAAGGTCATCAACATATTAAACAAGAGTGGAGCTTTGAGTAAAGACTACAGAATCCAAGTCAGCTTTAAGGACCTGGGAAAATATTGAGGGGGACTCACAATATCCCTGAGGTATTCGAGTCCATGTAAATTGTCTCCCTTTAAATGTAAATGTGAAAAGAAATTGTGAGTCAGGGTGTAATGGGATTGAAAAGAAAGCTGAGCAGAGGTCAACTACTGTAAAGCAGGCTGCATCAGCAGGTATTGAGGTCAGGAAGACAGCTGGATTAGGGACCACAGGATGCCGAGGAATTACAAAAGAGTTTATGGCTCTGAGGTCTTGTACAAATCTATAGATTTGGTTCCCGTCTGAGTCAAATTTGCCTTCCTTTTTTACTGGCAAGATTGGAGTGTTACAGGGCAAGGAAGTAAAAGCTAGTACACCCTGTTGCAAAAGGGAGTCTATTATGGGTTGAATTCCTCGCTCGGCATCTCTGGAGAGCGGGTATTGGGCTACTGATGGAAACGGTTTATTTTTTTTCCAAGTAACATGCACGGGCTCAGCACTAAGCAACAATCGTACCTCATTTGCATGTGTAGCCCAAAGACTGGTTGGGACATTCTTTAAAGACTCATCTTCCTCAGAAGGATTTAAATCAGGACAAGTTTCCATCATGGAAAGTAGGAGACTTGGGGCTTGGTCAGAAGGCAAGGCGATAAAAACACCTTTTTCATTACAATTTATAGTGGCATTGAATTTACATAACAAATCTCGGCCAAAGAGGTTTGCTGGTGAACAGTCAGAAACTAAAAAAGCATGATGAGTGTTAAGGGGGCCTAAATATATTGGAGTGGGCTTAGATATAGGCAGTGAAATAGGCTGTCTAGAGACTCAAACAGCTTGATAGAATCAGAGGTAACAGGTAGAGATAAATCCTTTGAACAGATAGTAGAGAATGTCGCACCAGTGTCAATTAAGAAATCCAGTTTTCGAACCTCTATTTTAAGTTTAACTGTAGGCTCAGGAGTGCGACTAAGGATCGGCTGACCCCATCATTTGAGGAAGAAATGCCCCTCAGGTAGAGAAAAATGAGCCTTTTGGTGGTGCTGGGGTCAAGCGGGAACATTTTTTAAACTGCCGGGGGAAGAGAGAGAATCTCCCTCTGCCCTTTCCCTTAAGGTTCTTCTGGCTGGCCAAATAATCAACAAGACAGGTTAGCAGGAGAAAATAATACCAAGTTTAATAACATGTATACATGGTAGAAAGCAGGGACACTGCGTTTCTCAACACAATAGCAGAAATTCTCATCTTAAATATCATTTTCAGCAAATGACAAAGGAGGATTTTGGGGGTGGGGGGAGTCAGTTACAGGAGATTACCACTAAAGCACAGTAAACAAGAGTAAGGTTTATTATGTAGCTCAAGGCCTCATCTTCTACATTGATAAGTCACTTGAAATGAGCTCATCCCCCTCTCTTCTCCAAACAGAGAGGGAGATACCTTTACAAATGGAGATTTCCCTTGTAAATGTAAATGATTGTCTGGCAACTCTTCACAGGGTCATCCAGAGAATGTGGCCAGAGAGACAGAACTTCTGATAAGAGGGGCTTGTTGGTGCCTTTCCTATTGTAACATTTACCTTACGTTATCTTTACAGCCATCATGATAGATCTGTTCCAGGAAGGAGCCACCATGTCAAATTCTTTAGGAAGTTAGTGGGGGAAGTCAAATGTCCCTAGAAAAAACAACCAAGGTAAAGAGATAGATTTCAGGGTGGCCAAATCCCGATCTCCCACAAAACTTTCCCTTCTCTTAAGAGCGGCACACGCCCTTTTCCAATGCCTTGGTTTCTTGCAATACCTATAATTGTCTGAAGGCAAATAGGGAGACCTCTGAGTGGGCTTTAGTTTACTTTCAGGGTTGAATTTTTGCTTTTCAAAAGATTAAATTTGCAAAGCAAGAAGAGTTGTCTTTAATTATTTTTATTTTTTTTGCTTTCTTTCTGACAATTTTCAAAGAATTGTGTAGCAGCCTCCATTATTACACTTAATGGTTGCCCTGCCCAAACAACCACACTGTTTTGAATTTGTTTCTTTATATCAGGAAGAAAATTTCCAACTAAAGCAGAAATTAGGAGATTCTTATGCTCTGGAGCTTCCAGATTCAATGCAGTGTGCCTTTGGAAAGTCTGAGTAAACCGTTCAACAAAAGCTTTATGTTGTTCCCCCTCGTTCTGAGTGCATAATTCAATTTTTGACCGATTAACTTTAGGAGGAAACGCCTCTAGAATCGCTCCTATTAAACCTTGAATATCAGCCTGTAGCTGTGCCACTTCCTGGTCATCTGCAGGAGGGTCTGGGAGAGGGTCTGGCCATGTATTTCCTCTATGAGGGGGGTTTTTGCTAGGGGGCCGTCTGGCCTGTCTGATAACTACAGTGTAGTCATGGGATGGAAGAACGCCCCTTAGCAGCCAGTCAAGGTCTCGGTGGGTGGGGCTATGAATAGCCACTAATCTTTCTAATTCTTCTCTAAATTTAGTAGGGTCTTCTGGCAATGGAGGCAGGAGAGTTTCATAATTTAAAAGATCAGCTGATGTCCAGGGGACATGAATTCTCTGCAGCAGAGGTCCAGGATACATCTTCAGTGGATACTGCATAGGAATGTCTGAAGCTGACAGACCCTGATTACAGAGCCCTGGAAAGTAGGAGGAGTTGTAAGACACAGCAAAACGAACCTTCTTGCCCTTCCTGGGTGTTTCTACTAAATTTATTTCTTGGTTTATAACATTTACACAAGTAACCTGTATGCCCCTTGCTTGGAGGTCAGGCCTAAGCGCCCCCTGTAAATCTTCAACAGTGAGAGAAGATAAAACAGGCAGCTGGATGAACTGCGGAGAAGTTGGAGTCCTGGGACCTAAGGGAACTGGCTGAGGAGGTGACTGAGGAGATAAGTCTTGAAGGGGAGGATTTGGGCCAGGGACCCAGAAATCCAAAAGATATTCTTGGGAGTCAGGGACAGGGAGTTGGGGATATAAGGGAGTGTAGGAGGGAGGAGACAGGGAATTTTCAGTAAATTTGACTTTCAATCTTTGCTCTAACTCCGACTTTTGTTCTTTTATATTATAAATATATTCCCTAAGGCTAGCCATAATACTATTCTGGGTTTTCTTTTCAATTTGATCTACCCATAAATACCAATAAGGCAGCTGCTTGGGATGAGTCAAATATCCATAGAAAGAAAAAGGGCTGGGTTTTCCAAAGATGTAACAAGAATGATCAAGTCTTGATTCACACCTAGATATCCTGCTCCTGTTCTCCATGAATTGTAAAATTGAAGTTAATTATCTCGTTCATTTTGTCTAAATCTATTGGGTCACTTTGGCACTGAGCCCCTAAGCTGGTCCACAGCCTGCTTCAGCAGACACCAAACTCTCTCTCAAGTGCCTGCATTCTTGTGCTGAGTAGGTATTGTATTTATTTAGATCGTATTCAACAAAAGATCTTCACGGATTCACTCAAGTACTTAAGTATCTACTATGTGCCCAAAGGTCTTGAAATGTTGGGGGTCTGCAAGGAAGACAGATATGCCTAAACAGATAAATTACACTACTGAAATCATTTGAATGAAAGAGATGTGAATAAACTGCCGTGGGACTCCAGGCAAAGAACCCCCATGGGTTGACCTTCAACTAAGAGATACAGCTCTGTCCTGGGGCTCTGAGGAGAAAAACAGCCACCATGGGGGGTGGACAGGCTCTGTACCATCTAAGGAAAGGAAAAGGAAGGGAGAGAAGATAAAGAGAAAACAAGAGAAACGGAAAGGTTTTCTTCTTCTGAGTGTTTCTGCCACCCACTTTTGGAGCACACTGCTTGCTGATGTCCTTTCCGGCCAGTCTTATCCTTCAGCCGGCTTCAGGAGACTTCAACAATTCGATTGAAAGGAGCTGGGCTCCTCCGTGCAGGCAATGCCAACTCCGGAGGGAGCCAGGAGGGGAGCCAAAGATTCACAGGACTCTGCAGCCCTTCTGCAGCTCACTGGTGTGGAGGGGCACCGAGGCTTCACCTTGGCCTCTGTCTCCAAGTTCACATAAAGGAGGGTCGGTTCCTTCCTCGCTAGATGAGCGTGGAGAGAAACCTCCTTCACAGAAGGGATTATGGAATAATTAAAGTCAGAGCCTTGAACAAGGCAAAGGGTTAGCACCATGAATCTGAAGTGACTGGACATGTGAATTAGTAACCAGTAGGACGAGGAGCTGAAGACAAAAAAAGAAAAAAGGCAAGAAACCAGTTCTCGATTTTCTAAGATGGAAATGCAAGTCTTTCTTCTTCCAAAAGAAAAAAGTCATTGAACACTTTCCTTGAAAATAAAACTGAAAGGGGCCACATGTTGCAAAGAAGGGTTTTAACCGTGATGTCACTACACAATCATGTGTAGCCATCAGTTGTTAAGTGCACTGCAAATAGTTCACACCTTAACAATTATGTTACCAAAGTTCGCAGTTGAGAAATATAGACACACACACATATACATATATATACATGTAAGAAAAGAGTAGAGTGTGTGCCAATTTCTCACTGTACTATTGACAATATCACTCTTACAATTGAAAGCATGACTAGGAGAGAGAAGGTGGTGTGACCCTAGATTGCTAGAGTCACAGCAAGAAAAGTTAAGAAAGTGCCATCAGGTCATTTGGACAAAAGAATGCTATATGGCTGTTGGGTTTATAAGAGATCCATTGGAGAAAAACAAGTCACTACATTAAATTATTTTCTACTTACCTGCATCACCCTCTCCAAGAACACATATTCTAAAATGAGACAAGTTATTACATTAAAAATGACCGGCTCTGGCATTTGGAAAACTACATCAAATAATGAAGTAAAAACTGGGTTACAAACATCCTGGTATCAACTCCAACTACCGTCTTTTACCAAACTAAAACTCTAATGATCACTAATTCACTTGCAATCTAGTGCTCCTCCCATATACAAAATCAACAACTTCCAATGTGTCATAACTTTTTTAAAATTTCCCTAACATTTTAGAGGATAATGTAAATATGTCTCCTGGAAAAGTTGAGAAAGATGGAGACACTAGGAAAGGAAAAGACGAAAATACTCCCCTAATCAATGATGTAAAACACAAGGCATGAACAACTGTGAAAAGAATTCTCTATGACATTGATCAAGTCTACTATCTCTACGCCTGGCTCTTTCCTATCAGTCATTTGATACATAAACAAATAGAATAGTGTATTTCATGGGATCAATTCTTTTAGCGGCGTGCTTTCCCTTTGACCACTACATATGCTTTTATGTGTTTGCTTTATTTTCAGGCGGCGTCACATCAGAACACCCTCATCTCGGCAGATCTTTGCCTTAAGGAACTCTACCTCGGCCCTTGATCAACTGTACTCTGTGTTATGGTCAACTCAGAGCCCTACATGGATCAGTGTTTCCTACCGCCTCTCTCCCGTGCGTTGCTCATGTCAGGGAGTATAGTCCACCGAGTGAACAGTAAGCAGTCTTCCCAAAGCATCAGATATGAAAAGGAGGAGACGCGGGGTTGGGTGTGGGACCCCATTCCGTGCCTCAGTGCAGACAAGCTAGAGGTCAATGCATCCCTCCAGAGACTGGGAGAAAAACAGGAGGTTATGAGCACGAGGTTCCCTCTGCAGCCCTTGAAGCAGGGACCTGGAATCAAACTGCTGACACCGTGGATCGTGGTTGGTTTGACAGGGAACTCACGAGGAAGATAAGGACGTGAAATAATGAAAATTATAAGAACAGCAGCGAACACTTCTACTGAGCCAAGGACTGCACCCTGAATGTAAACGCTGTGCTGGAACATATCTTAACTCACATGACCCTGAAAACATCCCGACGTAGTCAATGTTGTTCTTTGCACCATTTGCTAGATGAAGAGACTGGGTACAGTGGCTAGAAAACTCAGCCAGGTTACAAAGCGGATAAATGGCCGAGCCCAGGCTCAGTGCTCTTCTGTGATGCTCTTGGACTACAACTCCAAGTGAAGTCTCTAACGGCTATCTCCGCTCGCACTGCCAACACCATCGTCCTCCGTGGAGTGGATGGAGGCAGGCGTGGGCAGGGCAGGGAGCCGGGTGTGGCAGGCCGCCAGATCTAAGGTCTGGCACACAGGTTGCCAGGAGGCTCCCTCCTCTGAGGGGGCCCAGCACACGCCCCAGGGGACTTGGCGGCAGGCCCCAGGGCCCTTTCCCCCGTATCTTGTCCACTTGAAAGGGGCCTGGCCCAGGTGGCCGGTTGGGCTGGTTGGCCAGCCTCCTTTGGACAAAGCAGGCGAGCCCAGCCAGCCTTCCAAGCGCCCCCGGCGTGGCACCAGCGCCCTCAGGCCGAGGGCCTCACGCGTGCCCTCCAACGCGGATTTCTCCTCAGAGCCGTGGCCTGGGCACTAGGAAGGCCAGGCCCTCCCGACTCCAGAGATGATGCTGGGACCCGTCGCCGGAAGGGCCTGCCCTTGTGGCAGCGGCTCCCCAAGCCGGCGGCCTGCTGGGGCCTCACTCACTGCTTGGCCATAAGCCTGTCTCGGCCCTTCGGATTCCACAGAGCCTTTCCTCCACCTGGCTGGAGTCGACAAGTGCGGGCGTGGGGTGAGGCCGTGGTTTTGCCTTTCCAGGAAGAAATGAGGCCCGGGCAAAAGCAGCTGGCCGAGGCAGAGCCTTGACTTGGCACCCCAGTCGGCCTTTGGCCACCAGGTGCAGACCACCGCTTCCAAAGAAGGGAAGCGGCCGGCCAGCTGATTGCAAGTGGGGGATGGGAGGGAGACAACGGCTGAAGCCAAGTCCAGCAGGGCGTTGGCGTTCCTTCTTCAGCTGGGACTGGCCTGGCCTGGCCTGGCGGGTGGGCGGGGCCTTCACTGAGGACCCCCGAGGCCCGCCCTAGGCCCTGGCGGTGGCGGGTGGCGCATGCGCCCTTGGCCTCAGGGGTTGAACCCAAGCCCACAGGGCACTCAAAGCAGCTGGAGAAAGAAGGGGCCAGGGGAGAGGAAGGCATGTAGGCGAGGCGGGCAGGGCTCGCCCACCTCTTCTCCTCAGGTCCCCGAGAGAGAAAGAGAGAGAGAGAGAGAGAGAGTGAGAGACAGACAGACAGACAGGCAGGGAAAGAGTGAGAGATCCCTGACCTCTGAGTATCTGCATCCACCACTGCTGCCAACTCACAGGCCATCCCACTTCCCCCCCTCCATCCCCATCCCCAGGCGAGGCCCCCCGGGGCCAGCCACACCACAGAGAGGCCCCTTCATGGTCACCTCCGTGCTGTCCCTTCCGGGCCTGACCCCACTGCAGGGGAACCGGTTCAGACAATCCAATCGTCTACATGTCCCTCTCCATGACAATTGTCTTCTCCAGTCTCACATGACCAAACCGCACCCCCAACATCCTCCTTTGTCTGCAGCTGGAGATAGGAGGACAATCTCTGCCATTGTGTTGAGAGACTCAGTTTCGCGGGTTTTTCCCCTGTACACGTGTTCTTAAGCTGGGTATTATTTTCTCCAGCGAACCTGTCTTGTGAAGTATTTGGCCAGCCATAAGAAGCTTCAGGGAAGAGGCGGAGGGGCCTCCCACACCCGGGTCCTGTCCTGCCCAGGCCCCCCGAGGGAGGACGATGGTCGTGGCAGTGGCGAGCGGGCTGGGGCCCAGCCTGCCCTTAGATGCCCCGGGGAAGGGCGTCGAGGGATGGGCTGCCCCTGGCCAGGTCTGAGGGAGCGACCCAGCTAATGACAAATGTGGATGTCCTGGGTGGGCCTGTGGAATGGAAGAGGGGAGGGACTGGCACAGAGGTGAGCAGGAACAGGCCTCTCTGTGGTGGGGAGCTGAGGAGAGTAAGATGGTGCCCCCTGCACACCTCACCTACCTCTCCATGGGCCCTTCTTTCTCTGGCCGCTCCGGGAGCCCTGCGGGCTTGGCTTCAACCCCCCACCCACCGCACAGGCCAAGGGCGCCTGCGCGACCGCCAGGGCATAGGGCTGACCTCGGGGGTCCTCAGTGAATGCCCCGCCCTCCCTCCAGGCTCTGACCCAGCTGCAGCTGTTCCTTTGCCGCCCTTCTGGACTGGGCTTCAGCTGTCTCCCTCCCCTCCCCCACTCCCACTCAGCTTGCAGGCCGCTTCCCTGCCTTGAAAGCATTGCTCTGGCCCTGAGGGCCACAGACCTACTGGGCTTCAAGCTCAAGGCTCTGCCTGGGCCTGCTGCTTCGGCCAGGGGCTCATTTCTTCCTGGAAAGACAAAGCCATGGCCTCACCCCACGCCTGCACTTTGCCACGGCAGGCAGCCCAGGTGTAGGAAAGGCTCTGTGGAGTCAGAAGTGCCGAGACAAGCAGATGGCACCAGAGGGTTTGGGGGCCAGGGTGTAACTGGGCTAGCCCCTCCTCCCGGAAGTCGGGGAGGCCCGGCCTTCCTAGTGCCCAGGCCACGGCTCCGGGGAGAAATCCGCCATGGAGGGCACGCGGGAGGCCCTCTGCCTGAGGTGGCAGGTGTCACGCCAGGGCCACTGCAAGCCTGGCTCGGCTTGCCTGCTTTCTCCAAAGGAGGCTGGCCGACCAGCCGAACCTGGCACCTGGGCCAGCCCCTTCCAAGGGGACGAGTTCCAGAGGATAGAGCCCTGGGGGCGGCTGCCAAGTCTCCTGGGGCATGTGCTGGGCCCCCGTCAGAGGAGGAAGCAGCCTGGTAAACGGTGTGCCAGGCCTGAGATCTGGAGGCCTCCCACAGCCGGGTCCCTGTCCTGCCCAGGCCCCCCGAGGCAGGACGATGGTCAGGCAGTGGCGAGCGTGGTGGGGCTGGCGCCGAGCCTGCCCTTGGATGCCCCGGGGAAGGGCGCCGGGGGATGGGCTGCCCCTGGCCAGGTCTGAGGGAGCGACACAGCTCGGGGCTGTCGGGGGCAGAGAGAGAACCCCCCTCCGCCCTTTCCCTTCACGTTCTTAGGGCTGGCCAAATCCTTCCCAAGACAGCTTGTCTGGAGAAAATCAGACCCAGCTGAAGAACATGTGTCCATGGGGGAAACCCGGGAAACTGAGTCTCCCCACACAATAGCAGAGATTCTCATCTTGCATCCTCTCCTGAGCTAATGACCAAGGTGGATGTCCCGGGTGGGCCTGTGGAATGGGAGAGGGGAGGAAGTCTATTGTCATGCAGAGGGACATGGAAAGACTTGTCTGAAGCTTATCCCCTGCACTGGAGTCAGGTCGGGAAGGGAAGGCACAGAGGGGAGCAGGAAGCGGCCTCTCTGTGGTGGGGCTGGCTCCCGGGCAGGCGTGGGGGTGATGGCTGGAAGTGGGATGGCGCGTGAGTTGGCACCAGCCAGCGGTAGAGGCCAAGACTCAGAGGTCATGGATCTCTCTCTCTGTCTCTGTCTCTCTCTCTCTCCCTCAGGGAGCTGAGGAGAGAAAGGTGGCTCCCCCTACCCACCTCGCCTACCTCTCCAAGGGCCCTTCTTTCTCTGGCCACTCCGGGAGCCCTGCGGGCTTGGCTTCAACCCCCCACCCACCGCACAGGCCAAGGGCGCCTGCGCGACCGCCAGGGCCTAGGGCTGACCTCGGGGGTCCTCAGTGAATGCCCCGCCCTCCCTCCAGGCTCTGACCCAGCTGCAGCTGTTCCTTTGCCGCCCTTCTGGACTGGGCTTCAGCTGTCTCCCTCCCCTCCCCCACTCCCACTCCCACTCAGCTTGCAGGCCGCTTCCCTGCCTTGAAAGCATTGCTCTGGCCCTGAGGGCCACAGACCTACTGGGCTTCAAGCTCAAGGCTCTGCCTGGGCCTGCTGCTTCGGCCAGGGGCTCATTTCTTCCTGGAAAGACAAAGCCATGGCCTCACCCCACGCCTGCACTTTGCCATGGCAGGCAGCCCAGGTGTAGGAAAGGCTCTGTGGAGTCAGAAGTGCCGAGACAGGCAGATGGCACCAGAGGGTTTGGGGGCCAGGGCGTAACTGGGCTAGCCCCTCCTCCCGGAAGTCGGGGAGGCCCGGCCTTCCTAGTGCCCAGGCCACGGCTCCGGGGAGAAATCCGCCATGGAGGGCACGCGGGAGGCCCTCTGCCTGAGGTGGCAGGTGTCACGCCAGGGCCACTGCAAGCCTGGCTCGGCTTGCCTGCTTTCTCCAAAGGAGGCTGGCCGACCAGCCGAACCTGGCACCTGGGCCAGCCCCTTCCAAGGGGACGAGTTCCAGAGGACAGAGCCCTGGGGGCGGCTGCCAAGTCTCCTGGGGCATGTGCTGGGCCCCCGTCAGAGGAGGAAGCAGCCTGGTAAACGGTGTGCCAGGCCTGAGATCTGGAGGCCTCCCACAGCCGGGTCCCTGTCCTGCCCAGGCCCCCCGAGGGAGGACGATGGTCGGGCAGTGGGGAGCGTGGTGGGGCTGGCGCCGAGCCTGCCCTTGGATGCCCCGGGGAAGGGCGCCGGGGGATGGGCTGCCCCTGGCCAGGTCTGAGGGAGCGACCCAGCTCGGGGCTGTCGGGGGCAGAGAGAGAACCCCCCTCCGCCCTTTCCCTTCAGGTTCTTAGGGCTGGCCAAATCCTTCCCAAGACAGCTTGTCTGGAGAAAATCAGACCCAGCTGAAGAACATGTGTCCATGGGGGAAACCCGGGAAACTGAGTCTCCCCACACAATAGCAGAGATTCTCATCTTGCATCCTCTCCTGAGCTAATGACCAAGGTGGATGTCCCGGGTGGGCCTGTGGAATGGGAGAGGGGAGGAAGTCTATTGTCATGCAGAGGAACATGGAAAGACTTGTCTGAAGCTTATCCCCTGCACTGGAGTCAGGTCGGGAAGGGAAGGCACAGAGGGGAGCAGGAAGCAGCCTCTCTGTGGTGGGGCTGGCTCCCGGGAAGGCGTGGGGGTGATGGCTGGAAGTGGGATGGCGCGTGAGTTGGCACCAGCCAGCGGTAGAGGCCAAGACTCAGAGGTCATGGATCTCTCTCTCTGTCTCTGTCTCTCTCTCTCTCTCTCAGGGAGCTGAGGAGAGTAAGGTGGCTCCCCCTACCCACCTCGCCTACCTCTCCATGGGCCCTTCTTTCTCTGGCCGCTCCGGGAGCCCTGCGGGCTTGGCTTCAACCCTCCACCCACAGCACAGGCCAAGGGCGCCTGGGCGACCGCCAGTGCATAGGGCTGACCTCGGGGGTCCTCAGTGAATGCCCCGCCCTCCCTCCAGGCTCTGACCCAGCTGCAGCTGTTCCTTTGCCGCCCTTCTGGACTGGGCTTCAGCTGTCTCCCTCCCCTCCCCCACTCCCACTCAGCTTGCAGGCCGCTTCCCTGCCTTGAAAGCATTGCTCTGGCCCTGAGGGCCACAGACCTACTGGGCTTCAAGCTCAAGGCTCTGCCTGGGCCTGCTGCTTCGGCCAGGGGCTCATTTCTTCCTGGAAAGACAAAGCCATGGCCTCACCCCACGCCTGCACTTTGCCACGGCAGGCAGCCCAGGTGTAGGAAAGGCTCTGTGGAGTCAGAAGTGCCGAGACAGGCAGATGGCACCAGAGGGTTTGGGGGCCAGGGCGTAACTGGGCTAGCCCCTCCTCCCGGAAGTCGGGGAGGCCCGGCCTTCCTAGTGCCCAGGCCACGGCTCCGGGGAGAAATCCGCCATGGAGGGCACGCGGGAGGCCCTCTGCCTGAGGTGGCAGGTGTCACGCCAGGGCCACTGCAAGCCTGGCTCGGCTTGCCTGCTTTCTCCAAAGGAGGCTGGCCGACCAGCCGAACCTGGCACCTGGGCCAGCCCCTTCCAAGGGGACGAGTTCCAGAGGATAGAGCCCTGGGGGCGGCTGCCAAGTCTCCTGGGGCGTGTGCTGGGCCCCCGTCAGAGGAGGAAGCAGCCTGGTAAACGGTGTGCCAGGCCTGAGATCTGGAGGCCTCCCACAGCCGGGTCCCTGTCCTGCCCAGGCCCCCCGAGGGAGGACGATGGTCGGGCAGTGGCGAGCGTGGTGGGGCTGGCGCCGAGCCTGCCCTTGGATGCCCCGGGGAAGGGCGCCGGGGGATGGGCTGCCCCTGGCCAGGTCTGAGGGAGCGACCCAGCTCGGGGCTGTCGGGGGCAGAGAGAGAACCCCCCTCCGCCCTTTCCCTTCAGGTTCTTAGGGCTGGCCAAATCCTTCCCAAGACAGCTTGTCTGGAGAAAATCAGACCCAGCTGAAGAACATGTGTCCATGGGGGAAACCCGGGAAACTGAGTCTCCCCACACAATAGCAGAGATTCTCATCTTGCATCCTCTCCTGAGCTAATGACCAAGGTGGATGTCCCGGGTGGGCCTGTGGAATGGGAGAGGGGAGGAAGTCTATTGTCATGCAGAGGGACATGGAAAGACTTGTCTGAAGCTTATCCCCTGCACTGGAGTCAGGTCGGGAAGGGAAGGCACAGAGGGGAGCAGGAAGCGGCCTCTCTGTGGTGGGGCTGGCTCCGGGGCAGGCGTGGGGGTGATGGCTGGAAGTGGGATGGCGCGTGAGTTGGCACCAGCCAGCGGTAGAGGCAGAGACTCAGAGGTCATGGATCTCTCTCTCTGTCTCTGTCTCTCTCTCTCTCCCTCAGGGAGCTGAGGAGAGTAAGGTGGCTCCCCCTACCCACCTCGCCTACCTCTCCAAGGGCCCTTCTTTCTCTGGCCGCTCCGGGAGCCCTGCGGGCTTGGCTTCAACCCTCCACCCACAGCACAGGCCAAGGGCGCCTGCGCGACCGCCAGGGCCTAGGGCTGACCTCGGGGATCCTCAGTGAATGCCCCGCCCTCCCTCCAGGCTCTGACCCAGCTGCAGCTGTTCCTTTGCCGCCCTTCTGGACTGGGCTTCAGCTGTCTCCCTCCCCTCCCCCACTCCCACTCAGCTTGCAGGCCGCTTCCCTGCCTTGAAAGCATTGCTCTGGCCCTGAGGGCCACAGACCTACTGGGCTTCAAGCTCAAGGCTCTGCCTGGGCCTGCTGCTTCGGCCAGGGGCTCATTTCTTCCTGGAAAGACAAAGCCATGGCCTCACCCCACGCCTGCACTTTGCCACGGCAGGCAGCCCAGGTGTAGGAAAGGCTCTGTGGAGTCAGAAGTGCCGAGACAGGCAGATGGCACCAGAGGGTTTGGGGGCCAGGGCGTAACTGGGCTAGCCCCTCCTCCCGGAAGTCGGGGAGGCCCGGCCTTCCTAGTGCCCAGGCCACGGCTCCGGGGAGAAATCCGCCATGGAGGGCACGCGGGAGGCCCTCTGCCTGAGGTGGCAGGTGTCACGCCAGGGCCACTGCAAGCCTGGCTCGGCTTGCCTGCTTTCTCCAAAGGAGGCTGGCCGACCAGCCGAACCTGGCACCTGGGCCAGCCCCTTCCAAGGGGACGAGTTCCAGAGGATAGAGCCCTGGGGGCGGCTGCCAAGTCTCCTGGGGCGTGTGCTGGGCCCCCGTCAGAGGAGGAAGCAGCCTGGTAAACGGTGTGCCAGGCCTGAGATCTGGAGGCCTCCCACAGCCGGGTCCCTGTCCTGCCCAGGCCCCCCGAGGGAGGACGATGGTCGGGCAGTGGCGAGCGTGGTGGGGCTGGCGCCGAGCCTGCCCTTGGATGCCCCGGGGAAGGGCGCCGGGGGATGGGCTGCCCCTGGCCAGGTCTGAGGGAGCGACCCAGCTCGGGGCTGTCGGGGGCAGAGAGAGAACCCCCCTCCGCCCTTTCCCTTCACGTTCTTAGGGCTGGCCAAATCCTTCCCAAGACAGCTTGTCTGGAGAAAATCAGACCCAGCTGAAGAACATGTGTCCATGGGGGAAACCCGGGAAACTGAGTCTCCCCACACAATAGCAGAGATTCTCATCTTGCATCCTCTCCTGAGCTAATGACCAAGGTGGATGTCCCGGGTGGGCCTGTGGAATGGGAGAGGGGAGGAAGTCTATTGTCATGCAGAGGGACATGGAAAGACTTGTCTGAAGCTTATCCCCTGCACTGGAGTCAGGTCGGGAAGGGAAGGCACAGAGGGGAGCAGGAAGCGGCCTCTCTGTGGTGGGGCTGGCTCCGGGGCAGGCGTGGGGGTGATGGCTGGAAGTGGGATGGCGCGTGAGTTGGCACCAGCCAGCGGTAGAGGCAGAGACTCAGAGGTCATGGATCTCTCTCTCTGTCTCTGTCTCTCTCTCTCTCCCTCAGGGAGCTGAGGAGAGTAAGGTGGCTCCCCCTACCCACCTCGCCTACCTCTCCAAGGGCCCTTCTTTCTCTGGCCGCTCCGGGAGCCCTGCGGGCTTGGCTTCAACCCTCCACCCACAGCACAGGCCAAGGGCGCCTGCGCGACCGCCAGGGCCTAGGGCTGACCTCGGGGGTCCTCAGTGAATGCCCCGCCCTCCCTCCAGGCTCTGACCCAGCTGCAGCTGTTCCTTTGCCGCCCTTCTGGACTCGGCTTCAGCTGTCTCCCTCCCCTCCCCCACTCCCACTCAGCTTGCAGGCCGCTTCCCTGCCTTGAAAGCATTGCTCTGGCCCTGAGGGCCACAGACCTACTGGGCTTCAAGCTCAAGGCTCTGCCTGGGCCTGCTGCTTCGGCCAGGGGCTCATTTCTTCCTGGAAAGACAAAGCCATGGCCTCACCCCACGCCTGCACTTTGCCACGGCAGGCAGCCCAGGTGTAGGAAAGGCTCTGTGGAGTCAGAAGTGCCGAGACAGGCAGATGGCACCAGAGGGTTTGGGGGCCAGGGCGTAACTGGGCTAGCCCCTCCTCCCGGAAGTCGGGGAGGCCCGGCCTTCCTAGTGCCCAGGCCACGGCTCCGGGGAGAAATCCGCCATGGAGGGCACGCGGGAGGCCCTCTGCCTGAGGTGGCAGGTGTCACGCCAGGGCCACTGCAAGCCTGGCTCGGCTTGCCTGCTTTCTCCAAAGGAGGCTGGCCGACCAGCCGAACCTGGCACCTGGGCCAACCCCTTCCAAGGGGACGAGTTCCAGAGGATAGAGCCCTGGGGGCGGCTGCCAAGTCTCCTGGGGCGTTGCTGGGCCCCCGTCAGAGGAGGAAGCAGCCTGGTAAACGGTGTGCCAGGCCTGAGATCTGGAGGCCTCCCACAGCCGGGTCCCTGTCCTGCCCAGGCCCCCCGAGGGAGGACGATGGTCGGGCAGTGGCGAGCGTGGTGGGGCTGGCGCCGAGCCTGCCCTTGGATGCCCCGGGGAAGGGCGCCGGGGGATGGGCTGCCCCTGGCCAGGTCTGAGGGAGCGACACAGCTCGGGGCTGTCGGGGGCAGAGAGAGAACCCCCCTCCGCCCTTTCCCTTCAGGTTCTTAGGGCTGGCCAAATCCTTCCCAAGACAGCTTGTCTGGAGAAAATCAGACCCAGCTGAAGAACATGTGTCCATGGGGGAAACCCGGGAAACTGAGTCTCCCCACACAATAGCAGAGATTCTCATCTTGCATCCTCTCCTGAGCTAATGACCAAGGTGGATGTCCCGGGTGGGCCTGTGGAATGGGAGAGGGGAGGAAGTCTATTGTCATGCAGAGGGACATGGAAAGACTTGTCTGAAGCTTATCCCCTGCACTGGAGTCAGGTCGGGAAGGGAAGGCACAGAGGGGAGCAAGAAGCGGCCTCTCTGTGGTGGGGCTGGCTCCGGGGCAGGCGTGGGAGTGATGGCTGGAAGTGGGATGGCACGTGAGTTGGCACCAGCCAGCGGTAGAGGCAGAGACTCAGAGGTCATGGATCTCTCTCTCTGTCTCTGTCTCTCTCTCTCTCCCTCAGGGAGCTGAGGAGAGTAAGGTGGCTCCCCCTACCCACCTTGCCTACCTCTCCATGGGCCCTTCTTTCTCTGGCCGCTCCGGGAGCCCTGCGGGCTTGGCTTCAACCCTCCACCCACAGCACAGGCCAAGGGCGCCTGGGCGACCGCCAGTGCATAGGGCTGACCTCGGGGGTCCTCAGTGAATGCCCCGCCCTCCCTCCAGGCTCTGACCCAGCTGCAGCTGTTCCTTTGCCGCCCTTCTGGACTGGGCTTCAGCTGTCTCCCTCCCCTCCCCCACTCCCACTCAGCTTGCAGGCCGCTTCCCTGCCTTGAAAGCATTGCTCTGGCCCTGAGGGCCACAGACCTACTGGGCTTCAAGCTCAAGGCTCTGCCTGGGCCTGCTGCTTCGGCCAGGGGCTCATTTCTTCCTGGAAAGACAAAGCCATGGCCTCACCCCACGCCTGCACTTTGCCACGGCAGGCAGCCCAGGTGTAGGAAAGGCTCTGTGGAGTCAGAAGTGCCGAGACAGGCAGATGGCACCAGAGGGTTTGGGGGCCAGGGCGTAACTGGGCTAGCCCCTCCTCCCGGAAGTCGGGGAGGCCCGGCCTTCCTAGTGCCCAGGCCACGGCTCCGGGGAGAAATCCGCCATGGAGGGCACGCGGGAGGCCCTCTGCCTGAGGTGGCAGGTGTCACGCCAGGGCCACTGCAAGCCTGGCTCGGCTTGCCTGCTTTCTCCAAAGGAGGCTGGCCGACCAGCCGAACCTGGCACCTGGGCCAACCCCTTCCAAGGGGACGAGTTCCAGAGGATAGAGCCCTGGGGGCGGCTGCCAAGTCTCCTGGGGCGTTGCTGGGCCCCCGTCAGAGGAGGAAGCAGCCTGGTAAACGGTGTGCCAGGCCTGAGATCTGGAGGCCTCCCACAGCCGGGTCCCTGTCCTGCCCAGGCCCCCCGAGGGAGGACGATGGTCGGGCAGTGGCGAGCGTGGTGGGGCTGGCGCCGAGCCTGCCCTTGGATGCCCCGGGGAAGGGCGCCGGGGGATGGGCTGCCCCTGGCCAGGTCTGAGGGAGCGACACAGCTCGGGGCTGTCGGGGGCAGAGAGAGAACCCCCCTCCGCCCTTTCCCTTCAGGTTCTTAGGGCTGGCCAAATCCTTCCCAAGACAGCTTGTCTGGAGAAAATCAGACCCAGCTGAAGAACATGTGTCCATGGGGGAAACCCGGGAAACTGAATCTCCCCACACAATAGCAGAGATTCTCATCTTGCATCCTCTCCTGAGCTAATGACCAAGGTGGATGTCCCGGGTGGGCCTGTGGAATGGGAGAGGGGAGGAAGTCTATTGTCATGCAGAGGGACATGGAAAGACTTGTCTGAAGCTTATCCCCTGCACTGGAGTCAGGTCGGGAAGGGAAGGCACAGAGGGGAGCAAGAAGCGGCCTCTCTGTGGTGGGGCTGGCTCCGGGGCAGGCGTGGGAGTGATGGCTGGAAGTGGGATGGCACGTGAGTTGGCACCAGCCAGCGGTAGAGGCAGAGACTCAGAGGTCATGGATCTCTCTCTCTGTCTCTGTCTCTCTCTCTCTCTCTCAGGGAGCTGAGGAGAGTAAGGTGGCTCCCCCTACCCACCTCGCCTACCTCTCCATGGGCCCTTCTTTCTCTGGCCGCTCCGGGAGCCCTGCGGGCTTGGCTTCAACCCTCCACCCACAGCACAGGCCAAGGGCGCCTGGGCGACCGCCAGTGCATAGGGCTGACCTCGGGGGTCCTCAGTGAATGCCCCGCCCTCCCTCCAGGCTCTGACCCAGCTGCAGCTGTTCCTTTGCCGCCCTTCTGGACTGGGCTTCAGCTGTCTCCCTCCCCTCCCCCACTCCCACTCAGCTTGCAGGCCGCTTCCCTGCCTTGAAAGCATTGCTCTGGCCCTGAGGGCCACAGACCTACTGGGCTTCAAGCTCAAGGCTCTGCCTGGGCCTGCTGCTTCGGCCAGGGGCTCATTTCTTCCTGGAAAGACAAAGCCATGGCCTCACCCCACGCCTGCACTTTGCCACGGCAGGCAGCCCAGGTGTAGGAAAGGCTCTGTGGAGTCAGAAGTGCCGAGACAGGCAGATGGCACCAGAGGGTTTGGGGGCCAGGGCGTAACTGGGCTAGCCCCTCCTCCCGGAAGTCGGGGAGGCCCGGCCTTCCTAGTGCCCAGGCCACGGCTCCGGGGAGAAATCCGCCATGGAGGGCACGCGGGAGGCCCTCTGCCTGAGGTGGCAGGTGTCACGCCAGGGCCACTGCAAGCCTGGCTCGGCTTGCCTGCTTTCTCCAAAGGAGGCTGGCCGACCAGCCGAACCTGGCACCTGGGCCAGCCCCTTCCAAGGGGACGAGTTCCAGAGGATAGAGCCCTGGGGGCGGCTGCCAAGTCTCCTGGGGCGTGTGCTGGGCCCCCGTCAGAGGAGGAAGCAGCCTGGTAAACGGTGTGCCAGGCCTGAGATCTGGAGGCCTCCCACAGCCGGGTCCCTGTCCTGCCCAGGCCCCCCGAGGGAGGACGATGGTCGGGCAGTGGCGAGCGTGGTGGGGCTGGCGCCGAGCCTGCCCTTGGATGCCCCGGGGAAGGGCGCCGGGGGATGGGCTGCCCCTGGCCAGGTCTGAGGGAGCGACCCAGCTCGGGGCTGTCGGGGGCAGAGAGAGAACCCCCCTCCGCCCTTTCCCTTCAGGTTCTTAGGGCTGGCCAAATCCTTCCCAAGACAGCTTGTCTGGAGAAAATCAGACCCAGCTGAAGAACATGTGTCCATGGGGGAAACCCGGGAAACTGAGTCTCCCCACACAATAGCAGAGATTCTCATCTTGCATCCTCTCCTGAGCTAATGACCAAGGTGGATGTCCCGGGTGGGCCTGTGGAATGGGAGAGGGGAGGAAGTCTATTGTCATGCAGAGGGACATGGAAAGACTTGTCTGAAGCTTATCCCCTGCACTGGAGTCAGGTCGGGAAGGGAAGGCACAGAGGGGAGCAGGAAGCGGCCTCTCTGTGGTGGGGCTGGCTCCGGGGCAGGCGTGGGGGTGATGGCTGGAAGTGGGATGGCGCGTGAGTTGGCACCAGCCAGCGGTAGAGGCAGAGACTCAGAGGTCATGGATCTCTCTCTCTGTCTCTGTCTCTCTCTCTCTCCCTCAGGGAGCTGAGGAGAGTAAGGTGGCTCCCCCTACCCACCTCGCCTACCTCTCCAAGGGCCCTTCTTTCTCTGGCCGCTCCGGGAGCCCTGCGGGCTTGGCTTCAACCCTCCACCCACAGCACAGGCCAAGGGCGCCTGCGCGACCGCCAGTGCATAGGGCTGACCTCGGGGGTCCTCAGTGAATGCCCCGCCCTCCCTCCAGGCTCTGACCCAGCTGCAGCTGTTCCTTTGCCGCCCTTCTGGACTGGGCTTCAGCTGTCTCCCTCCCCTCCCCCACTCCCACTCAGCTTGGAGGCCGCTTCCCTGCCTTGAAAGCATTGCTGTGGCCCTGAGGGCCACAGACCTACTGGGCTTCAAGCTCAAGGCTCTGCCTGGGCCTGCTGCTTCGGCCAGGGGCTCATTTCTTCCTGGAAAGACAAAGCCATGGCCTCACCCCACGCCTGCACTTTGCCACGGCAGGCAGCCCAGGTGTAGGAAAGGCTCTGTGGAGTCAGAAGTGCCGAGACAGGCAGATGGCACCAGAGGGTTTGGGGGCCAGGGCGTAACTGGGCTAGCCCCTCCTCCCGGAAGTCGGGGAGGCCCGGCCTTCCTAGTGCCCAGGCCACGGCTCCGGGGAGAAATCCGCCATGGAGGGCACGCGGGAGGCCCTCTGCCTGAGGTGGCAGGTGTCACGCCAGGGCCACTGCAAGCCTGGCTCGGCTTGCCTGCTTTCTCCAAAGGAGGCTGGCCGACCAGCCGAACCTGGCACCTGGGCCAGCCCCTTCCAAGGGGACGAGTTCCAGAGGATAGAGCCCTGGGGGCGGCTGCCAAGTCTCCTGGGGCGTGTGCTGGGCCCCCGTCAGAGGAGGAAGCAGCCTGGTAAACGGTGTGCCAGGCCTGAGATCTGGAGGCCTCCCACAGCCGGGTCCCTGTCCTGCCCAGGCCCCCCGATGGAAGACGATGGTCGGGCAGTGGCGAGCGTGGTGGGGCTGGCGCCGAGCCTGCCCTTGGATGCCCCGGGGAAGGGCGCCGGGGGATGGGCTGCCCCTGGCCAGGTCTGAGGGAGCGACCCAGCTCGGGGCTGTCGGGGGCAGAGAGAGAACCCCCCTCCGCCCTTTCCCTTCAGGTTCTTAGGGCTGGCCAAATCCTTCCCAAGACAGCTTGTCTGGAGAAAATCAGACCCAGCTGAAGAACATGTGTCCATGGGGGAAACCCGGGAAACTGAGTCTCCCCACACAATAGCAGAGATTCTCATCTTGCATCCTCTCCTGAGCTAATGACCAAGGTGGATGTCCCGGGTGGGCCTGTGGAATGGGAGAGGGGAGGAAGTCTATTGTCATGCAGAGGGACATGGAAAGACTTGTCTGAAGCTTATCCCCTGCACTGGAGTCAGGTCGGGAAGGGAAGGCACAGAGGGGAGCAGGAAGCGGCCTCTCTGTGGTGGGGCTGGCTCCGGGGCAGGCGTGGGGGTGATGGCTGGAAGTGGGATGGCGCGTGAGTTGGCACCAGCCAGCGGTAGAGGCAGAGACTCAGAGGTCATGGATCTCTCTCTCTGTCTCTGTCTCTCTCTCTCTCCCTCAGGGAGCTGAGGAGAGTAAGGTGGCTCCCCCTACCCACCTCGCCTACCTCTCCAAGGGCCCTTCTTTCTCTGGCCGCTCCGGGAGCCCTGCGGGCTTGGCTTCAACCCTCCACCCACAGCACAGGCCAAGGGCGCCTGCGCGACCGCCAGGGCCTAGGGCTGACCTCGGGGGTCCTCAGTGAATGCCCCGCCCTCCCTCCAGGCTCTGACCCAGCTGCAGCTGTTCTTTGCCGCCCTTCTGGACTCGGCTTCAGCTGTCTCCCTCCCCTCCCCCACTCCCACTCAGCTTGCAGGCCGCTTCCCTGCCTTGAAAGCATTGCTCTGGCCCTGAGGGCCACAGACCTACTGGGCTTCAAGCTCAAGGCTCTGCCTGGGCCTGCTGCTTCGGCCAGGGGCTCATTTCTTCCTGGAAAGACAAAGCCATGGCCTCACCCCACGCCTGCACTTTGCCACGGCAGGCAGCCCAGGTGTAGGAAAGGCTCTGTGGAGTCAGAAGTGCCGAGACAGGCAGATGGCACCAGAGGGTTTGGGGGCCAGGGCGTAACTGGGCTAGCCCCTCCTCCCGGAAGTCGGGGAGGCCCGGCCTTCCTAGTGCCCAGGCCACGGCTCCGGGGAGAAATCCGCCATGGAGGGCACGCGGGAGGCCCTCTGCCTGAGGTGGCAGGTGTCACGCCAGGGCCACTGCAAGCCTGGCTCGGCTTGCCTGCTTTCTCCAAAGGAGGCTGGCCGACCAGCCGAACCTGGCACCTGGGCCAGCCCCTTCCAAGGGGACGAGTTCCAGAGGATAGAGCCCTGGGGGCGGCTGCCAAGTCTCCTGGGGCGTGTGCTGGGCCCCCGTCAGAGGAGGAAGCAGCCTGGTAAACGGTGTGCCAGGCCTGAGATCTGGAGGCCTCCCACAGCCGGGTCCCTGTCCTGCCCAGGCCCCCCGAGGGAGGACGATGGTCGGGCAGTGGCGAGCGTGGTGGGGCTGGCGCCGAGCCTGCCCTTGGATGCCCCGGGGAAGGGCGCCGGGGGATGGGCTGCCCCTGGCCAGGTCTGAGGGAGCGACCCAGCTCGGGGCTGTCGGGGGCAGAGAGAGAACCCCCCTCCGCCCTTTCCCTTCACGTTCTTAGGGCTGGCCAAATCCTTCCCAAGACAGCTTGTCTGGAGAAAATCAGACCCAGCTGAAGAACATGTGTCCATGGGGGAAACCCGGGAAACTGAGTCTCCCCACACAATAGCAGAGATTCTCATCTTGCATCCTCTCCTGAGCTAATGACCAAGGTGGATGTCCCGGGTGGGCCTGTGGAATGGGAGAGGGGAGGAAGTCTATTGTCATGCAGAGGGACATGGAAAGACTTGTCTGAAGCTTATCCCCTGCACTGGAGTCAGGTCGGGAAGGGAAGGCACAGAGGGGAGCAGGAAGCGGCCTCTCTGTGGTGGGGCTGGCTCCGGGGCAGGCGTGGGGGTGATGGCTGGAAGTGGGATGGCGCGTGAGTTGGCACCAGCCAGCGGTAGAGGCAGAGACTCAGAGGTCATGGATCTCTCTCTCTGTCTCTGTCTCTCTCTCTCTCCCTCAGGGAGCTGAGGAGAGTAAGGTGGCTCCCCCTACCCACCTCGCCTACCTCTCCAAGGGCCCTTCTTTCTCTGGCCGCTCCGGGAGCCCTGCGGGCTTGGCTTCAACCCTCCACCCACAGCACAGGCCAAGGGCGCCTGCGCGACCGCCAGGGCCTAGGGCTGACCTCGGGGGTCCTCAGTGAATGCCCCGCCCTCCCTCCAGGCTCTGACCCAGCTGCAGCTGTTCCTTTGCCGCCCTTCTGGACTCGGCTTCAGCTGTCTCCCTCCCCTCCCCCACTCCCACTCAGCTTGCAGGCCGCTTCCCTGCCTTGAAAGCATTGCTCTGGCCCTGAGGGCCACAGACCTACTGGGCTTCAAGCTCAAGGCTCTGCCTGGGCCTGCTGCTTCGGCCAGGGGCTCATTTCTTCCTGGAAAGACAAAGCCATGGCCTCACCCCACGCCTGCACTTTGCCACGGCAGGCAGCCCAGGTGTAGGAAAGGCTCTGTGGAGTCAGAAGTGCCGAGACAGGCAGATGGCACCAGAGGGTTTGGGGGCCAGGGCGTAACTGGGCTAGCCCCTCCTCCCGGAAGTCGGGGAGGCCCGGCCTTCCTAGTGCCCAGGCCACGGCTCCGGGGAGAAATCCGCCATGGAGGGCACGCGGGAGGCCCTCTGCCTGAGGTGGCAGGTGTCACGCCAGGGCCACTGCAAGCCTGGCTCGGCTTGCCTGCTTTCTCCAAAGGAGGCTGGCCGACCAGCCGAACCTGGCACCTGGGCCAACCCCTTCCAAGGGGACGAGTTCCAGAGGATAGAGCCCTGGGGGCGGCTGCCAAGTCTCCTGGGGCGTTGCTGGGCCCCCGTCAGAGGAGGAAGCAGCCTGGTAAACGGTGTGCCAGGCCTGAGATCTGGAGGCCTCCCACAGCCGGGTCCCTGTCCTGCCCAGGCCCCCCGAGGGAGGACGATGGTCGGGCAGTGGCGAGCGTGGTGGGGCTGGCGCCGAGCCTGCCCTTGGATGCCCCGGGGAAGGGCGCCGGGGGATGGGCTGCCCCTGGCCAGGTCTGAGGGAGCGACACAGCTCGGGGCTGTCGGGGGCAGAGAGAGAACCCCCCTCCGCCCTTTCCCTTCAGGTTCTTAGGGCTGGCCAAATCCTTCCCAAGACAGCTTGTCTGGAGAAAATCAGACCCAGCTGAAGAACATGTGTCCATGGGGGAAACCCGGGAAACTGAGTCTCCCCACACAATAGCAGAGATTCTCATCTTGCATCCTCTCCTGAGCTAATGACCAAGGTGGATGTCCCGGGTGGGCCTGTGGAATGGGAGAGGGGAGGAAGTCTATTGTCATGCAGAGGGACATGGAAAGACTTGTCTGAAGCTTATCCCCTGCACTGGAGTCAGGTCGGGAAGGGAAGGCACAGAGGGGAGCAAGAAGCGGCCTCTCTGTGGTGGGGCTGGCTCCGGGGCAGGCGTGGGAGTGATGGCTGGAAGTGGGATGGCACGTGAGTTGGCACCAGCCAGCGGTAGAGGCAGAGACTCAGAGGTCATGGATCTCTCTCTCTGTCTCTGTCTCTCTCTCTCTCTCTCAGGGAGCTGAGGAGAGTAAGGTGGCTCCCCCTACCCACCTTGCCTACCTCTCCATGGGCCCTTCTTTCTCTGGCCGCTCCGGGAGCCCTGCGGGCTTGGCTTCAACCCTCCACCCACAGCACAGGCCAAGGGCGCCTGGGCGACCGCCAGTGCATAGGGCTGACCTCGGGGGTCCTCAGTGAATGCCCCGCCCTCCCTCCAGGCTCTGACCCAGCTGCAGCTGTTCCTTTGCCGCCCTTCTGGACTGGGCTTCAGCTGTCTCCCTCCCCTCCCCCACTCCCACTCAGCTTGCAGGCCGCTTCCCTGCCTTGAAAGCATTGCTCTGGCCCTGAGGGCCACAGACCTACTGGGCTTCAAGCTCAAGGCTCTGCCTGGGCCTGCTGCTTCGGCCAGGGGCTCATTTCTTCCTGGAAAGACAAAGCCATGGCCTCACCCCACGCCTGCACTTTGCCACGGCAGGCAGCCCAGGTGTAGGAAAGGCTCTGTGGAGTCAGAAGTGCCGAGACAGGCAGATGGCACCAGAGGGTTTGGGGGCCAGGGCGTAACTGGGCTAGCCCCTCCTCCCGGAAGTCGGGGAGGCCCGGCCTTCCTAGTGCCCAGGCCACGGCTCCGGGGAGAAATCCGCCATGGAGGGCACGCGGGAGGCCCTCTGCCTGAGGTGGCAGGTGTCACGCCAGGGCCACTGCAAGCCTGGCTCGGCTTGCCTGCTTTCTCCAAAGGAGGCTGGCCGACCAGCCGAACCTGGCACCTGGGCCAACCCCTTCCAAGGGGACGAGTTCCAGAGGATAGAGCCCTGGGGGCGGCTGCCAAGTCTCCTGGGGCGTTGCTGGGCCCCCGTCAGAGGAGGAAGCAGCCTGGTAAACGGTGTGCCAGGCCTGAGATCTGGAGGCCTCCCACAGCCGGGTCCCTGTCCTGCCCAGGCCCCCCGAGGGAGGACGATGGTCGGGCAGTGGCGAGCGTGGTGGGGCTGGCGCCGAGCCTGCCCTTGGATGCCCCGGGGAAGGGCGCCGGGGGATGGGCTGCCCCTGGCCAGGTCTGAGGGAGCGACACAGCTCGGGGCTGTCGGGGGCAGAGAGAGAACCCCCCTCCGCCCTTTCCCTTCAGGTTCTTAGGGCTGGCCAAATCCTTCCCAAGACAGCTTGTCTGGAGAAAATCAGACCCAGCTGAAGAACATGTGTCCATGGGGGAAACCCGGGAAACTGAATCTCCCCACACAATAGCAGAGATTCTCATCTTGCATCCTCTCCTGAGCTAATGACCAAGGTGGATGTCCCGGGTGGGCCTGTGGAATGGGAGAGGGGAGGAAGTCTATTGTCATGCAGAGGGACATGGAAAGACTTGTCTGAAGCTTATCCCCTGCACTGGAGTCAGGTCGGGAAGGGAAGGCACAGAGGGGAGCAAGAAGCGGCCTCTCTGTGGTGGGGCTGGCTCCGGGGCAGGCGTGGGAGTGATGGCTGGAAGTGGGATGGCACGTGAGTTGGCACCAGCCAGCGGTAGAGGCAGAGACTCAGAGGTCATGGATCTCTCTCTCTGTCTCTGTCTCTCTCTCTCTCTCTCAGGGAGCTGAGGAGAGTAAGGTGGCTCCCCCTACCCACCTCGCCTACCTCTCCATGGGCCCTTCTTTCTCTGGCCGCTCCGGGAGCCCTGCGGGCTTGGCTTCAACCCTCCACCCACAGCACAGGCCAAGGGCGCCTGGGCGACCGCCAGTGCATAGGGCTGACCTCGGGGGTCCTCAGTGAATGCCCCGCCCTCCCTCCAGGCTCTGACCCAGCTGCAGCTGTTCCTTTGCCGCCCTTCTGGACTGGGCTTCAGCTGTCTCCCTCCCCTCCCCCACTCCCACTCAGCTTGCAGGCCGCTTCCCTGCCTTGAAAGCATTGCTCTGGCCCTGAGGGCCACAGACCTACTGGGCTTCAAGCTCAAGGCTCTGCCTGGGCCTGCTGCTTCGGCCAGGGGCTCATTTCTTCCTGGAAAGACAAAGCCATGGCCTCACCCCACGCCTGCACTTTGCCACGGCAGGCAGCCCAGGTGTAGGAAAGGCTCTGTGGAGTCAGAAGTGCCGAGACAGGCAGATGGCACCAGAGGGTTTGGGGGCCAGGGCGTAACTGGGCTAGCCCCTCCTCCCGGAAGTCGGGGAGGCCCGGCCTTCCTAGTGCCCAGGCCACGGCTCCGGGGAGAAATCCGCCATGGAGGGCACGCGGGAGGCCCTCTGCCTGAGGTGGCAGGTGTCACGCCAGGGCCACTGCAAGCCTGGCTCGGCTTGCCTGCTTTCTCCAAAGGAGGCTGGCCGACCAGCCGAACCTGGCACCTGGGCCAGCCCCTTCCAAGGGGACGAGTTCCAGAGGATAGAGCCCTGGGGGCGGCTGCCAAGTCTCCTGGGGCGTGTGCTGGGCCCCCGTCAGAGGAGGAAGCAGCCTGGTAAACGGTGTGCCAGGCCTGAGATCTGGAGGCCTCCCACAGCCGGGTCCCTGTCCTGCCCAGGCCCCCCGAGGGAGGACGATGGTCGGGCAGTGGCGAGCGTGGTGGGGCTGGCGCCGAGCCTGCCCTTGGATGCCCCGGGGAAGGGCGCCGGGGGATGGGCTGCCCCTGGCCAGGTCTGAGGGAGCGACCCAGCTCGGGGCTGTCGGGGGCAGAGAGAGAACCCCCCTCCGCCCTTTCCCTTCAGGTTCTTAGGGCTGGCCAAATCCTTCCCAAGACAGCTTGTCTGGAGAAAATCAGACCCAGCTGAAGAACATGTGTCCATGGGGGAAACCCGGGAAACTGAGTCTCCCCACACAATAGCAGAGATTCTCATCTTGCATCCTCTCCTGAGCTAATGACCAAGGTGGATGTCCCGGGTGGGCCTGTGGAATGGGAGAGGGGAGGAAGTCTATTGTCATGCAGAGGGACATGGAAAGACTTGTCTGAAGCTTATCCCCTGCACTGGAGTCAGGTCGGGAAGGGAAGGCACAGAGGGGAGCAGGAAGCGGCCTCTCTGTGGTGGGGCTGGCTCCGGGGCAGGCGTGGGGGTGATGGCTGGAAGTGGGATGGCGCGTGAGTTGGCACCAGCCAGCGGTAGAGGCAGAGACTCAGAGGTCATGGATCTCTCTCTCTGTCTCTGTCTCTCTCTCTCTCCCTCAGGGAGCTGAGGAGAGTAAGGTGGCTCCCCCTACCCACCTCGCCTACCTCTCCAAGGGCCCTTCTTTCTCTGGCCGCTCCGGGAGCCCTGCGGGCTTGGCTTCAACCCTCCACCCACAGCACAGGCCAAGGGCGCCTGCGCGACCGCCAGTGCATAGGGCTGACCTCGGGGGTCCTCAGTGAATGCCCCGCCCTCCCTCCAGGCTCTGACCCAGCTGCAGCTGTTCCTTTGCCGCCCTTCTGGACTGGGCTTCAGCTGTCTCCCTCCCCTCCCCCACTCCCACTCAGCTTGGAGGCCGCTTCCCTGCCTTGAAAGCATTGCTGTGGCCCTGAGGGCCACAGACCTACTGGGCTTCAAGCTCAAGGCTCTGCCTGGGCCTGCTGCTTCGGCCAGGGGCTCATTTCTTCCTGGAAAGACAAAGCCATGGCCTCACCCCACGCCTGCACTTTGCCACGGCAGGCAGCCCAGGTGTAGGAAAGGCTCTGTGGAGTCAGAAGTGCCGAGACAGGCAGATGGCACCAGAGGGTTTGGGGGCCAGGGCGTAACTGGGCTAGCCCCTCCTCCCGGAAGTCGGGGAGGCCCGGCCTTCCTAGTGCCCAGGCCACGGCTCCGGGGAGAAATCCGCCATGGAGGGCACGCGGGAGGCCCTCTGCCTGAGGTGGCAGGTGTCACGCCAGGGCCACTGCAAGCCTGGCTCGGCTTGCCTGCTTTCTCCAAAGGAGGCTGGCCGACCAGCCGAACCTGGCACCTGGGCCAGCCCCTTCCAAGGGGACGAGTTCCAGAGGATAGAGCCCTGGGGGCGGCTGCCAAGTCTCCTGGGGCGTGTGCTGGGCCCCCGTCAGAGGAGGAAGCAGCCTGGTAAACGGTGTGCCAGGCCTGAGATCTGGAGGCCTCCCACAGCCGGGTCCCTGTCCTGCCCAGGCCCCCCGATGGAAGACGATGGTCGGGCAGTGGCGAGCGTGGTGGGGCTGGCGCCGAGCCTGCCCTTGGATGCCCCGGGGAAGGGCGCCGGGGGATGGGCTGCCCCTGGCCAGGTCTGAGGGAGCGACCCAGCTCGGGGCTGTCGGGGGCAGAGAGAGAACCCCCCTCCGCCCTTTCCCTTCAGGTTCTTAGGGCTGGCCAAATCCTTCCCAAGACAGCTTGTCTGGAGAAAATCAGACCCAGCTGAAGAACATGTGTCCATGGGGGAAACCCGGGAAACTGAGTCTCCCCACACAATAGCAGAGATTCTCATCTTGCATCCTCTCCTGAGCTAATGACCAAGGTGGATGTCCCGGGTGGGCCTGTGGAATGGGAGAGGGGAGGAAGTCTATTGTCATGCAGAGGGACATGGAAAGACTTGTCTGAAGCTTATCCCCTGCACTGGAGTCAGGTCGGGAAGGGAAGGCACAGAGGGGAGCAGGAAGCGGCCTCTCTGTGGTGGGGCTGGCTCCGGGGCAGGCGTGGGGGTGATGGCTGGAAGTGGGATGGCGCGTGAGTTGGCACCAGCCAGCGGTAGAGGCAGAGACTCAGAGGTCATGGATCTCTCTCTCTGTCTCTGTCTCTCTCTCTCTCCCTCAGGGAGCTGAGGAGAGTAAGGTGGCTCCCCCTACCCACCTCGCCTACCTCTCCAAGGGCCCTTCTTTCTCTGGCCGCTCCGGGAGCCCTGCGGGCTTGGCTTCAACCCTCCACCCACAGCACAGGCCAAGGGCGCCTGCGCGACCGCCAGGGCCTAGGGCTGACCTCGGGGGTCCTCAGTGAATGCCCCGCCCTCCCTCCAGGCTCTGACCCAGCTGCAGCTGTTCTTTGCCGCCCTTCTGGACTCGGCTTCAGCTGTCTCCCTCCCCTCCCCCACTCCCACTCAGCTTGCAGGCCGCTTCCCTGCCTTGAAAGCATTGCTCTGGCCCTGAGGGCCACAGACCTACTGGGCTTCAAGCTCAAGGCTCTGCCTGGGCCTGCTGCTTCGGCCAGGGGCTCATTTCTTCCTGGAAAGACAAAGCCATGGCCTCACCCCACGCCTGCACTTTGCCACGGCAGGCAGCCCAGGTGTAGGAAAGGCTCTGTGGAGTCAGAAGTGCCGAGACAGGCAGATGGCACCAGAGGGTTTGGGGGCCAGGGCGTAACTGGGCTAGCCCCTCCTCCCGGAAGTCGGGGAGGCCCGGCCTTCCTAGTGCCCAGGCCACGGCTCCGGGGAGAAATCCGCCATGGAGGGCACGCGGGAGGCCCTCTGCCTGAGGTGGCAGGTGTCACGCCAGGGCCACTGCAAGCCTGGCTCGGCTTGCCTGCTTTCTCCAAAGGAGGCTGGCCGACCAGCCGAACCTGGCACCTGGGCCAACCCCTTCCAAGGGGACGAGTTCCAGAGGATAGAGCCCTGGGGGCGGCTGCCAAGTCTCCTGGGGCGTTGCTGGGCCCCCGTCAGAGGAGGAAGCAGCCTGGTAAACGGTGTGCCAGGCCTGAGATCTGGAGGCCTCCCACAGCCGGGTCCCTGTCCTGCCCAGGCCCCCCGAGGGAGGACGATGGTCGGGCAGTGGCGAGCGTGGTGGGGCTGGCGCCGAGCCTGCCCTTGGATGCCCCGGGGAAGGGCGCCGGGGGATGGGCTGCCCCTGGCCAGGTCTGAGGGAGCGACACAGCTCGGGGCTGTCGGGGGCAGAGAGAGAACCCCCCTCCGCCCTTTCCCTTCAGGTTCTTAGGGCTGGCCAAATCCTTCCCAAGACAGCTTGTCTGGAGAAAATCAGACCCAGCTGAAGAACATGTGTCCATGGGGGAAACCCGGGAAACTGAGTCTCCCCACACAATAGCAGAGATTCTCATCTTGCATCCTCTCCTGAGCTAATGACCAAGGTGGATGTCCCGGGTGGGCCTGTGGAATGGGAGAGGGGAGGAAGTCTATTGTCATGCAGAGGGACATGGAAAGACTTGTCTGAAGCTTATCCCCTGCACTGGAGTCAGGTCGGGAAGGGAAGGCACAGAGGGGAGCAGGAAGCGGCCTCTCTGTGGTGGGGCTGGCTCCTGGGCAGGCGTGGGAGTGATGGCTGGAAGTGGGATGGCGCGTGAGTTGGCACCAGCCAGCGGTAGAGGCAGAGACTCAGAGGTCATGGATCTCTCTCTCTGTCTCTGTCTCTCTCTCTCTCTCTCAGGGAGCTGAGGAGAGTAAGGTGGCTCCCCCTACCCACCTCGCCTACCTCTCCATGGGCCCTTCTTTCTCTGGCCGCTCCGGGAGCCCTGCGGGCTTGGCTTCAACCCTCCACCCACAGCACAGGCCAAGGGCGCCTGGGCGACCGCCAGTGCATAGGGCTGACCTCGGGGGTCCTCAGTGAATGCCCCGCCCTCCCTCCAGGCTCTGACCCAGCTGCAGCTGTTCCTTTGCCGCCCTTCTGGACTGGGCTTCAGCTGTCTCCCTCCCCTCCCCCACTCCCACTCAGCTTGCAGGCCGCTTCCCTGCCTTGAAAGCATTGCTCTGGCCCTGAGGGCCACAGACCTACTGGGCTTCAAGCTCAAGGCTCTGCCTGGGCCTGCTGCTTCGGCCAGGGGCTCATTTCTTCCTGGAAAGACAAAGCCATGGCCTCACCCCACGCCTGCACTTTGCCACGGCAGGCAGCCCAGGTGTAGGAAAGGCTCTGTGGAGTCAGAAGTGCCGAGACAGGCAGATGGCACCAGAGGGTTTGGGGGCCAGGGCGTAACTGGGCTAGCCCCTCCTCCCGGAAGTCGGGGAGGCCCGGCCTTCCTAGTGCCCAGGCCACGGCTCCGGGGAGAAATCCGCCATGGAGGGCACGCGGGAGGCCCTCTGCCTGAGGTGGCAGGTGTCACGCCAGGGCCACTGCAAGCCTGGCTCGGCTTGCCTGCTTTCTCCAAAGGAGGCTGGCCGACCAGCCGAACCTGGCACCTGGGCCAGCCCCTTCCAAGGGGACGAGTTCCAGAGGATAGAGCCCTGGGGGCGGCTGCCAAGTCTCCTGGGGCGTGTGCTGGGCCCCCGTCAGAGGAGGAAGCAGCCTGGTAAACGGTGTGCCAGGCCTGAGATCTGGAGGCCTCCCACAGCCGGGTCCCTGTCCTGCCCAGGCCCCCCGATGGAGGACGATGGTCGGGCAGTGGCGAGCATGGTGGGGCTGGCGCCGAGCCTGCCCTTGGATGCCCCGGGGAAGGGCGCCGGGGGATGGGCTGCCCCTGGCCAGGTCTGAGGGAGCGACCCAGCTCGGGGCTGTCGGGGGCAGAGAGAGAACCCCCCTCCGCCCTTTCCCTTCAGGTTCTTAGGGCTGGCCAAATCCTTCCCAAGACAGCTTGTCTGGAGAAAATCAGACCCAGCTGAAGAACATGTGTCCATGGGGGAAACCCGGGAAACTGAGTCTCCCCACACAATAGCAGAGATTCTCATCTTGCATCCTCTCCTGAGCTAATGACCAAGGTGGATGTCCCGGGTGGGCCTGTGGAATGGGAGAGGGGAGGAAGTCTATTGTCATGCAGAGGGACATGGAAAGACTTGTCTGAAGCTTATCCCCTGCACTGGAGTCAGGTCGGGAAGGGAAGGCACAGAGGGGAGCAGGAAGCGGCCTCTCTGTGGTGGGGCTGGCTCCGGGGCAGGCGTGGGGGTGATGGCTGGAAGTGGGATGGCGCGTGAGTTGGCACCAGCCAGCGGTAGAGGCAGAGACTCAGAGGTCATGGATCTCTCTCTCTGTCTCTGTCTCTCTCTCTCTCCCTCAGGGAGCTGAGGAGAGTAAGGTGGCTCCCCCTACCCACCTCGCCTACCTCTCCAAGGGCCCTTCTTTCTCTGGCCGCTCCGGGAGCCCTGCGGGCTTGGCTTCAACCCTCCACCCACAGCACAGGCCAAGGGCGCCTGCGCGACCGCCAGGGCCTAGGGCTGACCTCGGGGGTCCTCAGTGAATGCCCCGCCCTCCCTCCAGGCTCTGACCCAGCTGCAGCTGTTCTTTGCCGCCCTTCTGGACTCGGCTTCAGCTGTCTCCCTCCCCTCCCCCACTCCCACTCAGCTTGCAGGCCGCTTCCCTGCCTTGAAAGCATTGCTCTGGCCCTGAGGGCCACAGACCTACTGGGCTTCAAGCTCAAGGCTCTGCCTGGGCCTGCTGCTTCGGCCAGGGGCTCATTTCTTCCTGGAAAGACAAAGCCATGGCCTCACCCCACGCCTGCACTTTGCCACGGCAGGCAGCCCAGGTGTAGGAAAGGCTCTGTGGAGTCAGAAGTGCCGAGACAGGCAGATGGCACCAGAGGGTTTGGGGGCCAGGGCGTAACTGGGCTAGCCCCTCCTCCCGGAAGTCGGGGAGGCCCGGCCTTCCTAGTGCCCAGGCCACGGCTCCGGGGAGAAATCCGCCATGGAGGGCACGCGGGAGGCCCTCTGCCTGAGGTGGCAGGTGTCACGCCAGGGCCACTGCAAGCCTGGCTCGGCTTGCCTGCTTTCTCCAAAGGAGGCTGGCCGACCAGCCGAACCTGGCACCTGGGCCAACCCCTTCCAAGGGGACGAGTTCCAGAGGATAGAGCCCTGGGGGCGGCTGCCAAGTCTCCTGGGGCGTTGCTGGGCCCCCGTCAGAGGAGGAAGCAGCCTGGTAAACGGTGTGCCAGGCCTGAGATCTGGAGGCCTCCCACAGCCGGGTCCCTGTCCTGCCCAGGCCCCCCGAGGGAGGACGATGGTCGGGCAGTGGCGAGCGTGGTGGGGCTGGCGCCGAGCCTGCCCTTGGATGCCCCGGGGAAGGGCGCCGGGGGATGGGCTGCCCCTGGCCAGGTCTGAGGGAGCGACACAGCTCGGGGCTGTCGGGGGCAGAGAGAGAACCCCCCTCCGCCCTTTCCCTTCAGGTTCTTAGGGCTGGCCAAATCCTTCCCAAGACAGCTTGTCTGGAGAAAATCAGACCCAGCTGAAGAACATGTGTCCATGGGGGAAACCCGGGAAACTGAGTCTCCCCACACAATAGCAGAGATTCTCATCTTGCATCCTCTCCTGAGCTAATGACCAAGGTGGATGTCCCGGGTGGGCCTGTGGAATGGGAGAGGGGAGGAAGTCTATTGTCATGCAGAGGGACATGGAAAGACTTGTCTGAAGCTTATCCCCTGCACTGGAGTCAGGTCGGGAAGGGAAGGCACAGAGGGGAGCAGGAAGCGGCCTCTCTGTGGTGGGGCTGGCTCCTGGGCAGGCGTGGGAGTGATGGCTGGAAGTGGGATGGCGCGTGAGTTGGCACCAGCCAGCGGTAGAGGCAGAGACTCAGAGGTCATGGATCTCTCTCTCTGTCTCTGTCTCTCTCTCTCTCTCTCAGGGAGCTGAGGAGAGTAAGGTGGCTCCCCCTACCCACCTCGCCTACCTCTCCATGGGCCCTTCTTTCTCTGGCCGCTCCGGGAGCCCTGCGGGCTTGGCTTCAACCCTCCACCCACAGCACAGGCCAAGGGCGCCTGGGCGACCGCCAGTGCATAGGGCTGACCTCGGGGGTCCTCAGTGAATGCCCCGCCCTCCCTCCAGGCTCTGACCCAGCTGCAGCTGTTCCTTTGCCGCCCTTCTGGACTGGGCTTCAGCTGTCTCCCTCCCCTCCCCCACTCCCACTCAGCTTGCAGGCCGCTTCCCTGCCTTGAAAGCATTGCTCTGGCCCTGAGGGCCACAGACCTACTGGGCTTCAAGCTCAAGGCTCTGCCTGGGCCTGCTGCTTCGGCCAGGGGCTCATTTCTTCCTGGAAAGACAAAGCCATGGCCTCACCCCACGCCTGCACTTTGCCACGGCAGGCAGCCCAGGTGTAGGAAAGGCTCTGTGGAGTCAGAAGTGCCGAGACAGGCAGATGGCACCAGAGGGTTTGGGGGCCAGGGCGTAACTGGGCTAGCCCCTCCTCCCGGAAGTCGGGGAGGCCCGGCCTTCCTAGTGCCCAGGCCACGGCTCCGGGGAGAAATCCGCCATGGAGGGCACGCGGGAGGCCCTCTGCCTGAGGTGGCAGGTGTCACGCCAGGGCCACTGCAAGCCTGGCTCGGCTTGCCTGCTTTCTCCAAAGGAGGCTGGCCGACCAGCCGAACCTGGCACCTGGGCCAGCCCCTTCCAAGGGGACGAGTTCCAGAGGATAGAGCCCTGGGGGCGGCTGCCAAGTCTCCTGGGGCGTGTGCTGGGCCCCCGTCAGAGGAGGAAGCAGCCTGGTAAACGGTGTGCCAGGCCTGAGATCTGGAGGCCTCCCACAGCCGGGTCCCTGTCCTGCCCAGGCCCCCCGATGGAGGACGATGGTCGGGCAGTGGCGAGCGTGGTGGGGCTGGCGCCGAGCCTGCCCTTGGATGCCCCGGGGAAGGGCGCCGGGGGATGGGCTGCCCCTGGCCAGGTCTGAGGGAGCGACCCAGCTCGGGGCTGTCGGGGGCAGAGAGAGAACCCCCCTCCGCCCTTTCCCTTCAGGTTCTTAGGGCTGGCCAAATCCTTCCCAAGACAGCTTGTCTGGAGAAAATCAGACCCAGCTGAAGAACATGTGTCCATGGGGGAAACCCGGGAAACTGAGTCTCCCCACACAATAGCAGAGATTCTCATCTTGCATCCTCTCCTGAGCTAATGACCAAGGTGGATGTCCCGGGTGGGCCTGTGGAATGGGAGAGGGGAGGAAGTCTATTGTCATGCAGAGGGACATGGAAAGACTTGTCTGAAGCTTATCCCCTGCACTGGAGTCAGGTCGGGAAGGGAAGGCACAGAGGGGAGCAGGAAGCGGCCTCTCTGTGGTGGGGCTGGCTCCGGGGCAGGCGTGGGGGTGATGGCTGGAAGTGGGATGGCGCGTGAGTTGGCACCAGCCAGCGGTAGAGGCAGAGACTCAGAGGTCATGGATCTCTCTCTCTGTCTCTGTCTCTCTCTCTCTCCCTCAGGGAGCTGAGGAGAGTAAGGTGGCTCCCCCTACCCACCTCGCCTACCTCTCCAAGGGCCCTTCTTTCTCTGGCCGCTCCGGGAGCCCTGCGGGCTTGGCTTCAACCCTCCACCCACAGCACAGGCCAAGGGCGCCTGCGCGACCGCCAGTGCATAGGGCTGACCTCGGGGGTCCTCAGTGAATGTCCCGCCCTCCCTCCAGGCTCTGACCCAGCTGCAGCTGTTCCTTTGCCGCCCTTCTGGACTGGGCTTCAGCTGTCTCCCTCCCCTCCCCCACTCCCACTCAGCTTGCAGGCCGCTTCCCTGCCTTGAAAGCATTGCTCTGGCCCTGAGGGCCACAGACCTACTGGGCTTCAAGCTCAAGGCTCTGCCTGGGCCTGCTGCTTCGGCCAGGGGCTCATTTCTTCCTGGAAAGACAAAGCCATGGCCTCACCCCACGCCTGCACTTTGCCACGGCAGGCAGCCCAGGTGTAGGAAAGGCTCTGTGGAGTCAGAAGTGCCGAGACAGGCAGATGGCACCAGAGGGTTTGGGGGCCAGGGCGTAACTGGGCTAGCCCCTCCTCCCGGAAGTCGGGGAGGCCCGGCCTTCCTAGTGCCCAGGCCACGGCTCCGGGGAGAAATCCGCCATGGAGGGCACGCGGGAGGCCCTCTGCCTGAGGTGGCAGGTGTCACGCCAGGGCCACTGCAAGCCTGGCTCGGCTTGCCTGCTTTCTCCAAAGGAGGCTGGCCGACCAGCCGAACCTGGCACCTGGGCCAGCCCCTTCCAAGGGGACGCGTTCCAGAGGATAGAGCCCTGGGGGCGGCTGCCAAGTCTCCTGGGGCGTGTGCTGGGCCCCCGTCAGAGGAGGAAGCAGCCTGGTAAACGGTGTGCCAGGCCTGAGATCTGGAGGCCTCCCACAGCCGGGTCCCTGTCCTGCCCAGGCCCCCCGAGGGAGGACGATGGTCGGGCAGTGGCGAGCGTGGTGGGGCTGGCGCCGAGCCTGCCCTTGGATGCCCCGGGGAAGGGCGCCGGGGGATGGGCTGCCCCTGGCCAGGTCTGAGGGAGCGACCCAGCTCGGGGCTGTCGGGGGCAGAGAGAGAACCCCCCTCCGCCCTTTCCCTTCAGGTTCTTAGGGCTGGCCAAATCCTTCCCAAGACAGCTTGTCTGGAGAAAATCAGACCCAGCTGAAGAACATGTGTCCATGGGGGAAACCCGGGAAACTGAGTCTCCCCACACAATAGCAGAGATTCTCATCTTGCATCCTCTCCTGAGCTAATGACCAAGGTGGATGTCCCGGGTGGGCCTGTGGAATGGGAGAGGGGAGGAAGTCTATTGTCATGCAGAGGGACATGGAAAGACTTGTCTGAAGCTTATCCCCTGCACTGGAGTCAGGTCGGGAAGGGAAGGCACAGAGGGGAGCAGGAAGCGGCCTCTCTGTGGTGGGGCTGGCTCCGGGGCAGGCGTGGGGGTGATGGCTGGAAGTGGGATGGCGCGTGAGTTGGCACCAGCCAGCGGTAGAGGCAGAGACTCAGAGGTCATGGATCTCTCTCTCTGTCTCTGTCTCTCTCTCTCTCCCTCAGGGAGCTGAGGAGAGTAAGGTGGCTCCCCCTACCCACCTCGCCTACCTCTCCAAGGGCCCTTCTTTCGCTGGCCGCTCCGGGAGCCCTGCGGGCTTGGCTTCAACCCTCCACCCACAGCACAGGCCAAGGGCGCCTGCGCGACTGCCAGTGCATAGGGCTGACCTCGGGGGTCCTCAGTGAATGCCCCGCCCTCCCTCCAGGCTCTGACCCAGCTGCAGCTGTTCCTTTGCCGCCCTTCTGGACTGGGCTTCAGCTGTCTCCCTCCCCTCCCCCACTCCCACTCAGCTTGGAGGCCGCTTCCCTGCCTTGAAAGCATTGCTGTGGCCCTGAGGGCCACAGACCTACTGGGCTTCAAGCTCAAGGCTCTGCCTGGGCCTGCTGCTTCGGCCAGGGGCTCATTTCTTCCTGGAAAGACAAAGCCATGGCCTCACCCCACGCCTGCACTTTGCCACGGCAGGCAGCCCAGGTGTAGGAAAGGCTCTGTGGAGTCAGAAGTGCCGAGACAGGCAGATGGCACCAGAGGGTTTGGGGGCCAGGGCGTAACTGGGCTAGCCCCTCCTCCCGGAAGTCGGGGAGGCCCGGCCTTCCTAGTGCCCAGGCCACGGCTCCGGGGAGAAATCCGCCATGGAGGGCACGCGGGAGGCCCTCTGCCTGAGGTGGCAGGTGTCACGCCAGGGCCACTGCAAGCCTGGCTCGGCTTGCCTGCTTTCTCCAAAGGAGGCTGGCCGACCAGCCGAACCTGGCACCTGGGCCAGCCCCTTCCAAGGGGACGAGTTCCAGAGGATAGAGCCCTGGGGGCGGCTGCCAAGTCTCCTGGGGCGTGTGCTGGGCCCCCGTCAGAGGAGGAAGCAGCCTGGTAAACGGTGTGCCAGGCCTGAGATCTGGAGGCCTCCCACAGCCGGGTCCCTGTCCTGCCCAGGCCCCCCGATGGAAGACGATGGTCGGGCAGTGGCGAGCGTGGTGGGGCTGGCGCCGAGCCTGCCCTTGGATGCCCCGGGGAAGGGCGCCGGGGGATGGGCTGCCCCTGGCCAGGTCTGAGGGAGCTCACAGCTCGGGGCTGTCGGGGGCAGAGAGAGAACCCCCCTCCGCCCTTTCCCTTCAGGTTCTTAGGGCTGGCCAAATCCTTCCCAAGACAGCTTGTCTGGAGAAAATCAGACCCAGCTGAAGAACATGTGTCCATGGGGGAAACCCGGGAAACTGAGTCTCCCCACACAATAGCAGAGATTCTCATCTTGCATCCTCTCCTGAGCTAATGACCAAGGTGGATGTCCCGGGTGGGCCTGTGGAATGGGAGAGGGGAGGAAGTCTATTGTCATGCAGAGGGACATGGAAAGACTTGTCTGAAGCTTATCCCCTGCACTGGAGTCAGGTCGGGAAGGGAAGGCACAGAGGGGAGCAGGAAGCGGCCTCTCTGTGGTGGGGCTGGCTCCTGGGCAGGCGTGGGAGTGATGGCTGGAAGTGGGATGGCGCGTGAGTTGGCACCAGCCAGCGGTAGAGGCAGAGACTCAGAGGTCATGGATCTCTCTCTCTGTCTCTGTCTCTCTCTCTCTCTCTCAGGGAGCTGAGGAGAGTAAGGTGGCTCCCCCTACCCACCTCGCCTACCTCTCCATGGGCCCTTCTTTCTCTGGCCGCTCCAGGAGCCCTGCGGGCTTGGCTTCAACCCTCCACCCACAGCACAGGCCAAGGGCGCCTGGGCGACCGCCAGTGCATAGGGCTGACCTCGGGGGTCCTCAGTGAATGCCCCGCCCTCCCTCCAGGCTCTGACCCAGCTGCAGCTGTTCCTTTGCCGCCCTTCTGGACTGGGCTTCAGCTGTCTCCCTCCCCTCCCCCACTCCCACTCAGCTTGCAGGCCGCTTCCCTGCCTTGAAAGCATTGCTGTGGCCCTGAGGGCCACAGACCTACTGGGCTTCAAGCTCAAGGCTCTGCCTGGGCCTGCTGCTTCGGCCAGGGGCTCATTTCTTCCTGGAAAGACAAAGCCATGGCCTCACCCCACGCCTGCACTTTGCCACGGCAGGCAGCCCAGGTGTAGGAAAGGCTCTGTGGAGTCAGAAGTGCCGAGACAGGCAGATGGCACCAGAGGGTTTGGGGGCCAGGGCGTAACTGGGCTAGCCCCTCCTCCCGGAAGTCGGGGAGGCCCGGCCTTCCTAGTGCCCAGGCCACGGCTCCGGGGAGAAATCCGCCATGGAGGGCACGCGGGAGGCCCTCTGCCTGAGGTGGCAGGTGTCACGCCAGGGCCACTGCAAGCCTGGCTCGGCTTGCCTGCTTTCTCCAAAGGAGGCTGGCCGACCAGCCGAACCTGGCACCTGGGCCAGCCCCTTCCAAGGGGACGAGTTCCAGAGGATAGAGCCCTGGGGGCGGCTGCCAAGTCTCCTGGGGCGTGTGCTGGGCCCCCGTCAGAGGAGGAAGCAGCCTGGTAAACGGTGTGCCAGGCCTGAGATCTGGAGGCCTCCCACAGCCGGGTCCCTGTCCTGCCCAGGCCCCCCGATGGAGGACGATGGTCGGGCAGTGGCGAGCGTGGTGGGGCTGGCGCCGAGCCTGCCCTTGGATGCCCCGGGGAAGGGCGCCGGGGGATGGGCTGCCCCTGGCCAGGTCTGAGGGAGCGACCCAGCTCGGGGCTGTCGGGGGCAGAGAGAGAACCCCCCTCCGCCCTTTCCCTTCAGGTTCTTAGGGCTGGCCAAATCCTTCCCAAGACAGCTTGTCTGGAGAAAATCAGACCCAGCTGAAGAACATGTGTCCATGGGGGAAACCCGGGAAACTGAGTCTCCCCACACAATAGCAGAGATTCTCATCTTGCATCCTCTCCTGAGCTAATGACAAAGGTGGATGTCCCGGGTGGGCCTGTGGAATGGGAGAGGGGAGGAAGTCTATTGTCATGCAGAGGGACATGGAAAGACTTGTCTGAAGCTTATCCCCTGCACTGGAGTCAGGTCGGGAAGGGAAGGCACAGAGGGGAGCAGGAAGCGGCCTCTCTGTGGTGGGGCTGGCTCCGGGGCAGGCGTGGGGGTGATGGCTGGAAGTGGGATGGCGCGTGAGTTGGCACCAGCCAGCGGTAGAGGCAGAGACTCAGAGGTCATGGATCTCTCTCTCTGTCTCTGTCTCTCTCTCTCTCCCTCAGGGAGCTGAGGAGAGTAAGGTGGCTCCCCCTACCCACCTCGCCTACCTCTCCAAGGGCCCTTCTTTCTCTGGCCGCTCCGGGAGCCCTGCGGGCTTGGCTTCAACCCTCCACCCACAGCACAGGCCAAGGGCGCCTGCGCGACCGCCAGTGCATAGGGCTGACCTCGGGGGTCCTCAGTGAATGCCCCGCCCTCCCTCCAGGCTCTGACCCAGCTGCAGCTGTTCCTTTGCCGCCCTTCTGGACTGGGCTTCAGCTGTCTCCCTCCCCTCCCCCACTCCCACTCAGCTTGGAGGCCGCTTCCCTGCCTTGAAAGCATTGCTGTGGCCCTGAGGGCCACAGACCTACTGGGCTTCAAGCTCAAGGCTCTGCCTGGGCCTGCTGCTTCGGCCAGGGGCTCATTTCTTCCTGGAAAGACAAAGCCATGGCCTCACCCCACGCCTGCACTTTGCCACGGCAGGCAGCCCAGGTGTGTAGGAAAGGCTCTGTGGAGTCAGAAGTGCCGAGACAGGCAGATGGCACCAGAGGGTTTGGGGGCCAGGGCGTAACTGGGCTAGCCCCTCCTCCCGGAAGTCGGGGAGGCCCGGCCTTCCTAGTGCCCAGGCCACGGCTCCGGGGAGAAATCCGCCATGGAGGGCACGCGGGAGGCCCCTCTGCCTGAGGTGGCAGGTGTCACGCCAGGGCCACTGCAAGCCTGGCTCGGCTTGCCTGCTTTCTCCAAAGGAGGCTGGCCGACCAGCCGACCTGGCACCTGGGCCAGCCCCTTCCAAGGGGACGAGTTCCAGAGGATAGAGCCCTGGGGGCGGCTCTGCCAAGTCTCCTGGGGCGTGTGCTGGGCCCCCGTCAGAGGAGGAAGCAGCCTGGTAAACGGTGTGCCAGGCCTGAGATCTGGAGGCCTCCCACAGCCGGGTCCCTGTCCTGCCCAGGCCCCCCGAGGGAGGACGATGGTCGGGCAGTGGCGAGCGTGGTGGGGCTGGCGCCGAGCCTGCCCTTGGATGCCCCGGGGAAGGGCGCCGGGGGATGGGCTGCCCCTGGCCAGGTCTGAGGGAGCGACCCAGCTCGGGGCTGTCGGGGGCAGAGAGAGAACCCCCCTCCGCCCTTTCCCTTCAGGTTCTTAGGGCTGGCCAAATCCTTCCCAAGACAGCTTGTCTGGAGAAAATCAGACCCAGCTGAAGAACATGTGTCCATGGGGGAAACCCGGGAAACTGAGTCTCCCCACACAATAGCAGAGATTCTCATCTTGCATCCTCTCCTGAGCTAATGACAAAGGTGGATGTCCCGGGTGGGCCTGTGGAATGGGAGAGGGGAGGAAGTCTATTGTCATGCAGAGGGACATGGAAAGACTTGTCTGAAGCTTATCCCCTGCACTGGAGTCAGGTCGGGAAGGGAAGGCACAGAGGGGAGCAGGAAGCGGCCTCTCTGTGGTGGGGCTGGCTCCGGGGCAGGCGTGGGGGTGATGGCTGGAAGTGGGATGGCGCGTGAGTTGGCACCAGCCAGCGGTAGAGGCAGAGACTCAGAGGTCATGGATCTCTCTCTCTGTCTCTGTCTCTCTCTCTCTCCCTCAGGGAGCTGAGGAGAGTAAGGTGGCTCCCCCTACCCACCTCGCCTACCTCTCCAAGGGCCCTTCTTTCTCTGGCCGCTCCGGGAGCCCTGCGGGCTTGGCTTCAACCCTCCACCCACAGCACAGGCCAAGGGCGCCTGCGCGACCGCCAGTGCATAGGGCTGACCTCGGGGGTCCTCAGTGAATGCCCCGCCCTCCCTCCAGGCTCTGACCCAGCTGCAGCTGTTCCTTTGCCGCCCTTCTGGACTGGGCTTCAGCTGTCTCCCTCCCCTCCCCCACTCCCACTCAGCTTGGAGGCCGCTTCCCTGCCTTGAAAGCATTGCTGTGGCCCTGAGGGCCACAGACCTACTGGGCTTCAAGCTCAAGGCTCTGCCTGGGCCTGCTGCTTCGGCCAGGGGCTCATTTCTTCCTGGAAAGACAAAGCCATGGCCTCACCCCACGCCTGCACTTTGCCACGGCAGGCAGCCCAGGTGTAGGAAAGGCTCTGTGGAGTCAGAAGTGCCGAGACAGGCAGATGGCACCAGAGGGTTTGGGGGCCAGGGCGTAACTGGGCTAGCCCCTCCTCCCGGAAGTCGGGGAGGCCCGGCCTTCCTAGTGCCCAGGCCACGGCTCCGGGGAGAAATCCGCCATGGAGGGCACGCGGGAGGCCCTCTGCCTGAGGTGGCAGGTGTCACGCCAGGGCCACTGCAAGCCTGGCTCGGCTTGCCTGCTTTCTCCAAAGGAGGCTGGCCGACCAGCCGAACCTGGCACCTGGGCCAGCCCCTTCCAAGGGGACGAGTTCCAGAGGATAGAGCCCTGGGGGCGGCTGCCAAGTCTCCTGGGGCGTGTGCTGGGCCCCCGTCAGAGGAGGAAGCAGCCTGGTAAACGGTGTGCCAGGCCTGAGATCTGGAGGCCTCCCACAGCCGGGTCCCTGTCCTGCCCAGGCCCCCCGAGGGAGGACGATGGTCGGGCAGTGGCGAGCGTGGTGGGGCTGGCGCCGAGCCTGCCCTTGGATGCCCCGGGGAAGGGCGCCGGGGGATGGGCTGCCCCTGGCCAGGTCTGAGGGAGCGACACAGCTCGGGGCTGTCGGGGGCAGAGAGAGAACCCCCCTCCGCCCTTTCCCTTCAGGTTCTTAGGGCTGGCCAAATCCTTCCCAAGACAGCTTGTCTGGAGAAAATCAGACCCAGCTGAAGAACATGTGTCCATGGGGGAAACCCGGGAAACTGAGTCTCCCCACACAATAGCAGAGATTCTCATCTTGCATCCTCTCCTGAGCTAATGACCAAGGTGGATGTCCCGGGTGGGCCTGTGGAATGGGAGAGGGGAGGAAGTCTATTGTCATGCAGAGGGACATGGAAAGACTTGTCTGAAGCTTATCCCCTGCACTGGAGTCAGGTCGGGAAGGGAAGGCACAGAGGGGAGCAGGAAGCGGCCTCTCTGTGGTGGGGCTGGCTCCGGGGCAGGCGTGGGGGTGATGGCTGGAAGTGGGATGGCGCGTGAGTTGGCACCAGCCAGCGGTAGAGGCAGAGACTCAGAGGTCATGGATCTCTCTCTCTGTCTCTGTCTCTCTCTCTCTCCCTCAGGGAGCTGAGGAGAGTAAGGTGGCTCCCCCTACCCACCTCGCCTACCTCTCCAAGGGCCCTTCTTTCTCTGGCCGCTCCGGGAGCCCTGCGGGCTTGGCTTCAACCCTCCACCCACAGCACAGGCCAAGGGCGCCTGCGCGACCGCCAGGGCCTAGGGCTGACCTCGGGGGTCCTCAGTGAATGCCCCGCCCTCCCTCCAGGCTCTGACCCAGCTGCAGCTGTTCCTTTGCCGCCCTTCTGGACTGGGCTTCAGCTGTCTCCCTCCCCTCCCCCACTCCCACTCAGCTTGCAGGCCGCTTCCCTGCCTTGAAAGCATTGCTCTGGCCCTGAGGGCCACAGACCTACTGGGCTTCAAGCTCAAGGCTCTGCCTGGGCCTGCTGCTTCGGCCAGGGGCTCATTTCTTCCTGGAAAGACAAAGGCATGGCCTCACCCCACGCAGGCACTTTGCCACGGCAGGCAGCCCAGGTGTAGGAAAGGCTCTGTGGAGTCAGAAGTGCCGAGACAGGCAGATGGCACCAGAGGGTTTGGGGGCCAGGGCGTAACTGGGCTAGCCCCTCCTCCCGGAAGTCGGGGAGGCCCGGCCTTCCTAGTGCCCAGGCCACGGCTCCGGGGAGAAATCCGCCATGCAGGGCACACGGGAGGCCCTCTGCCTGAGGTGGCAGGTGTCACGCCAGGGCCACTGCAAGCCTGGCTCGGCTTGCCTGCTTTCTCCAAAGGAGGCTGGCCGACCAGCCGAACCTGGCACCTGGGCCAACCCCTTCCAAGGGGACGAGTTCCAGAGGATAGAGCCCTGGGGGCGGCTGCCAAGTCTCCTGGGGCGTTGCTGGGCCCCCGTCAGAGGAGGAAGCAGCCTGGTAAACGGTGTGCCAGGCCTGAGATCTGGAGGCCTCCCACAGCCGGGTCCCTGTCCTGCCCAGGCCCCCCGAGGGAGGACGATGGTCGGGCAGTGGCGAGCGTGGTGGGGCTGGCGCCGAGCCTGCCCTTGGATGCCCCGGGGAAGGGCGCCGGGGGATGGGCTGCCCCTGGCCAGGTCTGAGGGAGCGACACAGCTCGGGGCTGTCGGGGGCAGAGAGAGAACCCCCCTCCGCCCTTTCCCTTCAGGTTCTTAGGGCTGGCCAAATCCTTCCCAAGACAGCTTGTCTGGAGAAAATCAGACCCAGCTGAAGAACATGTGTCCATGGGGGAAACCCGGGAAACTGAGTCTCCCCACACAATAGCAGAGATTCTCATCTTGCATCCTCTCCTGAGCTAATGACCAAGGTGGATGTCCCGGGTGGGCCTGTGGAATGGGAGAGGGGAGGAAGTCTATTGTCATGCAGAGGGACATGGAAAGACTTGTCTGAAGCTTATCCCCTGCACTGGAGTCAGGTCGGGAAGGGAAGGCACAGAGGGGAGCAGGAAGCGGCCTCTCTGTGGTGGGGCTGGCTCCGGGGCAGGCGTGGGGGTGATGGCTGGAAGTGGGATGGCGCGTGAGTTGGCACCAGCCAGCGGTAGAGGCAGAGACTCAGAGGTCATGGATCTCTCTCTCTGTCTCTGTCTCTCTCTCTCTCTCTCAGGGAGCTGAGGAGAGTAAGGTGGCTCCCCCTACCCACCTCGCCTACCTCTCCATGGGCCCTTCTTTCTCTGGCCGCTCCGGGAGCCCTGCGGGCTTGGCTTCAACCCTCCACCCACAGCACAGGCCAAGGGCGCCTGGGCGACCGCCAGTGCATAGGGCTGACCTCGGGGGTCCTCAGTGAATGCCCCGCCCTCCCTCCAGGCTCTGACCCAGCTGCAGCTGTTCCTTTGCCGCCCTTCTGGACTGGGCTTCAGCTGTCTCCCTCCCCTCCCCCACTCCCACTCAGCTTGCAGGCCGCTTCCCTGCCTTGAAAGCATTGCTCTGGCCCTGAGGGCCACAGACCTACTGGGCTTCAAGCTCAAGGCTCTGCCTGGGCCTGCTGCTTCGGCCAGGGGCTCATTTCTTCCTGGAAAGACAAAGCCATGGCCTCACCCCACGCCTGCACTTTGCCACGGCAGGCAGCCCAGGTGTAGGAAAGGCTCTGTGGAGTCAGAAGTGCCGAGACAGGCAGATGGCACCAGAGGGTTTGGGGGCCAGGGCGTAACTGGGCTAGCCCCTCCTCCCGGAAGTCGGGGAGGCCCGGCCTTCCTAGTGCCCAGGCCACGGCTCCGGGGAGAAATCCGCCATGGAGGGCACGCGGGAGGCCCTCTGCCTGAGGTGGCAGGTGTCACGCCAGGGCCACTGCAAGCCTGGCTCGGCTTGCCTGCTTTCTCCAAAGGAGGCTGGCCGACCAGCCGAACCTGGCACCTGGGCCAGCCCCTTCCAAGGGGACGAGTTCCAGAGGATAGAGCCCTGGGGGCGGCTGCCAAGTCTCCTGGGGCGTGTGCTGGGCCCCCGTCAGAGGAGGAAGCAGCCTGGTAAACGGTGTGCCAGGCCTGAGATCTGGAGGCCTCCCACAGCCGGGTCCCTGTCCTGCCCAGGCCCCCCGATGGAGGACGATGGTCGGGCAGTGGCGAGCGTGGTGGGGCTGGCGCCGAGCCTGCCCTTGGATGCCCCGGGGAAGGGCGCCGGGGGATGGGCTGCCCCTGGCCAGGTCTGAGGGAGCGACCCAGCTCGGGGCTGTCGGGGGCAGAGAGAGAACCCCCCTCCGCCCTTTCCCTTCAGGTTCTTAGGGCTGGCCAAATCCTTCCCAAGACAGCTTGTCTGGAGAAAATCAGACCCAGCTGAAGAACATGTGTCCATGGGGGAAACCCGGGAAACTGAGTCTCCCCACACAATAGCAGAGATTCTCATCTTGCATCCTCTCCTGAGCTAATGACCAAGGTGGATGTCCCGGGTGGGCCTGTGGAATGGGAGAGGGGAGGAAGTCTATTGTCATGCAGAGGGACATGGAAAGACTTGTCTGAAGCTTATCCCCTGCACTGGAGTCAGGTCGGGAAGGGAAGGCACAGAGGGGAGCAGGAAGCGGCCTCTCTGTGGTGGGGCTGGCTCCGGGGCAGGCGTGGGGGTGATGGCTGGAAGTGGGATGGCGCGTGAGTTGGCACCAGCCAGCGGTAGAGGCAGAGACTCAGAGGTCATGGATCTCTCTCTCTGTCTCTGTCTCTCTCTCTCTCCCTCAGGGAGCTGAGGAGAGTAAGGTGGCTCCCCCTACCCACCTCGCCTACCTCTCCAAGGGCCCTTCTTTCTCTGGCCGCTCCGGGAGCCCTGCGGGCTTGGCTTCAACCCTCCACCCACAGCACAGGCCAAGGGCGCCTGCGCGACCGCCAGGGCCTAGGGCTGACCTCGGGGGTCCTCAGTGAATGCCCCGCCCTCCCTCCAGGCTCTGACCCAGCTGCAGCTGTTCCTTTGCCGCCCTTCTGGACTCGGCTTCAGCTGTCTCCCTCCCCTCCCCCACTCCCACTCAGCTTGCAGGCCGCTTCCCTGCCTTGAAAGCATTGCTCTGGCCCTGAGGGCCACAGACCTACTGGGCTTCAAGCTCAAGGCTCTGCCTGGGCCTGCTGCTTCGGCCAGGGGCTCATTTCTTCCTGGAAAGACAAAGCCATGGCCTCACCCCACGCAGGCACTTTGCCACGGCAGGCAGCCCAGGTGTAGGAAAGGCTCTGTGGAGTCAGAAGTGCCGAGACAGGCAGATGGCACCAGAGGGTTTGGGGGCCAGGGCGTAACTGGGCTAGCCCCTCCTCCCGGAAGTCGGGGAGGCCCGGCCTTCCTAGTGCCCAGGCCACGGCTCCGGGGAGAAATCCGCCATGCAGGGCACACGGGAGGCCCTCTGCCTGAGGTGGCAGGTGTCACGCCAGGGCCACTGCAAGCCTGGCTCGGCTTGCCTGCTTTCTCCAAAGGAGGCTGGCCGACCAGCCGAACCTGGCACCTGGGCCAACCCCTTCCAAGGGGACGAGTTCCAGAGGATAGAGCCCTGGGGGCGGCTGCCAAGTCTCCTGGGGCGTTGCTGGGCCCCCGTCAGAGGAGGAAGCAGCCTGGTAAACGGTGTGCCAGGCCTGAGATCTGGAGGCCTCCCACAGCCGGGTCCCTGTCCTGCCCAGGCCCCCCGAGGGAGGACGATGGTCGGGCAGTGGCGAGCGTGGTGGGGCTGGCGCCGAGCCTGCCCTTGGATGCCCCGGGGAAGGGCGCCGGGGGATGGGCTGCCCCTGGCCAGGTCTGAGGGAGCGACACAGCTCGGGGCTGTCGGGGGCAGAGAGAGAACCCCCCTCCGCCCTTTCCCTTCAGGTTCTTAGGGCTGGCCAAATCCTTCCCAAGACAGCTTGTCTGGAGAAAATCAGACCCAGCTGAAGAACATGTGTCCATGGGGGAAACCCGGGAAACTGAGTCTCCCCACACAATAGCAGAGATTCTCATCTTGCATCCTCTCCTGAGCTAATGACCAAGGTGGATGTCCCGGGTGGGCCTGTGGAATGGGAGAGGGGAGGAAGTCTATTGTCATGCAGAGGGACATGGAAAGACTTGTCTGAAGCTTATCCCCTGCACTGGAGTCAGGTCGGGAAGGGAAGGCACAGAGGGGAGCAGGAAGCGGCCTCTCTGTGGTGGGGCTGGCTCCGGGGCAGGCGTGGGGGTGATGGCTGGAAGTGGGATGGCGCGTGAGTTGGCACCAGCCAGCGGTAGAGGCAGAGACTCAGAGGTCATGGATCTCTCTCTCTGTCTCTGTCTCTCTCTCTCTCCCTCAGGGAGCTGAGGAGAGTAAGGTGGCTCCCCCTACCCACCTCGCCTACCTCTCCAAGGGCCCTTCTTTCTCTGGCCGCTCCGGGAGCCCTGCGGGCTTGGCTTCAACCCTCCACCCACAGCACAGGCCAAGGGCGCCTGCGCGACCGCCAGGGCCTAGGGCTGACCTCGGGGGTCCTCAGTGAATGCCCCGCCCTCCCTCCAGGCTCTGACCCAGCTGCAGCTGTTCCTTTGCCGCCCTTCTGGACTCGGCTTCAGCTGTCTCCCTCCCCTCCCCCACTCCCACTCAGCTTGCAGGCCGCTTCCCTGCCTTGAAAGCATTGCTCTGGCCCTGAGGGCCACAGACCTACTGGGCTTCAAGCTCAAGGCTCTGCCTGGGCCTGCTGCTTCGGCCAGGGGCTCATTTCTTCCTGGAAAGACAAAGCCATGGCCTCACCCCACGCAGGCACTTTGCCACGGCAGGCAGCCCAGGTGTAGGAAAGGCTCTGTGGAGTCAGAAGTGCCGAGACAGGCAGATGGCACCAGAGGGTTTGGGGGCCAGGGCGTAACTGGGCTAGCCCCTCCTCCCGGAAGTCGGGGAGGCCCGGCCTTCCTAGTGCCCAGGCCACGGCTCCGGGGAGAAATCCGCCATGCAGGGCACACGGGAGGCCCTCTGCCTGAGGTGGCAGGTGTCACGCCAGGGCCACTGCAAGCCTGGCTCGGCTTGCCTGCTTTCTCCAAAGGAGGCTGGCCGACCAGCCGAACCTGGCACCTGGGCCAACCCCTTCCAAGGGGACGAGTTCCAGAGGATAGAGCCCTGGGGGCGGCTGCCAAGTCTCCTGGGGCGTTGCTGGGCCCCCGTCAGAGGAGGAAGCAGCCTGGTAAACGGTGTGCCAGGCCTGAGATCTGGAGGCCTCCCACAGCCGGGTCCCTGTCCTGCCCAGGCCCCCCGATGGAGGACGATGGTCGGGCAGTGGCGAGCGTGGTGGGGCTGGCGCCGAGCCTGCCCTTGGATGCCCCGGGGAAGGGCGCCGGGGGATGGGCTGCCCCTGGCCAGGTCTGAGGGAGCGACACAGCTCGGGGCTGTCGGGGGCAGAGAGAGAACCCCCCTCCGCCCTTTCCCTTCAGGTTCTTAGGGCTGGCCAAATCCTTCCCAAGACAGCTTGTCTGGAGAAAATCAGACCCAGCTGAAGAACATGTGTCCATGGGGGAAACCCGGGAAACTGAGTCTCCCCACACAATAGCAGAGATTCTCATCTTGCATCCTCTCCTGAGCTAATGACCAAGGTGGATGTCCCGGGTGGGCCTGTGGAATGGGAGAGGGGAGGAAGTCTATTGTCATGCAGAGGGACATGGAAAGACTTGTCTGAAGCTTATCCCCTGCACTGGAGTCAGGTCGGGAAGGGAAGGCACAGAGGGGAGCAGGAAGCGGCCTCTCTGTGGTGGGGCTGGCTCCGGGGCAGGCGTGGGAGTGATGGCTGGAAGTGGGATGGCGCGTGAGTTGGCACCAGCCAGCGGTAGAGGCAGAGACTCAGAGGTCATGGATCTCTCTCTCTGTCTCTGTCTCTCTCTCTCTCTCTCAGGGAGCTGAGGAGAGTAAGGTGGCTCCCCCTACCCACCTCGCCTACCTCTCCATGGGCCCTTCTTTCTCTGGCCGCTCCGGGAGCCCTGCGGGCTTGGCTTCAACCCTCCACCCACAGCACAGGCCAAGGGCGCCTGGGCGACCGCCAGTGCATAGGGCTGACCTCGGGGGTCCTCAGTGAATGCCCCGCCCTCCCTCCAGGCTCTGACCCAGCTGCAGCTGTTCCTTTGCCGCCCTTCTGGACTGGGCTTCAGCTGTCTCCCTCCCCTCCCCCACTCCCACTCAGCTTGCAGGCCGCTTCCCTGCCTTGAAAGCATTGCTCTGGCCCTGAGGGCCACAGACCTACTGGGCTTCAAGCTCAAGGCTCTGCCTGGGCCTGCTGCTTCGGCCAGGGGCTCATTTCTTCCTGGAAAGACAAAGCCATGGCCTCACCCCACGCCTGCACTTTGCCACGGCAGGCAGCCCAGGTGTAGGAAAGGCTCTGTGGAGTCAGAAGTGCCGAGACAGGCAGATGGCACCAGAGGGTTTGGGGGCCAGGGCGTAACTGGGCTAGCCCCTCCTCCCGGAAGTCGGGGAGGCCCGGCCTTCCTAGTGCCCAGGCCACGGCTCCGGGGAGAAATCCGCCATGGAGGGCACGCGGGAGGCCCTCTGCCTGAGGTGGCAGGTGTCACGCCAGGGCCACTGCAAGCCTGGCTCGGCTTGCCTGCTTTCTCCAAAGGAGGCTGGCCGACCAGCCGAACCTGGCACCTGGGCCAGCCCCTTCCAAGGGGACGAGTTCCAGAGGATAGAGCCCTGGGGGCGGCTGCCAAGTCTCCTGGGGCGTGTGCTGGGCCCCCGTCAGAGGAGGAAGCAGCCTGGTAAACGGTGTGCCAGGCCTGAGATCTGGAGGCCTCCCACAGCCGGGTCCCTGTCCTGCCCAGGCCCCCCGATGGAGGACGATGGTCGGGCAGTGGCGAGCGTGGTGGGGCTGGCGCCGAGCCTGCCCTTGGATGCCCCGGGGAAGGGCGCCGGGGGATGGGCTGCCCCTGGCCAGGTCTGAGGGAGCGACCCAGCTCGGGGCTGTCGGGGGCAGAGAGAGAACCCCCCTCCGCCCTTTCCCTTCAGGTTCTTAGGGCTGGCCAAATCCTTCCCAAGACAGCTTGTCTGGAGAAAATCAGACCCAGCTGAAGAACATGTGTCCATGGGGGAAACCCGGGAAACTGAGTCTCCCCACACAATAGCAGAGATTCTCATCTTGCATCCTCTCCTGAGCTAATGACCAAGGTGGATGTCCCGGGTGGGCCTGTGGAATGGGAGAGGGGAGGAAGTCTATTGTCATGCAGAGGGACATGGAAAGACTTGTCTGAAGCTTATCCCCTGCACTGGAGTCAGGTCGGGAAGGGAAGGCACAGAGGGGAGCAGGAAGCGGCCTCTCTGTGGTGGGGCTGGCTCCGGGGCAGGCGTGGGGGTGATGGCTGGAAGTGGGATGGCGCGTGAGTTGGCACCAGCCAGCGGTAGAGGCAGAGACTCAGAGGTCATGGATCTCTCTCTCTGTCTCTGTCTCTCTCTCTCTCCCTCAGGGAGCTGAGGAGAGTAAGGTGGCTCCCCCTACCCACCTCGCCTACCTCTCCAAGGGCCCTTCTTTCTCTGGCCGCTCCGGGAGCCCTGCGGGCTTGGCTTCAACCCTCCACCCACAGCACAGGCCAAGGGCGCCTGCGCGACCGCCAGGGCCTAGGGCTGACCTCGGGGGTCCTCAGTGAATGCCCCGCCCTCCCTCCAGGCTCTGACCCAGCTGCAGCTGTTCCTTTGCCGCCCTTCTGGACTCGGCTTCAGCTGTCTCCCTCCCCTCCCCCACTCCCACTCAGCTTGCAGGCCGCTTCCCTGCCTTGAAAGCATTGCTCTGGCCCTGAGGGCCACAGACCTACTGGGCTTCAAGCTCAAGGCTCTGCCTGGGCCTGCTGCTTCGGCCAGGGGCTCATTTCTTCCTGGAAAGACAAAGCCATGGCCTCACCCCACGCCTGCACTTTGCCACGGCAGGCAGCCCAGGTGTAGGAAAGGCTCTGTGGAGTCAGAAGTGCCGAGACAGGCAGATGGCACCAGAGGGTTTGGGGGCCAGGGCGTAACTGGGCTAGCCCCTCCTCCCGGAAGTCGGGGAGGCCCGGCCTTTTAGTGCCCAGGCCACGGCTCCGGGGAGAAATCCGCCATGGAGGGCACGCGGGAGGCCCTCTGCCTGAGGTGGCAGGTGTCACGCCAGGGCCACTGCAAGCCTGGCTCGGCTTGCCTGCTTTCTCCAAAGGAGGCTGGCCGACCAGCCGAACCTGGCACCTGGGCCAACCCCTTCCAAGGGGACGAGTTCCAGAGGATAGAGCCCTGGGGGCGGCTGCCAAGTCTCCTGGGGCGTTGCTGGGCCCCCGTCAGAGGAGGAAGCAGCCTGGTAAACGGTGTGCCAGGCCTGAGATCTGGAGGCCTCCCACAGCCGGGTCCCTGTCCTGCCCAGGCCCCCCGAGGGAGGACGATGGTCGGGCAGTGGCGAGCGTGGTGGGGCTGGCGCCGAGCCTGCCCTTGGATGCCCCGGGGAAGGGCGCCGGGGGATGGGCTGCCCCTGGCCAGGTCTGAGGGAGCGACACAGCTCGGGGCTGTCGGGGGCAGAGAGAGAACCCCCCTCCGCCCTTTCCCTTCAGGTTCTTAGGGCTGGCCAAATCCTTCCCAAGACAGCTTGTCTGGAGAAAATCAGACCCAGCTGAAGAACATGTGTCCATGGGGGAAACCCGGGAAACTGAGTCTCCCCACACAATAGCAGAGATTCTCATCTTGCATCCTCTCCTGAGCTAATGACCAAGGTGGATGTCCCGGGTGGGCCTGTGGAATGGGAGAGGGGAGGAAGTCTATTGTCATGCAGAGGGACATGGAAAGACTTGTCTGAAGCTTATCCCCTGCACTGGAGTCAGGTCGGGAAGGGAAGGCACAGAGGGGAGCAAGAAGCGGCCTCTCTGTGGTGGGGCTGGCTCCGGGGCAGGCGTGGGAGTGATGGCTGAAAGTGGGATGGCACGTGAGTTGGCACCAGCCAGCGGTAGAGGCAGAGACTCAGAGGTCATGGATCTCTCTCTCTGTCTCTGTCTCTCTCTCTCTCTCTCAGGGAGCTGAGGAGAGTAAGGTGGCTCCCCCTACCCACCTCGCCTACCTCTCCATGGGCCCTTCTTTCTCTGGCCGCTCCGGGAGCCCTGCGGGCTTGGCTTCAACCCTCCACCCACAGCACAGGCCAAGGGCGCCTGGGCGACCGCCAGTGCATAGGGCTGACCTCGGGGGTCCTCAGTGAATGCCCCGCCCTCCCTCCAGGCTCTGACCCAGCTGCAGCTGTTCCTTTGCCGCCCTTCTGGACTGGGCTTCAGCTGTCTCCCTCCCCTCCCCCACTCCCACTCAGCTTGCAGGCCGCTTCCCTGCCTTGAAAGCATTGCTCTGGCCCTGAGGGCCACAGACCTACTGGGCTTCAAGCTCAAGGCTCTGCCTGGGCCTGCTGCTTCGGCCAGGGGCTCATTTCTTCCTGGAAAGACAAAGCCATGGCCTCACCCCACGCCTGCACTTTGCCACGGCAGGCAGCCCAGGTGTAGGAAAGGCTCTGTGGAGTCAGAAGTGCCGAGACAGGCAGATGGCACCAGAGGGTTTGGGGGCCAGGGCGTAACTGGGCTAGCCCCTCCTCCCGGAAGTCGGGGAGGCCCGGCCTTCCTAGTGCCCAGGCCACGGCTCCGGGGAGAAATCCGCCATGGAGGGCACGCGGGAGGCCCTCTGCCTGAGGTGGCAGGTGTCACGCCAGGGCCACTGCAAGCCTGGCTCGGCTTGCCTGCTTTCTCCAAAGGAGGCTGGCCGACCAGCCGAACCTGGCACCTGGGCCAGCCCCTTCCAAGGGGACGAGTTCCAGAGGATAGAGCCCTGGGGGCGGCTGCCAAGTCTCCTGGGGCGTGTGCTGGGCCCCCGTCAGAGGAGGAAGCAGCCTGGTAAACGGTGTGCCAGGCCTGAGATCTGGAGGCCTCCCACAGCCGGGTCCCTGTCCTGCCCAGGCCCCCCGAGGGAGGACGATGGTCGGGCAGTGGCGAGCGTGGTGGGGCTGGCGCCGAGCCTGCCCTTGGATGCCCCGGGGAAGGGCGCCGGGGGATGGGCTGCCCCTGGCCAGGTCTGAGGGAGCGACCCAGCTCGGGGCTGTCGGGGGCAGAGAGAGAACCCCCCTCCGCCCTTTCCCTTCAGGTTCTTAGGGCTGGCCAAATCCTTCCCAAGACAGCTTGTCTGGAGAAAATCAGACCCAGCTGAAGAACATGTGTCCATGGGGGAAACCCGGGAAACTGAGTCTCCCCACACAATAGCAGAGATTCTCATCTTGCATCCTCTCCTGAGCTAATGACCAAGGTGGATGTCCCGGGTGGGCCTGTGGAATGGGAGAGGGGAGGAAGTCTATTGTCATGCAGAGGGACATGGAAAGACTTGTCTGAAGCTTATCCCCTGCACTGGAGTCAGGTCGGGAAGGGAAGGCACAGAGGGGAGCAGGAAGCGGCCTCTCTGTGGTGGGGCTGGCTCCGGGGCAGGCGTGGGGGTGATGGCTGGAAGTGGGATGGCGCGTGAGTTGGCACCAGCCAGCGGTAGAGGCAGAGACTCAGAGGTCATGGATCTCTCTCTCTGTCTCTGTCTCTCTCTCTCTCCCTCAGGGAGCTGAGGAGAGTAAGGTGGCTCCCCCTACCCACCTCGCCTACCTCTCCAAGGGCCCTTCTTTCTCTGGCCGCTCCGGGAGCCCTGCGGGCTTGGCTTCAACCCTCCACCCACAGCACAGGCCAAGGGCGCCTGCGCGACCGCCAGTGCATAGGGCTGACCTCGGGGGTCCTCAGTGAATGCCCCGCCCTCCCTCCAGGCTCTGACCCAGCTGCAGCTGTTCCTTTGCCGCCCTTCTGGACTGGGCTTCAGCTGTCTCCCTCCCCTCCCCCACTCCCACTCAGCTTGGAGGCCGCTTCCCTGCCTTGAAAGCATTGCTGTGGCCCTGAGGGCCACAGACCTACTGGGATTCAAGCTCAAGGCTCTGCCTGGGCCTGCTGCTTCGGCCAGGGGCTCATTTCTTCCTGGAAAGACAAAGCCATGGCCTCACCCCACGCCTGCACTTTGCCACGGCAGGCAGCCCAGGTGTAGGAAAGGCTCTGTGGAGTCAGAAGTGCCGAGACAGGCAGATGGCACCAGAGGGTTTGGGGGCCAGGGCGTAACTGGGCTAGCCCCTCCTCCCGGAAGTCGGGGAGGCCCGGCCTTCCTAGTGCCCAGGCCACGGCTCCGGGGAGAAATCCGCCATGGAGGGCACGCGGGAGGCCCTCTGCCTGAGGTGGCAGGTGTCACGCCAGGGCCACTGCAAGCCTGGCTCGGCTTGCCTGCTTTCTCCAAAGGAGGCTGGCCGACCAGCCGAACCTGGCACCTGGGCCAGCCCCTTCCAAGGGGACGAGTTCCAGAGGATAGAGCCCTGGGGGCGGCTGCCAAGTCTCCTGGGGCGTTGCTGGGCCCCCGTCAGAGGAGGAAGCAGCCTGGTAAACGGTGTGCCAGGCCTGAGATCTGGAGGCCTCCCACAGCCGGGTCCCTGTCCTGCCCAGGCCCCCCGAGGGAGGACGATGGTCGGGCAGTGGCGAGCGTGGTGGGGCTGGCGCCGAGCCTGCCCTTGGATGCCCCGGGGAAGGGCGCCGGGGGATGGGCTGCCCCTGGCCAGGTCTGAGGGAGCGACACAGCTCGGGGCTGTCGGGGGCAGAGAGAGAACCCCCCTCCGCCCTTTCCCTTCAGGTTCTTAGGGCTGGCCAAATCCTTCCCAAGACAGCTTGTCTGGAGAAAATCAGACCCAGCTGAAGAACATGTGTCCATGGGGGAAACCCGGGAAACTGAGTCTCCCCACACAATAGCAGAGATTCTCATCTTGCATCCTCTCCTGAGCTAATGACCAAGGTGGATGTCCCGGGTGGGCCTGTGGAATGGGAGAGGGGAGGAAGTCTATTGTCATGCAGAGGGACATGGAAAGACTTGTCTGAAGCTTATCCCCTGCACTGGAGTCAGGTCGGGAAGGGAAGGCACAGAGGGGAGCAGGAAGCGGCCTCTCTGTGGTGGGGCTGGCTCCTGGGCAGGCGTGGGAGTGATGGCTGGAAGTGGGATGGCGCGTGAGTTGGCACCAGCCAGCGGTAGAGGCAGAGACTCAGAGGTCATGGATCTCTCTCTCTGTCTCTGTCTCTCTCTCTCTCCCTCAGGGAGCTGAGGAGAGTAAGGTGGCTCCCCCTACCCACCTCGCCTACCTCTCCAAGGGCCCTTCTTTCTCTGGCCGCTCCGGGAGCCCTGCGGGCTTGGCTTCAACCCCCCACCCACCGCACAGGCCAAGGGCGCCTGCGCGACCGCCAGGGCCTAGGGCTGACCTCGGGGGTCCTCAGTGAATGCCCCCCCTCCCTCCAGGCTCTGACCCAGCTGCAGCTGTTCCTTTGCCGCCCTTCTGGACTCGGCTTCAGCTGTCTCCCTCCCCTCCCCCACTCCCACTCAGCTTGCAGGCCGCTTCCCTGCCTTGAAAGCATTGCTCTGGCCCTGAGGGCCACAGACCTACTGGGCTTCAAGCTCAAGGCTCTGCCTGGGCCTGCTGCTTCGGCCAGGGGCTCATTTCTTCCTGGAAAGACAAAGCCATGGCCTCACCCCACGCCTGCACTTTGCCACGGCAGGCAGCCCAGGTGTAGGAAAGGCTCTGTGGAGTCAGAAGTGCCGAGACAGGCAGATGGCACCAGAGGGTTTGGGGGCCAGGGCGTAACTGGGCTAGCCCCTCCTCCCGGAAGTCGGGGAGGCCCGGCCTTCCTAGTGCCCAGGCCACGGCTCCGGGGAGAAATCCGCCATGGAGGGCACGCGGGAGGCCCTCTGCCTGAGGTGGCAGGTGTCACGCCAGGGCCACTGCAAGCCTGGCTCGGCTTGCCTGCTTTCTCCAAAGGAGGCTGGCCGACCAGCCGAACCTGGCACCTGGGCCAGCCCCTTCCAAGGGGACGAGTTCCAGAGGATAGAGCCCTGGGGGCGGCTGCCAAGTCTCCTGGGGCGTGAGCTGGGCCCCCGTCAGAGGAGGAAGCAGCCTGGTAAACGGTGTGCCAGGCCTGAGATCTGGAGGCCTCCCACAGCCGGGTCCCTGTCCTGCCCAGGCCCCCCGATGGAGGACGATGGTCGGGCAGTGGCGAGCGTGGTGGGGCTGGCGCCGAGCCTGCCCTTGGATGCCCCGGGGAAGGGCGCCGGGGGATGGGCTGCCCCTGGCCAGGTCTGAGGGAGCGACCCAGCTCGGGGCTGTCGGGGGCAGAGAGAGAACCCCCCTCCGCCCTTTCCCTTCAGGTTCTTAGGGCTGGCCAAATCCTTCCCAAGACAGCTTGTCTGGAGAAAATCAGACCCAGCTGAAGAACATGTGTCCATGGGGGAAACCCGGGAAACTGAGTCTCCCCACACAATAGCAGAGATTCTCATCTTGCATCCTCTCCTGAGCTAATGACCAAGGTGGATGTCCCGGGTGGGCCTGTGGAATGGGAGAGGGGAGGAAGTCTATTGTCATGCAGAGGGACATGGAAAGACTTGTCTGAAGCTTATCCCCTGCACTGGAGTCAGGTCGGGAAGGGAAGGCACAGAGGGGAGCAGGAAGCGGCCTCTCTGTGGTGGGGCTGGCTCCGGGGCAGGCGTGGGGGTGATGGCTGGAAGTGGGATGGCGCGTGAGTTGGCACCAGCCAGCGGTAGAGGCAGAGACTCAGAGGTCATGGATCTCTCTCTCTGTCTCTGTCTCTCTCTCTCTCCCTCAGGGAGCTGAGGAGAGTAAGGTGGCTCCCCCTACCCACCTCGCCTACCTCTCCAAGGGCCCTTCTTTCTCTGGCCGCTCCGGGAGCCCTGCGGGCTTGGCTTCAACCCTCCACCCACAGCACAGGCCAAGGGCGCCTGCGCGACCGCCAGTGCATAGGGCTGACCTCGGGGGTCCTCAGTGAATGCCCCGCCCTCCCTCCAGGCTCTGACCCAGCTGCAGCTGTTCCTTTGCCGCCCTTCTGGACTGGGCTTCAGCTGTCTCCCTCCCCTCCCCCACTCCCACTCAGCTTGGAGGCCGCTTCCCTGCCTTGAAAGCATTGCTGTGGCCCTGAGGGCCACAGACCTACTGGGCTTCAAGCTCAAGGCTCTGCCTGGGCCTGCTGCTTCGGCCAGGGGCTCATTTCTTCCTGGAAAGACAAAGCCATGGCCTCACCCCACGCCTGCACTTTGCCACGGCAGGCAGCCCAGGTGTAGGAAAGGCTCTGTGGAGTCAGAAGTGCCGATACAGGCAGATGGCACCAGAGGGTTTGGGGGCCAGGGCGTAACTGGGCTAGCCCCTCCTCCCGGAAGTCGGGGAGGCCCGGCCTTCCTAGTGCCCAGGCCACGGCTCCGGGGAGAAATCCGCCATGGAGGGCACGCGGGAGGCCCTCTGCCTGAGGTGGCAGGTGTCACGCCAGGGCCACTGCAAGCCTGGCTCGGCTTGCCTGCTTTCTCCAAAGGAGGCTGGCCGACCAGCCGAACCTGGCACCTGGGCCAGCCCCTTCAAAGGGGACGCGTTCCAGAGGATAGAGCCCTGGGGGCGGCTGCCAAGTCTCCTGGGGCGTGTGCTGGGCCCCCGTCAGAGGAGGAAGCAGCCTGGTAAACGGTGTGCCAGGCCTGAGATCTGGAGGCCTCCCACAGCCGGGTCCCTGTCCTGCCCAGGCCCCCCGAGGGAGGACGATGGTCGGGCAGTGGCGAGCGTGGTGGGGCTGGCGCCGAGCCTGCCCTTGGATGCCCCGGGGAAGGGCGCCGGGGGATGGGCTGCCCCTGGCCAGGTCTGAGGGAGCGACCCAGCTCGGGGCTGTCGGGGGCAGAGAGAGAACCCCCCTCCGCCCTTTCCCTTCAGGTTCTTAGGGCTGGCCAAATCCTTCCCAAGACAGCTTGTCTGGAGAAAATCAGACCCAGCTGAAGAACATGTGTCCATGGGGGAAACCCGGGAAACTGAGTCTCCCCACACAATAGCAGAGATTCTCATCTTGCATCCTCTCCTGAGCTAATGACCAAGGTGGATGTCCCGGGTGGGCCTGTGGAATGGGAGAGGGGAGGAAGTCTATTGTCATGCAGAGGGACATGGAAAGACTTGTCTGAAGCTTATCCCCTGCACTGGAGTCAGATCGGGAAGGGAAGGCACAGAGGGGAGCAGGAAGCGGCCTCTCTGTGGTGGGGCTGGCTCCGGGGCAGGCGTGGGGGTGATGGCTGGAAGTGGGATGGCGCGTGAGTTGGCACCAGCCAGCGGTAGAGGCAGAGACTCAGAGGTCATGGATCTCTCTCTCTGTCTCTGTCTCTCTCTCTCTCCCTCAGGGAGCTGAGGAGAGTAAGGTGGCTCCCCCTACCCACCTCGCCTACCTCTCCAAGGGCCCTTCTTTCGCTGGCCGCTCCGGGAGCCCTGCGGGCTTGGCTTCAACCCTCCACCCACAGCACAGGCCAAGGGCGCCTGCGCGACTGCCAGTGCATAGGGCTGACCTCGGGGGTCCTCAGTGAATGCCCCGCCCTCCCTCCAGGCTCTGACCCAGCTGCAGCTGTTCCTTTGCCGCCCTTCTGGACTGGGCTTCAGCTGTCTCCCTCCCCTCCCCCACTCCCACTCAGCTTGGAGGCCGCTTCCCTGCCTTGAAAGCATTGCTGTGGCCCTGAGGGCCACAGACCTACTGGGCTTCAAGCTCAAGGCTCTGCCTGGGCCTGCTGCTTCGGCCAGGGGCTCATTTCTTCCTGGAAAGACAAAGCCATGGCCTCACCCCACGCCTGCACTTTGCCACGGCAGGCAGCCCAGGTGTAGGAAAGGCTCTGTGGAGTCAGAAGTGCCGAGACAGGCAGATGGCACCAGAGGGTTTGGGGGCCAGGGCGTAACTGGGCTAGCCCCTCCTCCCGGAAGTCGGGGAGGCCCGGCCTTCCTAGTGCCCAGGCCACGGCTCCGGGGAGAAATCCGCCATGGAGGGCACGCGGGAGGCCCTCTGCCTGAGGTGGCAGGTGTCACGCCAGGGCCACTGCAAGCCTGGCTCGGCTTGCCTGCTTTCTCCAAAGGAGGCTGGCCGACCAGCCGAACCTGGCACCTGGGCCAGCCCCTTCCAAGGGGACGAGTTCCAGAGGATAGAGCCCTGGGGGCGGCTGCCAAGTCTCCTGGGGCGTGTGCTGGGCCCCCGTCAGAGGAGGAAGCAGCCTGGTAAACGGTGTGCCAGGCCTGAGATCTGGAGGCCTCCCACAGCCGGGTCCCTGTCCTGCCCAGGCCCCCCGATGGAAGACGATGGTCGGGCAGTGGCGAGCGTGGTGGGGCTGGCGCCGAGCCTGCCCTTGGATGCCCCGGGGAAGGGCGCCGGGGGATGGGCTGCCCCTGGCCAGGTCTGAGGGAGCGACCCAGCTCGGGGCTGTCGGGGGCAGAGAGAGAACCCCCCTCCGCCCTTTCCCTTCAGGTTCTTAGGGCTGGCCAAATCCTTCCCAAGACAGCTTGTCTGGAGAAAATCAGACCCAGCTGAAGAACATGTGTCCATGGGGGAAACCCGGGAAACTGAGTCTCCCCACACAATAGCAGAGATTCTCATCTTGCATCCTCTCCTGAGCTAATGACCAAGGTGGATGTCCCGGGTGGGCCTGTGGAATGGGAGAGGGGAGGAAGTCTATTGTCATGCAGAGGGACATGGAAAGACTTGTCTGAAGCTTATCCCCTGCACTGGAGTCAGGTCGGGAAGGGAAGGCACAGAGGGGAGCAGGAAGCGGCCTCTCTGTGGTGGGGCTGGCTCCGGGGCAGGCGTGGGGGTGATGGCTGGAAGTGGGATGGCGCGTGAGTTGGCACCAGCCAGCGGTAGAGGCAGAGACTCAGAGGTCATGGATCTCTCTCTCTGTCTCTGTCTCTCTCTCTCTCCCTCAGGGAGCTGAGGAGAGTAAGGTGGCTCCCCCTACCCACCTCGCCTACCTCTCCAAGGGCCCTTCTTTCTCTGGCCGCTCCGGGAGCCCTGCGGGCTTGGCTTCAACCCTCCACCCACAGCACAGGCCAAGGGCGCCTGCGCGACCGCCAGGGCCTAGGGCTGACCTCGGGGGTCCTCAGTGAATGCCCCGCCCTCCCTCCAGGCTCTGACCCAGCTGCAGCTGTTCTTTGCCGCCCTTCTGGACTCGGCTTCAGCTGTCTCCCTCCCCTCCCCCACTCCCACTCAGCTTGCAGGCCGCTTCCCTGCCTTGAAAGCATTGCTCTGGCCCTGAGGGCCACAGACCTACTGGGCTTCAAGCTCAAGGCTCTGCCTGGGCCTGCTGCTTCGGCCAGGGGCTCATTTCTTCCTGGAAAGACAAAGCCATGGCCTCACCCCACGCCTGCACTTTGCCACGGCAGGCAGCCCAGGTGTAGGAAAGGCTCTGTGGAGTCAGAAGTGCCGAGACAGGCAGATGGCACCAGAGGGTTTGGGGGCCAGGGCGTAACTGGTCTAGCCCCTCCTCCCGGAAGTCGGGGAGGCCCGGCCTTCCTAGTGCCCAGGCCACGGCTCCGGGGAGAAATCCGCCATGGAGGGCACGCGGGAGGCCCTCTGCCTGAGGTGGCAGGTGTCACGCCAGGGCCACTGCAAGCCTGGCTCGGCTTGCCTGCTTTCTCCAAAGGAGGCTGGCCGACCAGCCGAACCTGGCACCTGGGCCAACCCCTTCCAAGGGGACGAGTTCCAGAGGATAGAGCCCTGGGGGCGGCTGCCAAGTCTCCTGGGGCGTTGCTGGGCCCCCGTCAGAGGAGGAAGCAGCCTGGTAAACGGTGTGCCAGGCCTGAGATCTGGAGGCCTCCCACAGCCGGGTCCCCGTCCTGCCCAGGCCCCCCGAGGGAGGACGATGGTCGGGCAGTGGCGAGCGTGGTGGGGCTGGCGCCGAGCCTGCCCTTGGATGCCCCGGGGAAGGGCGCCGGGGGATGGGCTGCCCCTGGCCAGGTCTGAGGGAGCTCACAGCTCGGGGCTGTCGGGGGCAGAGAGAGAACCCCCCTCCGCCCTTTCCCTTCAGGTTCTTAGGGCTGGCCAAATCCTTCCCAAGACAGCTTGTCTGGAGAAAATCAGACCCAGCTGAAGAACATGTGTCCATGGGGGAAACCCGGGAAACTGAGTCTCCCCACACAATAGCAGAGATTCTCATCTTGCATCCTCTCCTGAGCTAATGACCAAGGTGGATGTCCCGGGTGGGCCTGTGGAATGGGAGAGGGGAGGAAGTCTATTGTCATGCAGAGGGACATGGAAAGACTTGTCTGAAGCTTATCCCCTGCACTGGAGTCAGGTCGGGAAGGGAAGGCACAGAGGGGAGCAGGAAGCGGCCTCTCTGTGGTGGGGCTGGCTCCTGGGCAGGCGTGGGAGTGATGGCTGGAAGTGGGATGGCGCGTGAGTTGGCACCAGCCAGCGGTAGAGGCAGAGACTCAGAGGTCATGGATCTCTCTCTCTGTCTCTGTCTCTCTCTCTCTCTCTCAGGGAGCTGAGGAGAGTAAGGTGGCTCCCCCTACCCACCTCGCCTACCTCTCCATGGGCCCTTCTTTCTCTGGCCGCTCCGGGAGCCCTGCGGGCTTGGCTTTAACCCTCCACCCACAGCACAGGCCAAGGGCGCCTGGGCGACCGCCAGTGCATAGGGCTGACCTCGGGGGTCCTCAGTGAATGCCCCGCCCTCCCTCCAGGCTCTGACCCAGCTGCAGCTGTTCCTTTGCCGCCCTTCTGGACTGGGCTTCAGCTGTCTCCCTCCCCTCCCCCACTCCCACTCAGCTTGCAGGCCGCTTCCCTGCCTTGAAAGCATTGCTCTGGCCCTGAGGGCCACAGACCTACTGGGCTTCAAGCTCAAGGCTCTGCCTGGGCCTGCTGCTTCGGCCAGGGGCTCATTTCTTCCTGGAAAGACAAAGCCATGGCCTCACCCCACGCCTGCACTTTGCCACGGCAGGCAGCCCAGGTGTAGGAAAGGCTCTGTGGAGTCAGAAGTGCCGAGACAGGCAGATGGCACCAGAGGGTTTGGGGGCCAGGGCGTAACTGGGCTAGCCCCTCCTCCCGGAAGTCGGGGAGGCCCGGCCTTCCTAGTGCCCAGGCCACGGCTCCGGGGAGAAATCCGCCATGGAGGGCACGCGGGAGGCCCTCTGCCTGAGGTGGCAGGTGTCACGCCAGGGCCACTGCAAGCCTGGCTCGGCTTGCCTGCTTTCTCCAAAGGAGGCTGGCCGACCAGCCGAACCTGGCACCTGGGCCAGCCCCTTCCAAGGGGACGAGTTCCAGAGGATAGAGCCCTGGGGGCGGCTGCCAAGTCTCCTGGGGCGTGTGCTGGGCCCCCGTCAGAGGAGGAAGCAGCCTGGTAAACGGTGTGCCAGGCCTGAGATCTGGAGGCCTCCCACAGCCGGGTCCCTGTCCTGCCCAGGCCCCCCGATGGAGGACGATGGTCGGGCAGTGGCGAGCATGGTGGGGCTGGCGCCGAGCCTGCCCTTGGATGCCCCGGGGAAGGGCGCCGGGGGATGGGCTGCCCCTGGCCAGGTCTGAGGGAGCGACCCAGCTCGGGGCTGTCGGGGGCAGAGAGAGAACCCCCCTCCGCCCTTTCCCTTCAGGTTCTTAGGGCTGGCCAAATCCTTCCCAAGACAGCTTGTCTGGAGAAAATCAGACCCAGCTGAAGAACATGTGTCCATGGGGGAAACCCGGGAAACTGAGTCTCCCCACACAATAGCAGAGATTCTCATCTTGCATCCTCTCCTGAGCTAATGACAAAGGTGGATGTCCCGGGTGGGCCTGTGGAATGGGAGAGGGGAGGAAGTCTATTGTCATGCAGAGGGACATGGAAAGACTTGTCTGAAGCTTATCCCCTGCACTGGAGTCAGGTCGGGAAGGGAAGGCACAGAGGGGAGCAGGAAGCGGCCTCTCTGTGGTGGGGCTGGCTCCGGGGCAGGCGTGGGGGTGATGGCTGGAAGTGGGATGGCGCGTGAGTTGGCACCAGCCAGCGGTAGAGGCAGAGACTCAGAGGTCATGGATCTCTCTCTCTGTCTCTGTCTCTCTCTCTCTCCCTCAGGGAGCTGAGGAGAGTAAGGTGGCTCCCCCTACCCACCTCGCCTACCTCTCCAAGGGCCCTTCTTTCTCTGGCCGCTCCGGGAGCCCTGCGGGCTTGGCTTCAACCCTCCACCCACAGCACAGGCCAAGGGCGCCTGCGCGACCGCCAGTGCATAGGGCTGACCTCGGGGGTCCTCAGTGAATGCCCCGCCCTCCCTCCAGGCTCTGACCCAGCTGCAGCTGTTCCTTTGCCGCCCTTCTGGACTGGGCTTCAGCTGTCTCCCTCCCCTCCCCCACTCCCACTCAGCTTGGAGGCCGCTTCCCTGCCTTGAAAGCATTGCTGTGGCCCTGAGGGCCACAGACCTACTGGGCTTCAAGCTCAAGGCTCTGCCTGGGCCTGCTGCTTCGGCCAGGGGCTCATTTCTTCCTGGAAAGACAAAGCCATGGCCTCACCCCACGCCTGCACTTTGCCACGGCAGGCAGCCCAGGTGTAGGAAAGGCTCTGTGGAGTCAGAAGTGCCGAGACAGGCAGATGGCACCAGAGGGTTTGGGGGCCAGGGCGTAACTGGGCTAGCCCCTCCTCCCGGAAGTCGGGGAGGCCCGGCCTTCCTAGTGCCCAGGCCACGGCTCCGGGGAGAAATCCGCCATAGAGGGCACGCGGGAGGCCCTCTGCCTGAGGTGGCAGGTGTCACGCCAGGGCCACTGCAAGCCTGGCTTGGCTTGCCTGCTTTCTCCAAAGGAGGCTGGCCGACCAGCCGAACCTGGCACCTGGGCCAGCCCCTTCCAAGGGGACGAGTTCCAGAGGATAGAGCCCTGGGGGCGGCTGCCAAGTCTCCTGGGGCGTGTGCTGGGCCCCCGTCAGAGGAGGAAGCAGCCTGGTAAACGGTGTGCCAGGCCTGAGATCTGGAGGCCTCCAACAGCCGGGTCCCTGTCCTGCCCAGGCCCCCCGAGGGAGGACGATGGTCGGGCAGTGGCGAGCGTGGTGGGGCTGGCGCCGAGCCTGCCCTTGGATGCCCCGGGGAAGGGCGCCGGGGGATGGGCTGCCCCTGGCCAGGTCTGAGGGAGCGACCCAGCTCGGGGCTGTCGGGGGCAGAGAGAGAACCCCCCTCCGCCCTTTCCCTTCAGGTTCTTAGGGCTGGCCAAATCCTTCCCAAGACAGCTTGTCTGGAGAAAATCAGACCCAGCTGAAGAACATGTGTCCATGGGGGAAACCCGGGAAACTGAGTCTCCCCACACAATAGCAGAGATTCTCATCTTGCATCCTCTCCTGAGCTAATGACCAAGGTGGATGTCCCGGGTGGGCCTGTGGAATGGGAGAGGGGAGGAAGTCTATTGTCATGCAGAGGGACATGGAAAGACTTGTCTGAAGCTTATCCCCTGCACTGGAGTCAGGTCGGGAAGGGAAGGCACAGAGGGGAGCAGGAAGCGGCCTCTCTGTGGTGGGGCTGGCTCCGGGGCAGGCGTGGGGGTGATGGCTGGAAGTGGGATGGCGCGTGAGTTGGCACCAGCCAGCGGTAGAGGCAGAGACTCAGAGGTCATGGATCTCTCTCTCTGTCTCTGTCTCTCTCTCTCTCCCTCAGGGAGCTGAGGAGAGTAAGGTGGCTCCCCCTACCCACCTCGCCTACCTCTCCAAGGGCCCTTCTTTCTCTGGCCGCTCCGGGAGCCCTGCGGGCTTGGCTTCAACCCCCCACCCACAGCACAGGCCAAGGGCGCCTGCGCGACCGCCAGTGCATAGGGCTGACCTCGGGGGTCCTCAGTGAATGCCCCGCCCTCCCTCCAGGCTCTGACCCAGCTGCAGCTGTTCCTTTGCCGCCCTTCTGGACTGGGCTTCAGCTGTCTCCCTCCCCTCCCCCACTCCCACTCAGCTTGGAGGCCGCTTCCCTGCCTTGAAAGCATTGCTGTGGCCCTGAGGGCCACAGACCTACTGGGCTTCAAGCTCAAGGCTCTGCCTGGGCCTGCTGCTTCGGCCAGGGGCTCATTTCTTCCTGGAAAGACAAAGCCATGGCCTCACCCCACGCCTGCACTTTGCCACGGCAGGCAGCCCAGGTGTAGGAAAGGCTCTGTGGAGTCAGAAGTGCCGAGACAGGCAGATGGCACCAGAGGGTTTGGGGGCCAGGGCGTAACTGGGCTAGCCCCTCCTCCCGGAAGTCGGGGAGGCCCGGCCTTCCTAGTGCCCAGGCCACGGCTCCGGGGAGAAATCCGCCATGGAGGGCACGCGGGAGGCCCTCTGCCTGAGGTGGCAGGTGTCACGCCAGGGCCACTGCAAGCCTGGCTCGGCTTGCCTGCTTTCTCCAAAGGAGGCTGGCCGACCAGCCGAACCTGGCACCTGGGCCAGCCCCTTCCAAGGGGACGAGTTCCAGAGGATAGAGCCCTGGGGGCGGCTGCCAAGTCTCCTGGGGCGTGTGCTGGGCCCCCGTCAGAGGAGGAAGCAGCCTGGTAAACGGTGTGCCAGGCCTGAGATCTGGAGGCCTCCCACAGCCGGGTCCCTGTCCTGCCCAGGCCCCCCGATGGAGGACGATGGTCGGGCAGTGGCGAGCGTGGTGGGGCTGGCGCCGAGCCTGCCCTTGGATGCCCCGGGGAAGGGCGCCGGGGGATGGGCTGCCCCTGGCCAGGTCTGAGGGAGCGACCCAGCTCGGGGCTGTCGGGGGCAGAGAGAGAACCCCCCTCCGCCCTTTCCCTTCAGGTTCTTAGGGCTGGCCAAATCCTTCCCAAGACAGCTTGTCTGGAGAAAATCAGACCCAGCTGAAGAACATGTGTCCATGGGGGAAACCCGGGAAACTGAGTCTCCCCACACAATAGCAGAGATTCTCATCTTGCATCCTCTCCTGAGCTAATGACCAAGGTGGATGTCCCGGGTGGGCCTGTGGAATGGGAGAGGGGAGGAAGTCTATTGTCATGCAGAGGGACATGGAAAGACTTGTCTGAAGCTTATCCCCTGCACTGGAGTCAGGTCGGGAAGGGAAGGCACAGAGGGGAGCAGGAAGCGGCCTCTCTGTGGTGGGGCTGGCTCCGGGGCAGGCGTGGGGGTGATGGCTGGAAGTGGGATGGCGCGTGAGTTGGCACCAGCCAGCGGTAGAGGCAGAGACTCAGAGGTCATGGATCTCTCTCTCTGTCTCTGTCTCTCTCTCTCTCCCTCAGGGAGCTGAGGAGAGTAAGGTGGCTCCCCCTACCCACCTCGCCTACCTCTCCAAGGGCCCTTCTTTCTCTGGCCGCTCCGGGAGCCCTGCGGGCTTGGCTTCAACCCTCCACCCACAGCACAGGCCAAGGGCGCCTGCGCGACCGCCAGGGCCTAGGGCTGACCTCGGGGGTCCTCAGTGAATGCCCCGCCCTCCCTCCAGGCTCTGACCCAGCTGCAGCTGTTCCTTTGCCGCCCTTCTGGACTCGGCTTCAGCTGTCTCCCTCCCCTCCCCCACTCCCACTCAGCTTGCAGGCCGCTTCCCTGCCTTGAAAGCATTGCTCTGGCCCTGAGGGCCACAGACCTACTGGGCTTCAAGCTCAAGGCTCTGCCTGGGCCTGCTGCTTCGGCCAGGGGCTCATTTCTTCCTGGAAAGACAAAGCCATGGCCTCACCCCACGCAGGCACTTTGCCACGGCAGGCAGCCCAGGTGTAGGAAAGGCTCTGTGGAGTCAGAAGTGCCGAGACAGGCAGATGGCACCAGAGGGTTTGGGGGCCAGGGCGTAACTGGGCTAGCCCCTCCTCCCGGAAGTCGGGGAGGCCCGGCCTTCCTAGTGCCCAGGCCACGGCTCCGGGGAGAAATCCGCCATGCAGGGCACACGGGAGGCCCTCTGCCTGAGGTGGCAGGTGTCACGCCAGGGCCACTGCAAGCCTGGCTCGGCTTGCCTGCTTTCTCCAAAGGAGGCTGGCCGACCAGCCGAACCTGGCACCTGGGCCAACCCCTTCCAAGGGGACGAGTTCCAGAGGATAGAGCCCTGGGGGCGGCTGCCAAGTCTCCTGGGGCGTTGCTGGGCCCCCGTCAGAGGAGGAAGCAGCCTGGTAAACGGTGTGCCAGGCCTGAGATCTGGAGGCCTCCCACAGCCGGGTCCCTGTCCTGCCCAGGCCCCCCGAGGGAGGACGATGGTCGGGCAGTGGCGAGCGTGGTGGGGCTGGCGCCGAGCCTGCCCTTGGATGCCCCGGGGAAGGGCGCCGGGGGATGGGCTGCCCCTGGCCAGGTCTGAGGGAGCGACACAGCTCGGGGCTGTCGGGGGCAGAGAGAGAACCCCCCTCCGCCCTTTCCCTTCAGGTTCTTAGGGCTGGCCAAATCCTTCCCAAGACAGCTTGTCTGGAGAAAATCAGACCCAGCTGAAGAACATGTGTCCATGGGGGAAACCCGGGAAACTGAGTCTCCCCACACAATAGCAGAGATTCTCATCTTGCATCCTCTCCTGAGCTAATGACCAAGGTGGATGTCCCGGGTGGGCCTGTGGAATGGGAGAGGGGAGGAAGTCTATTGTCATGCAGAGGGACATGGAAAGACTTGTCTGAAGCTTATCCCCTGCACTGGAGTCAGGTCGGGAAGGGAAGGCACAGAGGGGAGCAGGAAGCGGCCTCTCTGTGGTGGGGCTGGCTCCTGGGCAGGCGTGGGAGTGATGGCTGGAAGTGGGATGGCGCGTGAGTTGGCACCAGCCAGCGGTAGAGGCAGAGACTCAGAGGTCATGGATCTCTCTCTCTGTCTCTGTCTCTCTCTCTCTCTCTCAGGGAGCTGAGGAGAGTAAGGTGGCTCCCCCTACCCACCTCGCCTACCTCTCCATGGGCCCTTCTTTCTCTGGCCGCTCCGGGAGCCCTGCGGGCTTGGCTTCAACCCTCCACCCACAGCACAGGCCAAGGGCGCCTGCGCGACCGCCAGGGCCTAGGGCTGACCTCGGGGGTCCTCAGTGAATGCCCCGCCCTCCCTCCAGGCTCTGACCCAGCTGCAGCTGTTCCTTTGCCGCCCTTCTGGACTGGGCTTCAGCTGTCTCCCTCCCCTCCCCCACTCCCACTCAGCTTGGAGGCCGCTTCCCTGCCTTGAAAGCATTGCTGTGGCCCTGAGGGCCACAGACCTACTGGGCTTCAAGCTCAAGGCTCTGCCTGGGCCTGCTGCTTCGGCCAGGGGCTCATTTCTTCCTGGAAAGACAAAGCCATGGCCTCACCCCACGCCTGCACTTTGCCACGGCAGGCAGCCCAGGTGTAGGAAAGGCTCTGTGGAGTCAGAATTGCCGAGACAGGCAGATGGTACCAGAGGGTTTGGGGGCCAGGGCGTAACTGGGCTAGCCCCTCCTCCCGGAAGTCGGGGAGGCCCGGCCTTCCTAGTGCCCAGGCCACGGCTCCGGGGAGAAATCCGCCATGGAGGGCACGCGGGAGGCCCTCTGCCTGAGGTGGCAGGTGTCACGCCAGGGCCACTGCAAGCCTGGCTCGGCTTGCCTGCTTTCTCCAAAGGAGGCTGGCCGACCAGCCGAACCTGGCACCTGGGCCAGCCCCTTCCAAGGGGACGAGTTCCAGAGGATAGAGCCCTGGGGGCGGCTGCCAAGTCTCCTGGGGCGTGTGCTGGGCCCCCGTCAGAGGAGGAAGCAGCCTGGTAAACGGTGTGCCAGGCCTGAGATCTGGAGGCCTCCCACAGCCGGGTCCCTGTCCTGCCCAGGCCCCCCGAGGGAGGACGATGGTCGGGCAGTGGCGAGCGTGGTGGGGCTGGCGCCGAGCCTGCCCTTGGATGCCCCGGGGAAGGGCGCCGGGGGATGGGCTGCCCCTGGCCAGGTCTGAGGGAGCGACCCAGCTCGGGGCTGTCGGGGGCAGAGAGAGAACCCCCCTCCGCCCTTTCCCTTCAGGTTCTTAGGGCTGGCCAAATCCTTCCCAAGACAGCTTGTCTGGAGAAAATCAGACCCAGCTGAAGAACATGTGTCCATGGGGGAAACCCGGGAAACTGAGTCTCCCCACACAATAGCAGAGATTCTCATCTTGCATCCTCTCCTGAGCTAATGACCAAGGTGGATGTCCCGGGTGGGCCTGTGGAATGGGAGAGGGGAGGAAGTCTATTGTCATGCAGAGGGACATGGAAAGACTTGTCTGAAGCTTATCCCCTGCACTGGAGTCAGGTCGGGAAGGGAAGGCACAGAGGGGAGCAGGAAGCGGCCTCTCTGTGGTGGGGCTGGCTCCGGGGCAGGCGTGGGGGTGATGGCTGGAAGTGGGATGGCGCGTGAGTTGGCACCAGCCAGCGGTAGAGGCAGAGACTCAGAGGTCATGGATCTCTCTCTCTGTCTCTGTCTCTCTCTCTCTCCCTCAGGGAGCTGAGGAGAGTAAGGTGGCTCCCCCTACCCACCTCGCCTACCTCTCCAAGGGCCCTTCTTTCTCTGGCCGCTCCGGGAGCCCTGCGGGCTTGGCTTCAACCCCCCACCCACCGCACAGGCCAAGGGCGCCTGCGCGACCGCCAGGGCCTAGGGCTGACCTCGGGGGTCCTCAGTGAATGCCCCCCCTCCCTCCAGGCTCTGACCCAGCTGCAGCTGTTCCTTTGCCGCCCTTCTGGACTGGGCTTCAGCTGTCTCCCTCCCCTCCCCCACTCCCACTCAGCTTGGGGGCCGCTTCCCTGCCTTGAAAGCATTGCTGTGGCCCTGAGGGCCACAGACCTACTGGGCTTCAAGCTCAAGGCTCTGCCTGGGCCTGCTGCTTCGGCCAGGGGCTCATTTCTTCCTGGAAAGACAAAGCCATGGCCTCAGCCCACGCCTGCACTTTGCCACGGCAGGCAGCCCAGGTGTAGGAAAGGCTCTGTGGAGTCAGAAGTGCCGAGACAGGCAGATGGCACCAGAGGGTTTGGGGGCCAGGGCGTAACTGGGCTAGCCCCTCCTCCCGGAAGTCGGGGAGGCCCGGCCTTCCTAGTGCCCAGGCCACGGCTCCGGGGAGAAATCCGCCATGGAGGGCACGCGGGAGGCCCTCTGCCTGAGGTGGCAGGTGTCACGCCAGGGCCACTGCAAGCCTGGCTCGGCTTGCCTGCTTTCTCCAAAGGAGGCTGGCCGACCAGCCGAACCTGGCACCTGGGCCAGCCCCTTCCAAGGGGACGAGTTCCAGAGGATAGAGCCCTGGGGGCGGCTGCCAAGTCTCCTGGGGCGTGTGCTGGGCCCCCGTCAGAGGAGGAAGCAGCCTGGTAAACGGTGTGCCAGGCCTGAGATCTGGAGGCCTCCCACAGCCGGGTCCCTGTCCTGCCCAGGCCCCCCGATGGAGGACGATGGTCGGGCAGTGGCGAGCGTGTTGGGGCTGGCGCCGAGCCTGCCCTTGGATGCCCCGGGGAAGGGCGCCGGGGGATGGGCTGCCCCTGGCCAGGTCTGAGGGAGCGACCCAGCTCGGGGCTGTCGGGGGCAGAGAGAGAACCCCCCTCCGCCCTTTCCCTTCAGGTTCTTAGGGCTGGCCAAATCCTTCCCAAGACAGCTTGTCTGGAGAAAATCAGACCCAGCTGAAGAACATGTGTCCATGGGGGAAACCCGGGAAACTGAGTCTCCCCACACAATAGCAGAGATTCTCATCTTGCATCCTCTCCTGAGCTAATGACCAAGGTGGATGTCCCGGGTGGGCCTGTGGAATGGGAGAGGGGAGGAAGTCTATTGTCATGCAGAGGGACATGGAAAGACTTGTCTGAAGCTTATCCCCTGCACTGGAGTCAGGTCGGGAAGGGAAGGCACAGAGGGGAGCAGGAAGCGGCCTCTCTGTGGTGGGGCTGGCTCCGGGGCAGGCGTGGGGGTGATGGCTGGAAGTGGGATGGCGCGTGAGTTGGCACCAGCCAGCGGTAGAGGCAGAGACTCAGAGGTCATGGATCTCTCTCTCTGTCTCTGTCTCTCTCTCTCTCCCTCAGGGAGCTGAGGAGAGTAAGGTGGCTCCCCCTACCCACCTCGCCTACCTCTCCAAGGGCCCTTCTTTCTCTGGCCGCTCCGGGAGCCCTGCGGGCTTGGCTTCAACCCTCCACCCACAGCACAGGCCAAGGGCGCCTGGGCGACCGCCAGTGCATAGGGCTGACCTCGGGGGTCCTCAGTGAATGCCCCGCCCTCCCTCCAGGCTCTGACCCAGCTGCAGCTGTTCCTTTGCCGCCCTTCTGGACTGGGCTTCAGCTGTCTCCCTCCCCTCCCCCACTCCCACTCAGCTTGGAGGCCGCTTCCCTGCCTTGAAAGCATTGCTGTGGCCCTGAGGGCCACAGACCTACTGGGCTTCAAGCTCAAGGCTCTGCCTGGGCCTGCTGCTTCGGCCAGGGGCTCATTTCTTCCTGGAAAGACAAAGCCATGGCCTCACCCCACGCCTGCACTTTGCCACGGCAGGCAGCCCAGGTGTAGGAAAGGCTCTGTGGAGTCAGAAGTGCCGAGACAGGCAGATGGCACCAGAGGGTTTGGGGGCCAGGGCGTAACTGGGCTAGCCCCTCCTCCCGGAAGTCGGGGAGGCCCGGCCTTCCTAGTGCCCAGGCCACGGCTCCGGGGAGAAATCCGCCATGGAGGGCACGCGGGAGGCCCTCTGCCTGAGGTGGCAGGTGTCACGCCAGGGCCACTGCAAGCCTGGCTCGGCTTGCCTGCTTTCTCCAAAGGAGGCTGGCCGACCAGCCGAACCTGGCACCTGGGCCAGCACCTTCCAAGGGGACGAGTTCCAGAGGATAGAGCCCTGGGGGCGGCTGCCAAGTCTCCTGGGGCGTGTGCTGGGCCCCCGTCAGAGGAGGAAGCAGCCTGGTAAACGGTGTGCCAGGCCTGAGATCTGGAGGCCTCCCACAGCCGGGTCCCTGTCCTGCCCAGGCCCCCCGAGGGAGGACGATGGTCGGGCAGTGGCGAGCGTGGTGGGGCTGGCGCCGAGCCTGCCCTTGGATGCCCCGGGGAAGGGCGCCGGGGGATGGGCTGCCCCTGGCCAGGTCTGAGGGAGCGACCCAGCTCGGGGCTGTCGGGGGCAGAGAGAGAACCCCCCTCCGCCCTTTCCCTTCAGGTTCTTAGGGCTGGCCAAATCCTTCCCAAGACAGCTTGTCTGGAGAAAATCAGACCCAGCTGAAGAACATGTGTCCATGGGGGAAACCCGGGAAACTGAGTCTCCCCACACAATAGCAGAGATTCTCATCTTGCATCCTCTCCTGAGCTAATGACCAAGGTGGATGTCCCGGGTGGGCCTGTGGAATGGGAGAGGGGAGGAAGTCTATTGTCATGCAGAGGGACATGGAAAGACTTGTCTGAAGCTTATCCCCTGCACTGGAGTCAGGTCGGGAAGGGAAGGCACAGAGGGGAGCAGGAAGCGGCCTCTCTGTGGTGGGGCTGGCTCCGGGGCAGGCGTGGGGGTGATGGCTGGAAGTGGGATGGCGCGTGAGTTGGCACCAGCCAGCGGTAGAGGCAGAGACTCAGAGGTCATGGATCTCTCTCTCTGTCTCTGTCTCTCTCTCTCTCCCTCAGGGAGCTGAGGAGAGTAAGGTGGCTCCCCCTACCCACCTCGCCTACCTCTCCAAGGGCCCTTCTTTCTCTGGCCGCTCCGGGAGCCCTGCGGGCTTGGCTTCAACCCCCCACCCACCGCACAGGCCAAGGGCGCCTGCGCGACCGCCAGGGCCTAGGGCTGACCTCGGGGGTCCTCAGTGAATGCCCCCCCTCCCTCCAGGCTCTGACCCAGCTGCAGCTGTTCCTTTGCCGCCCTTCTGGACTCGGCTTCAGCTGTCTCCCTCCCCTCCCCCACTCCCACTCAGCTTGCAGGCCGCTTCCCTGCCTTGAAAGCATTGCTCTGGCCCTGAGGGCCACAGACCTACTGGGCTTCAAGCTCAAGGCTCTGCCTGGGCCTGCTGCTTCGGCCAGGGGCTCATTTCTTCCTGGAAAGACAAAGCCATGGCCTCAGCCCACGCCTGCACTTTGCCACGGCAGGCAGCCCAGGTGTAGGAAAGGCTCTGTGGAGTCAGAAGTGCCGAGACAGGCAGATGGCACCAGAGGGTTTGGGGGCCAGGGCGTAACTGGGCTAGCCCCTCCTCCCGGAAGTCGGGGAGGCCCGGCCTTCCTAGTGCCCAGGCCACGGCTCCGGGGAGAAATCCGCCATGGAGGGCACGCGGGAGGCCCTCTGCCTGAGGTGGCAGGTGTCACGCCAGGGCCACTGCAAGCCTGGCTCGGCTTGCCTGCTTTCTCCAAAGGAGGCTGGCCGACCAGCCGAACCTGGCACCTGGGCCAGCCCCTTCCAAGGGGACGAGTTCCAGAGGATAGAGCCCTGGGGGCGGCTGCCAAGTCTCCTGGGGCGTGTGCTGGGCCCCCGTCAGAGGAGGAAGCAGCCTGGTAAACGGTGTGCCAGGCCTGAGATCTGGAGGCCTCCCACAGCCGGGTCCCTGTCCTGCCCAGGCCCCCCGATGGAGGACGATGGTCGGGCAGTGGCGAGCGTGTTGGGGCTGGCGCCGAGCCTGCCCTTGGATGCCCCGGGGAAGGGCGCCGGGGGATGGGCTGCCCCTGGCCAGGTCTGAGGGAGCGACCCAGCTCGGGGCTGTCGGGGGCAGAGAGAGAACCCCCCTCCGCCCTTTCCCTTCAGGTTCTTAGGGCTGGCCAAATCCTTCCCAAGACAGCTTGTCTGGAGAAAATCAGACCCAGCTGAAGAACATGTGTCCATGGGGGAAACCCGGGAAACTGAGTCTCCCCACACAATAGCAGAGATTCTCATCTTGCATCCTCTCCTGAGCTAATGACCAAGGTGGATGTCCCGGGTGGGCCTGTGGAATGGGAGAGGGGAGGAAGTCTATTGTCATGCAGAGGGACATGGAAAGACTTGTCTGAAGCTTATCCCCTGCACTGGAGTCAGGTCGGGAAGGGAAGGCACAGAGGGGAGCAGGAAGCGGCCTCTCTGTGGTGGGGCTGGCTCCGGGGCAGGCGTGGGGGTGATGGCTGGAAGTGGGATGGCGCGTGAGTTGGCACCAGCCAGCGGTAGAGGCAGAGACTCAGAGGTCATGGATCTCTCTCTCTGTCTCTGTCTCTCTCTCTCTCCCTCAGGGAGCTGAGGAGAGTAAGGTGGCTCCCCCTACCCACCTCGCCTACCTCTCCAAGGGCCCTTCTTTCTCTGGCCGCTCCGGGAGCCCTGCGGGCTTGGCTTCAACCCTCCACCCACAGCACAGGCCAAGGGCGCCTGGGCGACCGCCAGTGCATAGGGCTGACCTCGGGGGTCCTCAGTGAATGCCCCGCCCTCCCTCCAGGCTCTGACCCAGCTGCAGCTGTTCCTTTGCCGCCCTTCTGGACTGGGCTTCAGCTGTCTCCCTCCCCTCCCCCACTCCCACTCAGCTTGGAGGCCGCTTCCCTGCCTTGAAAGCATTGCTGTGGCCCTGAGGGCCACAGACCTACTGGGCTTCAAGCTCAAGGCTCTGCCTGGGCCTGCTGCTTCGGCCAGGGGCTCATTTCTTCCTGGAAAGACAAAGCCATGGCCTCACCCCACGCCTGCACTTTGCCACGGCAGGCAGCCCAGGTGTAGGAAAGGCTCTGTGGAGTCAGAAGTGCCGAGACAGGCAGATGGCACCAGAGGGTTTGGGGGCCAGGGCGTAACTGGGCTAGCCCCTCCTCCCGGAAGTCGGGGAGGCCCGGCCTTCCTAGTGCCCAGGCCACGGCTCCGGGGAGAAATCCGCCATGGAGGGCACGCGGGAGGCCCTCTGCCTGAGGTGGCAGGTGTCACGCCAGGGCCACTGCAAGCCTGGCTCGGCTTGCCTGCTTTCTCCAAAGGAGGCTGGCCGACCAGCCGAACCTGGCACCTGGGCCAGCACCTTCCAAGGGGACGAGTTCCAGAGGATAGAGCCCTGGGGGCGGCTGCCAAGTCTCCTGGGGCGTGTGCTGGGCCCCCGTCAGAGGAGGAAGCAGCCTGGTAAACGGTGTGCCAGGCCTGAGATCTGGAGGCCTCCCACAGCCGGGTCCCTGTCCTGCCCAGGCCCCCCGAGGGAGGACGATGGTCGGGCAGTGGCGAGCGTGGTGGGGCTGGCGCCGAGCCTGCCCTTGGATGCCCCGGGGAAGGGCGCCGGGGGATGGGCTGCCCCTGGCCAGGTCTGAGGGAGCGACCCAGCTCGGGGCTGTCGGGGGCAGAGAGAGAACCCCCCTCCGCCCTTTCCCTTCAGGTTCTTAGGGCTGGCCAAATCCTTCCCAAGACAGCTTGTCTGGAGAAAATCAGACCCAGCTGAAGAACATGTGTCCATGGGGGAAACCCGGGAAACTGAGTCTCCCCACACAATAGCAGAGATTCTCATCTTGCATCCTCTCCTGAGCTAATGACCAAGGTGGATGTCCCGGGTGGGCCTGTGGAATGGGAGAGGGGAGGAAGTCTATTGTCATGCAGAGGGACATGGAAAGACTTGTCTGAAGCTTATCCCCTGCACTGGAGTCAGGTCGGGAAGGGAAGGCACAGAGGGGAGCAGGAAGCGGCCTCTCTGTGGTGGGGCTGGCTCCGGGGCAGGCGTGGGGGTGATGGCTGGAAGTGGGATGGCGCGTGAGTTGGCACCAGCCAGCGGTAGAGGCAGAGACTCAGAGGTCATGGATCTCTCTCTCTGTCTCTGTCTCTCTCTCTCTCCCTCAGGGAGCTGAGGAGAGTAAGGTGGCTCCCCCTACCCACCTCGCCTACCTCTCCAAGGGCCCTTCTTTCTCTGGCCGCTCCGGGAGCCCTGCGGGCTTGGCTTCAACCCCCCACCCACCGCACAGGCCAAGGGCGCCTGCGCGACCGCCAGGGCCTAGGGCTGACCTCGGGGGTCCTCAGTGAATGCCCCCCCTCCCTCCAGGCTCTGACCCAGCTGCAGCTGTTCCTTTGCCGCCCTTCTGGACTCGGCTTCAGCTGTCTCCCTCCCCTCCCCCACTCCCACTCAGCTTGCAGGCCGCTTCCCTGCCTTGAAAGCATTGCTCTGGCCCTGAGGGCCACAGACCTACTGGGCTTCAAGCTCAAGGCTCTGCCTGGGCCTGCTGCTTCGGCCAGGGGCTCATTTCTTCCTGGAAAGACAAAGCCATGGCCTCACCCCACGCCTGCACTTTGCCACGGCAGGCAGCCCAGGTGTAGGAAAGGCTCTGTGGAGTCAGAAGTGCCGAGACAGGCAGATGGCACCAGAGGGTTTGGGGGCCAGGGCGTAACTGGGCTAGCCCCTCCTCCCGGAAGTCGGGGAGGCCCGGCCTTCCTAGTGCCCAGGCCACGGCTCCGGGGAGAAATCCGCCATGGAGGGCACGCGGGAGGCCCTCTGCCTGAGGTGGCAGGTGTCACGCCAGGGCCACTGCAAGCCTGGCTCGGCTTGCCTGCTTTCTCCAAAGGAGGCTGGCCGACCAGCCGAACCTGGCACCTGGGCCAGCCCCTTCCAAGGGGACGAGTTCCAGAGGATAGAGCCCTGGGGGCGGCTGCCAAGTCTCCTGGGGCGTGAGCTGGGCCCCCGTCAGAGGAGGAAGCAGCCTGGTAAACGGTGTGCCAGGCCTGAGATCTGGAGGCCTCCCACAGCCGGGTCCCTGTCCTGCCCAGGCCCCCCGATGGAGGACGATGGTCGGGCAGTGGCGAGCGTGGTGGGGCTGGCGCCGAGCCTGCCCTTGGATGCCCCGGGGAAGGGCGCCGGGGGATGGGCTGCCCCTGGCCAGGTCTGAGGGAGCGACCCAGCTCGGGGCTGTCGGGGGCAGAGAGAGAACCCCCCTCCGCCCTTTCCCTTCAGGTTCTTAGGGCTGGCCAAATCCTTCCCAAGACAGCTTGTCTGGAGAAAATCAGACCCAGCTGAAGAACATGTGTCCATGGGGGAAACCCGGGAAACTGAGTCTCCCCACACAATAGCAGAGATTCTCATCTTGCATCCTCTCCTGAGCTAATGACCAAGGTGGATGTCCCGGGTGGGCCTGTGGAATGGGAGAGGGGAGGAAGTCTATTGTCATGCAGAGGGACATGGAAAGACTTGTCTGAAGCTTATCCCCTGCACTGGAGTCAGGTCGGGAAGGGAAGGCACAGAGGGGAGCAGGAAGCGGCCTCTCTGTGGTGGGGCTGGCTCCGGGGCAGGCGTGGGGGTGATGGCTGGAAGTGGGATGGCGCGTGAGTTGGCACCAGCCAGCGGTAGAGGCAGAGACTCAGAGGTCATGGATCTCTCTCTCTGTCTCTGTCTCTCTCTCTCTCCCTCAGGGAGCTGAGGAGAGTAAGGTGGCTCCCCCTACCCACCTCGCCTACCTCTCCAAGGGCCCTTCTTTCTCTGGCCGCTCCGGGAGCCCTGCGGGCTTGGCTTCAACCCTCCACCCACAGCACAGGCCAAGGGCGCCTGCGCGACCGCCAGTGCATAGGGCTGACCTCGGGGGTCCTCAGTGAATGCCCCGCCCTCCCTCCAGGCTCTGACCCAGCTGCAGCTGTTCCTTTGCCGCCCTTCTGGACTGGGCTTCAGCTGTCTCCCTCCCCTCCCCCACTCCCACTCAGCTTGGAGGCCGCTTCCCTGCCTTGAAAGCATTGCTGTGGCCCTGAGGGCCACAGACCTACTGGGCTTCAAGCTCAAGGCTCTGCCTGGGCCTGCTGCTTCGGCCAGGGGCTCATTTCTTCCGGGAAAGACAAAGCCATGGCCTCACCCCACGCCTGCACTTTGCCACGGCAGGCAGCCCAGGTGTAGGAAAGGCTCTGTGGAGTCAGAAGTGCCGAGACAGGCAGATGGCACCAGAGGGTTTGGGGGCCAGGGCGTAACTGGGCTAGCCCCTCCTCCCGGAAGTCGGGGAGGCCCGGCCTTCCTAGTGCCCAGGCCACGGCTCCGGGGAGAAATCCGCCATGGAGGGCACGCGGGAGGCCCTCTGCCTGAGGTGGCAGGTGTCACGCCAGGGCCACTGCAAGCCTGGCTCGGCTTGCCTGCTTTCTCCAAAGGAGGCTGGCCGACCAGCCGAACCTGGCACCTGGGCCAGCCCCTTCCAAGGGGACGAGTTCCAGAGGATAGAGCCCTGGGGGCGGCTGCCAAGTCTCCTGGGGCGTGTGCTGGGCCCCCGTCAGAGGAGGAAGCAGCCTGGTAAACGGTGTGCCAGGCCTGAGATCTGGAGGCCTCCCACAGCCGGGTCCCTGTCCTGCCCAGGCCCCCCGATGGAGGACGATGGTCGGGCAGTGGCGAGCGTGGTGGGGCTGGTGCCGAGCCTGCCCTTGGATGCCCCGGGGAAGGGCGCCGGGGGATGGGCTGCCCCTGGCCAGGTCTGAGGGAGCGACCCAGCTCGGGGCTGTCGGGGGCAGAGAGAGAACCCCCCTCCGCCCTTTCCCTTCAGGTTCTTAGGGCTGGCCAAATCCTTCCCAAGACAGCTTGTCTGGAGAAAATCAGACCCAGCTGAAGAACATGTGTCCATGGGGGAAACCCGGGAAACTGAGTCTCCCCACACAATAGCAGAGATTCTCATCTTGCATCCTCTCCTGAGCTAATGACCAAGGTGGATGTCCCGGGTGGGCCTGTGGAATGGGAGAGGGGAGGAAGTCTATTGTCATGCAGAGGGACATGGAAAGACTTGTCTGAAGCTTATCCCCTGCACTGGAGTCAGGTCGGGAAGGGAAGGCACAGAGGGGAGCAGGAAGCGGCCTCTCTGTGGTGGGGCTGGCTCCGGGGCAGGCGTGGGGGTGATGGCTGGAAGTGGGATGGCGCGTGAGTTGGCACCAGCCAGCGGTAGAGGCAGAGACTCAGAGGTCATGGATCTCTCTCTCTGTCTCTGTCTCTCTCTCTCTCCCTCAGGGAGCTGAGGAGAGTAAGGTGGCTCCCCCTACCCACCTCGCCTACCTCTCCAAGGGCCCTTCTTTCTCTGGCCGCTCCGGGAGCCCTGCGGGCTTGGCTTCAACCCCCCACCCACCGCACAGGCCAAGGGCGCCTGCGCGACCGCCAGGGCCTAGGGCTGACCTCGGGGGTCCTCAGTGAATGCCCCGCCCTCCCTCCAGGCTCTGACCCAGCTGCAGCTGTTCCTTTGCCGCCCTTCTGGACTCGGCTTCAGCTGTCTCCCTCCCCTCCCCCACTCCCACTCAGCTTGGAGGCCGCTTCCCTGCCTTGAAAGCATTGCTGTGGCCCTGAGGGCCACAGACCTACTGGGCTTCAAGCTCAAGGCTCTGCCTGGGCCTGCTGCTTCGGCCAGGGGCTCATTTCTTCCTGGAAAGACAAAGCCATGGCCTCACCCCACGCCTGCACTTTGCCACGGCAGGCAGCCCAGGTGTAGGAAAGGCTCTGTGGAGTCAGAAGTGCCGAGACAGGCAGATGGCACCAGAGGGTTTGGGGGCCAGGGCGTAACTGGGCTAGCCCCTCCTCCCGGAAGTCGGGGAGGCCCGGCCTTCCTAGTGCCCAGGCCACGGCTCCGGGGAGAAATCCGCCATGGAGGGCACGCGGGAGGCCCTCTGCCTGAGGTGGCAGGTGTCACGCCAGGGCCACTGCAAGCCTGGCTCGGCTTGCCTGCTTTCTCCAAAGGAGGCTGGCCGACCAGCCGAACCTGGCACCTGGGCCAGCCCCTTCCAAGGGGACGAGTTCCAGAGGATAGAGCCCTGGGGGCGGCTGCCAAGTCTCCTGGGGCGTGTGCTGGGCCCCCGTCAGAGGAGGAAGCAGCCTGGTAAACGGTGTGCCAGGCCTGAGATCTGGAGGCCTCCCACAGCCGGGTCCCTGTCCTGCCCAGGCCCCCCGATGGAGGACGATGGTCGGGCAGTGGCGAGCGTGGTGGGGCTGGTGCCGAGCCTGCCCTTGGATGCCCCGGGGAAGGGCGCCGGGGGATGGGCTGCCCCTGGCCAGGTCTGAGGGAGCGACCCAGCTCGGGGCTGTCGGGGGCAGAGAGAGAACCCCCCTCCGCCCTTTCCCTTCAGGTTCTTAGGGCTGGCCAAATCCTTCCCAAGACAGCTTGTCTGGAGAAAATCAAACCCAGCTGAAGAACATGTGTCCATGGGGGAAACCCGGGAAACTGAGTCTCCCCACACAATAGCAGAGATTCTCATCTTGCATCCTCTCCTGAGCTAATGACCAAGGTGGATGTCCCGGGTGGGCCTGTGGAATGGGAGAGGGGAGGAAGTCTATTGTCATGCAGAGGGACATGGAAAGACTTGTCTGAAGCTTATCCCCTGCACTGGAGTCAGGTCGGGAAGGGAAGGCACAGAGGGGAGCAGGAAGCGGCCTCTCTGTGGTGGGGCTGGCTCCGGGGCAGGCGTGGGGGTGATGGCTGGAAGTGGGATGGCGCGTGAGTTGGCACCAGCCAGCGGTAGAGGCAGAGACTCAGAGGTCATGGATCTCTCTCTCTGTCTCTGTCTCTCTCTCTCTCTCTCAGGGAGCTGAGGAGAGTAAGGTGGCTCCCCCTACCCACCTCGCCTACCTCTCCATGGGCCCTTCTTTCTCTGGCCGCTCCGGGAGCCCTGCGGGCTTGGCTTCAACCCTCCACCCACAGCACAGGCCAAGGGCGCCTGCGCGACCGCCAGGGCCTAGGGCTGACCTCGGGGGTCCTCAGTGAATGCCCCGCCCTCCCTCCAGGCTCTGACCCAGCTGCAGCTGTTCCTTTGCCGCCCTTCTGGACTGGGCTTCAGCTGTCTCCCTCCCCTCCCCCACTCCCACTCAGCTTGGAGGCCGCTTCCCTGCCTTGAAAGCATTGCTGTGGCCCTGAGGGCCACAGACCTACTGGGCTTCAAGCTCAAGGCTCTGCCTGGGCCTGCTGCTTCGGCCAGGGGCTCATTTCTTCCTGGAAAGACAAAGCCATGGCCTCACCCCACGCCTGCACTTTGCCACGGCAGGCAGCCCAGGTGTAGGAAAGGCTCTGTGGAGTCAGAATTGCCGAGACAGGCAGATGGTACCAGAGGGTTTGGGGGCCAGGGCGTAACTGGGCTAGCCCCTCCTCCCGGAAGTCGGGGAGGCCCGGCCTTCCTAGTGCCCAGGCCACGGCTCCGGGGAGAAATCCGCCATAGAGGGCACGCGGGAGGCCCTCTGCCTGAGGTGGCAGGTGTCACGCCAGGGCCACTGCAAGCCTGGCTCGGCTTGCCTGCTTTCTCCAAAGGAGGCTGGCCGACCAGCCGAACCTGGCACCTGGGCCAGCCCCTTCCAAGGGGACGAGTTCCAGAGGATAGAGCCCTGGGGGCGGCTGCCAAGTCTCCTGGGGCGTGTGCTGGGCCCCCGTCAGAGGAGGAAGCAGCCTGGTAAACGGTGTGCCAGGCCTGAGATCTGGAGGCCTCCCACAGCCGGGTCCCTGTCCTGCCCAGGCCCCCCGAGGGAGGACGATGGTCGGGCAGTGGCGAGCGTGGTGGGGCTGGCGCCGAGCCTGCCCTTGGATGCCCCGGGGAAGGGCGCCGGGGGATGGGCTGCCCCTGGCCAGGTCTGAGGGAGCGACCCAGCTCGGGGCTGTCGGGGGCAGAGAGAGAACCCCCCTCCGCCCTTTCCCTTCAGGTTCTTAGGGCTGGCCAAATCCTTCCCAAGACAGCTTGTCTGGAGAAAATCAGACCCAGCTGAAGAACATGTGTCCATGGGGGAAACCCGGGAAACTGAGTCTCCCCACACAATAGCAGAGATTCTCATCTTGCATCCTCTCCTGAGCTAATGACCAAGGTGGATGTCCCGGGTGGGCCTGTGGAATGGGAGAGGGGAGGAAGTCTATTGTCATGCAGAGGGACATGGAAAGACTTGTCTGAAGCTTATCCCCTGCACTGGAGTCAGGTCGGGAAGGGAAGGCACAGAGGGGAGCAGGAAGCGGCCTCTCTGTGGTGGGGCTGGCTCCGGGGCAGGCGTGGGGGTGATGGCTGGAAGTGGGATGGCGCGTGAGTTGGCACCAGCCAGCGGTAGAGGCAGAGACTCAGAGGTCATGGATCTCTCTCTCTGTCTCTGTCTCTCTCTCTCTCCCTCAGGGAGCTGAGGAGAGTAAGGTGGCTCCCCCTACCCACCTCGCCTACCTCTCCAAGGGCCCTTCTTTCTCTGGCCGCTCCGGGAGCCCTGCGGGCTTGGCTTCAACCCCCCACCCACCGCACAGGCCAAGGGCGCCTGCGCGACCGCCAGGGCCTAGGGCTGACCTCGGGGGTCCTCAGTGAATGCCCCCCCTCCCTCCAGGCTCTGACCCAGCTGCAGCTGTTCCTTTGCCGCCCTTCTGGACTGGGCTTCAGCTGTCTCCCTCCCCTCCCCCACTCCCACTCAGCTTGGGGGCCGCTTCCCTGCCTTGAAAGCATTGCTGTGGCCCTGAGGGCCACAGACCTACTGGGCTTCAAGCTCAAGGCTCTGCCTGGGCCTGCTGCTTCGGCCAGGGGCTCATTTCTTCCTGGAAAGACAAAGCCATGGCCTCAGCCCACGCCTGCACTTTGCCACGGCAGGCAGCCCAGGTGTAGGAAAGGCTCTGTGGAGTCAGAAGTGCCGAGACAGGCAGATGGCACCAGAGGGTTTGGGGGCCAGGGCGTAACTGGGCTAGCCCCTCCTCCCGGAAGTCGGGGAGGCCCGGCCTTCCTAGTGCCCAGGCCACGGCTCCGGGGAGAAATCCGCCATGGAGGGCACGCGGGAGGCCCTCTGCCTGAGGTGGCAGGTGTCACGCCAGGGCCACTGCAAGCCTGGCTCGGCTTGCCTGCTTTCTCCAAAGGAGGCTGGCCGACCAGCCGAACCTGGCACCTGGGCCAGCCCCTTCCAAGGGGACGAGTTCCAGAGGATAGAGCCCTGGGGGCGGCTGCCAAGTCTCCTGGGGCGTGTGCTGGGCCCCCGTCAGAGGAGGAAGCAGCCTGGTAAACGGTGTGCCAGGCCTGAGATCTGGAGGCCGTCCCACAGCCGGGTCCCTGTCCTGCCCAGGCCCCCCGATGGAGGACGATGGTCGGGCAGTGGCGAGCGTGTTGGGGCTGGCGCCGAGCCTGCCCTTGGATGCCCCGGGGAAGGGCGCCGGGGGATGGGCTGCCCCTGGCCAGGTCTGAGGGAGCGACCCCCGCTCGGGGCTGTCGGGGGCAGAGAGAGAACCCCCCCTCCGCCCTTTCCCTTCAGGTTCTTAGGGCTGGCCAAATCCTTCCCAAGACAGCCTTGTCTGGAGAAAATCAGACCAGCTGAAGAACATGTGTCCATGGGGGAAACCCGGGAAACTGAGTCTCCCCACACAATAGCAGAGATTCTCATCTTGCATCCTCTCCTGAGCTAATGACCAAGGTGGATGTCCCGGGTGGGCCTGTGGAATGGGAGAGGGGAGGAAGTCTATTGTCATGCAGAGGGACATGGAAAGACTTGTCCTGAAGCTTATCCCCTGCACTGGAGTCAGGTCGGGAAGGGAAGGCACAGAGGGGAGCAGGAAGCGGCCTCTCTGTGGTGGGGCTGGCTCCGGGGCAGGCGTGGGGGTGATGGCTGGAAGTGGGATGGCGCGTGAGTTGGCACCAGCCAGCGGTAGAGGCAGAGACTCAGAGGGTCATGGATCTCTCTCTCTGTCTCTGTCTCTCTCTCTCTCCCTCAGGGAGCTGAGGAGAGTAAGGTGGCTCCCCCCTACCCACCTCGCCTACCTCTCCAAGGGCCCTTCTTTCTCTGGCCGCTCCGGGAGCCCTGCGGGCTTGGCTTCAACCCTCCACCCACAGCACAGGCCAAGGGCGCCTGGGCGACCGCCAGTGCATAGGGCTGACCTCGGGGGTCCTCAGTGAATGCCCCGCCCTCCCTCCAGGCTCTGACCCAGCTGCAGCTGTTCCTTTGCCGCCCTTCTGGACTGGGCTTCAGCTGTCTCCCTCCCCTCCCCCACTCCCACTCAGCTTGGAGGCCGCTTCCCTGCCTTGAAAGCATTGCTGTGGCCCTGAGGGCCACAGACCTACTGGGCTTCAAGCTCAAGGCTCTGCCTGGGCCTGCTGCTTCGGCCAGGGGCTCATTTCTTCCTGGAAAGACAAAGCCATGCCTCACCCCCACGCCTGCACTTTGCCACGGCAGGCAGCCCAGGTGTAGGAAAGGCTCTGTGGAGTCAGAAGTGCCGAGACAGGCAGATGGCACCAGAGGGTTTGGGGGGCCAGGGCGTAACTGGGCTAGCCCCTCCTCCCCGGAAGTCGGGGAGGCCCGGCCTTCCTAGTGCCCAGGCCACGGCTCCGGGGAGAAATCCGCCATGGAGGGCACGCGGGAGGCCCTCTGCCTGAGGTGGCAGGTGTCACGCCAGGGCCACTGCAAGCCTGGCTCGGCTTGCCTGCTTTCTCCAAAGGAGGCTGGCCGACCAGCCGAACCTGGCACCTGGGCCAGCACCTTCCAAGGGGACGAGTTCCAGAGGATAGAGCCCTGGGGGCGGCTGCCAAGTCTCCTGGGGCGTGTGCTGGGCCCCCGTCAGAGGAGGAAGCAGCCTGGTAAACGGTGTGCCAGGCCTGAGATCTGGAGGCCTCCCACAGCCGGGTCCCTGTCCTGCCCAGGCCCCCCGAGGGAGGACGATGGTCGGGCAGTGGCGAGCGTGGTGGGGCTGGCGCCGAGCCTGCCCTTGGATGCCCCGGGGAAGGGCGCCGGGGGATGGGCTGCCCCTGGCCAGGTCTGAGGGAGCGACCCAGCTCGGGGCTGTCGGGGGCAGAGAGAGAACCCCCCCTCCGCCCTTTCCCTTCAGGTTCTTAGGGCTGGCCAAATCCTTCCCAAGACAGCTTGTCTGGAGAAAATCAGACCCCAGCTGAAGAACATGTGTCCATGGGGGAAACCCGGGAAACTGAGTCTCCCCACACAATAGCAGAGATTCTCATCTTGCATCCTCTCCTGAGCTAATGACCAAGGTGGATGTCCCGGGTGGGCCTGTGGAATGGGAGAGGGGAGGAAGTCTATTGTCATGCAGAGGGACATGGAAAGACTTGTCTGAAGCTTATCCCCTGCACTGGAGTCCAGGTCGGGAAGGGAAGGCACAGAGGGGAGGCAGGAAGCGGCCTCTCTGTGGTGGGGGCTGGCTCCGGGGCAGGCGTGGGGGTGATGGCTGGAAGTGGGATGGCGCGTGAGTTGGCACCAGCCAGCGGTAGAGGCAGAGACTCAGATCTCTCTGTCTCTGTCTCTCTCTCTCTCCCTCAGGGAGCTGAGGAGAGTAAGGTGGCTCCCCCTACCCACCTCGCCTACCTCTCCAAGGGCCCTTCTTTCTCTGGCCGCTCCGGGAGCCCTGCGGGCTTGGCTTCAACCCCCCACCCACCGCACAGGCCAAGGGCGCCTGCGCGACCGCCAGGGCCTAGGGCTGACCTCGGGGGTCCTCAGTGAATGCCCCCCCTCCCTCCAGGCTCTGACCCAGCTGCAGCTGTTCCTTTGCCGCCCTTCTGGACTCGGCTTCAGCTGTCTCCCTCCCCTCCCCCACTCCCACTCAGCTTGCAGGCCGCTTCCCTGCCTTGAAAGCATTGCTCTGGCCCTGAGGGCCACAGACCTACTGGGCTTCAAGCTCAAGGCTCTGCCTGGGCCTGCTGCTTCGGCCAGGGGCTCATTTCTTCCTGGAAAGACAAAGCCATGGCCTCAGCCCACGCCTGCACTTTGCCACGGCAGGCAGCCCAGGTGTAGGAAAGGCTCTGTGGAGTCAGAAGTGCCGAGACAGGCAGATGGCACCAGAGGGTTTGGGGGCCAGGGCGTAACTGGGCTAGCCCCTCCTCCCGGAAGTCGGGGAGGCCCGGCCTTCCTAGTGCCCAGGCCACGGCTCCGGGGAGAAATCCGCCATGGAGGGCACGCGGGAGGCCCTCTGCCTGAGGTGGCAGGTGTCACGCCAGGGCCACTGCAAGCCTGGCTCGGCTTGCCTGCTTTCTCCAAAGGAGGCTGGCCGACCAGCCGAACCTGGCACCTGGGCCAGCCCCTTCCAAGGGGACGAGTTCCAGAGGATAGAGCCCTGGGGGCGGCTGCCAAGTCTCCTGGGGCGTGTGCTGGGCCCCCGTCAGAGGAGGAAGCAGCCTGGTAAACGGTGTGCCAGGCCTGAGATCTGGAGGCCTCCCACAGCCGGGTCCCTGTCCTGCCCAGGCCCCCCGATGGAGGACGATGGTCGGGCAGTGGCGAGCGTGTTGGGGCTGGCGCCGAGCCTGCCCTTGGATGCCCCGGGGAAGGGCGCCGGGGGATGGGCTGCCCCTGGCCAGGTCTGAGGGAGCGACCCAGCTCGGGGCTGTCGGGGGCAGAGAGAGAACCCCCCTCCGCCCTTTCCCTTCAGGTTCTTAGGGCTGGCCAAATCCTTCCCAAGACAGCTTGTCTGGAGAAAATCAGACCCAGCTGAAGAACATGTGTCCATGGGGGAAACCCGGGAAACTGAGTCTCCCCACACAATAGCAGAGATTCTCATCTTGCATCCTCTCCTGAGCTAATGACCAAGGTGGATGTCCCGGGTGGGCCTGTGGAATGGGAGAGGGGAGGAAGTCTATTGTCATGCAGAGGGACATGGAAAGACTTGTCTGAAGCTTATCCCCTGCACTGGAGTCAGGTCGGGAAGGGAAGGCACAGAGGGGAGCAGGAAGCGGCCTCTCTGTGGTGGGGCTGGCTCCGGGGCAGGCGTGGGGGTGATGGCTGGAAGTGGGATGGCGCGTGAGTTGGCACCAGCCAGCGGTAGAGGCAGAGACTCAGAGGTCATGGATCTCTCTCTCTGTCTCTGTCTCTCTCTCTCTCCCTCAGGGAGCTGAGGAGAGTAAGGTGGCTCCCCCTACCCACCTCGCCTACCTCTCCAAGGGCCCTTCTTTCTCTGGCCGCTCCGGGAGCCCTGCGGGCTTGGCTTCAACCCTCCACCCACAGCACAGGCCAAGGGCGCCTGGGCGACCGCCAGTGCATAGGGCTGACCTCGGGGGTCCTCAGTGAATGCCCCGCCCTCCCTCCAGGCTCTGACCCAGCTGCAGCTGTTCCTTTGCCGCCCTTCTGGACTGGGCTTCAGCTGTCTCCCTCCCCTCCCCCACTCCCACTCAGCTTGGAGGCCGCTTCCCTGCCTTGAAAGCATTGCTGTGGCCCTGAGGCCACAGACCTACTGGGCTTCAAGCTCAAGGCTCTGCCTGGGACTGCTGCTTCGGCCAGGGGCTCATTTCTTCCTGGAAAGACAAAGCCATGGCCTCAGCCCACGCCTGCACTTTGCCACGGCAGGCAGCCCAGGTGTAGGAAAGGCTCTGTGGAGTCAGAAGTGCCGAGACAGGCAGATGGCACCAGAGGGTTTGGGGGGCCAGGGCGTAACTGGGCTAGCCCCTCCTCCCGGAAGTCGGGGAGGCCCGGCCTTCCTAGTGCCCAGGCCACGGCTCCGGGGAGAAATCCGCCATGGAGGGCACGCGGGAGGCCCTCTGCCTGAGGTGGCAGGTGTCACGCCAGGGCCACTGCAAGCCTGGCTCGGCTTGCCTGCTTTCTCCAAAGGAGGCTGGCCGACCAGCCGAACCTGGCACCTGGGCCAGCACCTTCCAAGGGGACGAGTTCCAGAGGATAGAGCCCTGGGGGCGGCTGCCAAGTCTCCTGGGGCGTGTGCTGGGCCCCCGTCAGAGGAGGAAGCAGCCTGGTAAACGGTGTGCCAGGCCTGAGATCTGGAGGCCTCCCACAGCCGGGTCCCTGTCCTGCCCAGGCCCCCCGAGGGAGGACGATGGTCGGGCAGTGGCGAGCGTGGTGGGGCTGGCGCTGAGCCTGCCCTTGGATGCCCCGGGGAAGGGCGCCGGGGGATGGGCTGCCCCTGGCCAGGTCTGAGGGAGCGACCCAGCTCGGGGCTGTCGGGGGCAGAGAGAGAACCCCCCTCCGCCCTTTCCCTTCAGGTTCTTAGGGCTGGCCAAATCCTTCCCAAGACAGCTTGTCTGGAGAAAATCAGACCCAGCTGAAGAACATGTGTCCATGGGGGAAACCCGGGAAACTGAGTCTCCCCACACAATAGCAGAGATTCTCATCTTGCATCCTCTCCTGAGCTAATGACCAAGGTGGATGTCCCGGGTGGGCCTGTGGAATGGGAGAGGGGAGGAAGTCTATTGTCATGCAGAGGGACATGGAAAGACTTGTCTGAAGCTTATCCCCTGCACTGGAGTCAGGTCGGGAAGGGAAGGCACAGAGGGGAGCAGGAAGCGGGCCTCTCTGTGGTGGGGCTGGCTCCGGGGCAGGCGTGGGGGTGATGGCTGGAAGTGGGATGGCGCGTGAGTTGGCACCAGCCAGCGGTAGAGGCAGAGACTCAGAGGTCATGGATCTCTCTCTCTGTCTCTGTCTCTCTCTCTCTCCCTCAGGGAGCTGAGGAGAGTAAGGTGGCTCCCCCTACCCACCTCGCCTACCTCTCCAAGGGCCCTTCTTTCTCTGGCCGCTCCGGGAGCCCTGCGGGCTTGGCTTCAACCCCCCACCCACCGCACAGGCCAAGGGCGCCTGCGCGACCGCCAGGGGCCTAGGGCTGACCTCGGGGGTCCTCAGTGAATGCCCCCCCCTCCCTCCAGGCTCTGACCCAGCTGCAGCTGTTCCTTTGCCGCCCTTCTGGACTCGGCTTCAGCTGTCTCCCTCCCCTCCCCCACTCCCACTCAGCTTGGAGGCCGCTTCCCTGCCTTGAAAGCATTGCTCTGGCCCTGAGGGCCACAGACCTACTGGGCTTCAAGCTCAAGGCTCTGCCTGGGCCTGCTGCTTCGGCCAGGGGCTCATTTCTTCCTGGAAAGACAAAGCCATGGCCTCACCCCACGCCTGCACTTTGCCACGGCAGGCAGCCCAGGTGTAGGAAAGGCTCTGTGGAGTCAGAAGTGCCGAGACAGGCAGATGGCACCAGAGGGTTTGGGGGCCAGGGCGTAACTGGGCTAGCCCCTCCTCCCGGAAGTCGGGGAGGCCCGGCCTTCCTAGTGCCCAGGCCACGGCTCCGGGGAGAAATCCGCCATGGAGGGCACGCGGGAGGCCCTCTGCCTGAGGTGGCAGGTGTCACGCCAGGGCCACTGCAAGCCTGGCTCGGCTTGCCTGCTTTCTCCAAAGGAGGCTGGCCGACCAGCCGAACCTGGCACCTGGGCCAGCCCCTTCCAAGGGGACGAGTTCCAGAGGATAGAGCCCTGGGGGCGGCTGCCAAGTCTCCTGGGGCGTGAGCTGGGCCCCCGTCAGAGGAGGAAGCAGCCTGGTAAACGGTGTGCCAGGCCTGAGATCTGGAGGCCTCCCACAGCCGGGTCCCTGTCCTGCCCAGGCCCCCCGATGGAGGACGATGGTCGGGCAGTGGCGAGCGTGGTGGGGCTGGCGCCGAGCCTGCCCTTGGATGCCCCGGGGAAGGGCGCCGGGGGATGGGCTGCCCCCTGGCCAGGTCTGAGGGAGCGACCCAGCTCGGGGCTGTCGGGGGCAGAGAGAGAACCCCCCTCCGCCCTTTCCCTTCAGGTTCTTAGGGCTGGCCAAATCCTTCCCAAGACAGCTTGTCTGGAGAAAATCAGACCCAGCTGAAGAACATGTGTCCATGGGGGAAACCCGGGAAACTGAGTCTCCCCCACACAATAGCAGAGATTCTCATCTTGCATCCTCTCCTGAGCTAATGACCAAGGTGGATGTCCCGGGTGGGCCTGTGGAATGGGAGAGGGGAGGAAGTCTATTGTCATGCAGAGGGACATGGAAAGACTTGTCTGAAGCTTATCCCCTGCACTGGAGTCAGGTCGGGAAGGGAAGGCACAGAGGGGAGCAGGAAGCGGCCTCTCTGTGGTGGGGCTGGCTCCGGGGCAGGCGTGGGGGGTGATGGCTGGAAGTGGGATGGCGCGTGAGTTGGCACCAGCCAGCGGTAGAGGCAGAGACTCAGAGGTCATGGATCTCTCTCTCTGTCTCTGTCTCTCTCTCTCTCCCTCAGGGAGCTGAGGAGAGTAAGGTGGCTCCCCCTACCCACCTCGCCTACCTCTCCAAGGGCCCTTCTTTCTCTGGCCGCTCCGGGAGCCCTGCGGGCTTGGCTTCAACCCTCCACCCACAGCACAGGCCAAGGGCGCCTGCGCGACCGCCAGTGCATAGGGCTGTCCTCGGGGGTCCTCAGTGAATGCCCCGCCCTCCCTCCAGGCTCTGACCCAGCTGCAGCTGTTCCTTTGCCGCCCTTCTGGACTGGGCTTCAGCTGTCTCCCTCCCCTCCCCCACTCCCACTCAGCTTGGAGGCCGCTTCCCTGCCTTGAAAGCATTGCTGTGGCCCTGAGGGCCACAGACCTACTGGGCTTCAAGCTCAAGGCTCTGCCTGGGCCTGCTGCTTCGGCCAGGGGCTCATTTCTTCCTGGAAAGACAAAGCCATGGCCTCACCCCACGCCTGCACTTTGCCACGGCAGGCAGCCCAGGTGTAGGAAAGGCTCTGTGGAGTCAGAAGTGCCGAGACAGGCAGATGGCACCAGAGGGTTTGGGGGCCAGGGCGTAACTGGGCTAGCCCCTCCTCCCGGAAGTCGGGGAGGCCCGGCCTTCCTAGTGCCCAGGCCACGGCTCCGGGGAGAAATCCGCCATGGAGGGCACGCGGGAGGCCCTCTGCCTGAGGTGGCAGGTGTCACGCCAGGGCCACTGCAAGCCTGGCTCGGCTTGCCTGCTTTCTCCAAAGGAGGCTGGCCGACCAGCCGAACCTGGCACCTGGGCCAGCCCCTTCCAAGGGGACGAGTTCCAGAGGATAGAGCCCTGGGGGCGGCTGCCAAGTCTCCTGGGGCGTGTGCTGGGCCCCCGTCAGAGGAGGAAGCAGCCTGGTAAACGGTGTGCCAGGCCTGAGATCTGGAGGCCTCCCACAGCCGGGTCCCTGTCCTGCCCAGGCCCCCCGATGGAGGACGATGGTCGGGCAGTGGCGAGCGTGGTGGGGCTGGTGCCGAGCCTGCCCTTGGATGCCCCGGGGAAGGGCGCCGGGGGATGGGCTGCCCCTGGCCAGGTCTGAGGGAGCGACCCAGCTCGGGGCTGTCGGGGGCAGAGAGAGAACCCCCCTCCGCCCTTTCCCTTCAGGTTCTTAGGGCTGGCCAAATCCTTCCCAAGACAGCTTGTCTGGAGAAAATCAGACCCAGCTGAAGAACATGTGTCCATGGGGGAAACCCGGGAAACTGAGTCTCCCCACACAATAGCAGAGATTCTCATCTTGCATCCTCTCCTGAGCTAATGACCAAGGTGGATGTCCCGGGTGGGCCTGTGGAATGGGAGAGGGGAGGAAGTCTATTGTCATGCAGAGGGACATGGAAAGACTTGTCTGAAGCTTATCCCCTGCACTGGAGTCAGGTCGGGAAGGGAAGGCACAGAGGGGAGCAGGAAGCGGCCTCTCTGTGGTGGGGCTGGCTCCGGGGCAGGCGTGGGGGTGATGGCTGGAAGTGGGATGGCGCGTGAGTTGGCACCAGCCAGCGGTAGAGGCAGAGACTCAGAGGTCATGGATCTCTCTCTCTGTCTCTGTCTCTCTCTCTCTCCCTCAGGGAGCTGAGGAGAGTAAGGTGGCTCCCCCTACCCACCTCGCCTACCTCTCCAAGGGCCCTTCTTTCTCTGGCCGCTCCGGGAGCCCTGCGGGCTTGGCTTCAACCCCCCACCCACCGCACAGGCCAAGGGCGCCTGCGCGACCGCCAGGGCCTAGGGCTGACCTCGGGGGTCCTCAGTGAATGCCCCGCCCTCCCTCCAGGCTCTGACCCAGCTGCAGCTGTTCCTTTGCCGCCCTTCTGGACTCGGCTTCAGCTGTCTCCCTCCCCTCCCCCACTCCCACTCAGCTTGCAGGCCGCTTCCCTGCCTTGAAAGCATTGCTCTGGCCCTGAGGGCCACAGACCTACTGGGCTTCAAGCTCAAGGCTCTGCCTGGGCCTGCTGCTTCGGCCAGGGGCTCATTTCTTCCTGGAAAGACAAAGCCATGGCCTCACCCCACGCCTGCACTTTGCCACGGCAGGCAGCCCAGGTGTAGGAAAGGCTCTGTGGAGTCAGAAGTGCCGAGACAGGCAGATGGCACCAGAGGGTTTGGGGGCCAGGGCGTAACTGGGCTAGCCCCTCCTCCCGGAAGTCGGGGAGGCCCGGCCTTCCTAGTGCCCAGGCCACGGCTCCGGGGAGAAATCCGCCATGGAGGGCACGCGGGAGGCCCTCTGCCTGAGGTGGCAGGTGTCACGCCAGGGCCACTGCAAGCCTGGCTCGGCTTGCCTGCTTTCTCCAAAGGAGGCTGGCCGACCAGCCGAACCTGGCACCTGGGCCAGCCCCTTCCAAGGGGACGAGTTCCAGAGGATAGAGCCCTGGGGGCGGCTGCCAAGTCTCCTGGGGCGTGAGCTGGGCCCCCGTCAGAGGAGGAAGCAGCCTGGTAAACGGTGTGCCAGGCGTGAGATCTGGAGGCCTCCCACAGCCGGGTCCCTGTCCTGCCCAGGCCCCCTGAGGGAGGACGATGGTCGGGCAGTGGTGAGCGTGGTGGGGCTGGCGCCGAGCCTGCCCTTGGATGCCCCGGGGAAGGGCGCCGGGGGATGGGCTGCCCCTGGCCAGGTCTGAGGGAGCGACCCAGCTCGGGGCTGTCGGGGGCAGAGAGAGAACCCCCCTCCGCCCTTTCCCTTCAGGTTCTTAGGGCTGGCCAAATCCTTCCCAAGACAGCTTGTCTGGAGAAAATCAGACCCAGCTGAAGAACATGTGTCCATGGGGGAAACCCGGGAAACTGAGTCTCCCCACACAATAGCAGAGATTCTCATCTTGCATCCTCTCCTGAGCTAATGACCAAGGTGGATGTCCCGGGTGGGCCTGTGGAATGGGAGAGGGGAGGAAGTCTATTGTCATGCAGAGGGACATGGAAAGACTTGTCTGAAGCTTATCCTTTGCACTGGAGTCAGGTCGGGAAGGGAAGGCACAGAGGGGAGCAGGAAGCGGCCTCTCTGTGGTGGGGCTGGCTCCGGGGCAGGCGTGGGGGTGATGGCTGGAAGTGGGATGGCGCGTGAGTTGGCACCAGCCAGCGGTAGAGGCAGAGACTCAGAGGTCATGGATCTCTCTCTCTGTCTCTGTCTCTCTCTCTCTCCCTCAGGGAGCTGAGGAGAGTAAGGTGGCTCCCCCTACCCACCTCGCCTAGCTCTCCAAGGGCCCTTCTTTCTCTGGCCGCTCCGGGAGCCCTGCGGGCTTGGCTTCAACCCCCCACCCACCGCACAGGCCAAGGGCGCCTGCGCTACCGCCAGGGCCTAGGGCTGACCTCGGGGGTCCTCAGTGAATGCCCCGCCCTCCCTCCAGGCTCTGACCCAGCTGCAGCTGTTCCTTTGCCGCCCTTCTGGACTCGGCTTCAGCTGTCTCCCTCCCCTCCCCCACTCCCACTCAGCTTGCAGGCCGCTTCCCTGCCTTGAAAGCATTGCTCTGGCCCTGAGGGCCACAGACCTACTGGGCTTCAAGCTCAAGGCTCTGCCTGGGCCTGCTGCTTCGGCCAGGGGCTCATTTCTTCCTGGAAAGACAAAGCCATGGCCTCACCCCACGCCTGCACTTTGCCACGGCAGGCAGCCCAGGTGTAGGAAAGGCTCTGTGGAGTCAGAAGTGCCGAGACAGGCAGATGGCACCAGAGGGTTTGGGGGCCAGGGCGTAACTGGGCTAGCCCCTCCTCCCGGAAGTCGGGGAGGCCCGGCCTTCCTAGTGCCCAGGCCACGGCTCCGGGGAGAAATCCGCCATGGAGGGCACGCGGGAGGCCCTCTGCCTGAGGTGGCAGGTGTCACGCCAGGGCCACTGCAAGCCTGGCTCGGCTTGCCTGCTTTCTCCAAAGGAGGCTGGCCGACCAGCCGAACCTGGCACCTGGGCCAGCCCCTTCCAAGGGGACGAGTTCCAGAGGATAGAGCCCTGGGGGCGGCTGCCAAGTCTCCTGGGGCGTGTGCTGGGCCCCCGTCAGAGGAGGAAGCAGCCTGGTAAACGGTGTGCCAGGCCTGAGATCTGGAGGCCTCCCACAGCCGGGTCCCTGTCCTGCCCAGGCCCCCCGAGGGAGGACGATGGTCGGGCAGTGGCGAGCGTGGTGGGGCTGGCGCCGAGCCTGCCCTTGGATGCCCCGGGGAAGGGCGCCGGGGGATGGGCTGCCCCTGGCCAGGTCTGAGGGAGCGACCCAGCTCGGGGCTGTCGGGGGCAGAGAGAGAACCCCCCTCCGCCCTTTCCCTTCAGGTTCTTAGGGCTGGCCAAATCATTCCCAAGACAGCTTGTCTGGAGAAAATCAGACCCAGCTGAAGAACATGTGTCCATGGGGGAAACCCGGGAAACTGAGTCTCCCCACACAATAGCAGAGATTCTCATCTTGCATCCTCTCCTGAGCTAATGACCAAGGTGGATGTCCCGGGTGGGCCTGTGGAATGGGAGAGGGGAGGAAGTCTATTGTCATGCAGAGGGACATGGAAAGACTTGTCTGAAGCTTATCCCCTGCACTGGAGTCAGGTCGGGATGGGAAGGCACAGAGGGGAGCAGGAAGCGGCCTCTCTGTGGTGGGGCTGGCTCCGGGGCAGGCGTGGGGGTGATGGCTGGAAGTGGGATGGCGCGTGAGTTGGCACCAGCCAGCGGTAGAGGCAGAGACTCAGAGGTCATGGATCTCTCTCTCTGTCTCTGTCTCTCTCTCTCTCCCTCAGGGAGCTGAGGAGAGTAAGGTGGCTCCCCCTACCCACCTCGCCTAGCTCTCCAAGGGCCCTTCTTTCTCTGGCCGCTCCGGGAGCCCTGCGGGCTTGGCTTCAACCCCCCACCCACCGCACAGGCCAAGGGCGCCTGCGCTACCGCCAGGGCATAGGGCTGACCTCGGGGGTCCTCAGTGAATGCCCCGCCCTCCCTCCAGGCTCTGACCCAGCTGCAGCTGTTCCTTTGCCGCCCTTCTGGACTCGGCTTCAGCTGTCTCCCTCCCCTCCCCCACTCCCACTCAGCTTGCAGGCCGCTTCCCTGCCTTGAAAGCATTGCTCTGGCCCTGAGGGCCACAGACCTACTGGGCTTCAAGCTCAAGGCTCTGCCTGGGCCTGCTGCTTCGGCCAGGGGCTCATTTCTTCCTGGAAAGACAAAGCCATGGCCTCACCCCACGCCTGCACTTTGCCACGGCAGGCAGCCCAGGTGTAGGAAAGGCTCTGTGGAGTCAGAAGTGTCGAGACAGGCAGATGGCACCAGAGGGTTTGGGGGCCAGGGCGTAACTGGGCTAGCCCCTCCTCCCGGAAGTCGGGGAGGCCCGGCCTTCCTAGTGCCCAGGCCACGGCTCCGGGGAGAAATCCGCCATGGAGGGCACGCGGGAGGCCCTCTGCCTGAGGTGGCAGGTGTCACGCCAGGGCCACTGCAAGCCTGGCTCGGCTTGCCTGCTTTCTCCAAAGGAGGCTGGCCGACCAGCCGAACCTGGCACCTGGGCCAGCCCCTTCCAAGGGGACGAGTTCCAGAGGATAGAGCCCTGGGGGCGGCTGCCAAGTCTCCTGGGGCGTGTGCTGGGCCCCCGTCAGAGGAGGAAGCAGCCTGGTAAACGGTGTGCCAGGCCTGAGATCTGGAGGCCTCCCACAGCCGGGTCCCTGTCCTGCCCAGGCCCCCCGAGGGAGGACGATGGTCGGGCAGTGGCGAGCGTGGTGGGGCTGGCGCCGAGACTGCCCTTGGATGCCCCGGGGAAGGGCGCCGGGGGATGGGCTGCCCCTGGCCAGGTCTGAGGGAGCGACCCAGCTGGGGGCTGTCGGGGGCAGAGAGAGAACCCCCCTCCGCCCTTTCCCTTCAGGTTCTTAGGGCTGGCCAAATCATTCCCAAGACAGCTTGTCTGGAGAAAATCAGACCCAGCTGAAGAACATGTGTCCATGGGGGAAACCCGGGAAACTGAGTCTCCCCACACAATAGCAGAGATTCTCATCTTGCATCCTCTCCTGAGCTAATGACCAAGGTGGATGTCCCGGGTGGGCCTGTGGAATGGGAGAGGGGAGGAAGTCTATTGTCATGCAGAGGGACATGGAAAGACTTGTCTGAAGCTTATCCCCTGCACTGGAGTCAGGTCGGGATGGGAAGGCACAGAGGGGAGCAGGAAGCGGCCTCTCTGTGGTGGGGCTGGCTCCGGGGCAGGCGTGGGGGTGATGGCTGGAAGTGGGATGGCGCGTGAGTTGGCACCAGCCAGCGGTAGAGGCAGAGACTCAGAGGTCATGGATCTCTCTCTCTGTCTCTGTCTCTCTCTCTCTCCCTCAGGGAGCTGAGGAGAGTAAGGTGGCTCCCCCTACCCACCTCGCCTAGCTCTCCAAGGGCCCTTCTTTCTCTGGCCGCTCCGGGAGCCCTGCGGGCTTGGCTTCAACCCCCCACCCACCGCACAGGCCAAGGGCGCCTGCGCTACCGCCAGGGCATAGGGCTGACCTCGGGGGTCCTCAGTGAATGCCCCGCCCTCCCTCCAGGCTCTGACCCAGCTGCAGCTGTTCCTTTGCCGCCCTTCTGGACTCGGCTTCAGCTGTCTCCCTCCCCTCCCCCACTCCCACTCAGCTTGCAGGCCGCTTCCCTGCCTTGAAAGCATTGCTCTGGCCCTGAGGGCCACAGACCTACTGGGCTTCAAGCTCAAGGCTCTGCCTGGGCCTGCTGCTTCGGCCAGGGGCTCATTTCTTCCTGGAAAGACAAAGCCATGGCCTCACCCCACGCCTGCACTTTGCCACGGCAGGCAGCCCAGGTGTAGGAAAGGCTCTGTGGAGTCAGAAGTGTCGAGACAGGCAGATGGCACCAGAGGGTTTGGGGGCCAGGGCGTAACTGGGCTAGCCCCTCCTCCCGGAAGTCGGGGAGGCCCGGCCTTCCTAGTGCCCAGGCCACGGCTCCGGGGAGAAATCCGCCATGGAGGGCACGCGGGAGGCCCTCTGCCTGAGGTGGCAGGTGTCACGCCAGGGCCACTGCAAGCCTGGCTCGGCTTGCCTGCTTTCTCCAAAGGAGGCTGGCCGACCAGCCGAACCTGGCACCTGGGCCAGCCCCTTCCAAGGGGACGAGTTCCAGAGGATAGAGCCCTGGGGGCGGCTGCCAAGTCTCCTGGGGCGTGTGCTGGGCCCCCGTCAGAGGAGGAAGCAGCCTGGTAAACGGTGTGCCAGGCGTGAGATCTGGAGGCCTCCCACAGCCGGGTCCCTGTCCTGCCCAGGCCCCCCGAGGGAGGACGATGGTCGGGCAGTGGCGAGCGTGGTGGGGCTGGCGCCGAGCCTGCCCTTGGATGCCCCGGGGAAGGGCGCCGGGGGATGGGCTGCCCCTGGCCAGGTCTGAGGGAGCGACCCAGCTCGGGGCTGTCGGGGGCAGAGAGAGAACCCCCCTCCGCCCTTTCCCTTCAGGTTCTTAGGGCTGGCCAAATCCTTCCCAAGACAGCTTGTCTGGAGAAAATCAGACCCAGCTGAAGAACATGTGTCCATGGGGGAAACCCGGGAAACTGAGTCTCCCCACACAATAGCAGAGATTCTCATCTTGCATCCTCTCCTGAGCTAATGACCAAGGTGGATGTCCCGGGTGGGCCTGTGGAATGGGAGAGGGGAGGAAGTCTATTGTCATGCAGAGGGACATGGAAAGACTTGTCTGAAGCTTATCCCCTGCACTGGAGTCAGGTCGGGAAGGGAAGGCACAGAGGGGAGCAGGAAGCGGCCTCTCTGTGGTGGGGCTGGCTCCGGGGCAGGCGTGGGGGTGATGGCTGGAAGTGGGATGTCGCGTGAGTTGGCACCAGCCAGCGGTAGAGGCCAAGACTCAGAGGTCATGGATCTCTCTCTCTGTCTCTGTCTCTCTCTCTCTCCCTCAGGGAGCTGAGGAGAGTAAGGTGGCTCCCCCTACCCACCTCGCCTACCTCTCCAAGGGCCCTTCTTTCTCTGGCCACTCCGGGAGCCCTGCGGGCTTGGCTTCAACCCCCCACCCACCACACAGGCCAAGGGCGCCTGCCTGACCGCCAGGGCCTAGGGCTGACCTCGGGGGTCCTCAGTGAATGCCCCGCCCTCCCTCCAGGCTCTGACCCAGCTGCAGCTGTTCCTTTGCCGCCCTTCTGGACTGGGCTTCAGCTGTCTCCCTCCCCTCCCCCACTCCCACTCAGCTTGCAGGCCGCTTCCCTGCCTTGAAAGCATTGCTCTGGCCCTGAGGGCCACAGACCTACTGGGCTTCAAGCTCAAGGCTCTGCCTGGGCCTGCTGCTTCGGCCAGGGGCTCATTTCTTCCTGGAAAGACAAAGCCATGGCCTCACCCCACGCCTGCACTTTGCCACGGCAGGCAGCCCAGGTGTAGGAAAGGCTCTGTGGAGTCAGAAGTGCCGAGACAGGCAGATGGCACCAGAGGGTTTGGGGGCCAGGGCGTAACTGGGCTAGCCCCTCCTCCCGGAAGTCGGGGAGGCCCGGCCTTCCTAGTGCCCAGGCCACGGCTCCGGGGAGAAATCCGCCATGGAGGGCACGCGGGAGGCCCTCTGCCTGAGGTGGCAGGTGTCACGCCAGGGCCACTGCAAGCCTGGCTCGGCTTGCCTGCTTTCTCCAAAGGAGGCTGGCCGACCAGCCGAACCTGGCACCTGGGCCAGCCCCTTCCAAGGGGACGAGTTCCAGAGGATAGAGCCCTGGGGGCGGCTGCCAAGTCTCCTGGGGCGTGTGCTGGGCCCCCGTCAGAGGAGGAAGCAGCCTGGTAAACGGTGTGCCAGGCCTGAGATCTGGAGGCCTCCCACAGCCGGGTCCCTGTCCTGCCCAGGCCCCCCGAGGGAGGACGATGGTCGGGCAGTGGCGAGCGTGGTGGGGCTGGCGCCGAGCCTGCCCTTGGATGCCCCGGGGAAGGGCGCCGGGGGATGGGCTGCCCCTGGCCAGGTCTGAGGGAGCGACCCAGCTCGGGGCTGTCGGGGGCAGAGAGAGAACCCCCCTCCGCCCTTTCCCTTCAGGTTCTTAGGGCTGGCCAAATCCTTCCCAAGACAGCTTGTCTGGAGAAAATCAGACCCAGCTGAAGAACATGTGTCCATGGGGGAAACCCGGGAAACTGAGTCTCCCCACACAATAGCAGAGATTCTCATCTTGCATCCTCTCCTGAGCTAATGACCAAGGTGGATGTCCCGGGTGGGCCTGTGGAATGGGAGAGGGGAGGAAGTCTATTGTCATGCAGAGGGACATGGAAAGACTTGTCTGAAGCTTATCCCCTGCACTGGAGTCAGGTCGGGAAGGGAAGGCACAGAGGGGAGCAGGAAGCGGCCTCTCTGTGGTGGGGCTGGCTCCGGGGCAGGCGTGGGGGTGATGGCTGGAAGTGGGATGGCGCGTGAGTTGGCACCAGCCAGCGGTAGAGGCAGAGACTCAGAGGTCATGGATCTCTCTCTCTGTCTCTGTCTCTCTCTCTCTCCCTCAGGGAGCTGAGGAGAGTAAGGTGGCTCCCCCTACCCACCTCGCCTACCTCTCCAAGGGCCCTTCTTTCTCTGGCCACTCCAGGAGCCCTGCGGGCTTGGCTTCAACCCCCCACCCACCGCACAGGCCAAGGGCGCCTGCGCGACCGCCAGGGCCTAGGGCTGACCTCGGGGGTCCTCAGTGAATGCCCCGCCCTCCCTCCAGGCTCTGACCCAGCTGCAGCTGTTCCTTTGCCGCCCTTCTGGACTGGGCTTCAGCTGTCTCCCTCCCCTCCCCCACTCCCACTCAGCTTGCAGGCCGCTTCCCTGCCTTGAAAGCATTGCTCTGGCCCTGAGGGCCACAGACCTACTGGGCTTCAAGCTCAAGGCTCTGCCTGGGCCTGCTGCTTCGGCCAGGGGCTCATTTCTTCCTGGAAAGACAAAGCCATGGCCTCACCCCACGCCTGCACTTTGCCACGGCAGGCAGCCCAGGTGTAGGAAAGGCTCTGTGGAGTCAGAAGTGCCGAGACAGGCAGATGGCACCAGAGGGTTTGGGGGCCAGGGCGTAACTGGGCTAGCCCCTCCTCCCGGAAGTCGGGGAGGCCCGGCCTTCCTAGTGCCCAGGCCACGGCTCCGGGGAGAAATCCGCCATGGAGGGCACGCGGGAGGCCCTCTGCCTGAGGTGGCAGGTGTCACGCCAGGGCCACTGCAAGCCTGGCTCGGCTTGCCTGCTTTCTCCAAAGGAGGCTGGCCGACGAGCCGAACCTGGCACCTGGGCCAGCCCCTTCCAAGGGGACGAGTTCCAGAGGATAGAGCCCTGGGGGCGGCTGCCAAGTCTCCTGGGGCGTGTGCTGGGCCCCCGTCAGAGGAGGAAGCAGCCTGGTAAACGGTGTGCCAGGCCTGAGATCTGGAGGCCTCCCACAGCCGGGTCCCTGTCCTGCCCAGGCCCCCCGAGGGAGGACGATGGTCGGGCAGTGGCGAGCGTGGTGGGGCTGGCGCCGAGCCTGCCCTTGGATGCCCCGGGGAAGGGCGCCGGGGGATGGGCTGCCCCTGGCCAGGTCTGAGGGAGCGACCCAGCTCGGGGCTGTCGGGGGCAGAGAGAGAACCCCCCTCCGCCCTTTCCCTTCAGGTTCTTAGGGCTGGCCAAATCCTTCCCAAGACAGCTTGTCTGGAGAAAATCAGACCCAGCTGAAGAACATGTGTCCATGGGGGAAACCCGGGAAACTGAGTCTCCCCACACAATAGCAGAGATTCTCATCTTGCATCCTCTCCTGAGCTAATGACCAAGGTGGATGTCCCGGGTGGGCTTGTGGAATGGGAGAGGGGAGGAAGTCTATTGTCATGCAGAGGGACATGGAAAGACTTGTCTGAAGCTTATCCCCTGCACTGGAGTCAGGTCGGGAAGGGAAGGCACAGAGGGGAGCAGGAAGCGGCCTCTCTGTGGTGGGGCTGGCTCCGGGGCAGGCGTGGGGGTGATGGCTGGAAGTGGGATGGCGCGTGAGTTGGCACCAGCCAGCGGTAGAGGCCAAGACTCAGAGGTCATGGATCTCTCTCTCTGTCTCTGTCTCTCTCTCTCTCCCTCAGGGAGCTGAGGAGAGTAAGGTGGCTCCCCCTACCCACCTCGCCTACCTCTCCAAGGGCCCTTCTTTCTCTGGCCACTCCGGGAGCCCTGCGGGCTTGGCTTCAACCCCCCACCCACAGCACAGGCCAAGGGCGCCTGCCTGACCGCCAGGGCCTAGGGCTGACCTCGGGGGTCCTCAGTGAATGCCCCGCCCTCCCTCCAGGCTCTGACCCAGCTGCAGCTGTTCCTTTGCCGCCCTTCTGGACTGGGCTTCAGCTGTCTCCCTCCCCTCCCCCACTCCCACTCAGCTTGCAGGCCGCTTCCCTGCCTTGAAAGCATTGCTCTGGCCCTGAGGGCCACAGACCTACTGGGCTTCAAGCTCAAGGCTCTGCCTGGGCCTGCTGCTTCGGCCAGGGGCTCATTTCTTCCTGGAAAGACAAAGCCATGGCCTCACCCCACGCCTGCACTTTGCCACGGCAGGCAGCCCAGGTGTAGGAAAGGCTCTGTGGAGTCAGAAGTGCCGAGACAGGCAGATGGCACCAGAGGGTTTGGGGGCCAGGGCGTAACTGGGCTAGCCCCTCCTCCCGGAAGTCGGGGAGGCCCGGCCTTCCTAGTGCCCAGGCCACGGCTCCGGGGAGAAATCCGCCATGGAGGGCACGCGGGAGGCCCTCTGCCTGAGGTGGCAGGTGTCACGCCAGGGCCACTGCAAGCCTGGCTCGGCTTGCCTGCTTTCTCCAAAGGAGGCTGGCCGACCAGCCGAACCTGGCACCTGGGCCAGCCCCTTCCAAGGGGACGAGTTCCAGAGGATAGAGCCCTGGGGGCGGCTGCCAAGTCTCCTGGGGCGTGTGCTGGGCCCCCGTCAGAGGAGGAAGCAGCCTGGTAAACGGTGTGCCAGGCCTGAGATCTGGAGGCCTCCCACAGCCGGGTCCCTGTCCTGCCCAGGCCCCCCGAGGGAGGACGATGGTCGGGCAGTGGCGAGCGTGGTGGGGCTGGCGCCGAGCCTGCCCTTGGATGCCCCGGGGAAGGGCGCCGGGGGATGGGCTGCCCCTGGCCAGGTCTGAGGGAGCGACCCAGCTCGGGGCTGTCGGGGGCAGAGAGAGAACCCCCCTCCGCCCTTTCCCTTCAGGTTCTTAGGGCTGGCCAAATCCTTCCCAAGACAGCTTGTCTGGAGAAAATCAGACCCAGCTGAAGAACATGTGTCCATGGGGGAAACCCGGGAAACTGAGTCTCCCCACACAATAGCAGAGATTCTCATCTTGCATCCTCTCCTGAGCTAATGACCAAGGTGGATGTCCCGGGTGGGCCTGTGGAATGGGAGAGGGGAGGAAGTCTATTGTCATGCAGAGGGACATGGAAAGACTTGTCTGAAGCTTATCCCCTGCACTGGAGTCAGGTCGGGAAGGGAAGGCACAGAGGGGAGCAGGAAGCGGCCTCTCTGTGGTGGGGCTGGCTCCGGGGCAGGCGTGGGGGTGATGGCTGGAAGTGGGATGGCGCGTGAGTTGGCACCAGCCAGCGGTAGAGGCAGAGACTCAGAGGTCATGGATCTCTCTCTCTGTCTCTGTCTCTCTCTCTCTCCCTCAGGGAGCTGAGGAGAGTAAGGTGGCTCCCCCTACCCACCTCGCCTACCTCTCCAAGGGCCCTTCTTTCTCTGGCCACTCCAGGAGCCCTGCGGGCTTGGCTTCAACCCCCCACCCACCGCACAGGCCAAGGGCGCCTGCGCGACCGCCAGGGCCTAGGGCTGACCTCGGGGGTCCTCAGTGAATGCCCCGCCCTCCCTCCAGGCTCTGACCCAGCTGCAGCTGTTCCTTTGCCGCCCTTCTGGACTGGGCTTCAGCTGTCTCCCTCCCCTCCCCCACTCCCACTCAGCTTGCAGGCCGCTTCCCTGCCTTGAAAGCATTGCTCTGGCCCTGAGGGCCACAGACCTACTGGGCTTCAAGCTCAAGGCTCTGCCTGGGCCTGCTGCTTCGGCCAGGGGCTCATTTCTTCCTGGAGAGACAAAGCCATGGCCTCACCCCACGCCTGCACTTTGCCACGGCAGGCAGCCCAGGTGTAGGAAAGGCTCTGTGGAGTCAGAAGTGCCGAGACAGGCAGATGGCACCAGAGGGTTTGGGGGCCAGGGCGTAACTGGGCTAGCCCCTCCTCCCGGAAGTCGGGGAGGCCCGGCCTTCCTAGTGCCCAGGCCACGGCTCCGGGGAGAAATCCGCCATGGAGGGCACGCGGGAGGCCCTCTGCCTGAGGTGGCAGGTGTCACGCCAGGGCCACTGCAAGCCTGGCTCGGCTTGCCTGCTTTCTCCAAAGGAGGCTGGCCGACCAGCCGAACCTGGCACCTGGGCCAGCCCCTTCCAAGGGGACGAGTTCCAGAGGATAGAGCCCTGGGGGCGGCTGCCAAGTCTCCTGGGGCGTGTGCTGGGCCCCCGTCAGAGGAGGAAGCAGCCTGGTAAACGGTGTGCCAGGCCTGAGATCTGGAGGCCTCCCACAGCCGGGTCCCTGTCCTGCCCAGGCCCCCCGAGGGAGGACGATGGTCGGGCAGTGGCGAGCGTGGTGGGGCTGGCGCCGAGCCTGCCCTTGGATGCCCCGGGGAAGGGCGCCGGGGGATGGGCTGCCCCTGGCCAGGTCTGAGGGAGCGACCCAGCTCGGGGCTGTCGGGGGCAGAGAGAGAACCCCCCTCCGCCCTTTCCCTTCAGGTTCTTAGGGCTGGCCAAATCCTTCCCAAGACAGCTTGTCTGGAGAAAATCAGACCCAGCTGAAGAACATGTGTCCATGGGGGAAACCCGGGAAACTGAGTCTCCCCACACAATAGCAGAGATTCTCATCTTGCATCCTCTCCTGAGCTAATGACCAAGGTGGATGTCCCGGGTGGGCCTGTGGAATGGGAGAGGGGAGGAAGTCTATTGTCATGCAGAGGGACATGGAAAGACTTGTCTGAAGCTTATCCCCTGCACTGGAGTCAGATCGGGAAGGGAAGGCACAGAGGGGAGCAGGAAGCGGCCTCTCTGTGGTGGGGCTGGCTCCGGGGCAGGCGTGGGGGTGATGGCTGGAAGTGGGATGGCGCGTGAGTTGGCACCAGCCAGCGGTAGAGGCCGATACTCAGAGGTCATGGATCTCTCTCTCTGTCTCTGTCTCTCTCTCTCTCCCTCAGGGAGCTGAGGAGAGTAAGGTGGCTCCCCCTACCCACCTCGCCTACCTCTCCAAGGGCCCTTCTTTCTCTGGCCACTCCGGGAGCCCTGCGGGCTTGGCTTCAACCCCCCACCCACCGCACAGGCCAAGGGCGCCTGCGCGACCGCCAGGGCCTAGGGCTGACCTCGGGGGTCCTCAGTGAATGCCCCGCCCTCCCTCCAGGCTCTGACCCAGCTGCAGCTGTTCCTTTGCCGCCCTTCTGGACTCGGCTTCAGCTGTCTCCCTCCCCTCCCCCACTCCCACTCAGCTTGCAGGCCGCTTCCCTGCCTTGAAAGCATTGCTCTGGCCCTGAGGGCCACAGACCTACTGGGCTTCAAGCTCAAGGCTCTGCCTGGGCCTGCTGCTTCGGCCAGGGGCTCATTTCTTCCTGGAAAGACAAAGCCATGGCCTCACCCCACGCCTGCACTTTGCCACGGCAGGCAGCCCAGGTGTAGGAAAGGCTCTGTGGAGTCAGAAGTGCCGAGACAGGCAGATGGCACCAGAGGGTTTGGGGGCCAGGGCGTAACTGGGCTAGCCCCTCCTCCCGGAAGTCGGGGAGGCCCGGCCTTCCTAGTGCCCAGGCCACGGCTCCGGGGAGAAATCCGCCATGGAGGGCACGCGGGAGGCCCTCTGCCTGAGGTGGCAGGTGTCACGCCAGGGCCACTGCAAGCCTGGCTCGGCTTGCCTGCTTTCTCCAAAGGAGGCTGGCCGACCAGCCGAACCTGGCACCTGGGCCAGCCCCTTCCAAGGGGACGAGTTCCAGAGGATAGAGCCCTGGGGGCGGCTGCCAAGTCTCCTGGGGCGTGTGCTGGGCCCCCGTCAGAGGAGGAAGCAGCCTGGTAAACGGTGTGCCAGGCCTGAGATCTGGAGGCCTCCCACAGCCGGGTCCCTGTCCTGCCCAGGCCCCCCGAGGGAGGACGATGGTCGGGCAGTGGCGAGCGTGGTGGGGCTGGCGCCGAGCCTGCCCTTGGATGCCCCGGGGAAGGGCGCCGGGGGATGGGCTGCCCCTGGCCAGGTCTGAGGGAGCGACCCAGCTCGGGGCTGTCGGGGGCAGAGAGAGAACCCCCCTCCGCCCTTTCCCTTCAGGTTCTTAGGGCTGGCCAAATCCTTCCCAAGACAGCTTGTCTGGAGAAAATCAGACCCAGCTGAAGAACATGTGTCCATGGGGGAAACCCGGGAAACTGAGTCTCCCCACACAATAGCAGAGATTCTCATCTTGCATCCTCTCCTGAGCTAATGACCAAGGTGGATGTCCCGGGTGGGCCTGTGGAATGGGAGAGGGGAGGAAGTCTATTGTCATGCAGAGGGACATGGAAAGACTTGTCTGAAGCTTATCCCCTGCACTGGAGTCAGGTCGGGAAGGGAAGGCACAGAGGGGAGCAGGAAGCGGCCTCTCTGTGGTGGGGCTGGCTCCGGGGCAGGCGTGGGGGTGATGGCTGGAAGTGGGATGGCGCGTGAGTTGGCACCAGCCAGCGGTAGAGGCCGAGACTCAGAGGTCATGGATCTCTCTCTCTGTCTCTGTCTCTCTCTCTCTCCCTCAGGGAGCTGAGGAGAGTAAGGTGGCTCCCCCTACCCACCTCGCCTACCTCTCCAAGGGCCCTTCTTTCTCTGGCCACTCCGGGAGCCCTGCGGGCTTGGCTTCAACCCCCCACCCACCGCACAGGCCAAGGGCGCCTGCGCGACCGCCAGGGCCTAGGGCTGACCTCGGGGGTCCTCAGTGAATGCCCCGCCCTCCCTCCAGGCTCTGACCCAGCTGCAGCTGTTCCTTTGCCGCCCTTCTGGACTCGGCTTCAGCTGTCTCCCTCCCCTCCCCCACTCCCACTCAGCTTGGGGGCCGCTTCCCTGCCTTGAAAGCATTGCTCTGGCCCTGAGGGCCACAGACCTACTGGGCTTCAAGCTCAAGGCTCTGCCTGGGCCTGCTGCTTCGGCCAGGGGCTCATTTCTTCCTGGAAAGACAAAGCCATGGCCTCACCCCACGCCTGCACTTTGCCACGGCAGGCAGCCCAGGTGTAGGAAAGGCTCTGTGGAGTCAGAAGTGCCGAGACAGGCAGATGGCACCAGAGGGTTTGGGGGCCAGGGCGTAACTGGGCTAGCCCCTCCTCCCGGAAGTCGGGGAGGCCCGGCCTTCCTAGTGCCCAGGCCACGGCTCCGGGGAGAAATCCGCCATGGAGGGCACGCGGGAGGCCCTCTGCCTGAGGTGGCAGGTGTCACGCCAGGGCCACTGCAAGCCTGGCTCGGCTTGCCTGCTTTCTCCAAAGGAGGCTGGCCGACCAGCCGAACCTGGCACCTGGGCCAGCCCCTTCCAAGGGGACGAGTTCCAGAGGATAGAGCCCTGGGGGCGGCTGCCAAGTCTCCTGGGGCGTGTGCTGGGCCCCCGTCAGAGGAGGAAGCAGCCTGGTAAACGGTGTGCCAGGCGTGAGATCTGGAGGCCTCCCACAGCCGGGTCCCTGTCCTGCCCAGGCCCCCCGAGGGAGGACGATGGTCGGGCAGTGGCGAGCGTGGTGGGGCTGGCGCCGAGCCTGCCCTTGGATGCCCCGGGGAAGGGCGCCGGGGGATGGGCTGCCCCTGGCCAGGTCTGAGGGAGCGACCCAGCTCGGGGCTGTCGGGGGCAGAGAGAGAACCCCCCTCCGCCCTTTCCCTTCAGGTTCTTAGGGCTGGCCAAATCCTTCCCAAGACAGCTTGTCTGGAGAAAATCAGACCCAGCTGAAGAACATGTGTCCATGGGGGAAACCCGGGAAACTGAGTCTCCCCACACAATAGCAGAGATTCTCATCTTGCATCCTCTCCTGAGCTAATGACCAAGGTGGATGTCCCGGGTGGGCCTGTGGAATGGGAGAGGGGAGGAAGTCTATTGTCATGCAGAGGGACATGGAAAGACTTGTCTGAAGCTTATCCCCTGCACTGGAGTCAGGTCGGGAAGGGAAGGCACAGAGGGGAGCAGGAAGCGGCCTCTCTGTGGTGGGGCTGGCTCCGGGGCAGGCGTGGGGGTGATGGCTGGAAGTGGGATGGCGCGTGAGTTGGCACCAGCCAGCGGTAGAGGCAGAGACTCAGAGGTCATGGATCTCTCTCTCTGTCTCTGTCTCTCTCTCTCTCCCTCAGGGAGCTGAGGAGAGTAAGGTGGCTCCCCCTACCCACCTCGCCTACCTCTCCAAGGGCCCTTCTTTCTCTGGCCGCTCCGGGAGCCCTGCGGGCTTGGCTTCAACCCCCCACCCACCGCACAGGCCAAGGGCGCCTGCGCGACCGCCAGGGCCTAGGGCTGACCTCGGGGGTCCTCAGTGAATGCCCCGCCCTCCCTCCAGGCTCTGACCCAGCTGCAGCTGTTCCTTTGCCGCCCTTCTGGACTCGGCTTCAGCTGTCTCCCTCCCCTCCCCCACTCCCACTCAGCTTGCAGGCCGCTTCCCTGCCTTGAAAGCATTGCTCTGGCCCTGAGGGCCACAGACCTACTGGGCTTCAAGCTCAAGGCTCTGCCTGGGCCTGCTGCTTCGGCCAGGGGCTCATTTCTTCCTGGAAAGACAAAGCCATGGCCTCACCCCACGCCTGCACTTTGCCACGGCAGGCAGCCCAGGTGTAGGAAAGGCTCTGTGGAGTCAGAAGTGCCGAGACAGGCAGATGGCACCAGAGGGTTTGGGGGCCAGGGCGTAACTGGGCTAGCCCCTCCTCCCGGAAGTCGGGGAGGCCCGGCCTTCCTAGTGCCCAGGCCACGGCTCCGGGGAGAAATCCGCCATGGAGGGCACGCGGGAGGCCCTCTGCCTGAGGTGGCAGGTGTCACGCCAGGGCCACTGCAAGCCTGGCTCGGCTTGCCTGCTTTCTCCAAAGGAGGCTGGCCGACCAGCCGAACCTGGCACCTGGGCCAGCCCCTTCCAAGGGGACGAGTTCCAGAGGATAGAGCCCTGGGGGCGGCTGCCAAGTCTCCTGGGGCGTGTGCTGGGCCCCCGTCAGAGGAGGAAGCAGCCTGGTAAACGGTGTGCCAGGCCTGAGATCTGGAGGCCTCCCACAGCCGGGTCCCTGTCCTGCCCAGGCCCCCCGAGGGAGGACGATGGTCGGGCAGTGGCGAGCGTGGTGGGGCTGGCGCCGAGCCTGCCCTTGGATGCCCCGGGGAAGGGCGCCGGGGGATGGGCTGCCCCTGGCCAGGTCTGAGGGAGCGACCCAGCTCGGGGCTGTCGGGGGCAGAGAGAGAACCCCCCTCCGCCCTTTCCCTTCAGGTTCTTAGGGCTGGCCAAATCCTTCCCAAGACAGCTTGTCTGGAGAAAATCAGACCCAGCTGAAGAACATGTGTCCATGGGGGAAACCCGGGAAACTGAGTCTCCCCACACAATAGCAGAGATTCTCATCTTGCATCCTCTCCTGAGCTAATGACCAAGGTGGATGTCCCGGGTGGGCCTGTGGAATGGGAGAGGGGAGGAAGTCTATTGTCATGCAGAGGGACATGGAAAGACTTGTCTGAAGCTTATCCCCTGCACTGGAGTCAGGTCGGGAAGGGAAGGCACAGAGGGGAGCAGGAAGCGGCCTCTCTGTGGTGGGGCTGGCTCCGGGGCAGGCGTGGGGGTGATGGCTGGAAGTGGGATGGCGCGTGAGTTGGCACCAGCCAGCGGTAGAGGCAGAGACTCAGAGGTCATGGATCTCTCTCTCTGTCTCTGTCTCTCTCTCTCTCCCTCAGGGAGCTGAGGAGAGTAAGGTGGCTCCCCCTACCCACCTCGCCTACCTCTCCAAGGGCCCTTCTTTCTCTGGCCGCTCCGGGAGCCCTGCGGGCTTGGCTTCAACCCCCCACCCACCGCACAGGCCAAGGGCGCCTGGGCGACCGCCAGTGCATAGGGCTGACCTCGGGGGTCCTCAGTGAATGCCCCGCCCTCCCTCCAGGCTCTGACCCAGCTGCAGCTGTTCCTTTGCCGCCCTTCTGGACTCGGCTTCAGCTGTCTCCCTCCCCTCCCCCACTCCCACTCAGCCTGCAGGCCGCTTCCCTGCCTTGAAAGCATTGCTCTGGCCCTGAGGGCCACAGACCTACTGGGCTTCAAGCTCAAGGCTCTGCCTGGGCCTGCTGCTTCGGCCAGGGGCTCATTTCTTCCTGGAAAGACAAAGCCATGGCCTCACCCCACGCCTGCACTTTGCCACGGCAGGCAGCCCAGGTGTAGGAAAGGCTCTGTGGAGTCAGAAGTGCCGAGACAGGCAGATGGCACCAGAGGGTTTGGGGGCCAGGGCGTAACTGGGCTAGCCCCTCCTCCCGGAAGTCGGGGAGGCCCGGCCTTCCTAGTGCCCAGGCCACGGCTCCGGGGAGAAATCCGCCATGGAGGGCACGCGGGAGGCCCTCTGCCTGAGGTGGCAGGTGTCACGCCAGGGCCACTGCAAGCCTGGCTCGGCTTGCCTGCTTTCTCCAAAGGAGGCTGGCCGACCAGCCGAACCTGGCACCTGGGCCAGCCCCTTCCAAGGGGACGAGTTCCAGAGGATAGAGCCCTGGGGGCGGCTGCCAAGTCTCCTGGGGCGTGTGCTGGGCCCTCGTCAGAGGAGGAAGCAGCCTGGTAAACGGTGTGCCAGGCCTGAGATCTGGAGGCCTCCCACAGCCGGGTCCCTGTCCTGCCCAGGCCCCCCGAGGGAGGACGATGGTCGGGCAGTGGCGAGCGTGGTGGGGCTGGCGCCGAGCCTGCCCTCGGATGCCCCGGGGAAGGGCGCCGGGGGATGGGCTGCCCCTGGCCAGGTCTGAGGGAGCGACCCAGCTCGGGGCTGTCGGGGGCAGAGAGAGAACCCCCCTCCGCCCTTTCCCTTCAGGTTCTTAGGGCTGGCCAAATCCTTCCCAAGACAGCTTGTCTGGAGAAAATCAGACCCAGCTGAAGAACATGTGTCCATGGGGGAAACCCGGGAAACTGAGTCTCCCCACACAATAGCAGAGATTCTCATCTTGCATCCTCTCCTGAGCTAATGACCAAGGTGGATGTCCCGGGTGGGCCTGTGGAATGGGAGAGGGGAGGAAGTCTATTGTCATGCAGAGTGACATGGAAAGACTTGTCTGAAGCTTATCCCCTGCACTGGAGTCAGGTCGGGAAGGGAAGGCACAGAGGGGAGCAGGAAGCGGCCTCTCTGTGGTGGGGCTGGCTCCGGGGCAGGCGTGGGGGTGATGGCTGGAAGTGGGATGGCGCGTGAGTTGGCACCAGCCAGCGGTAGAGGCAGAGACTCAGAGGTCATGGATCTCTCTCTCTGTCTCTGTCTCTCTCTCTCTCCCTCAGGGAGCTGAGGAGAGTAAGGTGGCTCCCCCTACCCACCTCGCCTACCTCTCCAAGGGCCCTTCTTTCTCTGGCCGCTCCGGGAGCCCTGCGGGCTTGGCTTCAACCCCCCACCCACCGCACAGGCCAAGGGCGCCTGCGCGACCACCAGAGCATAGGGCTGACCTCGGGGGTCCTCAGTGAATGCCCCGCCCTCCCTCCAGGCTCTGACCCAGCTGCAGCTGTTCCTTTGCCGCCCTTCTGGACTGGGCTTCAGCTGTCTCCCTCCCCTCCCCCACTCCCACTCAGCTTGCAGGCCGCTTCCCTGCCTTGAAAGCATTGCTCTGGCCCTGAGGGCCACAGACCTACTGGGCTTCAAGCTCAAGGCTCTGCCTGGGCCTGCTGCTTCGGCCAGGGGCTCATTTCTTCCTGGAAAGACAAAGCCATGGCCTCACCCCACGCCTGCACTTTGCCACGGCAGGCAGCCCAGGTGTAGGAAAGGCTCTGTGGAGTCAGAAGTGCCGAGACAGGCAGATGGCACCAGAGGGTTTGGGGGCCAGGGCGTAACTGGGCTAGCCCCTCCTCCCGGAAGTCGGGGAGGCCCGGCCTTCCTAGTGCCCAGGCCACGGCTCCGGGGAGAAATCCGCCATGGAGGGCACGCGGGAGGCCCTCTGCCTGAGGTGGCAGGTGTCACGCCAGGGCCACTGCAAGCCTGGCTCGGCTTGCCTGCTTTCTCCAAAGGAGGCTGGCCGACCAGCCGAACCTGGCACCTGGGCCAGCCCCTTCCAAGGGGACGAGTTCCAGAGGATAGAGCCCTGGGGGCGGCTGCCAAGTCTCCTGGGGCGTGTGCTGGGCCCCCGTCAGAGGAGGAAGCAGCCTGGTAAACGGTGTGCCAGGCCTGAGATCTGGAGGCCTCCCACAGCCGGGTCCCTGTCCTGCCCAGGCCCCCCGAGGGAGGACGATGGTCGGGCAGTGGCGAGCGTGGTGGGGCTGGCGCCGAGCCTGCCCTCGGATGCCCCGGGGAAGGGCGCCGGGGGATGGGCTGCCCCTGGCCAGGTCTGAGGGAGCGACCCAGCTCGGGGCTGTCGGGGGCAGAGAGAGAACCCCCCTCAGCCCTTTCCCTTCAGGTTCTTAGGGCTGGCCAAATCCTTCCCAAGACAGCTTGTCTGGAGAAAATCAGACCCAGCTGAAGAACATGTGTCCATGGGGGAAACCCGGGAAACTGAGTCTCCCCACACAATAGCAGAGATTCTCATCTTGCATCCTCTCCTGAGCTAATGACCAAGGTGGATGTCCCGGGTGGGCCTGTGGAATGGGAGAGGGGAGGAAGTCTATTGTCATGCAGAGGGACATGGAAAGACTTGTCTGAAGCTTATCCCCTGCACTGGAGTCAGGTCGGGAAGGGAAGGCACAGAGGGGAGCAGGAAGCGGCCTCTCTGTGGTGGGGCTGGCTCCGGGGCAGGCGTGGGGGTGATGGCTGGAAGTGGGATGGCGCGTGAGTTGGCACCAGCCAGCGGTAGAGGCAGAGACTCAGAGGTCATGGATCTCTCTCTCTGTCTCTGTCTCTCTCTCTCTCCCTCAGGGAGCTGAGGAGAGTAAGGTGGCTCCCCCTACCCACCTCGCCTACCTCTCCATGGGCCCTTCATTCTCTGGCCGCTCCGGGAGCCCTGCGGACTTGGCTTCAACCCCCCACCCACAGCACAGGCCAAGGGCGCCTGCGCGACCGCCGGGGCCTAGGGCTGACCTCGGGGGTCCTCAGTGAATGCCCCGCCCTCCCTCCAGGCTCTGACCCAGCTGCAGCTGTTCCTTTGCCGCCCTTCTGGACTCGGCTTCAGCTGTCTCCCTCCCCTCCCCCACTCCCACTCAGCCTGCAGGCCGCTTCCCTGCCTTGAAAGCATTGCTCTGGCCCTGAGGGCCACAGACCTACTGGGCTTCAAGCTCAAGGCTCTGCCTGGGCCTGCTGCTTCGGCCAGGGGCTCATTTCTTCCTGGAAAGACAAAGCCATGGCCTCACCCCACGCCTGCACTTTGCCACGGCAGGCAGCCCAGGTGTAGGAAAGGCTCTGTGGAGTCAGAAGTGCCGAGACAGGCAGATGGCACCAGAGGGTTTGGGGGCCAGGGCGTAACTGGGCTAGCCCCTCCTCCCGGAAGTCGGGGAGGCCCGGCCTTCCTAGTGCCCAGGCCACGGCTCCGGGGAGAAATCCGCCATGGAGAGCATGCGGGAGGCCCTCTGCCTGAGGTGGCAGGTGTCACGCCAGGGCCACTGCAAGCCTGGCTCGGCTTGCCTGCTTTCTCCAAAGGAGGCTGGCCGACCAGCCGAACCTGGCACCTGGGCCAGCCCCTTCCAAGGGGACGAGTTCCAGAGGATAGAGCCCTGGGGGCGGCTGCCAAGTCTCCTGGGGCGTGTGCTGGGCCCTCGTCAGAGGAGGAAGCAGCCTGGTAAACGGTGTGCCAGGCCTGAGATCTGGAGGCCTCCCACAGCCGGGTCCCTGTCCTGCCCAGGCCCCCCGAGGGAGGACGATGGTCGGGCAGTGGCGAGCGTGGTGGGGCTGGCGCCGAGCCTGCCCTTGGATGCCCCGGGGAAGGGCGCCGGGGGATGGGCTGCCCCTGGCCAGGTCTGAGGGAGCGACCCAGCTCGGGGCTGTCGGGGGCAGAGAGAGAACCCCCCTCCGCCCTTTCCCTTCAGGTTCTTAGGGCTGGCCAAATCCTTCCCAAGACAGCTTGTCTGGAGAAAATCAGACCCAGCTGAAGAACATGTGTCCATGGGGGAAACCCGGGAAACTGAGTCTCCCCACACAATAGCAGAGATTCTCATCTTGCATCCTCTCCTGAGCTAATGACCAAGGTGGATGTCCCGGGTGGGCCTGTGGAATGGGAGAGGGGAGGAAGTCTATTGTCATGCAGAGGGACATGGAAAGACTTGTCTGAAGCTTATCCCCTGCACTGGAGTCAGGTCGGGAAGGGAAGGCACAGAGGGGAGCAGGAAGCGGCCTCTCTGTGGTGGGGCTGGCTCCGGGGCAGGCGTGGGGGTGATGGCTGGAAGTGGGATGGCGCGTGAGTTGGCACCAGCCAGCGGTAGAGGCAGAGACTCAGAGGTCATGGATCTCTCTCTCTGTCTCTGTCTCTCTCTCTCTCCCTCAGGGAGCTGAGGAGAGTAAGGTGGCTCCCCCTACCCACCTCGCCTACCTCTCCAAGGGCCCTTCTTTCTCTGGCCGCTCCGGGAGCCCTGCGGGCTTGGCTTCAACCCCCAACCCACAGCACAGGCCAAGGGCGCCTGCGCGACCGCCGGGGCCTAGGGCTGACCTCGGGGGTCCTCAGTGAATGCCCCGCCCTCCCTCCAGGCTCTGACCCAGCTGCAGCTGTTCCTTTGCCGCCCTTCTGGACTCGGCTTCAGCTGTCTCCCTCCCCTCCCCCACTCCCACTCAGCTTGCAGGCCGCTTCCCTGCCTTGAAAGCATTGCTGTGGCCCTGAGGGCCACAGACCTACTGGGCTTCAAGCTCAAGGCTCTGCCTGGGCCTGCTGCTTCGGCCAGGGGCTCATTTCTTCCTGGAAAGACAAAGCCATGGCCTCACCCCACGCCTGCACTTTGCCACGGCAGGCAGCCCAGGTGTAGGAAAGGCTCTGTGGAGTCAGAAGTGCCGAGACAGGCAGATGGCACCAGAGGGTTTGGGGGCCAGGGCGTAACTGGGCTAGCCCCTCCTCCCGGAAGTCGGGGAGGCCCGGCCTTCCTAGTGCCCAGGCCACGGCTCCGGGGAGAAATCCGCCATGGAGGGCACGCGGGAGGCCCTCTGCCTGAGGTGGCAGGTGTCACGCCAGGGCCACTGCAAGCCTGGCTCGGCTTGCCTGCTTTCTCCAAAGGAGGCTGGCCGACCAGCCGAACCTGGCACCTGGGCCAGCCCCTTCCAAGGGGACGAGTTCCAGAGGATAGAGCCCTGGGGGCGGCTGCCAAGTCTCCTGGGGCGTGTGCTGGGCCCCCGTCAGAGGAGGAAGCAGCCTGGTAAACGGTGTGCCAGGCCTGAGATCTGGAGGCCTCCCACAGCCGGGTCCCTGTCCTGCCCAGGCCCCCCGAGGGAGGACGATGGTCGGGCAGTGGCGAGCGTGGTGGGGCTGGCGCCGAGCCTGCCCTTGGATGCCCCGGGGAAGGGCGCCGGGGGATGGGCTGCCCCTGGCCAGGTCTGAGGGAGCGACCCAGCTCGGGGCTGTCGGGGGCAGAGAGAGAACCCCCCTCCGCCCTTTCCCTTCAGGTTCTTAGGGCTGGCCAAATCCTTCCCAAGACAGCTTGTCTGGAGAAAATCAGACCCAGCTGAAGAACATGTGTCCATGGGGGAAACCCGGGAAACTGAGTCTCCCCACACAATAGCAGAGATTCTCATCTTGCATCCTCTCCTGAGCTAATGACCAAGGTGGATGTCCCGGGTGGGCCTGTGGAATGGGAGAGGGGAGGAAGTCTATTGTCATGCAGAGGGACATGGAAAGACTTGTCTGAAGCTTATCCCCTGCACTGGAGTCAGGTCGGGAAGGGAAGGCACAGAGGGGAGCAGGAAGCGGCCTCTCTGTGGTGGGGCTGGCTCCGGGGCAGGCGTGGGGGTGATGGCTGGAAGTGGGATGGCGCGTGAGTTGGCACCAGCCAGCGGTAGAGGCAGAGACTCAGAGGTCATGGATCTCTCTCTCTGTCTCTGTCTCTCTCTCTCTCCCTCAGGGAGCTGAGGAGAGTAAGGTGGCTCCCCCTACCCACCTCGCCTACCTCTCCAAGGGCCCTTCTTTCTCTGGCCGCTCCGGGAGCCCTGCGGGCTTGGCTTCAACCCTCCACCCACAGCACAGGCCAAGGGCGCCTGCGCGACCGCCGGGGCCTAGGGCTGACCTCGGGGGTCCTCAGTGAATGCCCCGCCCTCCCTCCAGGCTCTGACCCAGCTGCAGCTGTTCCTTTGCCGCCCTTCTGGACTCGGCTTCAGCTGTCTCCCTCCCCTCCCCCACTCCCACTCAGCTTGCAGGCCGCTTCCCTGCCTTGAAAGCATTGCTGTGGCCCTGAGGGCCACAGACCTACTGGGCTTCAAGCTCAAGGCTCTGCCTGGGCCTGCTGCTTCGGCCAGGGGCTCATTTCTTCCTGGAAAGACAAAGCCATGGCCTCACCCCACGCCTGCACTTTGCCACGGCAGGCAGCCCAGGTGTAGGAAAGGCTCTGTGGAGTCAGAAGTGCCGAGACAGGCAGATGGCACCAGAGGGTTTGGGGGCCAGGGCGTAACTGGGCTAGCCCCTCCTCCCGGAAGTCGGGGAGGCCCGGCCTTCCTAGTGCCCAGGCCACGGCTCCGGGGAGAAATCCGCCATGGAGGGCACGCGGGAGGCCCTCTGCCTGAGGTGGCAGGTGTCACGCCAGGGCCACTGCAAGCCTGGCTCGGCTTGCCTGCTTTCTCCAAAGGAGGCTGGCCGACCAGCCGAACCTGGCACCTGGGCCAGCCCCTTCCAAGGGGACGAGTTCCAGAGGATAGAGCCCTGGGGGCGGCTGCCAAGTCTCCTGGGGCGTGTGCTGGGCCCCCGTCAGAGGAGGAAGCAGCCTGGTAAACGGTGTGCCAGGCCTGAGATCTGGAGGCCTCCCACAGCCGGGTCCCTGTCCTGCCCAGGCCCCCCGAGGGAGGACGATGGTCGGGCAGTGGCGAGCGTGGTGGGGCTGGCGCCGAGCCTGCCCTTGGATGCCCCGGGGAAGGGCGCCGGGGGATGGGCTGCCCCTGGCCAGGTCTGAGGGAGCGACCCAGCTCGGGGCTGTCGGGGGCAGAGAGAGAACCCCCCTCCGCCCTTTCCCTTCAGGTTCTTAGGGCTGGCCAAATCCTTCCCAAGACAGCTTGTCTGGAGAAAATCAGACCCAGCTGAAGAACATGTGTCCATGGGGGAATCCCGGGAAACTGAGTCTCCCCACACAATAGCAGAGATTCTCATCTTGCATCCTCTCCTGAGCTAATGACCAAGGTGGATGTCCCGGGTGGGCCTGTGGAATGGGAGAGGGGAGGAAGTCTATTGTCATGCAGAGGGACATGGAAAGACTTGTCTGAAGCTTATCCCCTGCACTGGAGTCAGGTCGGGAAGGGAAGGCACAGAGGGGAGCAGGAAGCGGCCTCTCTGTGGTGGGGCTGGCTCCGGGGCAGGCGTGGGGGTGATGGCTGGAAGTGGGATGGCGCGTGAGTTGGCACCAGCCAGCGGTAGAGGCCGAGACTCAGAGGTCATGGATCTCTCTCTCTGTCTCTGTCTCTCTCTCTCTCCCTCAGGGAGCTGAGGAGAGTAAGGTGGCTCCCCCTACCCACCTCGCCTACCTCTCCAAGGGCCCTTCTTTCTCTGGCCGCTCCGGGAGCCCTGCGGGCTTGGCTTCAACCCCCCACCCACCGCACAGGCCAAGGGCGCCTGCGCGACCGCCAGGGCCTAGGGATGACCTCGGGGGTCCTCAGTGAATGCCCCGCCCTCACTCCAGGCTCTGACCCAGCTGCAGCTGTTCCTTTGCCGCCCTTATGGACTCGGCTTCAGCTGTCTCCCTCCCCTCCCCCACTCCCACTCAGCTTGCAGGCCGCTTCCCTGCCTTGAAAGCATTGCTCTGGCCCTGAGGGCCACAGACCTACTGGGCTTCAAGCTCAAGGCTCTGCCTGGGCCTGCTGCTTCGGCCAGGAGCTCATTTCTTCCTGGAAAGACAAAGCCATGGCCTCACCCCATGCCTGCACTTTGCCACGGCAGGCAGCCCAGGTGTAGGAAAGGCTCTGTGGAGTCAGAAGTGCCGAGACAGGCAGATGGCACCAGAGGGTTTGGGGGCCAGGGCGTAACTGGGCTAGCCCCTCCTCCCGGAAGTCGGGGAGGCCCGGCCTTCCTAGTGCCCAGGCCACGGCTCCGGGGAGAAATCCGCCATGGAGGGCACGCGGGAGGCCCTCTGCCTGAGGTGGCAGGTTTCACGCCAGGGCCACTGCAAGCCTGGCTCGGCTTGCCTGCTTTCTCCAAAGGAGGCTGGCCGACCAGCCGAACCTGGCACCTGGGCCAGCCCCTTCCAAGGGGACGAGTTCCAGAGGATAGAGCCCTGGGGGCGGCTGCCAAGTCTCCTGGGGCGTGTGCTGGGCCCCCGTCAGAGGAGGAAGCAGCCTGGTAAACGGTGTGCCAGGCCTGAGATCTGGAGGCCTCCCACAGCCGGGTCCCTGTCCTGCTCAGGCCCCCCGAGGGAGGACGATGGTCGGGCAGTGGCGAGCGTGGTGGGGCTGGCGCCGAGCCTGCCCTCGGATGCCCCGGGGAAGGGCGCCGGGGGATGGGCTGCCCCTGGCCAGGTCTGAGGGAGCGACCCAGTTCGGGGCTGTCGGGGGCAGAGAGAGAACCCCCCTCCGCCCTTTCCCTTCAGGTTCTTAGGGCTGGCCAAATCCTTCCCAAGACAGCTTGTCTGGAGAAAATCAGACCCAGCTGAAGAACATGTGTCCATGGGGGAAACCCGGGAAACTGAGTCTCCCCACACAATAGCAGAGATTCTCATCTTGCATCCTCTCCTGAGCTAATGACCAAGGTGGATGTCCCGGGTGGGCCTGTGGAATGGGAGAGGGGAGGAAGTCTATTGTCATGCAGAGGGACATGGAAAGACTTGTCTGAAGCTTATCCCCTGCACTGGAGTCAGGTCGGGAAGGGAAGGCACAGAGGGGAGCAGGAAGCGGCCTCTCTGTGGTGGGGCTGGCTCCGGGGCAGGCGTGGGGGTGATGGCTGGAAGTGGGATGGCGCGTGAGTTGGCACCAGCCAGCGGTAGAGGCAGAGACTCAGAGGTCATGGATCTCTCTCTCTGTCTCTGTCTCTCTCTCTCTCCCTCAGGGAGCTGAGGAGAGTAAGGTGGCTCCCCCTACCCACCTCGCCTACCTCTCCAAGGGCCCTTCTTTCTCTGGCCGCTCCGGGAGCCCTGCGGGCTTGGCTTCAACCCCCCACCCACCGCACAGGCCAAGGGCGCCTGCGCGACCGCCAGAGCATAGGGCTGACCTCGGGGGTCCTCAGTGAATGCCCCGCCCTCCCTCGAGGCTCTGACCCAGCTGCAGCTGTTCCTTTGCCGCCCTTCTGGACTGGGCTTCAGCTGTCTCCCTCCCCTCCCCCACTCCCACTCAGCTTGCAGGCCGCTTCCCTGCCTTGAAAGCATTGCTCTGGCCCTGAGGGCCACAGACCTACTGGGCTTCAAGCTCAAGGCTCTGCCTGGGCCTGCTGCTTCGGCCAGGGGCTCATTTCTTCCTGGAAAGACAAAGCCATGGCCTCACCCCACGCCTGCACTTTGCCACGGCAGGCAGCCCAGGTGTAGGAAAGGCTCTGTGGAGTCAGAAGTGCCGAGACAGGCAGATGGCACCAGAGGGTTTGGGGGCCAGGGCGTAACTGGGCTAGCCCCTCCTCCCGGAAGTCGGGGAGGCCCGGCCTTCCTAGTGCCCAGGCCACGGCTCCGGGGAGAAATCCGCCATGGAGGGCACGCGGGAGGCCCTCTGCCTGAGGTGGCAGGTGTCACGCCAGGGCCACTGCAAGCCTGGCTCGGCTTGCCTGCTTTCTCCAAAGGAGGCTGGCCGACCAGCCGAACCTGGCACCTGGGCCAGCCCCTTCCAAGGGGACGAGTTCCAGAGGATAGAGCCCTGGGGGCGGCTGCCAAGTCTCCTGGGGCGTGTGCTGGGCCCCCGTCAGAGGAGGAAGCAGCCTGGTAAACGGTGTGCCAGGCCTGAGATCTGGAGGCCTCCCACAGCCGGGTCCCTGTCCTGCCCAGGCCCCCCGAGGGAGGACGATGGTCGGGCAGTGGCGAGCGTGGTGGGGCTGGCGCCGAGCCTGCCCTCGGATGCCCCTGGGAAGGGCGCCGGGGGATGGGCTGCCCCTGGCCAGGTCTGAGGGAGCGACCCAGCTCGGGGCTGTCGGGGGCAGAGAGAGAACCCCCCTCCGCCCTTTCCCTTCAGGTTCTTAGGGCTGGCCAAATCCTTCCCAAGACAGCTTGTCTGGAGAAAATCAGACCCAGCTGAAGAACATGTGTCCATGGGGGAAACCCGGGAAACTGAGTCTCCCCACACAATAGCAGAGATTCTCATCTTGCATCCTCTCCTGAGCTAATGACCAAGGTGGATGTCCCGGGTGGGCCTGTGGAATGGGAGAGGGGAGGAAGTCTATTGTCATGCAGAGGGACATGGAAAGACTTGTCTGAAGCTTATCCCCTGCACTGGAGTCAGGTCGGGAAGGGAAGGCACAGAGGGGAGCAGGAAGCGGCCTCTCTGTGGTGGGGCTGGCTCCAGGGCAGGCGTGGGGGTGATGGCTGGAAGTGGGATGGCGCGTGAGTTGGCACCAGCCAGCGGTAGAGGCAGAGACTCAGAGGTCATGGATCTCTCTCTCTGTCTCTGTCTCTCTCTCTCTCCCTCAGGGAGCTGAGGAGAGTAAGGTGGCTCCCCCTACCCACCTCGCCTACCTCTCCAAGGGCCCTTCTTTCTCTGGCCGCTCCGGGAGCCCTGCGGGCTTGGCTTCAACCCCCCACCCACCGCACAGGCCAAGGGCGCCTGCGCGACCGCCAGGGCATAGGGCTGACCTCGGGGGTCCTCAGTGAATGCCCCGCCCTCACTCCAGGCTCTGACCCAGCTGCAGCTGTTCCTTTGCCGCCCTTCTGGACTGGGTTTCAGCTGTCTCCCTCCCCTCCCCCACTCCCACTCAGCTTGCAGGCCACTTCCCTGCCTTGAAAGCATTGCTCTGGCCCTGAGGGCCACAGACCTACTGGGCTTCAAGCTCAAGGCTCTGCCTGGGCCTGCTGCTTCGGCCAGGGGCTCATTTCTTCCTGGAAAGACAAAGCCATGGCCTCACCCCACGCCTGCACTTTGCCACGGCAGGCAGCCCAGGTGTAGGAAAGGCTCTGTGGAGTCAGAAGTGCCGAGACAGGCAGATGGCACCAGAGGGTTTGGGGGCCAGGGCGTAACTGGGCTAGCCCCTCCTCCCGGAAGTCGGGGAGGCCCGGCCTTCCTAGTGCCCAGGCCACGGCTCCGGGGAGAAATCCGCCATGGAGGGCACGCGGGAGGCCCTCTGCCTGAGGTGGCAGGTGTCACGCCAGGGCCACTGCAAGCCTGGCTCGGCTTGCCTGCTTTCTCCAAAGGAGGCTGGCCGACCAGCCGAACCTGGCACCTGGGCCAGCCCCTTCCAAGGGGACGAGTTCCAGAGGATAGAGCCCTGGGGGCGGCTGCCAAGTCTCCTGGGGCGTGTGCTGGGCCCTCGTCAGAGGAGGAAGCAGCCTGGTAAACGGTGTGCCAGGCCTGAGATCTGGAGGCCTCCCACAGCCGGGTCCCTGTCCTGCCCAGGCCCCCCGAGGGAGGACGATGGTCGGGCAGTGGCGAGCGTGGTGGGGCTGGCGCCGAGCCTGCCCTCGGATGCCCCGGGGAAGGGCGCCGGGGGATGGGCTGCCCCTGGCCAGGTCTGAGGGAGCGACCCAGCTCGGGGCTGTCGGGGGCAGAGAGAGAACCCCCCTCCGCCCTTTCCCTTCAGGTTCTTAGGGCTGGCCAAATCCTTCCCAAGACAGCTTGTCTGGAGAAAATCAGACCCAGCTGAAGAACATGTGTCCATGGGGGAAACCCGGGAAACTGAGTCTCCCCACACAATAGCAGAGATTCTCATCTTGCATCCTCTCCTGAGCTAATGACCAAGGTGGATGTCCCGGGTGGGCCTGTGGAATGGGAGAGGGGAGGAAGTCTATTGTCATGCAGAGGGACATGGAAAGACTTGTCTGAAGCTTATCCCCTGCACTGGAGTCAGGTCGGGAAGGGAAGGCACAGAGGGGAGCAGGAAGCGGCCTCTCTGTGGTGGGGCTGGCTCCGGGGCAGGCGTGGGGGTGATGGCTGGAAGTGGGATGGCGCGTGAGTTGGCACCAGCCAGCGGTAGAGGCAGAGACTCAGAGGTCATGGATCTCTCTCTCTGTCTCTGTCTCTCTCTCTCTCCCTCAGGGAGCTGAGGAGAGTAAGGTGGCTCCCCCTACCCACCTCGCCTACCTCTCCAAGGGCCCTTCTTTCTCTGGCCGCTCCGGGAGCCCTGCGGGCTTGGCTTCAACCCCCCACCCACCGCACAGGCCAAGGGCGCCTGCGCGACCGCCAGAGCATAGGGCTGACCTCGGGGGTCCTCAGTGAATGCCCCGCCCTCACTCGAGGCTCTGACCCAGCTGCAGCTGTTCCTTTGCCGCCCTTCTGGACTGGGCTTCAGCTGTCTCCCTCCCCTCCCCCACTCCCACTCAGCTTGCAGGCCGCTTCCCTGCCTTGAAAGCATTGCTCTGGCCCTGAGGGCCACAGACCTACTGGGCTTCAAGCTCAAGGCTCTGCCTGGGCCTGCTGCTTCGGCCAGGGGCTCATTTCTTCCTGGAAAGACAAAGCCATGGCCTCACCCCACGCCTGCACTTTGCCACGGCAGGCAGCCCAGGTGTAGGAAAGGCTCTGTGGAGTCAGAAGTGCCGAGACAGGCAGATGGCACCAGAGGGTTTGGGGGCCAGGGCGTAACTGGGCTAGCCCCTCCTCCCGGAAGTCGGGGAGGCCCGGCCTTCCTAGTGCCCAGGCCACGGCTCCGGGGAGAAATCCGCCATGGAGGGCACGCGGGAGGCCCTCTGCCTGAGGTGGCAGGTGTCACGCCAGGGCCACTGCAAGCCTGGCTCGGCTTGCCTGCTTTCTCCAAAGGAGGCTGGCCGACCAGCCGAACCTGGCACCTGGGCCAGCCCCTTCCAAGGGGACGAGTTCCAGAGGATAGAGCCCTGGGGGCGGCTGCCAAGTCTCCTGGGGCGTGTGCTGGGCCCCCGTCAGAGGAGGAAGCAGCCTGGTAAACGGTGTGCCAGGCCTGAGATCTGGAGGCCTCCCACAGCCGGGTCCCTGTCCTGCCCAGGCCCCCCGAGGGAGGACGATGGTCGGGCAGTGGCGAGCGTGGTGGGGCTGGCGCCGAGCCTGCCCTCGGATGCCCCTGGGAAGGGCGCCGGGGGATGGGCTGCCCCTGGCCAGGTCTGAGGGAGCGACCCAGCTCGGGGCTGTCGGGGGCAGAGAGAGAACCCCCCTCCGCCCTTTCCCTTCAGGTTCTTAGGGCTGGCCAAATCCTTCCCAAGACAGCTTGTCTGGAGAAAATCAGACCCAGCTGAAGAACATGTGTCCATGGGGGAAACCCGGGAAACTGAGTCTCCCCACACAATAGCAGAGATTCTCATCTTGCATCCTCTCCTGAGCTAATGACCAAGGTGGATGTCCCGGGTGGGCCTGTGGAATGGGAGAGGGGAGGAAGTCTATTGTCATGCAGAGGGACATGGAAAGACTTGTCTGAAGCTTATCCCCTGCACTGGAGTCAGGTCGGGAAGGGAAGGCACAGAGGGGAGCAGGAAGCGGCCTCTCTGTGGTGGGGCTGGCTCCAGGGCAGGCGTGGGGGTGATGGCTGGAAGTGGGATGGCGCATGAGTTGGCACCAGCCAGCGGTAGAGGCAGAGACTCAGAGGTCATGGATCTCTCTCTCTGTCTCTGTCTCTCTCTCTCTCCCTCAGGGAGCTGAGGAGAGTAAGGTGGCTCCCCCTACCCACCTCGCCTACCTCTCCAAGGGCCCTTCTTTCTCTGGCCGCTCCGGGAGCCCTGCGGGCTTGGCTTCAACCCCCCACCCACCGCACAGGCCAAGGGCGCCTGCGCGACCGCCAGGGCATAGGGCTGACCTCGGGGGTCCTCAGTGAATGCCCCGCCCTCACTCCAGGCTCTGACCCAGCTGCAGCTGTTCCTTTGCCGCCCTTCTGGACTGGGTTTCAGCTGTCTCCCTCCCCTCCCCCACTCCCACTCAGCTTGCAGGCCACTTCCCTGCCTTGAAAGCATTGCTCTGGCCCTGAGGGCCACAGACCTACTGGGCTTCAAGCTCAAGGCTCTGCCTGGGCCTGCTGCTTCGGCCAGGGGCTCATTTCTTCCTGGAAAGACAAAGCCATGGCCTCACCCCACGCCTGCACTTTGCCACGGCAGGCAGCCCAGGTGTAGGAAAGGCTCTGTGGAGTCAGAAGTGCCGAGACAGGCAGATGGCACCAGAGGGTTTGGGGGCCAGGGCGTAACTGGGCTAGCCCCTCCTCCCGGAAGTCGGGGAGGCCCGGCCTTCCTAGTGCCCAGGCCACGGCTCCGGGGAGAAATCCGCCATGGAGGGCACGCGGGAGGCCCTCTGCCTGAGGTGGCAGGTGTCACGCCAGGGCCACTGCAAGCCTGGCTCGGCTTGCCTGCTTTCTCCAAAGGAGGCTGGCCGACCAGCCGAACCTGGCACCTGGGCCAGCCCCTTCCAAGGGGACGAGTTCCAGAGGATAGAGCCCTGGGGGCGGCTGCCAAGTCTCCTGGGGCGTGTGCTGGGCCCTCGTCAGAGGAGGAAGCAGCCTGGTAAACGGTGTGCCAGGCCTGAGATCTGGAGGCCTCCCACAGCCGGGTCCCTGTCCTGCCCAGGCCCCCCGAGGGAGGACGATGGTCGGGCAGTGGCGAGCGTGGTGGGGCTGGCGCCGAGCCTGCCCTCGGATGCCCCGGGGAAGGGCGCCGGGGGATGGGCTGCCCCTGGCCAGGTCTGAGGGAGCGACCCAGCTCGGGGCTGTCGGGGGCAGAGAGAGAACCCCCCTCCGCCCTTTCCCTTCAGGTTCTTAGGGCTGGCCAAATCCTTCCCAAGACAGCTTGTCTGGAGAAAATCAGACCCAGCTGAAGAACATGTGTCCATGGGGGAAACCCGGGAAACTGAGTCTCCCCACACAATAGCAGAGATTCTCATCTTGCATCCTCTCCTGAGCTAATGACCAAGGTGGATGTCCCGGGTGGGCCTGTGGAATGGGAGAGGGGAGGAAGTCTATTGTCATGCAGAGGGACATGGAAAGACTTGTCTGAAGCTTATCCCCTGCACTGGAGTCAGGTCGGGAAGGGAAGGCACAGAGGGGAGCAGGAAGCGGCCTCTCTGTGGTGGGGCTGGCTCCGGGGCAGGCGTGGGGGTGATGGCTGGAAGTGGGATGGCGCGTGAGTTGGCACCAGCCAGCGGTAGAGGCAGAGACTCAGAGGTCATGGATCTCTCTCTCTGTCTCTGTCTCTCTCTCTCTCCCTCAGGGAGCTGAGGAGAGTAAGGTGGCTCCCCCTACCCACCTCGCCTACCTCTCCAAGGGCCCTTCTTTCTCTGGCCGCTCCGGGAGCCCTGCGGGCTTGGCTTCAACCCTCCACCCACAGCACAGGCCAAGGGCGCCTGGGCGACCGCCGGGGCCTAGGGCTGACCTCGGGGGTCCTCAGTGAATGCCCCGCCCTCCCTCCAGGCTCTGACCCAGCTGCAGCTGTTCCTTTGCCGCCCTTCTGGACTGGGTTTCAGCTGTCTCCCTCCCCTCCCCCACTCCCACTCAGCTTGCAGGCCACTTCCCTGCCTTGAAAGCATTGCTCTGGCCCTGAGGGCCACAGACCTACTGGGCTTCAAGCTCAAGGCTCTGCCTGGGCCTGCTGCTTCGGCCAGGGGCTCATTTCTTCCTGGAAAGACAAAGCCATGGCCTCACCCCACGCCTGCACTTTGCCACGGCAGGCAGCCCAGGTGTAGGAAAGGCTCTGTGGAGTCAGAAGTGCCGAGACAGGCAGATGGCACCAGAGGGTTTGGGGGCCAGGGCGTAACTGGGCTAGCCCCTCCTCCCGGAAGTCGGGGAGGCCCGGCCTTCCTAGTGCCCAGGCCACGGCTCCGGGGAGAAATCCGCCATGGAGGGCACGCGGGAGGCCCTCTGCCTGAGGTGGCAGGTGTCACGCCAGGGCCACTGCAAGCCTGGCTCGGCTTGCCTGCTTTCTCCAAAGGAGGCTGGCCGACCAGCCGAACCTGGCACCTGGGCCAGCCCCTTCCAAGGGGACGAGTTCCAGAGGATAGAGCCCTGGGGGCGGCTGCCAAGTCTCCTGGGGCGTGTGCTGGGCCCTCGTCAGAGGAGGAAGCAGCCTGGTAAACGGTGTGCCAGGCCTGAGATCTGGAGGCCTCCCACAGCCGGGTCCCTGTCCTGCCCAGGCCCCCCGAGGGAGGACGATGGTCGGGCAGTGGCGAGCGTGGTGGGGCTGGCGCCGAGCCTGCCCTCGGATGCCCCGGGGAAGGGCGCCGGGGGATGGGCTGCCCCTGGCCAGGTCTGAGGGAGCGACCCAGCTCGGGGCTGTCGGGGGCAGAGAGAGAACCCCCCTCCGCCCTTTCCCTTCAGGTACTTAGGGCTGGCCAAATCCTTCCCAAGACAGCTTGTCTGGAGAAAATCAGACCCAGCTGAAGAACATGTGTCCATGGGGGAAACCCGGGAAACTGAGTCTCCCCACACAATAGCAGAGATTCTCATCTTGCATCCTCTCCTGAGCTAATGACCAAGGTGGATGTCCCGGGTGGGCCTGTGGAATGGGAGAGGGGAGGAAGTCTATTGTCATGCAGAGGGACATGGAAAGACTTGTCTGAAGCTTATCCCCTGCACTGGAGTCAGGTCGGGAAGGGAAGGCACAGAGGGGAGCAGGAAGCGGCCTCTCTGTGGTGGGGCTGGCTCCGGGGCAGGCGTGGGGGTGATGGCTGGAAGTGGGATGGCGCGTGAGTTGGCACCAGCCAGCGGTAGAGGCAGAGACTCAGAGGTCATGGATCTCTCTCTCTGTCTCTGTCTCTCTCTCTCTCCCTCAGGGAGCTGAGGAGAGTAAGGTGGCTCCCCCTACCCACCTCGCCTACCTCTCCAAGGGCCCTTATTTCTCTGGCCGCTCCGGGAGCCCTGCGGGCTTGGCTTCAACCCTCCACCCACAGCACAGGCCAAGGGCGCCTGGGCGACCGCCGGGGCCTAGGGCTGACCTCGGGGGTCCTCAGTGAATGCCCCGCCCTCCCTCCAGGCTCTGACCCAGCTGCAGCTGTTCCTTTGCCGCCCTTCTGGACTCGGCTTCAGCTGTCTCCCTCCCCTCCCCCACTCCCACTCAGCTTGCAGGCCGCTTCCCTGCCTTGAAAGCATTGCTCTGGCCCTGAGGGCCACAGACCTACTGGGCTTCAAGCTCAAGGCTCTGCCTGGGCCTGCTGCTTCGGCCAGGGGCTCATTTCTTCCTGGAAAGACAAAGCCATGGCCTCACCCCACGCCTGCACTTTGCCACGGCAGGCAGCCCAGGTGTAGGAAAGGCTCTGTGGAGTCAGAAGTGCCGAGACAGGCAGATGGCACCAGAGGGTTTGGGGGCCAGGGCGTAACTGGGCTAGCCCCTCCTCCCGGAAGTCGGGGAGGCCCGGCCTTCCTAGTGCCCAGGCCACGGCTCCGGGGAGAAATCCGCCATGGAGGGCACGCGGGAGGCCCTCTGCCTGAGGTGGCAGGTGTCACGCCAGGGCCACTGCAAGCCTGGCTCGGCTTGCCTGCTTTCTCCAAAGGAGGCTGGCCGACCAGCCGAACCTGGCACCTGGGCCAGCCCCTTCCAAGGGGACGAGTTCCAGAGGATAGAGCCCTGGGGGCGGCTGCCAAGTCTCCTGGGGCGTGTGCTGGGCCCCCGTCAGAGGAGGAAGCAGCCTGGTAAACGGTGTGCCAGGCCTGAGATCTGGAGGCCTCCCACAGCCGGGTCCCTGTCCTGCCCAGGCCCCCCGAGGGAGGACGATGGTCGGGCAGTGGCGAGCGTGGTGGGGCTGGCGCCGAGCCTGCCCTCGGATGCCCCGGGGAAGGGCGCCGGGGGATGGGCTGCCCCTGGCCAGGTCTGAGGGAGCGACCCAGCTCGGGGCTGTCGGGGGCAGAGAGAGAACCCCCCTCCGCCCTTTCCCTTCAGGTTCTTAGGGCTGGCCAAATCCTTCCCAAGACAGCTTGTCTGGAGAAAATCAGACCCAGCTGAAGAACATGTGTCCATGGGGGAAACCCGGGAAACTGAGTCTCCCCACACAATAGCAGAGATTCTCATCTTGCATCCTCTCCTGAGCTAATGACCAAGGTGGATGTCCCGGGTGGGCCTGTGGAATGGGAGAGGGGAGGAAGTCTATTGTCATGCAGAGGGACATGGAAAGACTTGTCTGAAGCTTATCCCCTGCACTGGAGTCAGGTCGGGAAGGGAAGGCACAGAGGGGAGCAGGAAGCGGCCTCTCTGTGGTGGGGCTGGCTCCGGGGCAGGCGTGGGGGTGATGGCTGGAAGTGGGATGGCGCGTGAGTTGGCACCAGCCAGCGGTAGAGGCAGAGACTCAGAGGTCATGGATCTCTCTCTCTGTCTCTGTCTCTCTCTCTCTCCCTCAGGGAGCTGAGGAGAGTAAGGTGGCTCCCCCTACCCACCTCGCCTACCTCTCCAAGGGCCCTTCTTTCTCTGGCCGCTCCGGGAGCCCTGCGGGCTTGGCTTCAACCCCCCACCCACCGCACAGGCCAAGGGCGCCTGGGCGACCGCCAGTGCATAGGGCTGACCTCGGGGGTCCTCAGTGAATGCCCCGCCCTCCCTCCAGGCTCTGACCCAGCTGCAGCTGTTCCTTTGCCGCCCTTCTGGACTCGGCTTCAGCTGTCTCCCTCCCCTCCCCCACTCCCACTCAGCCTGCAGGCCGCTTCCCTGCCTTGAAAGCATTGCTCTGGCCCTGAGGGCCACAGACCTACTGGGCTTCAAGCTCAAGGCTCTGCCTGGGCCTGCTGCTTCGGCCAGGGGCTCATTTCTTCCTGGAAAGACAAAGCCATGGCCTCACCCCACGCCTGCACTTTGCCACGGCAGGCAGCCCAGGTGTAGGAAAGGCTCTGTGGAGTCAGAAGTGCCGAGACAGGCAGATGGCACCAGAGGGTTTGGGGGCCAGGGCGTAACTGGGCTAGCCCCTCCTCCCGGAAGTCGGGGAGGCCCGGCCTTCCTAGTGCCCAGGCCACGGCTCCGGGGAGAAATCCGCCATGGAGGGCACGCGGGAGGCCCTCTGCCTGAGGTGGCAGGTGTCACGCCAGGGCCACTGCAAGCCTGGCTCGGCTTGCCTGCTTTCTCCAAAGGAGGCTGGCCGACCAGCCGAACCTGGCACCTGGGCCAGCCCCTTCCAAGGGGACGAGTTCCAGAGGATAGAGCCCTGGGGGCGGCTGCCAAGTCTCCTGGGGCGTGTGCTGGGCCCCCGTCAGAGGAGGAAGCAGCCTGGTAAACGGTGTGCCAGGCCTGAGATCTGGAGGCCTCCCACAGCCGGGGTCCCTGTCCTGCCCAGGCCCCCCGAGGGAGGACGATGGTCGGGCAGTGGCGAGCGTGGTGGGGCTGGCGCTGAGCCTGCCCTTGGATGCCCCGGGGAAGGGCGCCGGGGGATGGGCTGCCCCTGGCCAGGTCTGAGGGAGCGACCCAGCTTGGGGCTGTCGGGGGCAGAGAGAGAACCCCCCTCCGCCCTTTCCCTTCAGGTTCTTAGGGCTGGCCAAATCCTTCCCAAGACAGCTTGTCTGGAGAAAATCAGACCCAGCTGAAGAACATGTGTCCATGGGGGAAACCCGGGAAACTGAGTCTCCCCACACAATAGCAGAGATTCTCATCTTGCATCCTCTCCTGAGCTAATGACCAAGGTGGATGTCCCGGGTGGGCCTGTGGAATGGGAGAGGGGAGGAAGTCTATTGTCATGCAGAGGGACATGGAAAGACTTGTCTGAAGCTTATCCCCTGCACTGGAGTCAGGTCGGGAAGGGAAGGCACAGAGGGGAGCAGGAAGCGGCCTCTCTGTGGTGGGGCTGGCTCCAGGGCAGGCGTGGGGGTGATGGCTGGAAGTGGGATGGCGCGTGAGTTGGCACCAGCCAGCGGTAGAGGCAGAGACTCAAAGGTCATGGATCTCTCTCTCTGTCTCTGTCTCTCTCTCTCTCCCTCAGGGAGCTGAGGAGAGTAAGGTGGCTCCCCCTACCCACCTCGCCTACCTCTCCAAGGGCCCTTCTTTCTCTGGCCGCTCCGGGAGCCCTGCGGGCTTGGCTTCAACCCCCCACCCACCGCACAGGCCAAGGGCGCCTGCGCGACCGCCAGGGCCTAGGGCTGACCTCGGGGGTCCTCAGTGAATGTCCCGCCCTCCCTCCAGTCTCTGACCCAGCTGCAGCTGTTCCTTTGCCGCCCTTCTGGACTCGGCTTCAGCTGTCTCCCTCCCCTCCCCCACTCCCACTCAGCTTGCAGGCCGCTTCCCTGCCTTGAAAGCATTGCTGTGGCCCTGAGGGCCACAGACCTACTGGGCTTCAAGCTCAAGGCTCTGCCTGGGCCTGCTGCTTCGGCCAGGGGCTCATTTCTTCCTGGAAAGACAAAGCCATGGCCTCACCCCACGCCTGCACTTTGCCACGGCAGGCAGCCCAGGTGTAGGAAAGGCTCTGTGGAGTCAGAAGTGCCGAGACAGGCAGATGGCACCAGAGGGTTTGGGGGCCAGGGCGTAACTGGGCTAGCCCCTCCTCCCGGAAGTCGGGGAGGCCCGGCCTTCCTAGTGCCCAGGCCACGGCTCCGGGGAGAAATCCGCCATGGAGGGCACGCGGGAGGCCCTCTGCCTGAGGTGGCAGGTGTCACGCCAGGGCCACTGCAAGCCTGGCTCGGCTTGCCTGCTTTCTCCAAAGGAGGCTGGCCGACCAGCCGAACCTGGCACCTGGGCCAGCCCCTTCCAAGGGGACGAGTTCCAGAGGATAGAGCCCTGGGGGCGGCTGCCAAGTCTCCTGGGGCGTGTGCTGGGCCCCCGTCAGAGGAGGAAGCAGCCTGGTAAACGGTGTGCCAGGCCTGAGATCTGGAGGCCTCCCACAGCCGGGTCCCTGTCCTGCCCAGGCCCCCCGAGGGAGGACGATGGTCGGGCAGTGGCGAGCGTGGTGGGGCTGGCGCCGAGCCTGCCCTTGGATGCCCCGGGGAAGGGCGCCGGGGGATGGGCTGCCCCTGGCCAGGTCTGAGGGAGCGACCCAGCTCGGGGCTGTCGGGGGCAGAGAGAGAACCCCCCTCCGCCCTTTCCCTTCAGGTTCTTAGGGCTGGCCAAATCCTTCCCAAGACAGCTTGTCTGGAGAAAATCAGACCCAGCTGAAGAACATGTGTCCATGGGGGAAACCCGGGAAACTGAGTCTCCCCACACAATAGCAGAGATTCTCATCTTGCATCCTCTCCTGAGCTAATGACCAAGGTGGATGTCCCGGGTGGGCCTGTGGAATGGGAGAGGGGAGGAAGTCTATTGTCATGCAGAGGGACATGGAAAGACTTGTCTGAAGCTTATCCCCTGCACTGGAGTCAGGTCGGAAGGGAAGGCACAGAGGGGAGCAGGAAGCGGCCTCTCTGTGGTGGGGCTGGCTCCAGGGCAGGCGTGGGGGTGATGGCTGGAAGTGGGATGGCGCGTGAGTTGGCACCAGCCAGCGGTAGAGGCAGAGACTCAGAGGTCATGGATCTCTCTCTCTGTCTCTGTCTCACTCTCTCTCCCTCAGGGAGCTGAGGAGAGTAAGGTGGCTCCCCCTACCCACCTCGCCTACCTCTCCAAGGGCCCTTCTTTCTCTGGCCGCTCCGGGAGCCCTGCGGGCTTGGCTTCAACCCTCCACACACCGCACAGGCCAAGGGCGCCTGCGCGACCGCCAGGGCCTAGGGCTGACCTCGGGGGTCCTCAGTGAATGCCCCGCCCTCCCTCCAGGCTCTGACCCATCTGCAGCTGTTCCTTTGCCGCCCTTCTGGACTCGGCTTCAGCTGTCTCCCTCCCCTCCCCCACTCCCACTCAGCTTGCAGGCCGCTTCCCTGCCTTGAAAGCATTGCTGTGGCCCTGAGGGCCACAGACCTACTGGGCTTCAAGCTCAAGGCTCTGCCTGGGCCTGCTGCTTCGGCCAGGGGCTCATTTCTTCCTGGAAAGACAAAGCCATGGCCTCACCCCACGCCTGCACTTTGCCACGGCAGGCAGCCCAGGTGTAGGAAAGGCTCTGTGGAGTCAGAAGTGCCGAGACAGGCAGATGGCACCAGAGGGTTTGGGGGCCAGGGCGTAACTGGGCTAGCCCCTCCTCCCGGAAGTCGGGGAGGCCCGGCCTTCCTAGTGCCCAGGCCACGGCTCCGGGGAGAAATCCGCCATGGAGGGCACGCGGGAGGCCCTCTGCCTGAGGTGGCAGGTGTCACGCCAGGGCCACTGCAAGCCTGGCTCGGCTTGCCTGCTTTCTCCAAAGGAGGCTGGCCGACCAGCCGAACCTGGCACCTGGGCCAGCCCCTTCCAAGGGGACGAGTTCCAGAGGATAGAGCCCTGGGGGCGGCTGCCAAGTCTCCTGGGGCGTGTGCTGGGCCCCCGTCAGAGGAGGAAGCAGCCTGGTAAACGGTGTGCCAGGCCTGAGATCTGGAGGCCTCCCACAGCCGGGTCCCTGTCCTGCCCAGGGCCCCCGAGGGAGGACGATGGTCGGGCAGTGGCGAGCGTGGTGGGGCTGGCGCCGAGCCTGCCCTTGGATGCCCCGGGGAAGGGCGCCGGGGGATGGGCTGCCCCTGGCCAGGTCTGAGGGAGCGACCCAGCTCGGGGCTGTCGGGGGCAGAGAGAGAACCCCCCTCCGCCCTTTCCCTTCAGGTTCTTAGGGCTGGCCAAATCCTTCCCAAGACAGCTTGTCTGGAGAAAATCAGACCCAGCTGAAGAACATGTGTCCATGGGGGAAACCCGGGAAACTGAGTCTCCCCACACAATAGCAGAGATTCTCATCTTGCATCCTCTCCTGAGCTAATGACCAAGGTGGATGTCCGGGGTGGGCCTGTGGAATGGGAGAGGGGAGGAAGTCTATTGTCATGCAGAGGGACATGGAAAGACTTGTCTGAAGCTTATCCCCTGCACTGGAGTCAGGTCGGGAAGGGAAGGCACAGAGGGGAGCAGGAAGCGGCCTCTCTGTGGTGGGGCTGGCTCCGGGGCAGGCGTGGGGGTGATGGCTGGAAGTGGGATGGCGCGTGAGTTGGCACCAGCCAGCGGTAGAGGCAGAGACTCAGAGGTCATGGATCTCTCTCTCTGTCTCTGTCTCTCTCTCTCTCCCTCAGGGAGCTGAGGAGAGTAAGGTGGCTCCCCCTACCCACCTCGCCTACCTCTCCAAGGGCCCTTCTTTCTCTGGCCGCTCCGGGAGCCCTGCGGGCTTGGCTTCAACCCTCCACCCACAGCACAGGCCAAGGGCGCCTGCGCGACCGCCGGGGCCTAGGGCTGACCTCGGGGGTCCTCAGTGAATGCCCCGCCCTCCCTCCAGGCTCTGACACAGCTGCAGCTGTTCCTTTGCCGCCCTTCTGGACTCGGCTTCAGCTGTCTCCCTCCCCTCCCCCACTCCCACTCAGCTTGCAGGCCGCTTCCCTGCCTTGAAAGCATTGCTCTGGCCCTGAGGGCCACAGACCTACTGGGCTTCAAGCTCAAGGCTCTGCCTGGGCCTGCTGCTTCGGCCAGGGGCTCATTTCTTCCTGGAAAGACAAAGCCATGGCCTCACCCCACGCCTGCACTTTGCCACGGCAGGCAGCCCAGGTGTAGGAAAGGCTCTGTGGAGTCAGAAGTGCCGAGACAGGCAGATGGCACCAGAGGGTTTGGGGGCCAGGGCGTAACTGGGCTAGCCCCTCCTCCCGGAAGTCGGGGAGGCCCGGCCTTCCTAGTGCCCAGGCCACGGCTCCGGGGAGAAATCCGCCATGGAGGGCACGCGGGAGGCCCTCTGCCTGAGGTGGCAGGTGTCACGCCAGGGCCACTGCAAGCCTGGCTCGGCTTGCCTGCTTTCTCCAAAGGAGGCTGGCCGACCAGCCGAACCTGGCACCTGGGCCAGCCCCTTCCAAGGGGACGAGTTCCAGAGGATAGAGCCCTGGGGGCGGCTGCCAAGTCTCCTGGGGCGTGTGCTGGGCCCCCGTCAGAGGAGGAAGCAGCCTGGTAAACGATGTGCCAGGCCTGAGATCTGGAGGCCTCCCACAGCCGGGTCCCTGTCCTGCCCAGGCCCCCCGAGGGAGGACGATGGTCGGGCAGTGGCGAGCGTGGTGGGGCTGGCGCCGAGCCTGCCCTTGGATGCCCCGGGGAAGGGCGCCGGGGGATGGGCTGCCCCTGGCCAGGTCTGAGGGAGCGACCCAGCTCGGGGCTGTCGGGGGCAGAGAGAGAACCCCCCTCCGCCCTTTCCCTTCAGGTTCTTAGGGCTGGCCAAATCCTTCCCAAGACAGCTTGTCTGGAGAAAATCAGACCCAGCTGAAGAACATGTGTCCATGGGGGAAACCCGGGAAACTGAGTCTCCCCACACAATAGCAGAGATTCTCATCTTGCATCCTCTCCTGAGCTAATGACCAAGGTGGATGTCCCGGGTGGGCCTGTGGAATGGGAGAGGGGAGGAAGTCTATTGTCATGCAGAGGGACATGGAAAGACTTGTCTGAAGCTTATCCCCTGCACTGGAGTCAGGTCGGGAAGGGAAGGCACAGAGGGGAGCAGGAAGCGGCCTCTCTGTGGTGGGGCTGGCTCCGGGGCAGGCGTGGGGGTGATGGCTGGAAGTGGGATGGCGCGTGAGTTGGCACCAGCCAGCGGTAGAGGCAGAGACTCAGAGGTCATGGATCTCTCTCTCTGTCTCTGTCTCTCTCTCTCTCCCTCAGGGAGCTGAGGAGAGTAAGGTGGCTCCCCCTACCCACCTCGCCTACCTCTCCAAGGGCCCTTCTTTCTCTGGCCGCTCCGGGAGCCCTGCGGGCTTGGCTTCAACCCCCCACCCACAGCACAGGCCAAGGGCGCCTGCGCGACCGCCAGGGCCTAGGGCTGACCTCGGGGGTCCTCAGTGAATGCCCCGCCCTCCCTCCAGGCTCTGACCCAGCTGCAGCTGTTCCTTTGCCGCCCTTCTGGACTGGGCTTCAGCTGTCTCCCTCCCCTCCCCCACTCCCACTCAGCTTGCAGGCCGCTTCCCTGCCTTGAAAGCATTGCTGTGGCCCTGAGGGCCACAGACCTACTGGGCTTCAAGCTCAAGGCTCTGCCTGGGCCTGCTGCTTCGGCCAGGGGCTCATTTCTTCCTGGAAAGACAAAGCCATGGCCTCACCCCACGCCTGCACTTTGCCACGGCAGGCAGCCCAGGTGTAGGAAAGGCTCTGTGGAGTCAGAAGTGCCGAGACAGGCAGATGGCACCAGAGGGTTTGGGGGCCAGGGCGTAACTGGGCTAGCCCCTCCTCCCGGAAGTCGGGGAGGCCCGGCCTTCCTAGTGCCCAGGCCACGGCTCCGGGGAGAAATCCGCCATGGAGGGCACGCGGGAGACCCTCTGCCTGAGGTGGCAGGTGTCACGCCAGGGCCACTGCAAGCCTGGCTCGGCTTGCCTGCTTTCTCCAAAGGAGGCTGGCCGACCAGCCGAACCTGGCACCTGGGCCAGCCCCTTCCAAGGGGACGAGTTCCAGAGGATAGAGCCCTGGGGGCGGCTGCCAAGTCTCCTGGGGCGTGTGCTGGGCCCCCCTCAGAGGAGGAAGCAGCCTGGTAAATGGTGTGCTAGGCCTGAGATCTGGAGGCCTCCCACAGCCGGGTCCCTGTCCTGCCCAGGCCCCCCGAGGGAGGACGATGGTCGGGCAGTGGCGAGCGTGGTGGGGCTGGCGCCGAGCCTGCCCTTGGATGCCCCGGGGAAGGGCGCCGGGGGATGGGCTGCCCCTGGCCAGGTCTGAGGGAGCGACCCAGCTCGGGGCTGTCGGGGGCAGAGAGAGAACCCCCCTCCGCCCTTTCCCTTCAGGTTCTTAGGGCTGGCCAAATCCTTCCCAAGACAGCTTGTCTGGAGAAAATCAGACCCAGCTGAAGAACATGTGTCCATGGGGGAAACCCGGGAAACTGAGTCTCCCCACACAATAGCAGAGATTCTCATCTTGCATCCTCTCCTGAGCTAATGACCAAGGTGGATGTCCCGGGTGGGCCTGTGGAATGGGAGAGGGGAGGAAGTCTATTGTCATGCAGAGGGACATGGAAAGACTTGTCTGAAGCTTATCCCCTGCACTGGAGTCAGGTCGGGAAGGGAAGGCACAGAGGGGAGCAGGAAGCGGCCTCTCTGTGGTGGGGCTGGCTCCGGGGCAGGCGTGGGGGTGATGGCTGGAAGTGGGATGGCGCGTGAGTTGGCACCAGCCAGCGGTAGAGGCAGAGACTCAGAGGTCATGGATCTCTCTCTCTGTCTCTGTCTCTCTCTCTCTCCCTCAGGGAGCTGAGGAGAGTAAGGTGGCTCCCCCTACCCACCTCGCCTACCTCTCCAAGGGCCCTTCTTTCTCTGGCCGCTCCGGGAGCCCTGCGGGCTTGGCTTCAACCCCCAACCCACAGCACAGGCCAAGGGCGCCTGCGCGACCGCCAGGGCCTAGGGCTGACCTTGGGGGTCCTCAGTGAATGCCCCGCCCTCCCTCCAGGCTCTGACCCAGCTGCAGCTGTTCCTTTGCCGCCCTTCTGGACTCGGCTTCAGCTGTCTCCCTCCCCTCCCCCACTCCCACTCAGCTTGCAGGCCGCTTCCCTGCCTTGAAAGCATTGCTGTGGCCCTGAGGGCCACAGACCTACTGGGCTTCAAGCTCAAGGCTCTGCCTGGGCCTGCTGCTTCGGCCAGGGGCTCATTTCTTCCTGGAAAGACAAAGCCATGGCCTCACCCCACGCCTGCACTTTGCCACGGCAGGCAGCCCAGGTGTAGGAAAGGCTCTGTGGAGTCAGAAGTGCCGAGACAGGCAGATGGCACCAGAGGGTTTGGGGGCCAGGGCGTAACTGGGCTAGCCCCTCCTCCCGGAAGTCGGGGAGGCCAGGCCTTCCTAGTGCCCAGGCCACGGCTCCGGGGAGAAATCCGCCATGGAGGGCACGCGGGAGGCCCTCTGCCTGAGGTGGCAGGTGTCACGCCAGGGCCACTGCAAGCCTGGCTCGGCTTGCCTGCTTTCTCCAAAGGAGGCTGGCCGACCAGCCGAACCTGGCACCTGGGCCAGCCCCTTCCAAGGGGACGAGTTCCAGAGGATAGAGCCCTGGGGGCGGCTGCCAAGTCTCCTGGGGCGTGTGCTGGGCCCCCGTCAGAGGAGGAAGCAGCCTGGTAAACGGTGTGCCAGGCCTGAGATCTGGAGTCCTCCCACAGCCGGGTCCCTGTCCTGCCCAGGCCCCCCGAGGGAGGACGATGGTCGGGCAGTGGCGAGCGTGGTGGGGCTGGCGCCGAGCCTGCCCTCGGATGCCCCGGGGAAGGGCGCCGGGGGATGGGCTGCCCCTGGCCAGGTCTGAGGGAGCGACCCAGCTCGGGGCTGTCGGGGGCAGAGAGAGAACCCCCCTCCGCCCTTTCCCTTCAGGTTCTTAGGGCTGGCCAAATCCTTCCCAAGACAGCTTGTCTGGAGAAAATCAGACCCAGCTGAAGAACATGTGTCCATGGGGGAAACCCGGGAAACTGAGTCTCCCCACACAATAGCAGAGATTCTCATCTTGCATCCTCTCCTGAGCTAATGACCAAGGTGGATGTCCCGGGTGGGCCTGTGGAATGGGACAGGGGAGGAAGTCTATTGTCATGCAGAGGGACATGGAAAGACTTGTCTGAAGCTTATCCCCTGCACTGGAGTCAGGTCGGGAAGGGAAGGCACAGAGGGGAGCAGGAAGCAGCCTCTCTGTGGTGGGGCTGGCTCCGGGGCAGGCGTGGGGGTGATGGCTGGAAGTGGGATGGCGCGTGAGTTGGCACCAGCCAGCGGTAGAGGCAGAGACTCAGAGGTCATGGATCTCTCTCTCTGTCTCTGTCTCTCTCTCTCTCCCTCAGGGAGCTGAGGAGAGTAAGGTGGCTCCCCCTACCCACCTCGCCTACCTCTCCAAGGGCCCTTCTTTCTCTGGCCGCTCCGGGAGCCCTGCGGGCTTGGCTTCAACCCCCAACCCACAGCACAGGCCAAGGGCGCCTGCGCGACCGCCAGGGCCTAGGGCTGACCTCGGGGGTCCTCAGTGAATGCCCCGCCCTCCCTCCAGGCTCTGACCCAGCTGCAGCTGTTCCTTTGCCGCCCTTCTGGACTCGGCTTCAGCTGTCTCCCTCCCCTCCCCCACTCCCACTCAGCTTGCAGGCCGCTTCCCTGCCTTGAAAGCATTGCTGTGGCCCTGAGGGCCACAGACCTACTGGGCTTCAAGCTCAAGGCTCTGCCTGGGCCTGCTGCTTCGGCCAGGGGCTCATTTCTTCCTGGAAAGACAAAGCCATGGCCTCACCCCACGCCTGCACTTTGCCACGGCAGGCAGCCCAGGTGTAGGAAAGGCTCTGTGGAGTCAGAAGTGCCGAGACAGGCAGATGGCACCAGAGGGTTTGGGGGCCAGGGCGTAACTGGGCTAGCCCCTCCTCCCGGAAGTCGGGGAGGCCCGGCCTTCCTAGTGCCCAGGCCACGGCTCCGGGGAGAAATCCGCCATGGAGGGCACGCGGGAGGCCCTCTGCCTGAGGTGGCAGGTGTCACGCCAGGGCCACTGCAAGCCTGGCTCGGCTTGCCTGCTTTCTCCAAAGGAGGCTGTCCGACCAGCCGAACCTGGCACCTGGGCCAGCCCCTTCCAAGGGGACGAGTTCCAGAGGATAGAGCCCTGGGGGCGGCTGCCAAGTCTCCTGGGGCGTGTGCTGGGCCCCCGTCAGAGGAGGAAGCAGCCTGGTAAACGGTGTGCCAGGCCTGAGATCTGGAGGCCTCCCACAGCCGGGTCCCTGTCCTGCCCAGGCCCCCCGAGGGAGGACGATGGTCGGGCAGTGGCGAGCGTGGTGGGGCTGGCGCCGAGCCTGCCCTTGGATGCCCCGGGGAAGGGCGCCGGGGGATGGGCTGCCCCTGGCCAGGTCTGAGGGAGCGACCCAGCTCGGGGCTGTCGGGGGCAGAGAGAGAACCCCCCTCCGCCCTTTCCCTTCAGGTTCTTAGGGCTGGCCAAATCCTTCCCAAGACAGCTTGTCTGGAGAAAATCAGACCCAGCTGAAGAACATGTGTCCATGGGGGAAACCCGGGAAACTGAGTCTCCCCACACAATAGCAGAGATTCTCATCTTGCATCCTCTCCTGAGCTAATGACCAAGGTGGATGTCCCGGGTGGGCCTGTGGAATGGGAGAGGGGAGGAAGTCTATTGTCATGCAGAGGGACATGGAAAGACTTGTCTGAAGCTTATCCCCTGCACTGGAGTCAGGTCTGGAAGGGAAGGCACAGAGGGGAGCAGGAAGCGGCCTCTCTGTGGTGGGGCTGGCTCCGGGGCAGGCGTGGGGGTGATGGCTGGAAGTGGGATGGCGCGTGAGTTGGCACCAGCCAGCGGTAGAGGCAGAGACTCAGAGGTCATGGATCTCTCTCTCTGTCTCTGTCTCTCTCTCTCTCCCTCAGGGAGCTGAGGAGAGTAAGGTGGCTCCCCCTACCCACCTCGCCTACCTCTCCAAGGGCCCTTCTTTCTCTGGCCGCTCCGGGAGCCCTGCGGGCTTGGCTTCAACCCCCAACCCACAGCACAGGCCAAGGGCGCCTGCGCGACCGCCAGGGCCTAGGGCTGACCTCGGGGGTCCTCAGTGAATGCCCCGCCCTCCCTCCAGGCTCTGACCCAGCTGCAGCTGTTCCTTTGCCGCCCTTCTGGACTCGGCTTCAGCTGTCTCCCTCCCCTCCCCCACTCCCACTCAGCTTGCAGGCCGCTTCCCTGCCTTGAAAGCATTGCTGTGGCCCTGAGGGCCACAGACCTACTGGGCTTCAAGCTCAAGGCTCTGCCTGGGCCTGCTGCTTCGGCCAGGGGCTCATTTCTTCCTGGAAAGACAAAGCCATGGCCTCACCCCACGCCTGCACTTTGCCACGGCAGGCAGCCCAGGTGTAGGAAAGGCTCTGTGGAGTCAGAAGTGCCGAGACAGGCAGATGGCACCAGAGGGTTTGGGGGCCAGGGCGTAACTGGGCTAGCCCCTCCTCCCGGAAGTCGGGGAGGCCCGGCCTTCCTAGTGCCCAGGCCACGGCTCCGGGGAGAAATCCGCCATGGAGGGCACGCGGGAGGCCCTCTGCCTGAGGTGGCAGGTGTCACGCCAGGGCCACTGCAAGCCTGGCTCGGCTTGCCTGCTTTCTCCAAAGGAGGCTGGCCGACCAGCCGAACCTGGCACCTGGGCCAGCCCCTTCCAAGGGGACGAGTTCCAGAGGATAGAGCCCTGGGGGCGGCTGCCAAGTCTCCTGGGGCGTGTGCTGGGCCCCCGTCAGAGGAGGAAGCAGCCTGGTAAACGGTGTGCCAGGCCTGAGATCTGGAGGCCTCCCACAGCCGGGTCCCTGTCCTGCCCAGGCCCCCCGAGGGAGGACGATGGTAGGGCAGTGGCGAGCGGGGTGGGGCTGGCGCCAAGCCTGCCCTTGGATGCCCCGGGGAAGGGCGCCGGGGGATGGGCTGCCCCTGGCCAGGTCTGAGGGAGCGACCCAGCTCGGGGCTGTCGGGGGCAGAGAGAGAACCCCCCTCCGCCCTTTCCCTTCAGGTTCTTAGGGCTGGCCAAATCCTTCCCAAGACAGCTTGTCTGGAGAAAATCAGACCCAGCTGAAGAACATGTGTCCATGGGGGAAACCCGGGAAACTGAGTCTCCCCACACAATAGCAGAGATTCTCATCTTGCATCCTCTCCTGAGCTAATGACCAAGGTGGATGTCCCGGGTGGGCCTGTGGAATGGGAGAGGGGAGGAAGTCTATTGTCATGCAGAGGGACATGGAAAGACTTGTCTGAAGCTTATCCCCTGCACTGAAGTCAGGTCGGGAAGGGAAGTCACAGAGGGGAGCAGGAAGCGGCCTCTCTGTGGTGGGGCTGGCTCCCGGGCAGGCGTGGGGGTGATGGCTGGAAGTGGGATGGCGCGTGAGTTGGCACCAGCCAGCGGTAGAGGCAGAGACTCAGAGGTCATGGATCTCTCTCTCTGTCTCTGTCTCTCTCTCTCTCCCTCAGGGAGCTGAGGAGAGTAAGGTGGCTCCCCCTACCCACCTCGCCTACCTCTCCAAGGGCCCTTCTTTCTCTGGCCGCTCCGGGAGCCCTGCGGGCTTGGCTTCAACCCCCAACCCACAGCACAGGCCAAGGGCGCCTGCGCGACCGCCAGGGCTTAGGGCTGACCTCGGGGGTCCTCAGTGAATGCCCCGCCCTCCCTCCAGGCTCTGACCCAGCTGCAGCTGTTCCTTTGCCGCCCTTCTGGACTCGGCTTCAGCTGTCTCCCTCCCCTCCCCCACTCCCACTCAGCTTGCAGGCCGCTTCCCTGCCTTGAAAGCATTGCTGTGGCCCTGAGGGCCACAGACCTACTGGGCTTCAAGCTCAAGGCTCTGCCTGGGCCTGCTGCTTCGGCCAGGGGCTCATTTCTTCCTGGAAAGACAAAGCCATGGCCTCACCCCACGCCTGCACTTTGCCACGGCAGGCAGCCCAGGTGTAGGAAAGGCTCTGTGGAGTCAGAAGTGTCGAGACAGGCAGATGGCACCAGAGGGTTTGGGGGCCAGGGCGTAACTGGGCTAGCCCCTCCTCCCGGAAGTCGGGGAGGCCCGGCCTTCCTAGTGCCCAGGCCATGGCTCCGGGGAGAAATCCGCCATGGAGGGCACGCGGGAGGCCCTCTGCCTGAGGTGGCAGGTGTCACGCCAGGGCCACTGCAAGCCTGGCTCGGCTTGCCTGCTTTCTCCAAAGGAGGCTGGCCGACCAGCCGAACCTGGCACCTGGGCCAGCCCCTTCCAAGGGGACGAGTTCCAGAGGATAGAGCCCTGGGGGCGGCTGCCAAGTCTCCTGGGGCGTGTGCTGGGCCCCCGTCAGAGGAGGAAGCAGCCTGGTAAACGGTGTGCCAGGCCTGAGATCTGGAGGCCTCCCACAGCCGGGTCCCTGTCCTGCCCAGGCCCCCCGAGGGAGGACGATGGTCGGGCAGTGGCGAGCGTGGTGGGGCTGGCGCCGAGCCTGCCCTCGGATGCCCCGGGGAAGGGCGCCGGGGGATGGGCTGTACCTGGCCAGGTCTGAGTGAGCGACCCAGCTCGGGGCTGTTGGGGGCAGATAGAGAAGCCCCTCCGCCCTTTCCCTTCAGGTTCTTAGGGCTGGCCAAATCCTTCCCAAGACATCTTGTCTGGAGAAAATCAGACCCAGCTGAAGAACATGTGTCCATGGGGGAAACCCGGGAAACTGAGTCTCCCCACACAATAGCAGAGATTCTCATCTTGCATCCTCTCCTGAGCTAATGACTAAGGTGGATGTCCCGGGTGGGCCTGTGGAATGGGAGAGGGGAGGATGTCTATTGTCATGCAGAGGGACATGGAAAGACTTGTCTGAAGCTTATCCCCTGCACTGGAGTCAGGTGGGGAAAGGAAGGCACAGAGGGGAGCAGGAAGCGGCCTCTCTGTGGTGGGGCTGGCTCCGGGGCAGGCGTGGGGGTGATGGCTGGAAGTGGGATGGCGCGTGAGTTGGCACCAGCCAGCGGTAGAGGCAGAGACTCAGAGGTCATGGATCTCTCTCTCTGTCTCTGTCTCTCTCTCTCTCCCTCAGGGAACTGAGGAGAGTAAGGTGGCTCCCCCTACCCACCTCGCCTACCTCTCCAAGGGCCCTTCGTTCTCTGGCCGCTCCGGGAGCCCTGCGGGCTTGGCTTCAACCCCCAACCCACAGCACAGGCCAAGGGCGCCTGCGCGACCGCCAGGGCCTAGGGCTGACCTCGGGGGTCCTCAGTGAATGCCCCGCCCTCCCTCCAGGCTCTGACCCAGCTGCAGCTGTTCCTTTGCCGCCCTTCTGGACTCGGCTTCAGCTGTCTCCCTCCCCTCCCCCACTCCCACTCAGCTTGCAGGCCGCTTCCCTGCCTTGAAAGCATTGCTGTGGCCCTGAGGGCCACAGACCTACTGGGCTTCAAGCTCAAGGCTCTGCCTGGGCCTGCTGCTTCGGCCAGGGGCTCATTTCTTCCTGGAAAGACAAAGCCATGGCCTCACCCCACGCCTGCACTTTGCCACGGCAGGCAGCCCAGGTGTAGGAAAGGCTCTGTGGAGTCAGAAGTGCCGAGACAGGCAGATGGCACCAGAGGGTTTGGGGGCCAGGGCGTAACTGGGCTAGCCCCTCCTCCCGGAAGTCGGGGAGGCCCGGCCTTCCTAGTGCCCAGGCCACGGCTCCGGGGAGAAATCCGCCATGGAGGGCACGCGGGAGGCCCTCTGCCTGAGGTGGCAGGTGTCACGCCAGGGCCACTGCAAGCCTGGCTCGGCTTGCCTGCTTTCTCCAAAGGAGGCTGGCCGACCAGCCGAACCTGGCACCTGGGCCAGCCCCTTCCAAGGGGACGAGTTCCAGAGGATAGAGCCCTGGGGGCGGCTGCCAAGTCTCCTGGGGCGTGTGCTGGGCCCCCGTCAGAGGAGGAAGCAGCCTGGTAAACGGTGTGCCAGGCCTGAGATCTGGAGGCCTCCCACAGCCGGGTCCCTGTCCTGCCCAGGCCCCCCGAGGGAGGACGATGGTCGGGCAGTGGCGAGCGGGGTGGGGCTGGCGCCAAGCCTGCCCTTGGATGCCCCGGGGAAGGGCGCCGGGGGATGGGCTGCCCCTGGCCAGGTCTGAGGGAGCGACCCAGCTCGGGGCTGTCGGGGGCAGAGAGAGAACCCCCCTCCGCCCTTTCCCTTCAGGTTCTTAGGGCTGGCCAAATCCTTCCCAAGACAGCTTGTCTGGAGAAAATCAGACCCAGCTGAAGAACATGTGTCCATGGGGGAAACCCGGGAAACTGAGTCTCCCCACACAATAGCAGAGATTCTCATCTTGCATCCTCTCCTGAGCTAATGACCAAGATGGATGTCCCGGGTGGGCCTGTGGAATGGGAGAGGGGAGGAAGTCTATTGTCATGCAGAGGGACATGGAAAGACTTGTCTGAAGCTTATCCCCTGCACTGAAGTCAGGTCGGGAAGGGAAGTCACAGAGGGGAGCAGGAAGCGGCCTCTCTGTGGTGGGGCTGGCTCCCGGGCAGGCGTGGGGGTGATGGCTGGAAGTGGGATGGCGCGTGAGTTGGCACCAGCCAGCGGTAGAGGCAGAGACTCAGAGGTCATGGATCTCTCTCTCTGTCTCTGTCTCTCTCTCTCTCCCTCAGGGAGCTGAGGAGAGTAAGGTGGCTCCCCCTACCCACCTCGCCTACCTCTCCAAGGGCCCTTCTTTCTCTGGCCGCTCCGGGAGCCCTGCGGGCTTGGCTTCAACCCCCAACCCACAGCACAGGCCAAGGGCGCCTGCGCGACCGCCAGGGCTTAGGGCTGACCTCGGGGGTCCTCAGTGAATGCCCCGCCCTCCCTCCAGGCTCTGACCCAGCTGCAGCTGTTCCTTTGCCGCCCTTCTGGACTCGGCTTCAGCTGTCTCCCTCCCCTCCCCCACTCCCACTCAGCTTGCAGGCCGCTTCCCTGCCTTGAAAGCATTGCTCTGGCCCTGAGGGCCACAGACCTACTGGGCTTCAAGCTCAAGGCTCTGCCTGGGCCTGCTGCTTCGGCCAGGGGCTCATTTCTTCCTGGAAAGACAAAGCCATGGCCTCACCCCACGCCTGCACTTTGCCACGGCAGGCAGCCCAGGTGTAGGAAAGGCTCTGTGGAGTCAGAAGTGCCGAGACAGGCAGATGGCACCAGAGGGTTTGGGGGCCAGGGCGTAACTGGGCTAGCCCCTCCTCCCGGAAGTCGGGGAGGCCCGGCCTTCCTAGTGCCCAGGCCACGGCTCCGGGGAGAAATCCGCCATGGAGGGCACGCGGGAGGCCCTCTGCCTGAGGTGGCAGGTGTCACGCCAGGGCCACTGCAAGCCTGGCTCGGCTTGCCTGCTTTCTCCAAAGGAGGCTGGCCGACCAGCCGAACCTGGCACCTGGGCCAGCCCCTTCCAAGGGGACGAGTTCCAGAGGATAGAGCCCTGGGGGCGGCTGCCAAGTCTCCTGGGGCGTGTGCTGGGCCCCCGTCAGAGGAGGAAGCAGCCTGGTAAACGGTGTGCCAGGCCTGAGATCTGGAGGCCTCCCACAGCCGGGTCCCTGTCCTGCCCAGGCCCCCCGAGGGAGGACGATGGTCGGGCAGTGGCGAGCGTGGTGGGGCTGGCGCCGAGCCTGCCCTCGGATGCCCCGGGGAAGGGCGCCGGGGGATGGGCTGCCCCTGGCCAGGTCTGAGGGAGCGACCCAGCTCGGGGCTGTTGGGGGCAGATAGAGAAGCCCCTCCGCCCTTTCCCTTCAGGTTCTTAGGGCTGGCCAAATCCTTCCCAAGACATCTTGTCTGGAGAAAATCAGACCCAGCTGAAGAACATGTGTCCATGGGGGAAACCCGGGAAACTGAGTCTCCCCACACAATAGCAGAGATTCTCATCTTGCATCCTCTCCTGAGCTAATGACTAAGGTGGATGTCCCGGGTGGGCCTGTGGAATGGGAGAGGGGAGGATGTCTATTGTCATGCAGAGGGACATGGAAAGACTTGTCTGAAGCTTATCCCCTGCACTGGAGTCAGGTGGGGAAAGGAAGGCACAGAGGGGAGCAGGAAGCGGCCTCTCTGTGGTGGGGCTGGCTCCGGGGCAGGCGTGGGGGTGATGGCTGGAAGTGGGATGGCGCGTGAGTTGGCACCAGCCAGCGGTAGAGGCAGAGACTCAGAGGTCATGGATCTCTCTCTCTGTCTCTGTCTCTCTCTCTCTCCCTCAGGGAGCTGAGGAGAGTAAGGTGGCTCCCCCTACCCACCTCGCCTACCTCTCCATGGGCCCTTCTTTCTCTGGCCGCTCCGGGAGCCCTGCGGGCTTGGCTTCAACCCCCCACCCACAGCACAGGCCAAGGGCGCCTGCGCGACCGCCAGGGCCTAGGGCTGACCTCGGGGGTCCTCAGTGAATGCCCCGCCCACCCTCCAGGCTCTGACCCAGCTGCAGCTGTTCCTTTGCCGCCCATCTGGACTCGGCTTCAGCTGTCTCCCTCCCCTCCCCCACTCCCACTCAGCTTGCAGGCCGCTTCCCTGCCTTGAAAGCATTGCTCTGGCCCTGAGGGCCACAGACCTACTGGGCTTCAAGCTCAAGGCTCTGCCTGGGCCTGCTGCTTCGGCCAGGGGCTCATTTCTTCCTGGAAAGACAAAGCCATGGCCTCACCCCACGCCTGCACTTTGCCACGGCAGGCAGCCCAGGTGTAGGAAAGGCTCTGTGGAGTCAGAAGTGCCGAGACAGGCAGATGGCACCAGAGGGTTTGGGGGCCAGGGCGTAACTGGGCTAGCCCCTCCTCCCGGAAGTCGGGGAGGCCCGGCCTTCCTAGTGCCCAGGCCACGGCTCCGGGGAGAAATCCGCCATGGAGGGCACGCGGGAGGCCCTCTGCCTGAGGTGGCAGGTGTCACGCCAGGGCCACTGCAAGCCTGGCTCGGCTTGCCTGCTTTCTCCAAAGGAGGCTGGCCGACCAGCCGAACCTGGCACCTGGGCCAGCCCCTTCCAAGGGGACGAGTTCCAGAGGATAGAGCCCTGGGGGCGGCTGCCAAGTCTCCTGGGGCGTGTGCTGGGCCCCCGTCAGAGGAGGAAGCAGCCTGGTAAACGGTGTGCCAGGCCTGAGATCTGGAGGCCTCCCACAGCCGGGTCCCTGTCCTGCCCAGGCCCCCCGAGGGAGGACGATGGTCGGGCAGTGGCGAGCGTGGTGGGGCTGGCGCCGAGCCTGCCCTTGGATGCCCCGGGGAAGGGCGCCGGGGGATGGGCTGCCCCTGGCCAGGTCTGAGGGAGCGACCCAGCTCGGGGCTGTCGGGGGCAGAGAGAGAACCCCCCTCCGCCCTTTCCCTTCAGGTTCTTAGGGCTGGCCAAATCCTTCCCAAGACAGCTTGTCTGGAGAAAATCAGACCCAGCTGAAGAACATGTGTCCATGGGGGAAACCCGGGAAACTGAGTCTCCCCACACAATAGCAGAGATTCTCATCTTGCATCCTCTCCTGAGCTAATGACCAAGGTGGATGTCCCGGGTGGGCCTGTGGAATGGGAGAGGGGAGGAAGTCTATTGTCATGCAGAGGGACATGGAAAGACTTGTCTGAAGCTTATCCCCTGCACTGGAGTCAGGTCGGGAAGGGAAGGCACAGAGGGGAGCAGGAAGCGGCCTCTCTGTGGTGGGGCTGGCTCCGGGGCAGGCGTGGGGGTGATGGCTGGAAGTGGGATGGCGCGTGAGTTGGCACCAGCCAGCGGTAGAGGCAGAGACTCAGAGGTCATGGATCTCTCTCTCTGTCTCTGTCTCTCTCTCTCTCCCTCAGGGAGCTGAGGAGAGTAAGGTGGCTCCCCCTACCCACCTCGCCTACCTCTCCAAGGGCCCTTCTTTCTCTGGCCGCTCCGGGAGCCCTGCGGGCTTGGCTTCAACCCCCAACCCACAGCACAGGCCAAGGGCGCCTGCGCGACCGCCAGGGCCTAGGGCTGACCTCGGGGGTCCTCAGTGAATGCCCCGCCCTCCCTCCAGGCTCTGACCCAGCTGCAGCTGTTCCTTTGCCGCCCTTCTGGACTCGGCTTCAGCTGTCTCCCTCCCCTCCCCCACTCCCACTCAGCTTGCAGGCCGCTTCCCTGCCTTGAAAGCATTGCTGTGGCCCTGAGGGCCACAGACCTACTGGGCTTCAAGCTCAAGGCTCTGCCTGGGCCTGCTGCTTCGGCCAGGGGCTCATTTCTTCCTGGAAAGACAAAGCCATGGCCTCACCCCACGCCTGCACTTTGCCACGGCAGGCAGCCCAGGTGTAGGAAAGGCTCTGTGGAGTCAGAAGTGCCGAGACAGGCAGATGGCACCAGAGGGTTTGGGGGCCAGGGCGTAACTGGGCTAGCCCCTCCTCCCGGAAGTCGGGGAGGCCCGGCCTTCCTAGTGCCCAGGCCACGGCTCCGGGGAGAAATCCGCCATGGAGGGCACGCGGGAGGCCCTCTGCCTGAGGTGGCAGGTGTCACGCCAGGGCCACTGCAAGCCTGGCTCGGCTTGCCTGCTTTCTCCAAAGGAGGCTGGCCGACCAGCCGAACCTGGCACCTGGGCCAGCCCCTTCCAAGGGGACGAGTTCCAGAGGATAGAGCCCTGGGGGCGGCTGCCAAGTCTCCTGGGGCGTGTGCTGGGCCCCCGTCAGAGGAGGAAGCAGCCTGGTAAACGGTGTGCCAGGCCTGAGATCTGGAGGCCTCCCACAGCCGGGTCCCTGTCCTGCCCAGGCCCCCCGAGGGAGGACGATGGTCGGGCAGTGGCGAGCGTGGTGGGGCTGGCGCCGAGCCTGCCCTTGGATGCCCCGGGGAAGGGCGCCGGGGGATGGGCTGCCCCTGGCCAGGTCTGAGGGAGCGACCCAGCTCGGGGCTGTCGGGGGCAGAGAGAGAACCCCCCTCCGCCCTTTCCCTTCAGGTTCTTAGGGCTGGCCAAATCCTTCCCAAGACAGCTTGTCTGGAGAAAATCAGACCCAGCTGAAGAACATGTGTCCATGGGGGAAACCCGGGAAACTGAGTCTCCCCACACAATAGCAGAGATTCTCATCTTGCATCCTCTCCTGAGCTAATGACCAAGGTGGATGTCCCGGGTGGGCCTGTGGAATGGGAGAGGGGAGGAAGTCTATTGTCATGCAGAGGGACATGGAAAGACTTGTCTGAAGATTATCCCCTGCACTGGAGTCAGGTCGGGAAGGGAAGTCACAGAGGGGAGCAGGAAGCGGCCTCTCTGTGGTGGGGCTGGATCCGGGGCAGGCGTGGGGGTGATGGCTGGAAGTGGGATGGCACGTGAGTTGGCACCAGCCAGCGGTAGAGGCAGAGACTCAGAGGTCATGGATCTCTCTCTCTGTCTCTGTCTCTCTCTCTCTCCCTCAGGGAGCTGAGGAGAGTAAGGTGGCTCCCCCTACCCACCTCGCCTACCTCTCCAAGGGCCCTTCTTTCTCTGGCCGCTCCGGGAGCCCTGCGGGCTTGGCTTCAACCCCCAACCCACAGCACAGGCCAAGGGCGCCTGCGCGACCGCCAGGGCCTAGGGCTGACCTCGGGGGTCCTCAGTGAATGCCCCGCCCTCCCTCCAGGCTCTGACCCAGCTGCAGCTGTTCCTTTGCCGCCCTTCTGGACTCGGCTTCAGCTGTCTCCCTCCCCTCCCCCACTCCCACTCAGCTTGCAGGCCGCTTCCCTGCCTTGAAAGCATTGCTGTGGCCCTGAGGGCCACAGACCTACTGGGCTTCAAGCTCAAGGCTCTGCCTGGGCCTGCTGCTTCGGCCAGGGGCTCATTTCTTCCTGGAAAGACAAAGCCATGGCCTCACCCCACGCCTGCACTTTGCCACGGCAGGCAGCCCAGGTGTAGGAAAGGCTCTGTGGAGTCAGAAGTGTCGAGACAGGCAGATGGCACCAGAGGGTTTGGGGGCCAGGGCGTAACTGGGCTAGCCCCTCCTCCCGGAAGTCGGGGAGGCCCGGCCTTCCTAGTGCCCAGGCCACGGCTCCGGGGAGAAATCCGCCATGGAGGGCACGCGGGAGGCCCTCTGCCTGAGGTGGCAGGTGTCACGCCAGGGCCACTGCAAGCCTGGCTCGGCTTGCCTGCTTTCTCCAAAGGAGGCTGGCCGACCAGCCGAACCTGGCACCTGGGCCAGCCCCTTCCAAGGGGACGAGTTCCAGAGGATAGAGCCCTGGGGGCGGCTGCCAAGTCTCCTGGGGCGTGTGCTGGGCCCCCGTCAGAGGAGGAAGCAGCCTGGTAAACGGTGTGCCAGGCCTGAGATCTGGAGGCCTCCCACAGCCGGGTCCCTGTCCTGCCCAGGCCCCCCGAGGGAGGACGATGGTCGGGCAGTGGCGAGCGTGGTGGGGCTGGCGACGAGCCTGCCCTTGGATGCCCCGGGGAAGGGCGCCGGGGGATGGGCTGCCCCTGGCCAGGTCTGAGGGAGCGACCCAGCTCGGGGCTGTTGGGGGCAGATAGAGAAGCCCCTCCGCCCTTTCCCTTCAGGTTCTTAGGGCTGGCCAAATCCTTCCCAAGACAGCTTGTCTGGAGAAAATCAGACCCAGCTGAAGAACATGTGTCCATGGGGGAAACCCGGGAAACTGAGTCTCCCCACACAATAGCAGAGATTCTCATCTTGCATCCTCTCCTGAGCTAATGACCAAGGTGGATGTCCCGGGTGGGCCTGTGGAATGGGAGAGGGGAGGATGTCTATTGTCATGCAGAGGGACATGGAAAGACTTGTCTGAAGCTTATCCCCTGCACTGGAGTCAGGTCGGGAAGGGAAGGCACAGAGGGGAGCAGGAAGCGGCCTCTCTGTGGTGGGGCTGGCTCCGGGGCAGGCGTGGGGGTGATGGCTGGAAGTGGGATGGCGCGTGAGTTGGCACCAGCCAGCGGTAGAGGCAGAGACTCAGAGGTCATGGATCTCTCTCTCTGTCTCTGTCTCTCTCTCTCTCCCTCAGGGAGCTGAGGAGAGTAAGGTGGCTCCCCCTACCCACCTCGCCTACCTCTCCATGGGCCCTTCTTTCTCTGGCCGCTCCGGGAGCCCTGCGGGCTTGGCTTCAACCCTCCACCCACCGCACAAGCCAAGGGCGCCTGCGCGACCACCAGGGCCTAGGGCTGACCTCGGGGGTCCTCAGTGAATGCCCCGCCCTCCCTCCAGGCTCTAACCCAGCTGCAGCTGTTCCTTTGCCGCCCTTCTGGACTCGGCTTCAGCTGTCTCCCTCCCCTCCCCCACTCCCACTCAGCTTGCAGGCCGCTTCCCTGCCTTGAAAGCATTGCTCTGGCCCTGAGGGCCACAGACCTACTGGGCTTCAAGCTCAAGGCTCTGCCTGGGCCTGCTGCTTCGGCCAGGGGCTCATTTCTTCCTGGAAAGACAAAGCCATGGCCTCACCCCACGCCTGCACTTTGCCACGGCAGGCAGCCCAGGTGTAGGAAAGGCTCTGTGGAGTCAGAAGTGCCGAGACAGGCAGATGGCACCAGAGGGTTGGGGGCCAGGGCGTAACTGGGCTAGCCCCTCCTCCCGGAAGTCGGGGAGGCCCGGCCTTCCTAGTGCCCAGGCCACGGCTCCGGGGAGAAATCCGCCATGGAGGGCACGCGGGAGGCCCTCTGCCTGAGGTGGCAGGTGTCACGCCAGGGCCACTGCAAGCCTGGCTCGGCTTGCCTGCTTTCTCCAAAGGAGGCTGGCCGACCAGCCGAACCTGGCACCTGGGCCAGCCCCTTCCAAGGGGACGAGTTCCAGAGGATAGAGCCCTGGGGGCGGCTGCCAAGTCTCCTGGGGCGTGTGCTGGGCCCCCGTCAGAGGAGGAAGCAGCCTGGTAAACGGTGTGCCAGGCCTGAGATCTGGAGGCCTCCCACAGCCGGGTCCCTGTCCTGCCCAGGCCCCCCGAGGGAGGACGATTGTCGGGCAGTGGCGAGCGTGGTGGGGCTGGCGCCGAGCCTGCCCTTGGATGCCCCGGGGAAGGGCGCCGGGGGATGGGCTGCCCCTGGCCAGGTCTGAGGGAGCGACCCAGCTCCGGGCTGTCGGGGGCAGAGAGAGAACCCCCCTCCGCCCTTTCCCTTCAGGTTCTTAGGGCTGGCCAAATCCTTCCCAAGACAGCTTGTCTGGAGAAAATCAGACCCAGCTGAAGAACATGTGTCCATGGGGGAAACCCGGGAAACTGAGTCTTCCCACACAATAGCAGAGATTCTCATCTTGCATCCTCTCCTGAGCTAATGACCAAGGTGGATGTCCCGGGTGGGCCTGTGGAATGGGAGAGGGGAGGAAGTCTATTGTCATGCAGAGGGACATGGAAAGACTTGTCTGAAGCTTATCCCCTGCACTGGAGTCAGGTCAGGAAGGGAAGGCACAGAGGGGAGCAGGAAGCGGCCTCTCTGTGGTGGGGCTGGCTCCGGGGCAGGCGTGGGGGTGATGGCTGGAAGTGGGATGGCGCGTGAGTTGGCACCAGCCAGCGGTAGAGGCAGAGACTCAGAGGTCATGGATCTCTCTCTCTGTCTCTGTCTCTCTCTCTCTCCCTCAGGGAGCTGAGGAGAGTAAGGTGGCTCCCCCTACCCACCTCGCCTACCTCTCCAAGGGCCCTTCTTTCTCTGGCCGCTCCGGGAGCCCTGCGGGCTCTGGTTCAACCCCCCACCCACCGCACAGGCCAATGGCGCCTGCGCGACCGCCAGGGCCTAGGGCTGACCTCGGGGGTCCTCAGTGAATGCCCCGCCCTCCCTCCAGGCTCTGACCCAGCTGCAGCTGTTCGTTTGCCCCCCTTCTGGACTGGGCTTCAGCTGTCTCCCTCCCCTCCCCCACTCCCACTCAGCTTGCAGGCCGCTTCCCTGCCTTGAAAGCATTGCTCTGGCCCTGAGGGCCACAGACCTACTGGGCTTCAAGCTCAAGGCTCTGCCTGGGCCTGCTGCTTCGGCCAGGGGCTCATTTCTTCCTGGAAAGACAAAGCCATGGCCTCACCCCACGCCTGCACTTTGCCACGGCAGGCAGCCCAGGTGTAGGAAAGGCTCTGTGGAGTCAGAAGTGCCGAGACAGGCAGATGGCACCAGAGGGTTTGGTTGCCAGGGCGTAACTGGGCTAGCCCCTCCTCCCGGAAGTCGGGGAGGCCCGGCCTTCCTAGTGCCCAGGCCACGGCTCCGGGGAGAAATCCGCCATGGAGGGCACGCGGGAGGCCCTCTGCCTGAGGTGGCAGGTGTGACGCCAGGGCCACTGCAAGCCTGGCTCGGCTTGCCTGCTTTCTCCAAAGGAGGCTGGCCGACCAGCCGAACCTGGCACCTGGGCCAGCCCCTTCCAAGGGGACGAGTTCCAGAGGATAGAGCCCTGGGGGCGGCTGCCAAGTCTCCTGGGGCGTGTGCTGGGCCCCCGTCAGAGGAGGAAGCAGCCTGGTAAACGGTGTGCCAGGCCTGAGATCTGGAGGCCTCCCACAGCCGGGTCCCTGTCCTGCCCAGGCCCCCCGAGGGAGGACGATGGTCGGGCAGTGGCGAGCGTGGTGGGGCTGGCGCCGAGCCTGCCCTTGGATGCCCCGGGGAAGGGCGCCGGGGGATGGGCTGCCCCTGGCCAGGTCTGAGGGAGCGACCCAGCTCGGGGCTGTTGGGGGCAGAGAGAAAACCCCCCTCCGCCCTTTCCCTTCAGGTTCTTAGGGCTGGCCAAATCCTTCCCAAGACAGCTTGTCTGGAGAAAATCAGACCCAGCTGAAGAACATGTGTCCATGGGGGAAACCCGGGAAACTGAGTCTCCCCACACAATAGCAGAGATTCTCATCTTGCATCCTCTCCTGAGCTAATGACCAAGGTGGATGTCCCGGGTGGGCCTGTGGAATGGGAGAGGGGAGGAAGTCTATTGTCATGCAGAGGGACATGGAAAGACTTGTCTGAAGCTTATCCCCTGCACTGGAGTCAGGTCGGGAAGGGAAGGCACAGAGGGGAGCAGGAAGCGGCCTCTCTGTGGTGGGGCTGGCTCCGGGGCAGGCGTGGGGGTGATGGCTGGAAGTGGGATGGCGCGTGAGTTGGCACCAGCCAGCGGTAGAGGCAGAGACTCAGAGGTCATGGATCTCTCTCTCTGTCTCTGTCTCTCTCTCTCTCCCTCAGGGAGCTGAGGAGAGTAAGGCGGCTCCCCCTACCCACCTCGCCTACCTCTCCAAGGGCCCTTCTTTCTCTGGCCGCTCCGGGAGCCCTGGGGGCTCTGCTTCAACCCCCCACCCACCGCACAGGCCAATGGCGCCTGCGCGACCGCCAGGGCATAGGGCTGACCTCGGGGGTCCTCAGTGAATGCCCTGCCCTCCCTCCAGGCTCTGACCCAGCTGCAGCTGTTCCTTTGCCGCCCTTCTGGACTCGGCTTCAGCTGTCTCCTTCCCCTCCCCCACTCCCACTCAGCTTGCAGGCCGCTTCCCTGCCTTGAAAGCATTGCTCTGGCCCTGAGGGCCACAGACCTACTGGGCTTCAAGCTCAAGGCTCTGCCTGGGCCTGCTGCTTCGGCCAGGGGCTCATTTCTTCCTGGAAAGACAAAGCCATGGCCTCACCCCACGCCTGCACTTTGCCACGGCAGGCAGCCCAGGTGTAGGAAAGGCTCTGTGGAGTCAGAAGTGCCGAGACAGGCAGATGGCACCAGAGGGTTTGGGGGCCAGGGCGTAACTGGGCTAGCCCCTCCTCCCGGAAGTCGGGGAGGCCCGGCCTTCCTAGTGCCCAGGCCACGGCTCCGGGGAGAAATCCGCCATGGAGGGCACGCGGGAGGCCCTCTGCCTGAGGTGGCAGGTGTCACGCCAGGGCCACTGCAAGCCTGGCTCGGCTTGCCTGCTTTCTCCAAAGGAGGCTGGCCGACCAGCCGAACCTGGCACCTGGGCCAGCCCCTTCCAAGGGGACGAGTTCCAGAGGATAGAGCCCTGGGGGCGGCTGCCAAGTCTCCTGGGGCGTGTGCTGGGCCCCCGTCAGAGGAGGAAGCAGCCTGGTAAACGGTGTGCCAGGCCTGAGATCTGGAGGCCTCCCACAGCCGGGTCCCTGTCCTGCCCAGGCCCCCCGAGGGAGGACGATGGTCGGGCAGTGGCGAGCGTGGTGGGGCTGGCGCCGAGCCTGCCCTTGGATGCCCCGGGGAAGGGCGCCGGGGGATGGGCTGCCCCTGGGCAGGTCTGAGGGAGCGACCCAGCTCGGGGCTGTCGGGGGCAGAGAGAGAACCCCCCTCCGCCCTTTCCCTTCAGGTTCTTAGGGCTGGCCAAATCCTTCCCAAGACAGCTTGTCTGGAGAAAATCAGACCCAGCTGAAGAACATGTGTCCATGGGGGAAACCCGGGAAACTGAGTCTCCCCACACAATAGCAGAGATTCTCATCTTGCATCCTCTCCTGAGCTAATGACCAAGGTGGATGTCCCGGGTGGGCCTGTGGAATGGGAGAGGGGAGGAAGTCTATTGTCATGCAGAGGGACATGGAAAGACTTGTCTGAAGCTTATCCCCTGCACTGGAGTCAGGTCGGGAAGGGAAGGCACAGAGGGGAGCAGGAAGCGGCCTCTCTGTGATGGGGCTGGCTCTGGGGCAGGCGTGGGGGTGATGGCTGGAAGTGGGATGGCGCGTGAGTTGGCACCAGCCAGCGGTAGAGGCAGAGACTCAGAGGTCATGGATCTCTCTCTCTGTCTCTGTCTCTCTCTCTCTCCCTCAGGGAGCTGAGGAGAGTAAGGTGGCTCCCCCTACCCACCTCGCCTACCTCTCCAAGGGCCCTTCTTTCTCTGGCCGCTCCGGGAGCCCTGCGGGCTCTGGTTCAACCCCCCACCCACCGCACAGGCCAATGGCGCCTGCGCGACCGCCAGGGCCTAGGGCTGACCTCGGGGGTCCTCAGTGAATGCCCCGCCCTCCCTCCAGGCTCTGACCCAGCTGCAGCTGTTCGTTTGCCCCCCTTCTGGACTGGGCTTCAGCTGTCTCCCTCCCCTCCCCCACTCCCACTCAGCTTGCAGGCCGCTTCCCTGCCTTGAAAGCATTGCTCTGGCCCTGAGGGCCACAGACCTACTGGGCTTCAAGCTCAAGGCTCTGCCTGGGCCTGCTGCTTCGGCCAGGGGCTCATTTCTTCCTGGAAAGACAAAGCCATGGCCTCACCCCACGCCTGCACTTTGCCACGGCAGGCAGCCCAGGTGTAGGAAAGGCTCTGTGGAGTCAGAAGTGCCGAGACAGGCAGATGGCACCAGAGGGTTTGGTTGCCAGGGCGTAACTGGGCTAGCCCCTCCTCCCGGAAGTCGGGGAGGCCCGGCCTTCCTAGTGCCCAGGCCACGGCTCCGGGGAGAAATCCGCCATGGAGGGCACGCGGGAGGCCCTCTGCCTGAGGTGGCAGGTGTCACGCCAGGGCCACTGCAAGCCTGGCTCGGCTTGCCTGCTTTCTCCAAAGGAGGCTGGCCGACCAGCCGAACCTGGCACCTGGGCCAGCCCCTTCCAAGGGGACGAGTTCCAGAGGATAGAGCCCTGGGGGCGGCTGCCAAGTCTCCTGGGGCGTGTGCTGGGCCCCCGTCAGAGGAGGAAGCAGCCTGGTAAACGGTGTGCCAGGCCTGAGATCTGGAGGCCTCCCACAGCCGGGTCCCTGTCCTGCCCAGGCCCCCCGAGGGAGGACGATGGTCGGGCAGTGGCGAGCGTGGTGGGGCTGGCGCCGAGCCTGCCCTTGGATGCCCCGGGGAAGGGCGCCGGGGGATGGGCTGCCCCTGGCCAGGTCTGAGGGAGCGACCCAGCTCGGGGCTGTTGGGGGCAGAGAGAAAACCCCCCTCCGCCCTTTCCCTTCAGGTTCTTAGGGCTGGCCAAATCCTTCCCAAGACAGCTTGTCTGGAGAAAATCAGACCCAGCTGAAGAACATGTGTCCATGGGGGAAACCCGGGAAACTGAGTCTCCCCACACAATAGCAGAGATTCTCATCTTGCATCCTCTCCTGAGCTAATGACCAAGGTGGATGTCCCGGGTGGGCCTGTGGAATGGGAGAGGGGAGGAAGTCTATTGTCATGCAGAGGGACATGGAAAGACTTGTCTGAAGCTTATCCCCTGCACTGGAGTCAGGTCGGGAAGGGAAGGCACAGAGGGGAGCAGGAAGCGGCCTCTCTGTGGTGGGGCTGGCTCCGGGGCAGGCGTGGGGGTGATGGCTGGAAGTGGGATGGCGCGTGAGTTGGCACCAGCCAGCGGTAGAGGCAGAGACTCAGAGGTCATGGATCTCTCTCTCTGTCTCTGTCTCTCTCTCTCTCCCTCAGGGAGCTGAGGAGAGTAAGGCGGCTCCCCCTACCCACCTCGCCTACCTCTCCAAGGGCCCTTCTTTCTCTGGCCGCTCCGGGAGCCCTGGGGGCTCTGCTTCAACCCCCCACCCACCGCACAGGCCAATGGCGCCTGCGCGACCGCCAGGGCATAGGGCTGACCTCGGGGGTCCTCAGTGAATGCCCTGCCCTCCCTCCAGGCTCTGACCCAGCTGCAGCTGTTCCTTTGCCGCCCTTCTGGACTCGGCTTCAGCTGTCTCCTTCCCCTCCCCCACTCCCACTCAGCTTGCAGGCCGCTTCCCTGCCTTGAAAGCATTGCTCTGGCCCTGAGGGCCACAGACCTACTGGGCTTCAAGCTCAAGGCTCTGCCTGGGCCTGCTGCTTCGGCCAGGGGCTCATTTCTTCCTGGAAAGACAAAGCCATGGCCTCACCCCACGCCTGCACTTTGCCACGGCAGGCAGCCCAGGTGTAGGAAAGGCTCTGTGGAGTCAGAAGTGCCGAGACAGGCAGATGGCACCAGAGGGTTTGGGGGCCAGGGCGTAACTGGGCTAGCCCCTCCTCCCGGAAGTCGGGGAGGCCCGGCCTTCCTAGTGCCCAGGCCACGGCTCCGGGGAGAAATCCGCCATGGAGGGCACGCGGGAGGCCCTCTGCCTGAGGTGGCAGGTGTCACGCCAGGGCCACTGCAAGCCTGGCTCGGCTTGCCTGCTTTCTCCAAAGGAGGCTGGCCGACCAGCCGAACCTGGCACCTGGGCCAGCCCCTTCCAAGGGGACGAGTTCCAGAGGATAGAGCCCTGGGGGCGGCTGCCAAGTCTCCTGGGGCGTGTGCTGGGCCCCCGTCAGAGGAGGAAGCAGCCTGGTAAACGGTGTGCCAGGCCTGAGATCTGGAGGCCTCCCACAGCCGGGTCCCTGTCCTGCCCAGGCCCCCCGAGGGAGGACGATGGTCGGGCAGTGGCGAGCGTGGTGGGGCTGGCGCCGAGCCTGCCCTTGGATGCCCCGGGGAAGGGCGCCGGGGGATGGGCTGCCCCTGGGCAGGTCTGAGGGAGCGACCCAGCTCGGGGCTGTCGGGGGCAGAGAGAGAACCCCCCTCCGCCCTTTCCCTTCAGGTTCTTAGGGCTGGCCAAATCCTTCCCAAGACAGCTTGTCTGGAGAAAATCAGACCCAGCTGAAGAACATGTGTCCATGGGGGAAACCCGGGAAACTGAGTCTCCCCACACAATAGCAGAGATTCTCATCTTGCATCCTCTCCTGAGCTAATGACCAAGGTGGATGTCCCGGGTGGGCCTGTGGAATGGGAGAGGGGAGGAAGTCTATTGTCATGCAGAGGGACATGGAAAGACTTGTCTGAAGCTTATCCCCTGCACTGGAGTCAGGTCGGGAAGGGAAGGCACAGAGGGGAGCAGGAAGCGGCCTCTCTGTGATGGGGCTGGCTCTGGGGCAGGCGTGGGGGTGATGGCTGGAAGTGGGATGGCATGTGAGTTGGCACCAGCCAGCGGTAGAGGCAGAGACTCAGAGGTCATGGATCTCTCTCTCTGTCTCTGTCTCTCTCTCTCTCCCTCAGGGAGCTGAGGAGAGTAAGGTGGCTCCCCCTACCCACCTCGCCTACCTCTCCAAGCGCCCTTCTTTCTCTGGCCGCTCCGGGAGCCCTGCGGGCTTGGCTTCAACCCCCCACCCACCGCACAGGCCAAGGGCGCCTGCGCGACCGCCAGGGCATTGGGCTGACCTCGGGGGTCCTCAGTGAATGCCCCGCCCTCCCTCCAGGCTCTGACCTAGCTGCAGCTGTTCCTTTGCCGTCCTTCTGGACTGGGCTTCAGCTGTCTCCCTCCCCTCCCCCACTCCCACTCAGCTTGCAGGCCGCTTCCCTGCCTTGAAAGCATTGCTGTGGCCCTGATGGCCACAGACCTACTGGGCTTCAAGCTCAAGGCTCTGCCTGGGCCTGCTGCTTCGGCCAGGGGCTCATTTCTTCCTGGAAAGACAAAGCCATGGCCTCACCCCACGCCTGCACTTTGCCAAGGCAGGCAGCCCAGGTGTAGGAAAGGCTCTGTGGAGTCAGAAGTGCCGAGACAGGCAGATGGCACCAGAGGGTGTGGGGGCCAGGGCGTAACTGGGCTAGCCCCTCCTCCCGGAAGTCGGGGAGGCCCGGCCTTCCTAGTGCCCAGGCCACGGCTCCGGGGAGAAATCCGCCATGGAGGGCACGCGGGAGGCCCTCTGCCTGAGGTGGCAGGTGTCACGCCAGGGCCACTGCAAGCCTGGCTCGGCTTGCCTGCTTTCTCCAAAGGAGGCTGGCCGACCAGCCGAACCTGGCACCTGGGCCAGCCCCTTCCAAGGGGACGAGTTCCAGAGGATAGAGCCCTGGGGGCGGCTGCCAAGTCTCCTGGGGCGTGTGCTGGGCCCCCGTCAGAGGAGGAAGCAGCCTGGTAAACGGTGTGCCAGGCCTGAGATCTGGAGGCCTCCCACAGCCGGGTCCCTGTCCTGCCCAGGCCCCCCGAGGGAGGACGATGGTCGGGCAGTGGCGAACGTGGTGGGGCTGGCGCCGAGCCTGCCCTTGGATGCCCTGGGGAAGGGCGACGGGGGATGGGCTGCCCCTGGCCAGGTCTGAGGGAGCGACCCAGCTCGGGGCTGTCGGGGGCAGAGAGAGAACCCCCCTCCGCCCTTTCCCTTCAGGTTCTTAGGGCTGGCCAAATCCTTCCCAAGACAGCTTGTCTGGGGAAAATCAGACCCAGCTGAAGAACATGTGTCCATGGGGGAAACCCGGGAAACTGAGTCTCCCCACACAATAGCAGAGATTCTCATCTTGCATCCTCTCCTGAGCTAATGACCAAGGTGGATGTCCCGGGTGGGCCTGTGGAATGGGAGAGGGGAGGAAGTCTATTGTCATGCAGAGGGACATGGAAAGACTTGTCTGAAGCTTATCCCCTGCACTGGAGTCAGGTTGGGAAGGGAAGGCACAGAGGGGAGCAGGAAGCGGCCTCTCTGTGGTGGGGCTGGCTCCGGGGCAGGCGTGGGGGTGATGGCTGGAAGTGGGATGGCGCGTGAGTTGGCACCAGCCAGCGGTAGAGGCCGAGACTCAGAGGTCATGGATCTCTCTCTCTGTCTCTGTCTCTCTCTCTCTCCCTCAGGGAGCTGAGGAGAGTAAGGTGGCTCCCCCTACCCACCTCGCCTACCTCTCCAAGGGCCCTTCTTTCTCTGGCCGCTCCGGGAGCCCTGCGGGCTTGGCTTCAACCCCCCACCCACCGCACAGGCCAAGGGCGCCTGCGCGACCGCCAGGGCCTAGGGCTGACCTCTGGGGTCCTCAGTGAATGCCCCGCCCTCCCTCCAGGCTCTGACCCAGCTGCAGCTGTTCCTTTGCCGCCCTTCTGGACTAGGCTTCAGCTGTCTCCCTCCCCTCCCCCTCTCCCACTCAGCTTGCAGGCCGCTTCCCTGCCTTGAAAGCATTGCTGTGGCCCTGAGGGCCACAGACCTACTGGGCTTCAAGCTCAAGGCTCTGCCTGGGCCTGCTGCTTCGGCCAGGGGCTCATTTCTTCCTGGAAAGACAAAGCCATGGCCTCACCCCACGCCTGCACTTTGCCACGGCAGGCAGCCCAGGCGTAGGAAAGGCTCTGTGGAGTCAGAAGTGCCGAGACAGGCAGATGGCACCAGAGGGTTTGGGGGCCAGGGCGTAACTGGGCTAGCCCCTCCTCCCGGAAGTCGGGGAGGCCCGGCCTTCCTAGTGCCCAGGCCACGGCTCCGGGGAGAAATCCGCCATGGAGGGCACGCGGGAGGCCCTCTGCCTGAGGTGGCAGGTGTCACGCCAGGGCCACTGCAAGCCTGGCTCGGCTTGCCTGCTTTCTCCAAAGGAGGCTGGCCGACCAGCCGAACCTGGCACCTGCGCCAGCCCCTTCCAAGGGGACGAGTTCCAGAGGATAGAGCCCTGGGGGCGGCTGCCAAGTCTCCTGGGGCGTGTGCTGGGCCCCCGTCAGAGGAGGAAGCAGCCTGGTAAACGGTGTGCCAGGCCTGAGATCTGGAGGCCTCCCACAGCCGGGTCCCTGTCCTGCCCAGGCCCCCAGAGGGAGGACGATGGTCGGGCAGTGGCGAGCGGGGTGGGGCTGGCGCCGAGCCTGCCCTTGGATGCCCCGGGTAAGGGCGCCGGGGGATGGGCTGCCCCTGGCCAGGTCTGAGGGAGCGACCCAGCTCCGGGCTGTCGGGGGCAGAGAGAGAACCCCCCTCCGCCCTTTCCCTTCAGGTTCTTAGGGCTGGCCAAATCCTTCCCAAGACAGCTTGTCTGGAGAAAATCAGACCCAGCTGAAGAACATGTGTCCATGTGGGAAACCCGGGAAACTGAGTCTCCCCACACAATAGCAGAGATTCTCATCTTGCATCCTCTCCTGAGCTAATGACCAAGGTGGATGTCCCGGGTGGGCCTGTGGAATGGGAGAGGGGAGGAAGTCTATTGTCATGCAGAGGGACATGGAAAGACTTGTCTGAAGCTTATCCCCTGCACTGGAGTCAGGTCGGGAAGGGAAGGCACAGAGGGGAGCAGGAAGCGGCCTCTCTGTGGTGGGGCTGGCTCCGGGGCAGGCGTGGGGGTGATGGCTGGAAGTGGGATGGCGCGTGAGTTGGCACCAGCCAGCGGTAGAGGCAGAGACTCAGAGGTCATGGATCTCTCTCTCTGTCTCTGTCTCTCTCTCTCTCCCTCAGGGAGCTGAGGAGAGTAAGGCGGCTCCCCCTACCCACCTCGCCTACCTCTCCAAGGGCCCTTCTTTCTCTGGCCGCTCCGGGAGCCCTGGGGGCTCTGCTTCAACCCCCCACCCACCGCACAGGCCAATGGCGCCTGCGCGACCGCCAGGGCATAGGGCTGACCTCGGGGGTCCTCAGTGAATGCCCTGCCCTCCCTCCAGGCTCTGACCCAGCTGCAGCTGTTCCTTTGCCGCCCTTCTGGACTCGGCTTCAGCTGTCTCCTTCCCCTCCCCCACTCCCACTCAGCTTGCAGGCCGCTTCCCTGCCTTGAAAGCATTGCTGTGGCCCTGAGGGCCACAGACCTACTGGGCTTCAAGCTCAAGGCTCTGCCTGGGCCTGCTGCTTCGGCCAGGGGCTCATTTCTTCCTGGAAAGACAAAGCCATGGCCTCACCCCACGCCTGCACTTTGCCACGGCAGGCAGCCCAGGTGTAGGAAAGGCTCTGTGGAGTCTGAAGTGCCGAGACAGGCAGATGGCACCAGAGGGTTTGGGGGCCAGGGCGTAACTGGGCTAGCCCCTCCTCCCGGAAGTCGGGGAGGCCCGGCCTTCCTAGTGCCCAGGCCAGGGCTCCGGGGAGAAATCCGCCATGGAGGGCACGCGGGAGGCCCTCTGCCTGAGGTGGCAGGTGTCACGCCAGGGCCACTGCAAGCCTGGCTCGGCTTGCCTGCTTTCTCCAAAGGAGGCTGGCCGACCAGCCGAACCTGGCACCTGGGCCAGCCCCTTCCAAGGGGACGAGTTCCAGAGGATAGAGCCCTGGGGGCGGCTGCCAAGTCTCCTGGGGCGTGTGCTGGGCCCCCGTCAGAGGAGGAGGCAGCCTGGTAAACGGTGTGCCAGGCCTGAGATCTGGAGGCCTCCCACAGCCGGGTCCCTGTCCTGCCCAGGCCCCCCGAGGGAGGACGATGGTCGGGCAGTGGCGAGCGTGGTGGGGCTGGCGCCGAGCCTGCCCTTGGATGCCCCGGGGAAGGGCGCCGGGGGATGGGCTGCCCCTGGCCAGGTCTGAGGGAGCGACCCAGCTCGGGGCTGTCGGGGGCAGAGAGAGAACCCCCCTCCGCCCTTTCCCTTCAGGTTCTTAGGGCTGGCCAAATCCTTCCCAAGACAGCTTGTCTGGAGAAAATCAGACCCAGCTGAAGAACATGTGTCCATGGGGGAAACCCGGGAAACTGAGTCTCCCCACACAATAGCAGAGATTCTCATCTTGCATCCTCTCCTGAGCTAATGACCAAGGTGGATGTCCCGGGTGGGCCTGTGGAATGGGAGAGGGGAGGAAGTCTATTGTCATGCAGAGGGACATGGAAAGACTTGTCTGAAGCTTATCCCCTGCACTGGAGTCAGGTCGGGAAGGGAAGGCACAGAGGGGAGCAGGAAGCGGCCTCTCTGTGGTGGGGCTGGCTCCGGGGCAGGCGTGGGGGTGATGGCTGGAAGTGGGATGGCGCGTGAGTTGGCACCAGCCAGCGGTAGAGGCAGAGACTCAGAGGTCATGGATCTCTCTCTCTGTCTCTGTCTCTCTCTCTCTCCCTCAGGGAGCTGAGGAGAGTAAGGCGGCTCCCCCTACCCACCTCGCCTACCTCTCCAAGGGCCCTTCTTTCTCTGGCCGCTCCGGGAGCCCTGGGGGCTCTGCTTCAACCCCCCACCCACCGCACAGGCCAATGGCGCCTGCGCGACCGCCAGGGCATAGGGCTGACCTCGGGGGTCCTCAGTGAATGCCCTGCCCTCCCTCCAGGCTCTGACCCAGCTGCAGCTGTTCCTTTGCCGCCCTTCTGGACTCGGCTTCAGCTGTCTCCTTCCCCTCCCCCACTCCCACTCAGCTTGCAGGCCGCTTCCCTGCCTTGAAAGCATTGCTGTGGCCCTGAGGGCCACAGACCTACTGGGCTTCAAGCTCAAGGCTCTGCCTGGGCCTGCTGCTTCGGCCAGGGGCTCATTTCTTCCTGGAAAGACAAAGCCATGGCCTCACCCCACGCCTGCACTTTGCCACGGCAGGCAGCCCAGGTGTAGGAGAGGCTCTGTGGAGTCAGAAGTGCCGAGACAGGCAGATGGCACCAGAGGGTTTGGGGGCCAGGGCGTAACTGGGCTAGCCCCTCCTCCCGGAAGTCGGGGAGGCCCGGCCTTCCTAGTGCCCAGGCCACGGCTCCGGGGAGAAATCCGCCATGGAGGGCACGCGGGAGGCCCTCTGCCTGAGGTGGCAGGTGTCACGCCAGGGCCACTGCAAGCCTGGCTCGGCTTGCCTGCTTTCTCCAAAGGAGGCTGGCCGACCAGCCGAACCTGGCACCTGGGCCAGCCCCTTCCAAGGGGACGAGTTCCAGAGGATAGAGCCCTGGGGGCGGCTGCCAAGTCTCCTGGGGCGTGTGCTGGGCCCCCGTCAGAGGAGGAAGCAGCCTGGTAAACGGTGTGCCAGGCCTGAGATCTGGAGGCCTCCCACAGCCGGGTCCCTGTCCTGCCCAGGCCCCCCGAGGGAGGACGATGGTCGGGCAGTGGCGAGCGTGGTGGGGCTGGCGCCGAGCCTGCCCTTGGATGCCCCGGGGAAGGGCGCCGGGGGATGGGCTGCCCCTGGCCAGGTTTGAGGGAGCGACCCAGCTCGGGGCTGTCGGGGGCAGACAGAGAACCCCCCTCCGCCCTTTCCCTTCAGGTTCTTAGGGCTGGCCAAATCCTTCCCAAGACAGCTTGTCTGGAGAAAATCAGACCCAGCTGAAGAACATGTGTCCATGGGGGAAACCCGGGAAACTGAGTCTCCCCACACAATAGCAGAGATTCTCATCTTGCATCCTCTCCTGAGCTAATGACCAAGGTGGATGTCCCGGGTGGGCCTGTGGAATGGGAGAGGGGAGGAAGTCTATTGTCATGCAGAGGGACATGGAAAGACTTGTCTGAAGCTTATCCCCTGCACTGGAGTCAGGTCGGGAAGGGAAGGCACAGAGGGGAGCAGGAAGCGGCCTCTCTGTGATGGGGCTGGCTCTGGGGCAGGCGTGGGGGTGATGGCTGGAAGTGGGATGGCGCGTGAGTTGGCACCAGCCAGCGGTAGAGGCAGAGACTCAGAGGTCATGGATCTCTCTCTCTGTCTCTGTCTCTCTCTCTCTCCCTCAGGGAGCTGAGGAGAGTAAGGTGGCTCCCCCTACCCACCTCGCCTACCTCTCCAAGGGCCCTTCTTTCTCTGGCCGCTCCGGGAGCCCTGCGGGCTTGGCTTCAACCCCCCCACCCACCGCACAGCCCAAGGGCGCCTGCGCGACCCCCGGGGCCTAGGGCTGACCTCGGGGGTCCTCAGTGAATGCCCCGCCCTCCCTCCAGGCTCTGACCCAGCTGCAGCTCTTCCTTTGCCGCCCTTCTGGACTCGGCTTCAGCTGTCTCCCTCCCCTCCCCCACTCCCACTCAGCTTGCAGGACGCTTCCCTGCCTTGAAAGCATTGCTCTGGCCCTGAGGGCCACAGACCTACTGGGCTTCAAGCTCAAGGCTCTGCCTGGGCCTGCTGCTTCGGCCAGGGGCTCATTTCTTCCTGGAAAGACAAAGCCATGGCCTCACCCCACGCCTGCACTTTGCCACGGCAGGCAGCCCAGGTGTAGGAAAGGCTCTGTGGAGTCAGAAGTGCCGAGACAGGCAGATGGCACCAGAGGGTTTGGGGGCCAGGGCGTAACTGGGCTAGCCCCTCCTCCCGGAAGTCGGGGAGGCCCGGCCTTCCTAGTGCCCAGGCCACGGCTCCTGGGAGAAATCCGCCATGGAGGGCACGCGGGAGGCCCTCTGCCTGAGGTGGCAGGTGTCACGCCAGGGCCACTGCAAGCCTGGCTCGGCTTGCCTGCTTTCTCCAAAGGAGGCTGGCCGACCAGCCGAACCTGGCACCTGGGCCAGCCCCTTCCAAGGGGACGAGTTCCAGAGGATAGAGCCCTGGGGCCGGCTGCCAAGTCTCCTGGGGCGTGTGCTGGGCCCCCGTCAGAGGAGGAAGCAGCCTGGTAAACGGTGTGCCAGGCCTGAGATCTGGAGGCCTCCCACAGCCGGGTCCCTGTCCTGCCCAGGCCCCCCGAGGGAGGACGATGGTCGGGCAGTGGCGAGCGTGGTGGGGCTGGCGCCGAGCCTGCCCTTGGATGCCCCGGGGAAGGGCGCCGGGGGATGGGCTGCCCCTGGCCAGGTCTGAGGGAGCGACCCAGCTCGGGGCTGTCGGGGGCAGAGAGAGAACCCCCCTCCGCCCTTTCCCTTCAGGTTCTTAGGGCTGGCCAAATCCTTCCCAAGACAGCTTGTCTGGAGAAAATCAGACCCAGCTGAAGAACATGTGTCCATGGGGGAAACCCGGGAAACTGAGTCTCCCCACACAATAGCAGAGATTCTCATCTTGCATCCTCTCCTGAGCTAATGACCAAGGTGGATGTCCCGGGTGGGCCTGTGGAATGGGAGAGGGGAGGAAGTCTATTGTCATGCAGAGGGACATGGAAAGACTTGTCTGAAGCTTATCCCCTGCACTGGAGTCAGGTCGGGAAGGGAAGGCACAGAGGGGAGCAGGAAGCGGCCTCTCTGTGGTGGGGCTGGCTCCGGGGCAGGCGTGGGGGTGATGGCTGGAAGTGGGATGGCGCGTGAGTTGGCACCAGCCAGCGGTAGAGGCAGAGACTCAGAGGTCATGGATCTCTCTCTCTGTCTCTGTCTCTCTCTCTCTCCCTCAGGGAGCTGAGGAGAGTAAGGTGGCTCCCCATACCCACCCCGCCTACCTCTCCAAGGGCCCTTCTTTCTCTGGCCGCTCCGGGAGCCCTGCGGGCTTGGCTTCAACCCCCCACCCACCGCACAGGCCAAGGGTGCCTGCGCGACCGCCGGGGCCTAGGGCTGACATCGGGGGTCCTCAGTGAATGCCCCGCCCTCCCTCCAGGCTCTGACCCAGCTGCAGCTGTTCCTTTGCCGCCCTTCTGGACTGGGCTTCAGCTGTCTCCCTCCCCTCCCCCACTCCCACTCAGCTTGCAGGCCGCTTCCCTGCCTTGAAAGCATTGCTCTGGCCCTGAGGGCCACAGACCTACTGGGCTTCAAGCTCAAGGCTCTGCCTGGGCCTGCTGCTTCGGCCAGGGGCTCATTTCTTCCTGGAAAGACAAAGCCATGGCCTCACCCCACGCCTGCACTTTGCCACGGCAGGCAGCCCAGGTGTAGGAAAGGCTCTGTGGAGTCTGAAGTGCCGAGACAGGCAGATGGCACCAGAGGGTTTGGGGGCCAGGGCGTAACTGGGCTAGCCCCTCCTCCCGGAAGTCGGGGAGGCCAGGCCTTCCTAGTGCCCAGGCCACGGCTCCGGGGAGAAATCCGCCATGGAGGGCACGCGGGAGGCCCTCTGCCTGAGGTGGCAGGTGTCACGCCAGGGCCACTGCAAGCCTGGCTCGGCTTGCCTGCTTTCTCCAAAGGAGGCTGGCCGACCAGCCGAACCTGGCACCTGGGCCAGCCCCTTCCAAGGGGACGAGTTCCAGAGGATAGAGCCCTGGGGACGGCTGCCAAGTCTCCTGGGGCTTGTGCTGGGCCCCCGTCAGAGGAGGAAGCAGCCTGGTAAACGGTGTGCCAGGCCTGAGATCTGGAGGCCTCCCACAGCCGGGTCCCTGTCCTGCCCAGGCCCCCCGAGGGAGGACGATGGTCGGGCAGTGGCGAGCGTGGTGGGGCTGGCGCCGAGCCTGCCCTTGGATGCCCCGGGGAAGGGCGCCGGGGGATGGGCTGCCCCTGGCCAGGTCTGAGGGAGCGACCCAGCTCGGGGCTGTCGGGGGCAGAGAGAGAACCCCCCTCCGCCCTTTCCCTTCAGGTTCTTAGGGCTGGCCAAATCCTTCCCAAGACAGCTTGTCTGGAGAAAATCAGACCCAGCTGAAGAACATGTGTCCATGGGGGAAACCCGGGAAACTGAGTCTCCCCACACAATAGCAGAGATTCTCATCTTGCATCCTCTCCTGAGCTAATGACCAAGGTGGATGTCCCGGGTGGGCCTGTGGAATGGGAGAGGGGAGGAAGTCTATTGTCATGCAGAGGGACATGGAAAGACTTGTCTGAAGCTTATCCCCTGCACTGGAGTCAGGTCGGGAAGGGAAGGCACAGAGGGGAGCAGGAAGCGGCCTCTCTGTGGTGGGGCTGGCTCCGGGGCAGGCGTGGGGGTGATGGCTGGAAGTGGGATGGCGCGTGAGTTGGCACCAGCCAGCGGTAGAGGCAGAGACTCAGAGGTCATGGATCTCTCTCTCTGTCTCTGTCTCTCTCTCTCTCCCTCAGGGAGCTGAGGAGAGTAAGGTGGCTCCCCCTACCCACCTCACCTACCTCTCCATGGGCCCTTCTTTCTCTGGCCGCTCCGGGAGCCCTGCGGGCTTGGCTTCAACCCTCCACCCACAGCACAGGCCAAGGGCGCCTGCGCGACTGCCGGGGCCTAGGGCTGACCTCGGGGGTCCTCAGTGAATGCCCCGCCCTCCCTCCAGGCTCTGACACAGCTGCAGCTGTTCCTTTGCCGCCCTTCTGGACTTGGCTTCAGCTGTCTCCCTCCTCTCCCCCACTCCCACTCAGCTTGCAGGCCGCTTCCCTGCCTTGAAAGCATTGCTGTGGCCCTGAGGGCCACAGACCTACTGGGCTTCAAGCTCAAGGCTCTGCCTGGGCCTGCTGCTTCGGCCAGGGGCTCATTTCTTCCTGGAAAGACAAAGCCATGGCCTCACCCCACGCCTGCACTTTGCCACGGCAGGCAGCCCAGGTGTAGGAAAGGCTCTGTGGAGTCAGAAGTGCCGAGACAGGCAGATGGCACCAGAGGGTTTGGGGGCCAGGGCGTAACTGGGCTAGCCCCTCCTCCCGGAAGTCGGGGAGGCCCGGCCTTCCTAGTGCCCAGGCCACGGCTCCGGGGAGAAATCCGCCATGGAGGGCACGCGGGAGGCCCTCTGCCTGAGGTGGCAGGTGTCACGCCAGGGCCACTGCAAGCCTGGCTCGGCTTGCCTGCTTTCTCCAAAGGAGGCTGGCCGACCAGCCGAACCTGGCACCTGGGCCAGCCCCTTCCAAGGGGACGAGTTCCAGAGGATAGAGCCCTGGGGGCGGCTGCCAAGTCTCCTGGGGCGTGTGCTGGGCCCCCGTCAGAGGAGGAAGCAGCCTGGTAAACGGTGTGCCAGGCCTGAGATCTGGAGGCCTCCCACAGCCGGGTCCCTGTCCTGCCCAGGCCCCCCGAGGGAGGACGGTGGTCGGGCAGTGGCGAGCGGGGTGGGGCTGGCGCGGAGCCTGCCCTTGGATGACCCGGGGAAGGGCGCCGGGGGATGGGCTGCCCCTGGCCAGGTCTGAGGGAGCGACCCAGCTCCGGGCTGTCGGGGGCAGAGAGAGAACCCCCCTCCGCCCTTTCCCTTCAGGTTCTTAGGGCTGGCCAAATCCTTCCCAAGACAGCTTGTCTGGAGAAAATCAGACCCAGCTGAAGAACATGTGTCCATGGGGGAAACCCGGGAAACTGAGTCTCCCCACACAATAGCAGAGATTCTCATCTTGCATCCTCTCCTGAGCTAATGACCAAGGTGGATGTCCCGGGTGGGCCTGTGGAATGGGAGAGGGGAGGAAGTCTATTGTCATGCAGAGGGACATGGAAAGACTTGTCTGAAGCTTATCCCCTGCACTGGAGTCAGGTCGGGAAGGGAAGGCACAGAGGGGAGCAGGAAGCGGCCTCTCTGTGGTGGGGCTGGCTCCGGGGCAGGCGTGGGGGTGATGGCTGGAAGTGGGATGGCGCGTGAGTTGGCACCAGCCAGCGGTAGAGGCAGAGACTCAGAGGTCAAGGATCTCTCTCTCTGTCTCTGTCTCTCTCTCTCTCCCTCAGGGAGCTGAGGAGAGTAAGGTGGCTCCCCCTACCCACCTCACCTACCTCTCCATGGGCCCTTCTTTCTCTGGCCGCTCCGGGAGCCCTGCGGGCTTGGCTTCAACCCTCCACCCACAGCACAGGCCAAGGGCGCCTGCGCGACTGCCGGGGCCTAGGGCTGACCTCGGGGGTCCTCAGTGAATGCCCCGCCCTCCCTGCAGGCTCTGACACAGCTGCAGCTGTTCCTTTGCCGCCCTTCTGGACTTGGCTTCAGCTGTCTCCCTCCTCTCCCCCACTCCCACTCAGCTTGCAGGCCGCTTCCCTGCCTTGAAAGCATTGCTGTGGCCCTGAGGGCCACAGACCTACTGGGCTTCAAGCTCAAGGCTCTGCCTGGGCCTGCTGCTTCGGCCAGGGGCTCATTTCTTCCTGGAAAGACAAAGCCATGGCCTCACCCCACGCCTGCACTTTGCCACGGCAGGCAGCCCAGGTGTAGGAAAGGCTCTGTGGAGTCAGAAGTGCCGAGACAGGCAGATGGCACCAGAGGGTTTGGGGGCCAGGGCGTAACTGGGCTAGCCCCTCCTCCCGGAAGTCGGGGAGGCCCGGCCTTCCTAGTGCCCAGGCCACGGCTCCGGGGAGAAATCCGCCATGGAGGGCACGCGGGAGGCCCTCTGCCTGAGGTGGCAGGTGTCACGCCAGGGCCACTGCAAGCCTGGCTCGGCTTGCCTGCTTTCTCCAAAGGAGGCTGGCCGACCAGCCGAACCTGGCACCTGGGCCAGCCCCTTCCAAGGGGACGAGTTCCAGAGGATAGAGCCCTGGGGGCGGCTGCCAAGTCTCCTGGGGCGTGTGCTGGGCCCCCGTCAGAGGAGGAAGCAGCCTGGTAAACGGTGTGCCAGGCCTGAGATCTGGAGGCCTCCCACAGCCGGGTCCCTGTCCTGCCCAGGCCCCCCGAGGGAGGACGATGGTCGGGCAGTGGCGAGCGTGGTGGGGCTGGCGCCGAGCCTGCCCTTGGATGCCCCGGGGAAGGGCGCCGGGGGATGGGCTGCCCCTGGCCAGGTCTGAGGGAGCGACCCAGCTCGGGGCTGTCGGGGGCAGAGAGAGAACCCCCCTCCGCCCTTTCCCTTCAGGTTCTTAGGGCTGGCCAAATCCTTCCCAAGACAGCTTGTCTGGAGAAAATCAGACCCAGCTGAAGAACATGTGTCCATGGGGGAAACCCGGGAAACTGAGTCTCCCCACACAATAGCAGAGATTCTCATCTTGCATCCTCTCCTGAGCTAATGACCAAGGTGGATGTCCCGGGTGGGCCTGTGGAATGGGAGAGGGGAGGAAGTCTATTGTCATGCAGAGGGACATGGAAAGACTTGTCTGAAGCTTATCCCCTGCACTGGAGTCAGGTCGGGAAGGGAAGGCACAGAGGGGAGCAGGAAGCGGCCTCTCTGTGGTGGGGCTGGCTCCGGGGCAGGCGTGGGGGTGATGGCTGGAAGTGGGATGGCGCGTGAGTTGGCACCAGCCAGCGGTAGAGGCAGAGACTCAGAGGTCATGGATCTCTCTCTCTGTCTCTGTCTCTCTCTCTCTCCCTCAGGGAGCTGAGGAGAGTAAGGTGGCTCCCCCTACCCACCTCACCTACCTCTCCATGGGCCCTTCTTTCTCTGGCCGCTCCGGGAGCCCTGCGGGCTTGGCTTCAACCCTCCACCCACAGCACAGGCCAAGGGCGCCTGCGCGACTGCCGGGGCCTAGGGCTGACCTCGGGGGTCCTCAGTGAATGCCCCGCCCTCCCTCCAGGCTCTGACACAGCTGCAGCTGTTCCTTTGCCGCCCTTCTGGACTTGGCTTCAGCTGTCTCCCTCCTCTCCCCCACTCCCACTCAGCTTGCAGGCCGCTTCCCTGCCTTGAAAGCATTGCTGTGGCCCTGAGGGCCACAGACCTACTGGGCTTCAAGCTCAAGGCTCTGCCTGGGCCTGCTGCTTCGGCCAGGGGCTCATTTCTTCCTGGAAAGACAAAGCCATGGCCTCACCCCACGCCTGCACTTTGCCACGGCAGGCAGCCCAGGTGTAGGAAAGGCTCTGTGGAGTCAGAAGTGCCGAGACAGGCAGATGGCACCAGAGGGTTTGGGGGCCAGGGCGTAACTGGGCTAGCCCCTCCTCCCGGAAGTCGGGGAGGCCCGGCCTTCCTAGTGCCCAGGCCACGGCTCCGGGGAGAAATCCGCCATGGAGGGCACGCGGGAGGCCCTCTGCCTGAGGTGGCAGGTGTCACGCCAGGGCCACTGCAAGCCTGGCTCGGCTTGCCTGCTTTCTCCAAAGGAGGCTGGCCGACCAGCCGAACCTGGCACCTGGGCCAGCCCCTTCCAAGGGGACGAGTTCCAGAGGATAGAGCCCTGGGGGCGGCTGCCAAGTCTCCTGGGGCGTGTGCTGGGCCCCCGTCAGAGGAGGAAGCAGCCTGGTAAACGGTGTGCCAGGCCTGAGATCTGGAGGCCTCCCACAGCCGGGTCCCTGTCCTGCCCAGGCCCCCCGAGGGAGGACGGTGGTCGGGCAGTGGCGAGCGGGGTGGGGCTGGCGCGGAGCCTGCCCTTGGATGACCCGGGGAAGGGCGCCGGGGGATGGGCTGCCCCTGGCCAGGTCTGAGGGAGCGACCCAGCTCCGGGCTGTCGGGGGCAGAGAGAGAACCCCCCTCCGCCCTTTCCCTTCAGGTTCTTAGGGCTGGCCAAATCCTTCCCAAGACAGCTTGTCTGGAGAAAATCAGACCCAGCTGAAGAACATGTGTCCATGGGGGAAACCCGGGAAACTGAGTCTCCCCACACAATAGCAGAGATTCTCATCTTGCATCCTCTCCTGAGCTAATGACCAAGGTGGATGTCCCGGGTGGGCCTGTGGAATGGGAGAGGGGAGGAAGTCTATTGTCATGCAGAGGGACATGGAAAGACTTGTCTGAAGCTTATCCCCTGCACTGGAGTCAGGTCGGGAAGGGAAGGCACAGAGGGGAGCAGGAAGCGGCCTCTCTGTGGTGGGGCTGGCTCCGGGGCAGGCGTGGGGGTGATGGCTGGAAGTGGGATGGCGCGTGAGTTGGCACCAGCCAGCGGTAGAGGCAGAGACTCAGAGGTCATGGATCTCTCTCTCTGTCTCTGTCTCTCTCTCTCTCCCTCAGGGAGCTGAGGAGAGTAAGGTGGCTCCCCCTACCCACCTCACCTACCTCTCCATGGGCCCTTCTTTCTCTGGCCGCTCCGGGAGCCCTGCGGGCTTGGCTTCAACCCTCCACCCACAGCACAGGCCAAGGGCGCCTGCGCGACTGCCGGGGCCTAGGGCTGACCTCGGGGGTCCTCAGTGAATGCCCCGCCCTCCCTGCAGGCTCTGACACAGCTGCAGCTGTTCCTTTGCCGCCCTTCTGGACTTGGCTTCAGCTGTCTCCCTCCTCTCCCCCACTCCCACTCAGCTTGCAGGCCGCTTCCCTGCCTTGAAAGCATTGCTGTGGCCCTGAGGGCCACAGACCTACTGGGCTTCAAGCTCAAGGCTCTGCCTGGGCCTGCTGCTTCGGCCAGGGGCTCATTTCTTCCTGGAAAGACAAAGCCATGGCCTCACCCCACGCCTGCACTTTGCCACGGCAGGCAGCCCAGGTGTAGGAAAGGCTCTGTGGAGTCAGAAGTGCCGAGACAGGCAGATGGCACCAGAGGGTTTGGGGGCCAGGGCGTAACTGGGCTAGCCCCTCCTCCCGGAAGTCGGGGAGGCCCGGCCTTCCTAGTGCCCAGGCCACGGCTCCGGGGAGAAATCCGCCATGGAGGGCATGCGGGAGGCCCTCTGCCTGAGGTGGCAGGTGTCACGCCAGGGCCACTGCAAGCCTGGCTCGGCTTGCCTGCTTTCTCCAAAGGAGGCTGGCCGACCAGCCGAACCTGGCACCTGGGCCAGCCCCTTCCAAGGGGACGAGTTCCAGAGGATAGAGCCCTGGGGGCGGCTGCCAAGTCTCCTGGGGCGTGTGCTGGGCCCCCGTCAGAGGAGGAAGCAGCCTGGTAAACGGTGTGCCAGGCCTGAGATCTGGAGGCCTCCCACAGCCGGGTCCCTGTCCTGCCCAGGCCCCCCGAGGGAGGACGGTGGTTGGGCAGTGGCGAGCGGGGTGGGGCTGGCGCCGAGCCTGCCCTTGGATGACCCGGGGAAGGGCGCCGGGGGATGGGCTGCCCCTGGCCAGGTCTGAGGGAGCGACCCAGCTCCGGGCTGTCGGGGGCAGAGAGAGAACCCCCCTCCGCCCTTTCCCTTCAGGTTCTTAGGGCTGGCCAAATCCTTCCCAAGACAGCTTGTCTGGAGAAAATCAGACCCAGCTGAAGAACATGTGTCCATGGGGGAAACCCGGGAAACTGAGTCTCCCCACACAATAGAAGAGATTCTCATCTTGCATCCTCTCCTGAGCTAATGACCAAGGTGGATGTCCCGGGTGGGCCTGTGGAATGGGAGAGGGGAGGAAGTCTATTGTCATGCAGAGGGACATGGAAAGACTTGTCTGAAGCTTATCCCCTGCACTGGAGTCAGGTCGGGAAGGGAAGGCACAGAGGGGAGCAGGAAGCGGCCTCTCTGTGGTGGGGCTGGCTCCGGGGCAGGCGTGGGGGTGATGGCTGGAAGTGGGATGGCGCGTGAGTTGGCACCAGCCAGCGGTAGAGGCAGAGACTCAGAGGTCATGGATCTCTCTCTCTGTCTCTGTCTCTCTCTCTCTCCCTCAGGGAGCTGAGGAGAGTAAGGTGGCTCCCCCTACCCACCTCACCTACCTCTCCATGGGCCCTTCTTTCTCTGGCCGCTCTGGGAGCCCTGCGGGCTTGGCTTCAACCCTCCACCCACAGCACAGGCCAAGGGCGCCTGCGCGAATGCCGGGGCCTAGGGCTGACCTCGGGGGTCCTCAGTGAATGCCCCGCCCTCCCTCCAGGCTCTGACACAGCTGCAGCTGTTCCTTTGCCGCCCTTCTGGACTTGGCTTCAGCTGTCTCCCTCCTCTCCCCCACTCCCACTCAGCTTGCAGGCCGCTTCCCTGCCTTGAAAGCATTGCTGTGGCCCTGAGGGCCACAGACCTACTGGGCTTCAAGCTCAAGGCTCTGCCTGGGCCTGCTGCTTCGGCCAGGGGCTCATTTCTTCCTGGAAAGACAAAGCCATGGCCTCACCCCACGCCTGCACTTTGCCACGGCAGGCAGCCCAGGTGTAGGAAAGGCTCTGTGGAGTCAGAAGTGCCGAGACAGGCAGATGGCACCAGAGGGTTTGGGGGCCAGGGCGTAACTGGGCTAGCCCCTCCTCCCGGAAGTCGGGGAGGCCCGGCCTTCCTAGTGCCCAGGCCACGGCTCCGGGGAGAAATCCGCCATGGAGGGCACGCGGGAGGCCCTCTGCCTGAGGTGGCAGGTGTCACGCCAGGGCCACTGCAAGCCTGGCTCGGCTTGCCTGCTTTCTCCAAAGGAGGCTGGCCGACCAGCCGAACCTGGCACCTGGGCCAGCCCCTTCCAAGGGGACGAGTTCCAGAGGATAGAGCCCTGGGGGCGGCTGCCAAGTCTCCTGGGGCGTGTGCTGGGCCCCCGTCAGAGGAGGAAGCAGCCTGGTAAACGGTGTGCCAGGCCTGAGATCTGGAGGCCTCCCACAGCCGGGTCCCTGTCCTGCCCAGGCCCCCCGAGGGAGGACGGTGGTCGGGCAGTGGCGAGCGTGGTGGGGCTGGCGCGGAGCCTGCCCTTGGATGACCCGGGGAAGGGCGCCGGGGGATGGGCTGCCCCTGGCCAGGTCTGAGGGAGCGACCCAGCTCCGGGCTGTCGGGGGCAGAGAGAGAACCCCCCTCCGCCCTTTCCCTTCAGGTTCTTAGGGCTGGCCAAATCCTTCCCAAGACAGCTTGTCTGGAGAAAATCAGACCCAGCTGAAGAACATGTGTCCATGGGGGAAACCCGGGAAACTGAGTCTCCCCACACAATAGCAGAGATTCTCATCTTGCATCCTCTCCTGAGCTAATGACCAAGGTGGATGTCCCGGGTGGGCCTGTGGAATGGGAGAGGGGAGGAAGTCTATTGTCATGCAGAGGGACATGGAAAGACTTGTCTGAAGCTTATCCCCTGCACTGGAGTCAGGTCGGGAAGGGAAGGCACAGAGGGGAGCAGGAAGCGGCCTCTCTGTGGTGGGGCTGGCTCCGGGGCAGGCGTGGGGGTGATGGCTGGAAGTGGGATGGCGCGTGAGTTGGCACCAGCCAGCGGTAGAGGCAGAGACTCAGAGGTCATGGATCTCTCTCTCTGTCTCTGTCTCTCTCTCTCTCCCTCAGGGAGCTGAGGAGAGTAAGGTGGCTCCCCCTACCCACCTCACCTACCTCTCCATGGGCCCTTCTTTCTCTGGCCGCTCCGGGAGCCCTGCGGGCTTGGCTTCAACCCTCCACCCACAGCACAGGCCAAGGGCGCCTGCGCGACTGCCGGGGCCTAGGGCTGACCTCGGGGGTCCTCAGTGAATGCCCCGCCCTCCCTCCAGGCTCTGACACAGCTACAGCTGTTCCTTTGCCGCCCTTCTGGACTTGGCTTCAGCTGTCTCCCTCCTCTCCCCCACTCCCACTCAGCTTGCAGGCCGCTTCCCTGCCTTGAAAGCATTGCTGTGGCCCTGAGGGCCACAGACCTACTGGGCTTCAAGCTCAAGGCTCTGCCTGGGCCTGCTGCTTCGGCCAGGGGCTCATTTCTTCCTGGAAAGACAAAGCCATGGCCTCACCCCACGCCTGCACTTTGCCACGGCAGGCAGCCCAGGTGTAGGAAAGGCTCTGTGGAGTCAGAAGTGCCGAGACAGGCAGATGGCACCAGAGGGTTTGGGGGCCAGGGCGTAACTGGGCTAGCCCCTCCTCCCGGAAGTCGGGGAGGCCCGGCCTTCCTAGTGCCCAGGCCACGGCTCCGGGGAGAAATCCGCCATGGAGGGCATGCGGGAGGCCCTCTGCCTGAGGTGGCAGGTGTCACGCCAGGGCCACTGCAAGCCTGGCTCGGCTTGCCTGCTTTCTCCAAAGGAGGCTGGCCGACCAGCCGAACCTGGCACCTGGGCCAGCCCCTTCCAAGGGGACGAGTTCCAGAGGATAGAGCCCTGGGGGCGGCTGCCAAGTCTCCTGGGGCGTGTGCTGGGCCCCCGTCAGAGGAGGAAGCAGCCTGGTAAACGGTGTGCCAGGCCTGAGATCTGGAGGCCTCCCACAGCCGGGTCCCTGTCCTGCCCAGGCCCCCCGAGGGAGGACGGTGGTCGGGCAGTGGCGAGCGGGGTGGGGCTGGCGCCGAGCCTGCCCTTGGATGACCCGGGGAAGGGCGCCGGGGGATGGGCTGCCCCTGGCCAGGTCTGAGGGAGCGACCCAGCTCCGGGCTGTCGGGGGCAGAGAGAGAACCCCCCTCCGCCCTTTCCCTTCAGGTTCTTAGGGCTGGCCAAATCCTTCCCAAGACAGCTTGTCTGGAGAAAATCAGACCCAGCTGAAGAACATGTGTCCATGGGGGAAACCCGGGAAACTGAGTCTCCCCACACAATAGAAGAGATTCTCATCTTGCATCCTCTCCTGAGCTAATGACCAAGGTTGATGTCCCGGGTGGGCCTGTGGAATGGGAGAGGGGAGGAAGTCTATTGTCATGCAGAGGGACATGGAAAGACTTGTCTGAAGCTTATCCCCTGCACTGGAGTCAGGTCGGGAAGGGAAGGCACAGAGGGGAGCAGGAAGCGGCCTCTCTGTGGTGGGGCTGGCTCCGGGGCAGGCGTGGGGGTGATGGCTGGAAGTGGGATGGCGCGTGAGTTGGCACCAGCCAGCGGTAGAGGCAGAGACTCAGAGGTCATGGATCTCTCTCTCTGTCTCTGTCTCTCTCTCTCTCCCTCAGGGAGCTGAGGAGAGTAAGGTGGCTCCCCCTACCCACCTCACCTACCTCTCCATGGGCCCTTCTTTCTCTGGCCGCTCCGGGAGCCCTGCGGGCTTGGCTTCAACCCTCCACCCACAGCACAGGCCAAGGGCGCCTGCGCGACTGCCGGGGCCTAGGGCTGACCTCGGGGGTCCTCAGTGAATGCCCCGCCCTCCCTCCAGGCTCTGACACAGCTGCAGCTGTTCCTTTGCCGCCCTTCTGGACTTGGCTTCAGCTGTCTCCCTCCTCTCCCCCACTCCCATTCAGCTTGCAGGCCGCTTCCCTGCCTTGAAAGCATTGCTGTGGCCCTGAGGGCCACAGACCTACTGGGCTTCAAGCTCAAGGCTCTGCCTGGGCCTGCTGCTTCGGCCAGGGGCTCATTTCTTCCTGGAAAGACAAAGCCATGGCCTCACCCCACGCCTGCACTTTGCCACGGCAGGCAGCCCAGGTGTAGGAAAGGCTCTGTGGAGTCAGAAGTGCCGAGACATGCAGATGGCACCAGAGGGTTTGGGGGCCAGGGCGTAACTGGGCTAGCCCCTCCTCCCGGAAGTCGGGGAGGCCCGGCCTTCCTAGTGCCCAGGCCACGGCTCCGGGGAGAAATCCGCCATGGAGGGCACGCGGGAGTCCCTCTGCCTGAGGTGGCAGGTGTCACGCCAGGGCCACTGCAAGCCTGGCTCGGCTTGCCTGCTTTCTCCAAAGGAGGCTGGCCGACCAGCCGAACCTGGCACCTGGGCCAGCCCCTTCCAAGGGGACGAGTTCCAGAGGATAGAGCCCTGGGGGCGGCTGCCAAGTCTCCTGGGGCGTGTGCTGGGCCCCCGTCAGAGGAGGAAGCAGCCTGGTAAACGGTGTGCCAGGCCTGAGATCTGGAGGCCTCCCACAGCCGGGTCCCTGTCCTGCCCAGGCCCCCCGAGGGAGGACGATGGTTGGGCAGTGGCGAGCGTGGTGGGGCTGGCGCCGAGCCTGCCCTTGGATGCCCCGGGGAAGGGCGCCGGGGGATGGGCTGCCCCTGGGCAGGTCTGATGGAGCGACCCAGCTCGGGGCTGTCGGGGGCAGAGAGAGAACCCCCCTCCGCCCTTTCCCTTCAGGTTCTTAGGGCTGGCCAAATCCTTCCCAAGACAGCTTGTCTGGAGAAAATCAGACCCAGCTGAAGAACATGTGTCCATGGGGGAAACCCGGGAAACTGAGTCTCCCCACACAATAGCAGAGATTCTCATCTTGCATCCTCTCCTGAGCTAATGACCAAGGTGGATGTCCCGGGTGGGCCTGTGGAATGGGAGAGGGGAGGAAGTCTATTGTCATGCAGAGGGACATGGAAAGACTTGTCTGAAGCTTATCCCCTGCACTGGAGTAAGGTCGGGAAGGGAAGGCACAGAGGGGAGCAGGAAGAGGCCTCTGTGTGGTGGGGCTGGCTCCGGGGCAGGCGTGGGGGTGATGGCTGGAAGTGGGATGGCGCGTGAGTTGGCACCAGCCAGCGGTAGAGGCAGAGACTCAGAGGTCATGGATCTCTCTCTCTGTCTCTGTCTCTCTCTCTCTCCCTCAGCGAGCTGAGGAGAGTAAGGTGGCTCCCCCTACCCACCTCGCCTACCTCTCCATGGGCCCTTCATTCTCTGGCCGCTCCGGGAGCCCTGCGGGCTTGGCTTCAACCCTCCACCCACCGCACAGGCCAAGGGCGCCTGCGCGACCGCAGGGGCCTAGGGCTGAACTCGGGGGTCCTTAGTGAATACCCGCCCTCCCTCCAGGCTCTGACACAGCTGCAGCTGTTCCTTTGCCGCCCTTCTGGACTTGGCTTCAGCTGTCTCCCTCCCCTCCCCCACTCCCACTCAGCTTGCAGGCCGCTTCCCTGCCTTGAAAGCATTGCTGTGGCCCTGAGGGCCACAGACCTACTGGGCTTCAAGCTCAAGGCTCTGCCTGGGCCTGCTGCTTAGGCCAGGGGCTCATTTCTTCCTGGAAAGACAAAGCCATGGCCTCACCCCACGCCTGCACTTTGCCACGGCAGGCAGCCCAGGTGTAGGAAAGGCTCTGTGGAGTCAGAAGTGCCGAGACAGGCAGATGGCACCAGAGGGTTTGGGGGCCAGGGCGTAACTGGGCTAGCCCCTCCTCCCGGAAGTCGGGGAGGCCCGGCCTTCCTAGTGCCCAGGCCACGGCTCCGGGGAGAAATCCGCCATGGAGGGCACGCGGGAGGCCCTCTGCCTGAGGTGGCAGGTGTCACGCCAGGGCCACTGCAAGCCTGGCTCGGCTTGCCTGCTTTCTCCAAAGGAGGCTGGCCGACCAGCCGAACCTGGCACCTGGGCCAGCCCCTTCCAAGGGGACGAGTTCCAGAGGATAGAGCCCTGGGGGCGGCTGCCAAGTCTCCTGGGGCGTGTGCTGGGCCCCCGTCAGAGGAGGAAGCAGCCTGGTAAACGGTGTGCCAGGCCTGAGATCTGGAGGCCTCCCACAGCCGGGTCCCTGTCCTGCCCAGGCCCCCCGAGGGAGGACGATTGTCGGGCAGTGGCGAACGTGGTGGGGCTGGCGCCGAGCCTGCCCTTGGATGCCCCGGGGAAGGGCGCCGGGGGATGGGCTGCCCCTGGGCAGGTCTGAGGGAGCGACCCAGCTCGGGGCTGTCGGGGGCAGAGAGAGAACCCCCCTCCGCCCTTTCCCTTCAGGTTCTTAGGGCTGGCCAAATCCTTCCCAAGACAGCTTGTCTGGAGAAAATCAGACCCAGCTGAAGAACATGTGTCCATGGGGGAAACCCGGGAAACTGAGTCTCCCCACACAATAGCAGAGATTCTCATCTTGCATCCTCTCCTGAGCTAATGACCAAGGTGGATGTCCCGGGTGGGCCTGTGGAATGGGAGAGGGGAGGAAGTCTATTGTCATGCAGAGGGACATGGAAAGACTTGTCTGAAGCTTATCCCCTGCACTGGAGTCAGGTCGGGAAGGGAAGGCACAGAGGGGAGCAGGAAGCGGCCTCTCTGTGATGGGGCTGGCTCTGGGGCAGGCGTGGGGGTGATGGCTGGAAGTGGGATGGCACGTGAGTTGGCACCAGCCAGCGGTAGAGGCAGAGACTCAGAGGTCATGGATCTCTCTCTCTGTCTCTGTCTCTCTCTCTCTCCCTCAGGGAGCTGAGGAGAGTAAGGTGGCTCCCCCTACCCACCTCGCCTACCTCTCCAAGGGCCCTTCTTTCTCTGGCCGCTCCGGGAGCCCTGCGGGCTTGGCTTCAACCCCCCACCCACCGCACAGGCCAAGGGCGCCTGCGCGACCGCCAGGGCATAGGGCTGACCTCGGGGGTCCTCAGTGAATGCCCCGCCCTCCCTCCAGGCTCTGACCTAGCTGCAGCTGTTCCTTTGCCGTCCTTCTGGACTGGGCTTCAGCTGTCTCCCTCCCCTCCCCCACTCCCACTCAGCTTGCAGGCAGCTTCCCTGCCTTGAAAGCATTGCTGTGGCCCTGAGGGCCACAGACCTACTGGGCTTCAAGCTCAAGGCTCTGCCTGGGGCTGCTGCTTCGGCCAGGGGCTCATTTCTTCCTGGAAAGACAAAGCCATGGCCTCACCCCACGCCTGCACTTTGCCAAGGCAGGCAGCCCAGGTGTAGGAAAGGCTCTGTGGAGTCAGAAGTGCCGAGACAGGCAGATGGCACCAGAGGGTGTGGGGGCCAGGGCGTAACTGGGCTAGCCCCTCCTCCCGGAAGTCGGGGAGGCCCGGCCTTCCTAGTGCCCAGGCCACGGCTCCGGGGAGAAATCCGCCATGGAGGGCACGCGGGAGGCCCTCTGCCTGAGGTGGCAGGTGTCACGCCAGGGCCACTGCAAGCCTGGCTCGGCTTGCCTGCTTTCTCCAAAGGAGGCTGGCCGACCAGCCGAACCTGGCACCTGGGCCAGCCCCTTCCAAGGGGACGAGTTCCAGAGGATAGAGCCCTGGGGGCGGCTGCCAAGTCTCCTGGGGCGTGTGCTGGGCCCCCGTCAGAGGAGGAAGCAGCCTGGTAAACGGTGTGCCAGGCCTGAGATCTGGAGGCCTCCCACAGCCGGGTCCCTGTCCTGCCCAGGCCCCCCGAGGGAGGACGATGGTCGGGCAGTGGCGAACGTGGTGGGGCTGGCGCCGAGCCTGCCCTTGGATGCCCCGGGGAAGGGCGCCGGGGGATGTGCTGCCCCTGGCCAGGTCTGAGGGAGCGACCCAGCTCGGGGCTGTCGGGGGCAGAGAGAGAACCCCCCTCCGCCCTTTCCCTTCAGGTTCTTAGGGCTGGCCAAATCCTTCCCAAGACAGCTTGTCTGGAGAAAATCAGACCCAGCTGAAGAACATGTGTCCATGGGGGAAACCCGGGAAACTGAGTCTCCCCACACAATAGCAGAGATTCTCATCTTGCATCCTCTCCTGAGCTAATGACCAAGGTGGATGTCCCGGGTGGGCCTGTGGAATGGGAGAGGGGAGGAAGTCTATTGTCATGCAGAGGGACATGGAAAGACTTGTCTGAAGCTTATCCCCTGCACTGGAGTCAGGTCAGGAAGGGAAGGCACAGAGGGGAGCAGGAAGCGGCCTCTCTGTGGTGGGGCTGGCTCCGGGGCAGGCGTGGGGGAGATGGCTGGAAGTGGGATGGCGCGTGAGTTGGCACCAGCCAGCGGTAGAGGCAGAGACTCAGAGGTCATGGATCTCTCTCTCTGTCTCTGTCTCTCTCTCTCTCCCTCAGGGAGCTGAGGAGAGTAAGGTGGCTCCCCCTACCCACCTCGCCTACCTCTCCAAGGGCCCTTCTTTCTCTGGCCGCTCCGGGAGCCCTGCGGGCTTGGCTTCAACCCCCCACCCACCGCACAGGCCAAGGGTGCCTGCGCGACCGCCGGGGCCTAGGGCTGACATCGGGGGTCCTCAGTGAATGCCCCGCCCTCCCTCCAGGCTCTGACCCAGCTGCAGCTGTTCCTTTGCCGCCCTTCTGGACTGGGCTTCAGCTGTCTCCCTGCCCTCCCCCACTCCCACTCAGCTTGCAGGCCGCTTCCCTGCCTTGAAAGCATTGCTCTGGCCCTGAGGGCCACAGACCTACTGGGCTTCAAGCTCAAGGCTCTGCCTGGGCCTGCTGCTTCGGCCAGGGGCTCATTTCTTCCTGGAAAGACAAAGCCATGGCCTCACCCCACGCCTGCACTTTGCCACGGCAGGCAGCCCAGGTGTAGGAAAGGCTCTGTGGAGTCTGAAGTGCCGAGACAGGCAGATGGCACCAGAGGGTTTGGGGGCCAGGGCGTAACTGGGCTAGCCCCTCCTCCCGGAAGTCGGGGAGGCCAGGCCTTCCTAGTGCCCAGGCCACGGCTCCGGGGAGAAATCCGCCATGGAGGGCACGCGGGAGGCCCTCTGCCTGAGGTGGCAGGTGTCACGCCAGGGCCACTGCAAGCCTGGCTCGGCTTGCCTGCTTTCTCCAAAGGAGGCTGGCCGACCAGCCGAACCTGGCACCTGGGCCAGCCCCTTCCAAGGGGACGAGTTCCAGAGGATAGAGCCCTGGGGGCGGCTGCCAAGTCTCCTGGGGCGTGTGCTGGGCCCCCGTCAGAGGAGGAAGCAGCCTGGTAAACGGTGTGCCAGGCCTGAGATCTGGAGGCCTCCCACAGCCGGGTCCCTGTCCTGCCCAGGCCCCCCGAGGGAGGACGATGGTCGGGCAGTGGCGAGCGTGGTGGGGCTGGCGCCGAGCCTGCCCTTGGATGCCCCGGGGAAGGGCGCCGGGGGATGGGCTGCCCCTGGCCAGGTCTGAGGGAGCGACCCAGCTCGGGGCTGTCGGGGGCAGAGAGAGAACCCCCCTCCGCCCTTTCCCTTCAGGTTCTTAGGGTTGGCCAAATCCTTCCCAAGACAGCTTGTCTGGAGAAAATCAGACCCAGCTGAAGAACATGTGTCCATGGGGGAAACCCGGGAAACTGAGTCTCCCCACACAATAGCAGAGATTCTCATCTTGCATCCTCTCCTGAGCTAATGACCAAGGTGGATGTCCCGGGTGGGCCTGTGGAATGGGAGAGGGGAGGAAGTCTATTGTCATGCAGAGGGACATGGAAAGACTTGTCTGAAGCTTATCCCCTGCACTGGAGTCAGGTCGGGAAGGGAAGGCACAGAGGGGAGCAGGAAGCGGCCTCTCTGTGGTGGGGCTGGCTCCGGGGCAGGCGTGGGGGTGATGGCTGGAAGTGGGATGGCGCGTGAGTTGGCACCAGCCAGCGGTAGAGGCAGAGACTCAGAGGTCATGGATCTCTCTCTCTGTCTCTGTCTCTCTCTCTCTCCCTCAGGGAGCTGAGGAGAGTAAGGTGGCTCCCCCTACCCACCTCACCTACCTCTCCATGGGCCCTTCTTTCTCTGGCCGCTCCGGGAGCCCTGCGGGCTTGGCTTCAACCCTCCACCCACAGCACAGGCCAAGGGCGCCTGCACGACTGCCAGGGCCTAGGGCTGACCTCGGGGGTCCTCAGTGAATGCCCCGCCCTCCCTCCAGGCTCTGACACAGCTGCAGCTGTTCCTTTGCCGCCCTTCTGGACTTGGCTTCAGCTGTCTCCCTCCTCTCCCCCACTCCCACTCAGCTTGCAGGCCGCTTCCCTGCCTTGAAAGCATTGCTGTGGCCCTGAGGGCCACAGACCTACTGGGCTTCAAGCTCAAGGCTCTGCCTGGGCCTGCTGCTTCGGCCAGGGGCTCATTTCTTCCTGGAAAGACAAAGCCATGGCCTCACCCCACGCCTGCACTTTGCCACGGCAGGCAGCCCAGGTGTAGGAAAGGCTCTGTGGAGTCAGAAGTGCCGAGACAGGCAGATGGCACCAGAGGGTTTGGGGGCCAGGGCGTAACTGGGCTAGCCCCTCCTCCCGGAAGTCGGGGAGGCCCGGCCTTCCTAGTGCCCAGGCCACGGCTCCGGGGAGAAATCCGCCATGGAGGGCACGCGGGAGGCCCTCTGCCTGAGGTGGCAGGTGTCACGCCAGGGCCACTGCAAGCCTGGCTCGGCTTGCCTGCTTTCTCCAAAGGAGGCTGGCCGACCAGCCGAACCTGGCACCTGGGCCAGCCCCTTCCAAGGGGACGAGTTCCAGAGGATAGAGCCCTGGGGGCGGCTGCCAAGTCTCCTGGGGCGTGTGCTGGGCCCCCGTCAGAGGAGGAAGCAGCCTGGTAAACGGTGTGCCAGGCCTGAGATCTGGAGGCCTCCCACAGCCGGGTCCCTGTCCTGCCCAGGCCCCCCGAGGGAGGACGGTGGTCGGGCAGTGGCGAGCGGGGTGGGGCTGGCGCCGAGCCTGCCCTTGGATGACCCGGGGAAGGGCGCCGGGGGATGGGCTGCCCCTGGCCAGGTCTGAGGGAGCGACCCAGCTCCGGGCTGTCGGGGGCAGAGAGAGAACCCCCCTCCGCCCTTTCCCTTCAGGTTCTTAGGGCTGGCCAAATCCTTCCCAAGACAGCTTGTCTGGAGAAAATCAGACCCAGCTGAAGAACATGTGTCCATGGGGGAAACCCGGGAAACTGAGTCTCCCCACACAATAGCAGAGATTCTCATCTTGCATCCTCTCCTGAGCTAATGACCAAGGTGGATGTCCCGGGTGGGCCTGTGGAATGGGAGAGGGGAGGAAGTCTATTGTCATGCAGAGGGACATGGAAAGACTTGTCTGAAGCTTATCCCCTGCACTGGAGTCAGGTCGGGAAGGGAAGGCACAGAGGGGAGCAGGAAGCGGCCTCTCTGTGGTGGGGCTGGCTCCGGGGCAGGCGTGGGGGTGATGGCTGGAAGTGGGATGGCGCGTGAGTTGGCACCAGCCAGCGGTAGAGGCAGAGACTCAGAGGTCATGGATCTCTCTCTCTGTCTCTGTCTCTCTCTCTCTCCCTCAGGGAGCTGAGGAGAGAAAGGCGGCTCCCCCTACCCACCTCGCCTACCTCTCCAAGGGCCCTTCTTTCTCTGGCCGCTCCGGGAGCCCTGGGGGCTCTGCTTCAACCCCCCACCCACCGCACAGGCCAATGGCGCCTGCGCGACCGCCAGGGCATAGGGCTGACCTCGGGGGTCCTCAGTGAATGCCCTGCCCTCCCTCCAGGCTCTGACCCAGCTGCAGCTGTTCCTTTGCCGCCCTTCTGGACTAGGCTTCAGCTGTCTCCCTCCCCTCCCCCACTCCCACTCAGCTTGCAGGCCGCTTCCCTGCCTTGAAAGCATTGCTGTGGCCCTGAGGGCCACAGACCTACTGGGCTTCAAGCTCAAGGCTCTGCCTGGGCCTGCTGCTTCGGCCAGGGGCTCATTTCTTCCTGGAAAGACAAAGCCATGGCCTCACCCCACGCCTGCACTTTGCCACGGCAGGCAGCCCAGGTGTAGGAAAGGCTCTGTGGAGTCAGAAGTGCCGAGACAGGCAGATGGCACCAGAGGGTTTGGGGGCCAGGGCGTAACTGGGCTAGCCCCTCCTCCCGGAAGTCGGGGAGGCCCGGCCTTCCTAGTGCCCAGGCCACGGCTCCGGGGAGAAATCCGCCATGGAGGGCACGCGGGAGGCCCTCTGCCTGAGGTGGCAGGTGTCACACCAGGGCCACTGCAAGCCTGGCTCGGCTTGCCTGCTTTCTCCAAAGGAGGCTGGCCGACCAGCCGAACCTGGCACCTGGGCCAGCCCCTTCCAAGGGGAGGAGTTCCAGAGGATAGAGCCCTGGGGGCGGCTGCCAAGTCTCCTGGGGCGTGTGCTGGGCCCCCGTCAGAGGAGGAAGCAGCCTGGTAAACGGTGTGCCAGGCCTGAGATCTGGAGGCCTCCCACAGCCGGGTCCCTGTCCTGCCCAGGCCCCCCGAGGGAGGACGATGGTCGGGCAGTGGCGAACGTGGTGGGGCTGGCGCCGAGCCTGCCCTTGGATGCCCCGGGGAAGGGCGCCAGGGGATGGGCTGCCCCTGGCCAGGTCTGAGGGAGCGACCCAGCTCGGGGCTGTCGGGGGCAGAGAGAGAACCCCCCTCCGCCCTTTCCCTTCAGGTTCTTAGGGCTGGCCAAATCCTTCCCAAGACAGCTTGTCTGGAGAAAATCAGACCCAGCTGAAGAACATGTGTCCATGGGGGAAACCCGGGAAACTGAGTCTCCCCACACAATAGCAGAGATTCTCATCTTGCATCCTCTCCTGAGCTAATGACCAAGGTGGATGTCCCGGGTGGGCCTGTGGAATGGGAGAGGGGAGGAAGTCTATTGTCATGCAGAGGGACATGGAAAGACTTGTCTGAAGCTTATCCCCTGCACTGGAGTCAGGTCGGGAAGGGAAGGCACAGAGGGGAGCAGGAAGCGGCCTCTCTGTGGTGGGGCTGGCTCCGGGGCAGGCGTGGGGGTGATGGCTGGAAGTGGGATGGCGCGTGAGTTGGCACCAGCCAGCGGTAGAGGCAGAGACTCAGAGGTCATGGATCTCTCTCTCTGTCTCTGTCTCTCTCTCTCTCCCTCAGGGAGCTGAGGAGAGTAAGGTGGCTCCCCCTACCCACCTCGCCTACCTCTCCAAGGGCCCTTCTTTCTCTGGCCGCTCCGGGAGCCCTGCGGGCTTGGCTTCAACCCCCCACCCACCGCACAGGCCAAGGGCGCCTGCGCGACCGCCGGGGCCTAGGGATGACCTCGGGGGTCCTCAGTGAATGCCCCGCCCTCCCTCCAGGCTCTGACCCAGCTGCAGCTGTTCCTTTGCCGCCCTTATGGACTCGGCTTCAGCTGTCTCCCTCCCCTCCCCCACTCCCACTCAGCTTGCAGGCCGCTTCCCTGCCTTGAAAGCATTGCTCTGGCCCTGAGGGCCACAGACCTACTGGGCTTCAAGCTCAAGGCTCTGCCTGGGCCTGCTGCTTCGGCCAGGGGCTCATTTCTTCCTGGAAAGACAAAGCCATGGCCTCACCCCACGCCTGCACTTTGCCACGGCAGGCAGCCCAGGTGTAGGAAAGGCTCTGTGGAGTCTGAAGTGCCGAGACAGGCAGATGGCACCAGAGGGTTTGGGGGCCAGGGCGTAACTGGGCTAGCCCCTCCTCCCGGAAGTCGGGGAGGCCAGGCCTTCCTAGTGCCCAGGCCACGGCTCCGGGGAGAAATCCGCCATGGAGGGCACGCGGGAGGCCCTCTGCCTGAGGTGGCAGGTGTCACGCCAGGGCCACTGCAAGCCTGGCTCGGCTTGCCCGCTTTCTCCAAAGGAGGCTGGCCGACCAGCCGAACCTGGCACCTGGGCCAGCCCCTTCCAAGGGGACGAGTTCCAGAGGATAGAGCCCTGGGGGCGGCTGCCAAGTCTCCTGGGGCGTGTGCTGGGCCCCCGTCAGAGGAGGAAGCAGCCTGGTAAACGGTGTGCCAGGCCTGAGATCTGGAGGCCTCCCACAGCCGGGTCCCTGTCCTGCCCAGGCCCCCCGAGGGAGGACGATGGTCGGGCAGTGGCGAGCGTGGTGGGGCTGGCGCTGAGCCTGCCCTTGGATGCCCCGGGGAAGGGCGCCGGGGGATGGGCTGCCCCTGGCCAGGTCTGAGGGAGCGACCCAGCTCGGGGCTGTCGGGGGCAGAGAGAGAACCCCCCTCCGCCCTTTCCCTTCAGGTTCTTAGGGCTGGCCAAATCCTTCCCAAGACAGCTTGTCTGGAGAAAATCAGACCCAGCTGAAGAACATGTGTCCATGGGGGAAACCCGGGAAACTGAGTCTCCCCACACAATAGCAGAGATTCTCATCTTGCATCCTCTCCTGAGCTAATGACCAAGGTGGATGTCCCGGGTGGGCCTGTGGAATGGGAGAGGGGAGGAAGTCTATTGTCATGCAGAGGGACATGGAAAGACTTGTCTGAAGCTTATCCCCTGCACTGGAGTCAGGTCGGGAAGGGAAGGCACAGAGGGGAGCAGGAAGCGGCCTCTCTGTGGTGGGGCTGGCTCCGGGGCAGGCGTGGGGGTGATGGCTGGAAGTGGGATGGCGCGTGAGTTGGCACCAGCCAGCGGTAGAGGCAGAGACTCAGAGGTCATGGATCTCTCTCTCTGTCTCTGTCTCTCTCTCTCTCCCTCAGGGAGCTGAGGAGAGTAAGGTGGCTCCCCCTACCCACCTCGCCTACCTCTCCAAGGGCCCTTCTTTCTCTGGCCGCTCCGGGAGCCCTGCGGGCTTGGCTTCAACGCCCCACCCACCGCACAGGCCAAGGGTGCCTGCGCGACCGCCGGGGCCTAGGGCTGACATCGGGGGTCCTCAGTGAATGCCCCGCCCTCCCTCCAGGCTCTGACCCAGCTGCAGCTGTTCCTTTGCCGCCCTTCTGGACTGGGCTTCAGCTGTCTCCCTCCCCTCCCCCACTCCCACTCAGCTTGCAGGCCGCTTCCCTGCCTTGAAAGCATTGCTCTGGCCCTGAGGGCCACAGACCTACTGGGCTTCAAGCTCAAGGCTCTGCCTGGGCCTGCTGCTTCGGCCAGGGGCTCATTTCTTCCTGGAAAGACAAAGCCATGGCCTCACCCCACGCCTGCACTTTGCCACGGCAGGCAGCCCAGGTGTAGGAAAGGCTCTGTGGAGTCTGAAGTGCCGAGACAGGCAGATGGCACCAGAGGGTTTGGGGGCCAGGGCGTAACTGGGCTAGCCCCTCCTCCCGGAAGTCGGGGAGGCCAGGCCTTCCTAGTGCCCAGGCCACGGCTCCGGGGAGAAATCCGCCATGGAGGGCACGCGGGAGGCCCTCTGCCTGAGGTGGCAGGTGTCACGCCAGGGCCACTGCAAGCCTGGCTCGGCTTGCCTGCTTTCTCCAAAGGAGGCTCGCCGACCAGCCGAACCTGGCACCTGGGCCAGCCCCTTCCAAGGGGACGAGTTCCAGAGGATAGAGCCCTGGGGGCGGCTGCCAAGTCTCCTGGGGCGTGTGCTGGGCCCCCGTCAGAGGAGGAAGCAGCCTGGTAAACGGTGTGCCAGGCCTGAGATCTGGAGGCCTCCCACAGCCGGGTCCCTGTCCTGCCCAGGCCCCCCGAGGGAGGACGATGGTCGGGCAGTGGCGAGCGTGGTGGGGCTGGCGCCGAGCCTGCCCTTGGATGCCCCGGGGAAGGGCGCCGGGGGATGGGCTGCCCCTGGCCAGGTCTGAGGGAGCGACCCAGCTCGGGGCTGTCGGGGGCAGAGAGAGAACCCCCCTCCGCCCTTTCCCTTCAGGTTCTTAGGGCTGGCCAAATCCTTCCCAAGACAGCTTGTCTGGAGAAAATCAGACCCAGCTGAAGAACATGTGTCCATGGGGGAAACCCGGGAAACTGAGTCTCCCCACACAATAGCAGATATTCTCATCTTGCATCCTCTCCTGAGCTAATGACCAAGGTGGATGTCCCGGGTGGGCCTGTGGAATGGGAGAGGGGAGGAAGTCTATTGTCATGCAGAGGGACATGGAAAGACTTGTCTGAAGCTTATGCCCTGCACTGGAGTCAGGTCGGGAAGGGAAGGCACAGAGGGGAGCAGGAAGCGGCCTCTCTGTGGTGGGGCTGGCTCCGGGGCAGGCGTGGGGGTGATGGCTGGAAGTGGGATGGCGCGTGAGTTGGCACCAGCCAGCGGTAGAGGCAGAGACTCAGAGGTCATGGATCTCTCTCTCTGTCTCTGTCTCTCTCTCTCTCCCTCAGGGAGCTGAGGAGAGTAAGGTGGCTCCCCCTACCCACCTCGCCTACCTCTCCAAGGGCCCTTCTTTCTCTGGCCGCTCCGGGAGCCCTGCGGGCTTGGCTTCAACGCCCCACCCACCGCACAGGCCAAGGGTGCCTGCGCGACCGCCGGGGCCTAGGGCTGACATCGGGGGTCCTCAGTGAATGCCCCGCCCTCCCTCCAGGCTCTGACCCAGCTGCAGCTGTTCCTTTGCCGCCCTTCTGGACTGGGCTTCAGCTGTCTCCCTCCCCTCCCCCACTCCCACTCAGCTTGCAGGCCGCTTCCCTGCCTTGAAAGCATTGCTCTGGCCCTGAGGGCCACAGACCTACTGGGCTTCAAGCTCAAGGCTCTGCCTGGGCCTGCTGCTTCGGCCAGGGGCTCATTTCTTCCTGGAAAGACAAAGCCATGGCCTCACCCCACGCCTGCACTTTGCCACGGCAGGCAGCCCAGGTGTAGGAAAGGCTCTGTGGAGTCTGAAGTGCCGAGACAGGCAGATGGCACCAGAGGGTTTGGGGGCCAGGGCGTAACTGGGCTAGCCCCTCCTCCCGGAAGTCGGGGAGGCCAGGCCTTCCTAGTGCCCAGGCCACGGCTCCGGGGAGAAATCCGCCATGGAGGGCACGCGGGAGGCCCTCTGCCTGAGGTGGCAGGTGTCACGCCAGGGCCACTGCAAGCCTGGCTCGGCTTGCCTGCTTTCTCCAAAGGAGGCTGGCCGACCAGCCGAACCTGGCACCTGGGCCAGCCCCTTCCAAGGGGACGAGTTCCAGAGGATAGAGCCCTGGGGGCGGCTGCCAAGTCTCCTGGGGCGTGTGCTGGGCCCCCGTCAGAGGAGGAAGCAGCCTGGTAAACGGTGTGCCAGGCCTGAGATCTGGAGGCCTCCCACAGCCGGGTCCCTGTCCTGCCCAGGCCCCCCGAGGGAGGACGATGGTCGGGCAGTGGCGAGCGTGGTGGGGCTGGCGCCGAGCCTGCCCTTGGATGCCCCGGGGAAGGGCGCCGGGGGATGGGCTGCCCCTGGCCAGGTCTGAGGGAGCGACCCAGCTCCGGGCTGTCGGGGGCAGAGAGAGAACCCCCCTCCGCCCTTTCCCTTCAGGTTCTTAGGGCTGGCCAAATCCTTCCCAAGACAGCTTGTCTGGAGAAAATCAGACCCAGCTGAAGAACATGTGTCCATGGGGGAAACCCGGGAAACTGAGTCTCCCCACACAATAGCAGATATTCTCATCTTGCATCCTCTCCTGAGCTAATGACCAAGGTGGATGTCCCGGGTGGGCCTGTGGAATGGGAGAGGGGAGGAAGTCTATTGTCATGCAGAGGGACATGGAAAGACTTGTCTGAAGCTTATCCCCTGCACTGGAGTCAGGTCGGGAAGGGAAGGCACAGAGGGGAGCAGGAAGCGGCCTCTCTGTGGTGGGGCTGGCTCCGGGGCAGGCGTGGGGGTGATGGCTGGAAGTGGGATGGCGCGTGAGTTGGCACCAGCCAGCGGTAGAGGCAGAGACTCAGAGGTCATGGATCTCTCTCTCTGTCTCTGTCTCTCTCTCTCTCCCTCAGGGAGCTGAGGAGAGTAAGGTGGCTCCCCCTACCCACCTCGCCTACCTCTCCAAGGGCCCTTCTTTCTCTGGCCGCTCCGGGAGCCCTGCGGGCTTGGCTTCAACGCCCCACCCACCGCACAGGCCAAGGGTGCCTGCGCGACCGCCGGGGCCTAGGGCTGACATCGGGGGTCCTCAGTGAATGCCCCGCCCTCCCTCCAGGCTCTGACCCAGCTGCAGCTGTTCCTTTGCCGCCCTTCTGGACTGGGCTTCAGCTGTCTCCCTCCCCTCCCCCACTCCCACTCAGCTTGCAGGCCGCTTCCCTGCCTTGAAAGCATTGCTCTGGCCCTGAGGGCCACAGACCTACTGGGCTTCAAGCTCAAGGCTCTGCCTGGGCCTGCTGCTTCGGCCAGGGGCTCATTTCTTCCTGGAAAGACAAAGCCATGGCCTCACCCCACGCCTGCACTTTGCCACGGCAGGCAGCCCAGGTGTAGGAAAGGCTCTGTGGAGTCTGAAGTGCCGAGACAGGCAGATGGCACCAGAGGGTTTGGGGGCCAGGGCGTAACTGGGCTAGCCCCTCCTCCCGGAAGTCGGGGAGGCCAGGCCTTCCTAGTGCCCAGGCCACGGCTCCGGGGAGAAATCCGCCATGGAGGGCACGCGGGAGGCCCTCTGCCTGAGGTGGCAGGTGTCACGCCAGGGCCACTGCAAGCCTGGCTCGGCTTGCCTGCTTTCTCCAAAGGAGGCTGGCCGACCAGCCGAACCTGGCACCTGGGCCAGCCCCTTCCAAGGGGACGAGTTCCAGAGGATAGAGCCCTGGGGGCGGCTGCCAAGTCTCCTGGGGCGTGTGCTGGGCCCCCGTCAGAGGAGGAAGCAGCCTGGTAAACGGTGTGCCAGGCCTGAGATCTGGAGGCCTCCCACAGCCGGGTCCCTGTCCTGCCCAGGCCCCCCGAGGGAGGACGATGGTCGGGCAGTGGCGAGCGTGGTGGGGCTGGCGCCGAGCCTGCCCTTGGATGCCCCGGGGAAGGGCGCCGGGGGATGGGCTGCCCCTGGCCAGGTCTGAGGGAGCGACCCAGCTCGGGGCTGTCGGGGGCAGAGAGAGAACCCCCCTCCGCCCTTTCCCTTCAGGTTCTTAGGGCTGGCCAAATCCTTCCCAAGACAGCTTGTCTGGAGAAAATCAGACCCAGCTGAAGAACATGTGTCCATGGGGGAAACCCGGGAAACTGAGTCTCCCCACACAATAGCAGAGATTCTCATCTTGCATCCTCTCCTGAGCTAATGACCAAGGTGGATGTCCCGGGTGGGCCTGTGGAATGGGAGAGGGGAGGAAGTCTATTGTCATGCAGAGGGACATGGAAAGACTTGTCTGAAGCTTATCCCCTGCACTGGAGTCAGGTCGGGAAGGGAAGGCACAGAGGGGAGCAGGAAGCGGCCTCTCTGTGGTGGGGCTGGCTCCGGGGCAGGCGTGGGGGTGATGGCTGGAAGTGGGATGGCGCGTGAGTTGGCACCAGCCAGCGGTAGAGGCAGAGACTCAGAGGTCATGGATCTCTCTCTCTGTCTCTGTCTCTCTCTCTCTCCCTCAGGGAGCTGAGGAGAGTAAGGTGGCTCCCCCTACCCACCTCGCCTACCTCTCCAAGGGCCCTTCTTTCTCTGGCCGCTCCGGGAGCCCTGGGGGCTTGGCTTCAACCCCCCACCCACCGCACAGGCCAAGGGCCCCTGCGCGACCGCCAGGGCCTAGGGCTGACCTCGGGGGTCCTCAGTGAATGCCCCCCCTCCCTCCAGGCTCTGACCCAGCTGCAGCTGTTCCTTTGCCGCCCTTCTGGACTCGGCTTCAGCTGTCTCCCTCCCCTCCCCCACTCCCACTCAGCTTGCAGGCCGCTTCCCTGCCTTGAAAGCATTGCTCTGGCCCTGAGGGCCACAGACCTACTGGGCTTCAAGCTCAAGGCTCTGCCTGGGCCTGCTGCTTCGGCCAGGGGCTCATTTCTTCCTGGAAAGACAAAGCCATGGCCTCACCCCACGCCTGCACTTTGCCACGGCAGGCAGCCCAGGTGTAGGAAAGGCTCTGTGGAGTCAGAAGTGCCGAGACAGGCAGATGGCACCAGAGGGTTTGGGGGCCAGGGCGTAACTGGGCTAGCCCCTCCTCCCGGAAGTCGGGGAGGCCCGGCCTTCCTAGTGCCCAGGCCACGGCTCCTGGGAGAAATCCGCCATGGAGGGCACGCGGGAGGCCCTCTGCCTGAGGTGGCAGGTGTCACGCCAGGGCCACTGCAAGCCTGGCTCGGCTTGCCTGCTTTCTCCAAAGGAGGCTGGCCGACCAGCCGAACCTGGCACCTGGGCCAGCCCCTTTCAAGGGGACGAGTTCCAGAGGATAGAGCCCTGGGGGCGGCTGCCAAGTCTCCTGGGGCGTGTGCTGGGCCCCCGTCAGAGGAGGAAGCAGCCTGGTAAACGGTGTGCCAGGCCTGAGATCTGGAGGCCTCCCACAGCCGGGTCCCTGTCCTGCCCAGGCCCCCCGAGGGAGGACGATGGTCGGGCAGTGGCGAGCGTGGTGGGGCTGGCGCCGAGCCTGCCCTTGGATGCCCCGGGGAAGGGCGCCGGGGGATGGGCTGCCCCTGGCCAGGTCTGAGGGAGCGACCCAGCTCGGGGCTGTCGGGGGCAGAGAGAGAACCCCCCTCCGCCCTTTCCCTTCAGGTTCTTAGGGCTGGCCAAATCCTTCCCAAGACAGCTTGTCTGGAGAAAATCAGACCCAGCTGAAGAACATGTGTCCATGGGGGAAACCCGGGAAACTGAGTCTCCCCACACAATAGCAGAGATTCTCATCTTGCATCCTCTCCTGAGCTAATGACCAAGGTGGATGTCCCGGGTGGGCCTGTGGAATGGGAGAGGGGAGGAAGTCTATTGTCATGCAGAGGGACATGGAAAGACTTGTCTGAAGCTTATCCCCTGCACTGGAGTCAGGTCGGGAAGGGAAGGCACAGAGGGGAGCAGGAAGCGGCCTCTCTGTGGTGGGGCTGGCTCCGGGGCAGGCATGGGGGTGATGGCTGGAAGTGGGATGGCGCGTGAGTTGGCACCAGCCAGCGGTAGAGGCAGAGACTCAGAGGTCATGGATCTCTCTCTCTGTCTCTGTCTCTCTCTCTCTCCCTCAGGGAGCTGAGGAGAGTAAGGTGGCTCCCCCTACCCACCTCGCCTACCTCTCCAAGGGCCCTTCTTTCTCTGGCCGCTCCAGGAGCCCTGCGGGCTTGGCTTCAACCCCCACCCACCGCACAGGCCAAGGGCGCCTGCGCGACCGCCAGGGCCTAGGACTGACCTCGGGGGTCCTCAGTGAATGCCCCGCCCTCCCTCCAGGCTCTGACCCAGCTGTAGCTGTTCCTTTGCCGCCCTTCTGGACTCGGCTTCAGCTGTCTCCCTCCCCTCCCCCACTCCCACTCAGCTTGCAGGCCGCTTCCCTGCCTTGAAAGCATTGCTCTGGCCCTGAGGGCCACAGACCTACTGGGCTTCAAGCTCAAGGCTCTGCCTGGGCCTGCTGCTTCGGCCAGGGGCTCATTTCTTCCTGGAAAGACAAAGCCATGGCCTCACCCCACGCCTGCACTTTGCCACGGCAGGCAGCCCAGGTGTAGGAAAGGCTCTGTGGAGTCAGAAGTGCCGAGACAGGCAGATGGCACCAGAGGGTTTGGGGGCCAGGGCGTAACTGGGCTAGCCCCTCCTCCCGGAAGTCGGGGAGGCCCGGCCTTCCTAGTGCCCAGGCCACGGCTCCGGGGAGAAATCCGCCATGGAGGGCACGCGGGAGGCCCTCTGCCTGAGGTGGCAGGTGTCACGCCAGGGCCACTGCAAGCCTGGCTTGGCTTGCCTGCTTTCTCCAAAGGAGGCTGTCCGACCAGCCGAACCTGGCACCTGGGCCAGCCCCTTCCAAGGGGACGAGTTCCAGAGGATAGAGCCCTGGGGGCGGCTGCCAAGTCTCCTGGGGCGTGTGCTGGGCCCCCGTCAGAGGAGGAAGCAGCCTGGTAAACGGTGTGCCAGGCCTGAGATCTGGAGGCCTCCCACAGCCGGGTCCCTGTCCTGCCCAGGCCCCCCGAGGGAGGACGATGGTCGGGCAGTGGCGAGCGTGGTGGGGCTGGCGCCGAGCCTGCCCTTGGATGCCCCGGGGAAGGGCGCCGGGGGATGGGCTGCCCCTGGCCAGGTCTGAGGGAGCGACCCAGCTCGGGGCTGTCGGGGGCAGAGAGAGAACCCCCCTCCGCCCTTTCCCTTCAGGTTCTTAGGGCTGGCCAAATCCTTCCCAAGACAGCTTGTCTGGAGAAAATCAGACCCAGCTGAAGAACATGTGTCCATGGGGGAAACCCGGGAAACTGAGTCTCCCCACACAATAGCAGAGATTCTCATCTTGCATCCTCTCCTGAGCTAATGACCAAGGTGGATGTCCCGGGTGGGCCTGTGGAATGGGAGAGGGGAGGAAGTCTATTGTCATGCAGAGGGACATGGAAAGACTTGTCTGAAGCTTATCCCCTGCACTGGAGTCAGGTCGGGAAGGGAAGGCACAGAGGGGAGCAGGAAGCGGCCTCTCTGTGGTGGGGCTGGCTCCGGGGCAGGCGTGGGGGTGATGGCTGGAAGTGGGATGGCGCGTGAGTTGGCACCAGCCAGCTGTAGAGGCAGAGACTCAGAGGTCATGGATCTCTCTCTCTGTCTCTGTCTCTCTCTCTCTCCCTCAGGGAGCTGAGGAGAGTAAGGTGGCTCCCCCTACCCACCTCGCCTACCTCTCCAAGGGCCCTTCTTTCTCTGGCCGCTCCGGGAGCCCTGCGGGCTTGGCTTCAACCCCCCACCCACCGCACAGGCCAAGGGCGCCTGCGCGACCGCCAGGGCGTAGGGCTGACCTCGGGGGTCCTAAGTGAATGCCCCGCCCTCCCTCCAGGCTCTGACCCAGCTGCAGCTGTTCCTTTGCCGCCCTTCTGGACTCGGCTTCAGCTGTCTCCCTCCCCTCCCCCACTCCCACTCAGCTTGCAGGCCGCTTCCCTGCCTTGAAAGCATTGCTCTGGCCCTGAGGGCCACAGACCTACTGGGCTTCAAGCTCAAGGCTCTGCCTGGGCCTGCTGCTTCGGCCAGGGGCTCATTTCTTCCTGGAAAGACAAAGCCATGGCCTCACCCCACGCCTGCACTTTGCCACGGCAGGCAGCCCAGGTGTAGGAAAGGCTCTGTGGAGTCAGAAGTGCCGAGACAGGCAGATGGCACCAGAGGGTTTGGGGGCCAGGGCGTAACTGGGCTAGCCCCTCCTCCCGGAAGTCGGGGAGGCCCGGCCTTCCTAGTGCCCAGGCCACGGCTCCGGGGAGAAATCCGCCATGGAGGGCACGCGGGAGGCCCTCTGCCTGAGGTGGCAGGTGTCACGCCAGGGCCACTGCAAGCCTGGCTCGGCTTGCCTGCTTTCTCCAAAGGAGGCTGGCCGACCAGCCGAACCTGGCACCTGGGCCAACCCCTTCCAAGGGGACGAGTTCCAGAGGATAGAGCCCTGGGGGCGGCTGCCAAGTCTCCTGGGGCGTGTGCTGGGCCCCCGTCAGAGGAGGAAGCAGCCTGGTAAACGGTGTGCCAGGCCTGAGATCTGGAGGCCTCCCACAGCCGGGTCCCTGTCCTGCCCAGGCCCCCCGAGGGAGGACGATGGTCGGGCAGTGGCGAGCGTGGTGGGGCTGGCGCCGAGCCTGCCCTTGGATGCCCCGGGGAAGGGCGCCGGGGGATGGGCTGCCCCTGGCCAGGTCTGAGGGAGCGACCCAGCTCGGGGCTGTCGGGGGCAGAGAGAGAACCCCCCTCCGCCCTTTCCCTTCAGGTTCTTAGGGCTGGCCAAATCCTTCCCAAGACAGCTTGTCTGGAGAAAATCAGACCCAGCTGAAGAACATGTGTCCATGGGGGAAACCCGGGAAACTGAGTCTCCCCACACAATAGCAGAGATTCTCATCTTGCATCCTCTCCTGAGCTAATGACCAAGGTGGATGTCCCGGGTGGGCCTGTGGAATGGGAGAGGGGAGGAAGTCTATTGTCATGCAGAGGGACATGGAAAGACTTGTCTGAAGCTTATCCCCTGCACTGGAGTCAGGTCGGGAAGGGAAGGCACAGAGGGGAGCAGGAAGCGGCCTCTCTGTGGTGGGGCTGGCTCCGGGGCAGGCGTGGGGGTGATGGCTGGAAGTGGGATGGCGCGTGAGTTGGCACCAGCCAGCGGTAGAGGCAGAGACTCAGAGGTCATGGATCTCTCTCTCTGTCTCTGTCTCTCTCTCTCTCCCTCAGGGAGCTGAGGAGAGTAAGGTGGCTCCCCCTACCCACCTCGCCTACCTCTCCAAGGGCCCTTCTTTCTCTGGCCGCTCCGGGAGCCCTGCGGGCTTGGCTTCAACCCCCCACCCACCGCACAGGCCAAGGGCGCCTGCGCGACCGCCAGGGCCTAGGGCTGACCTCGGGGGTCCTCAGTGAATGCCCCGCCCTCCCTCCAGGCTCTGACCCAGCTGCAGCTGTTCCTTTGCCGCCCTTCTGGACTCGGCTTCAGCTGTCTCCCTCCCCTCCCCCACTCCCACTCAGCTTGCAGGCCGCTTCCCTGCCTTGAAAGCATTGCTGTGGCCCTGAGGGCCACAGACCTACTGGGCTTCAAGCTCAAGGCTCTGCCTGGGCCTGCTGCTTCGGCCAGGGGCTCATTTCTTCCTGGAAAGACAAAGCCATGGCCTCACCCCACGCCTGCACTTTGCCACGGCAGGCAGCCCAGGTGTAGGAAAGGCTCTGTGGAGTCAGAAGTGCCGAGACAGGCAGATGGCACCAGAGGGTTTGGGGGCCAGGGCGTAACTGGGCTAGCCCCTCCTCCCGGAAGTCGGGGAGGCCCGGCCTTCCTAGTGCCCAGGCCACGGCTCCGGGGAGAAATCCGCCATGGAGGGCACGCGGGAGGCCCTCTGCCTGAGGTGGCAGGTGTCACGCCAGGGCCACTGCAAGCCTGGCTCGGCTTGCCTGCTCTCTCCAAAGGAGGCTGGCCGACCAGCCGAACCTGGCACCTGGGCCAGCCCCTTCCAAGGGGATGAGTTCCAGAGGATAAAGCCCTGGGGGCGGCTGCCAAGTCTCCTGGGGCGTGTGCTGGGCCCCCGTCAGAGGAGGAAGCAGCCTGGTAAACGGTGTGCCAGGCCTGAGATCTGGAGGCCTCCCACAGCCGGGTCCCTGTCCTGCCCAGGCCCCCCGAGGGAGGACGATGGTCGGGCAGTGGCGAGCGTGGTGGGGCTGGCGCCGAGCCTGCCCTTGGATGCCCCGGGGAAGGGCGCCGGGGGATGGGCTGCCCCTGGCCAGGTCTGAGGGAGCGACCCAGCTCGGGGCTGTCGGGGGCAGAGAGAGAACCCCCCTCCGCCCTTTCCCTTCAGGTTCTTAGGGCTGGCCAAATCCTTCCCAAGACAGCTTGTCTGGAGAAAATCAGACCCAGCTGAAGAACATGTGTCCATGGGGGAAACCCGGGAAACTGAGTCTCCCCACACAATAGCAGAGATTCTCATCTTGCATCCTCTCCTGAGCTAATGACCAAGGTGGATGTCCCGGGTGGGCCTGTGGAATGGGAGAGGGGAGGAAGTCTATTGTCATGCAGAGGGACATGGAAAGACTTGTCTGAAGCTTATCCCCTGCACTGGAGTCAGGTCGGGAAGGGAAGGCACAGAGGGGAGCAGGAAGCGGCCTCTCTGTGGTGGGGCTGGCTCCGGGGCAGGCGTGGGGGTGATGGCTGGAAGTGGGATGGCGCGTGAGTTGGCACCAGCCAGCGGTAGAGGCAGAGACTCAGAGGTCATGGATCTCTCTCTCTGTCTCTGTCTCTCTCTCTCTCCCTCAGGGAGCTGAGGAGAGTAAGGTGGCTCCCCCTACCCACCTCGCCTACCTCTCCAAGGGCCCTTCTTTCTCTGGCCGCTCCGGGAGCCCTGCGGGCTTGGCTTCAACCCCCCACCCACCGCACAGGCCAAGGGCGCCTGCGCGACCGCCAGGGCATAGGGCTGACCTCGGGGGTCCTCAGTGAATGCCCCGCCCTCCCTCCAGGCTCTGACCCAGCTGCAGCTGTTCCTTTGCCGCCCTTCTGGACTCGGCTTCAGCTGTCTCCCTCCCCTCCCCCACTCCCACTCAGCTTGCAGGCCGCTTCCCTGCCTTGAAAGCATTGCTCTGGCCCTGAGGGCCACAGACCTACTGGGCTTCAAGCTCAAGGCTCTGCCTGGGCCTGCTGCTTTGGCCAGGGGCTCATTTCTTCCTGGAAAGACAAAGCCATGGCCTCACCCCACGCCTGCACTTTGCCACGGCAGGCAGCCCAGGTGTAGGAAAGGCTCTGTGGAGTCAGAAGTGCCGAGACAGGCAGATGGCACCAGAGGGTTTGGGGGCCAGGGCGTAACTGGGCTAGCCCCTCCTCCCGGAAGTCGGGGAGGCCCGGCCTTCCTAGTGCCCAGGCCACGGCTCCTGGGAGAAATCCGCCATGGAGGGCACGCGGGAGGCCCTCTGCCTGAGGTGGCAGGTGTCACGCCAGGGCCACTGCAAGCCTGGCTCGGCTTGCCTGCTTTCTCCAAAGGAGGCTGTCCGACCAGCCGAACCTGGCACCTGGGCCAGCCCCTTCCAAGGGGACGAGTTCCAGAGGATAGAGCCCTGGGGGCGGCTGCCAAGTCTCCTGGGGCGTGTGCTGGGCCCCCGTCAGAGGAGGAAGCAGCCTGGTAAACGGTGTGCCAGGCCTGAGATCTGGAGGCCTCCCACAGCCGGGTCCCTGTCCTGCCCAGGCCCCCCGAGGGAGGACGATGGTCGGGCAGTGGCGAGCGTGGTGGGGCTGGCGCCGAGCCTGCCCTTGGATGCCCCGGGGAAGGGCGCCGGGGGATGGGCTGCCCCTGGCCAGGTCTGAGGGAGCGACCCAGCTCGGGGCTGTCGGGGGCAGAGAGAGAACCCCCCTCCGCCCTTTCCCTTCAGGTTCTTAGGGCTGGCCAAATCCTTCCCAAGACAGCTTGTCTGGAGAAAATCAGACCCAGCTGAAGAACATGTGTCCATGGGGGAAACCCGGGAAACTGAGTCTCCCCACACAATAGCAGAGATTCTCATCTTGCATCCTCTCCTGAGCTAATGACCAAGGTGGATGTCCCGGGTGGGCCTGTGGAATGGGAGAGGGGAGGAAGTCTATTGTCATGCAGAGGGACATGGAAAGACTTGTCTGAAGCTTATCCCCTGCACTGGAGTCAGGTCGGGAAGGGAAGGCACAGAGGGGAGCAGGAAGCGGCCTCTCTGTGGTGGGGCTGGCTCCGGGGCAGGCGTGGGGGTGATGGCTGGAAGTGGGATGGCGCGTGAGTTGGCACCAGCCAGCGGTAGAGGCAGAGACTCAGAGGTCATGGATCTCTCTCTCTGTCTCTGTCTCTCTCTCTCTCCCTCAGGGAGCTGAGGAGAGTAAGGTGGCTCCCCCTACCCACCTCGCCTACCTCTCCAAGGGCCCTTCTTTCTCTGGCCGCTCCAGGAGCCCTGCGGGCTTGGCTTCAACCCCCACCCACCGCACAGGCCAAGGGCGCCTGCGCGACCGCCAGGGCCTAGGGCTGACCTCGGGGGTCCTCAGTGAATGCCCCGCCCTCCCTCCAGGCTCTGACCCAGCTGTAGCTGTTCCTTTGCCGCCCTTCTGGACTCGGCTTCAGCTGTCTCCCTCCCCTCCCCCACTCCCACTCAGCTTGCAGGCCGCTTCCCTGCCTTGAAAGCATTGCTCTGGCCCTGAGGGCCACAGACCTACTGGGCTTCAAGCTCAAGGCTCTGCCTGGGCCTGCTGCTTCGGCCAGGGGCTCATTTCTTCCTGGAAAGACAAAGCCATGGCCTCACCCCACGCCTGCACTTTGCCACGGCAGGCAGCCCAGGTGTAGGAAAGGCTCTGTGGAGTCAGAAGTGCCGAGACAGGCAGATGGCACCAGAGGGTTTGGGGGCCAGGGCGTAACTGGGCTAGCCCCTCCTCCCGGAAGTCGGGGAGGCCCGGCCTTCCTAGTGCCCAGGCCACGGCTCCGGGGAGAAATCCGCCATGGAGGGCACGCGGGAGGCCCTCTGCCTGAGGTGGCAGGTGTCACGCCAGGGCCACTGCAAGCCTGGCTCGGCTTGCCTGCTTTCTCCAAAGGAGGCTGTCCGACCAGCCGAACCTGTCACCTGGGCCAGCCCCTTCCAAGGGGACGAGTTCCAGAGGATAGAGCCCTGGGGGCGGCTGCCAAGTCTCCTGGGGCGTGTGCTGGGCCCCCGTCAGAGGAGGAAGCAGCCTGGTAAACGGTGTGCCAGGCCTGAGATCTGGAGGCCTCCCACAGCCGGGTCCCTGTCCTGCCCAGGCCCCCCGAGGGAGGACGATGGTCGGGCAGTGGCGAGCGTGGTGGGGCTGGCGCCGAGCCTGCCCTTGGATGCCCCGGGGAAGGGCGCCGGGGGATGGGCTGCCCCTGGCCAGGTCTGAGGGAGCGACCCAGCTCGGGGCTGTCGGGGGCAGAGAGAGAACCCCCCTCCGCCCTTTCCCTTCAGGTTCTTAGGGCTGGCCAAATCCTTCCCAAGACAGCTTGTCTGGAGAAAATCAGACCCAGCTGAAGAACATGTGTCCATGGGGGAAACCCGGGAAACTGAGTCTCCCCACACAATAGCAGAGATTCTCATCTTGCATCCTCTCCTGAGCTAATGACCAAGGTGGATGTCCCGGGTGGGCCTGTGGAATGGGAGAGGGGAGGAAGTCTATTGTCATGCAGAGGGACATGGAAAGACTTGTCTGAAGCTTATCCCCTGCACTGGAGTCAGGTCGGGAAGGGAAGGCACAGAGGGGAGCAGGAAGCGGCCTCTCTGTGGTGGGGCTGGCTCCGGGGCAGGCGTGGGGGTGATGGCTGGAAGTGGGATGGCGCGTGAGTTGGCACCAGCCAGCGGTAGAGGCAGAGACTCAGAGGTCATGGATCTCTCTCTCTGTCTCTGTCTCTCTCTCTCTCCCTCAGGGAGCTGAGGAGAGTAAGGTGGCTCCCCCTACCCACCTCGCCTACCTCTCCAAGGGCCCTTCTTTCTCTGGCCGCTCCGGGAGCCCTGCGGGCTTGGCTTCAACCCCCCACCCACCGCACAGGCCAAGGGCGCCTGCGCGACCGCCAGGGCCTAGGGCTGACCTCGGGGGTCCTAAGAGAATGCCCCGCCCTCCCTCCAGGCTCTGACCCAGCTGCAGCTGTTCCTTTGCCGCCCTTCTGGACTCGGCTTCAGCTGTCTCCCTCCCCTCCCCCACTCCCACTCAGCTTGCAGGCCGCTTCCCTGCCTTGAAAGCATTGCTCTGGCCCTGAGGGCCACAGACCTACTGGGCTTCAAGCTCAAGGCTCTGCCTGGGCCTGCTGCTTCGGCCAGGGGCTCATTTCTTCCTGGAAAGACAAAGCCATGGCCTCACCCCACGCCTGCACTTTGCCACGGCAGGCAGCCCAGGTGTAGGAAAGGCTCTGTGGAGTCAGAAGTGCCGAGACAGGCAGATGGCACCAGAGGGTTTGGGGGCCAGGGCGTAACTGGGCTAGCCCCTCCTCCCGGAAGTCGGGGAGGCCCGGCCTTCCTAGTGCCCAGGCCACGGCTCCGGGGAGAAATCCGCCATGGAGGGCACGCGGGAGGCCCTCTGCCTGAGGTGGCAGGTGTCACGCCAGGGCCACTGCAAGCCTGGCTCGGCTTGCCTGCTTTCTCCAAAGGAGGCTGGCCGACCAGCCGAACCTGGCACCTGGGCCAGCCCCTTCCAAGGGGACGAGTTCCAGAGGATAGAGCCCTGGGGGCGGCTGCCAAGTCTCCTGGGGCGTGTGCTGGGCCCCCGTCAGAGGAGGAAGCAGCCTGGTAAACGGTGTGCCAGGCCTGAGATCTGGAGGCCTCCCACAGCCGGGTCCCTGTCCTGCCCAGGCCCCCCGAGGGAGGACGATGGTCGGGCAGTGGCGAGCGTGGTGGGGCTGGCGCCGAGCCTGCCCTTGGATGCCCCGGGGAAGGGCGCCGGGGGATGGGCTGCCCCTGGCCAGGTCTGAGGGAGCGACCCAGCTCGGGGCTGTCGGGGGCAGAGAGAGAACCCCCCTCCGCCCTTTCCCTTCAGGTTCTTAGGGCTGGCCAAATCCTTCCCAAGACAGCTTGTCTGGAGAAAATCAGACCCAGCTGAAGAACATGTGTCCATGGGGGAAACCCGGGAAACTGAGTCTCCCCACACAATAGCAGAGATTCTCATCTTGCATCCTCTCCTGAGCTAATGACCAAGGTGGATGTCCCGGGTGGGCCTGTGGAATGGGAGAGGGGAGGAAGTCTATTGTCATGCAGAGGGACATGGAAAGACTTGTCTGAAGCTTATCCCCTGCACTGGAGTCAGGTCGGGAAGGGAAGGCACAGAGGGGAGCAGGAAGCGGCCTCTCTGTGGTGGGGCTGGCTCCGGGGCAGGCGTGGGGGTGATGGCTGGAAGTGGGATGGCGCGTGAGTTGGCACCAGCCAGCGGTAGAGGCAGAGACTCAGAGGTCATGGATCTCTCTCTCTGTCTCTGTCTCTCTCTCTCTCCCTCAGGGAGCTGAGGAGAGTAAGGTGGCTCCCCCTACCCACCTCGCCTACCTCTCCAAGGGCCCTTCTTTCTCTGGCCGCTCCGGGAGCCCTGCGGGCTTGGCTTCAACCCCCCACCCACCGCACAGGCCAAGGGCGCCTGCGCGACCGCCAGGGCCTAGGGCTGACCTCGGGGGTCCTAAGAGAATGCCCCGCCCTCCCTCCAGGCTCTGACCCAGCTGCAGCTGTTCCTTTGCCGCCCTTCTGGACTCGGCTTCAGCTGTCTCCCTCCCCTCCCCCACTCCCACTCAGCTTGCAGGCCGCTTCCCTGCCTTGAAAGCATTGCTCTGGCCCTGAGGGCCACAGACCTACTGGGCTTCAAGCTCAAGGCTCTGCCTGGGCCTGCTGCTTCGGCCAGGGGCTCATTTCTTCCTGGAAAGACAAAGCCATGGCCTCACCCCACGCCTGCACTTTGCCACGGCAGGCAGCCCAGGTGTAGGAAAGGCTCTGTGGAGTCAGAAGTGCCGAGACAGGCAGATGGCACCAGAGGGTTTGGGGGCCAGGGCGTAACTGGGCTAGCCCCTCCTCCCGGAAGTCGGGGAGGCCCGGCCTTCCTAGTGCCCAGGCCACGGCTCCGGGGAGAAATCCGCCATGGAGGGCACGCGGGAGGCCCTCTGCCTGAGGTGGCAGGTGTCACGCCAGGGCCACTGCAAGCCTGGCTCGGCTTGCCTGCTTTCTCCAAAGGAGGCTGGCCGACCAGCCGAACCTGGCACCTGGGCCAGCCCCTTCCAAGGGGACGAGTTCCAGAGGATAGAGCCCTGGGGGCGGCTGCCAAGTGTCCTGGGGCGTGTGCTGGGCCCCCGTCAGAGGAGGAAGCAGCCTGGTAAACGGTGTGCCAGGCCTGAGATCTGGAGGCCTCCCACAGCCGGGTCCCTGTCCTGCCCAGGCCCCCCGAGGGAGGACGATGGTCGGGCAGTGGCGAGCGTGGTGGGGCTGGCGCCGAGCCTGCCCTTGGATGCCCCGGGGAAGGGCGCCGGGGGATGGGCTGCCCCTGGCCAGGTCTGAGGGAGCGACCCAGCTCGGGGCTGTCGGGGGCAGAGAGAGAACCCCCCTCCGCCCTTTCCCTTCAGGTTCTTAGGGCTGGCCAAATCCTTCCCAAGACAGCTTGTCTGGAGAAAATCAGACCCAGCTGAAGAACATGTGTCCATGGGGGAAACCCGGGAAACTGAGTCTCCCCACACAATAGCAGAGATTCTCATCTTGCATCCTCTCCTGAGCTAATGACCAAGGTGGATGTCCCGGGTGGGCCTGTGGAATGGGAGAGGGGAGGAAGTCTATTGTCATGCAGAGGGACATGGAAAGACTTGTCTGAAGCTTATCCCCTGCACTGGAGTCAGGTCGGGAAGGGAAGGCACAGAGGGGAGCAGGAAGCGGCCTCTCTGTGGTGGGGCTGGCTCCGGGGCAGGCGTGGGGGTGATGGCTGGAAGTGGGATGGCGCGTGAGTTGGCACCAGCCAGCGGTAGAGGCAGAGACTCAGAGGTCATGGATCTCTCTCTCTGTCTCTGTCTCTCTCTCTCTCCCTCAGGGAGCTGAGGAGAGTAAGGTGGCTCCCCCTACCCACCTCGCCTACCTCTCCAAGGGCCCTTCTTTCTCTGGCCGCTCCGGGAGCCCTGCGGGCTTGGCTTCAACCCCCCACCCACCGCACAGGCCAAGGGCGCCTGCGCGACCGCCAGGGCCTAGGGCTGACCTCGGGGGTCCTAAGAGAATGCCCCGCCCTCCCTCCAGGCTCTGACCCAGCTGCAGCTGTTCCTTTGCCGCCCTTCTGGACTCGGCTTCAGCTGTCTCCCTCCCCTCCCCCACTCCCACTCAGCTTGCAGGCCGCTTCCCTGCCTTGAAAGCATTGCTCTGGCCCTGAGGGCCACAGACCTACTGGGCTTCAAGCTCAAGGCTCTGCCTGGGCCTGCTGCTTCGGCCAGGGGCTCATTTCTTCCTGGAAAGACAAAGCCATGGCCTCACCCCACGCCTGCACTTTGCCACGGCAGGCAGCCCAGGTGTAGGAAAGGCTCTGTGGAGTCAGAAGTGCCGAGACAGGCAGATGGCACCAGAGGGTTTGGGGGCCAGGGCGTAACTGGGCTAGCCCCTCCTCCCGGAAGTCGGGGAGGCCCGGCCTTCCTAGTGCCCAGGCCACGGCTCCGGGGAGAAATCCGCCATGGAGGGCACGCGGGAGGCCCTCTGCCTGAGGTGGCAGGTGTCACGCCAGGGCCACTGCAAGCCTGGCTCGGCTTGCCTGCTTTCTCCAAAGGAGGCTGGCCGACCAGCCGAACCTGGCACCTGGGCCAGCCCCTTCCAAGGGGACGAGTTCCAGAGGATAGAGCCCTGGGGGCGGCTGCCAAGTGTCCTGGGGCGTGTGCTGGGCCCCCGTCAGAGGAGGAAGCAGCCTGGTAAACGGTGTGCCAGGCCTGAGATCTGGAGGCCTCCCACAGCCGGGTCCCTGTCCTGCCCAGGCCCCCCGAGGGAGGACGATGGTCGGGCAGTGGCGAGCGTGGTGGGGCTGGCGCCGAGCCTGCCCTTGGATGCCCCGGGGAAGGGCGCCGGGGGATGGGCTGCCCCTGGCCAGGTCTGAGGGAGCGACCCAGCTCGGGGCTGTCGGGGGCAGAGAGAGAACCCCCCTCCGCCCTTTCCCTTCAGGTTCTTAGGGCTGGCCAAATCCTTCCCAAGACAGCTTGTCTGGAGAAAATCAGACCCAGCTGAAGAACATGTGTCCATGGGGGAAACCCGGGAAACTGAGTCTCCCCACACAATAGCAGAGATTCTCATCTTGCATCCTCTCCTGAGCTAATGACCAAGGTGGATGTCCCGGGTGGGCCTGTGGAATGGGAGAGGGGAGGAAGTCTATTGTCATGCAGAGGGACATGGAAAGACTTGTCTGAAGCTTATCCCCTGCACTGGAGTCAGGTCGGGAAGGGAAGGCACAGAGGGGAGCAGGAAGCGGCCTCTCTGTGGTGGGGCTGGCTCCGGGGCAGGCGTGGGGGGTGATGGCTGGAAGTGGGATGGCGCGTGAGTTGGCACCAGCCAGCGGTAGAGGCAGAGACTCAGAGGTCATGGATCTCTCTCTCTGTCTCTGTCTCTCTCTCTCTCCCTCAGGGAGCTGAGGAGAGTAAGGTGGCTCCCCCTACCCACCTCGCCTACCTCTCCAAGGGCCCTTTTTTCTCTGGCCGCTCCGGGAGCCCTGCGGGCTTGGCTTCAACCCCCCACCCACCGCACAGGCCAAGGGCGCCTGCGCGACCGCCAGGGCCTAGGGCTGACCTCGGGGGTCCTCAGTGAATGCCCCGCCCTCCCTCCAGGCTCTGACCCAGCTGCAGCTGTTCCTTTGCCGCCCTTCTGGACTCGGCTTCAGCTGTCTCCCTCCCCTCCCCCACTCCCACTCAGCTTGCAGGCCGCTTCCCTGCCTTGAAAGCATTGCTCTGGCCCTGAGGGCCACAGACCTACTGGGCTTCAAGCTCAAGGCTCCCCCTGGGCCTGTTGCTTCGGCCAGGGGCTCATTTCTTCCTGGAAAGACAAAGCCATGGCCTCACCCCACGCCTGCACTTTGCCACGGCAGGCAGCCCAGGTGTAGGAAAGGCTCTGTGGAGTCAGAAGTGCCGAGACAGGCAGATGGCACCAGAGGGTTTGGGGGCCAGGGCGTAACTGGGCTAGCCCCTCCTCCCGGAAGTCGGGGAGGCCCGGCCTTCCTAGTGCCCAGGCCACGGCTCCGGGGAGAAATCCGCCATGGAGGGCACGCGGGAGGCCCTCTGCCTGAGGTGGCAGGTGTCACGCCAGGGCCACTGCAAGCCTGGCTCGGCTTGCCTGCTTTCTCCAAAGGAGGCTGGCCGACCAGCCGAACCTGGCACCTGGGCCAGCCCCTTCCAAGGGGACGAGTTCCAGAGGATAGAGCCCTGGGGGCGGCTGCCAAGTCTCCTGGGGCGTGTGCTGGGCCCCCGTCAGAGGAGGAAGCAGCCTGGTAAACGGTGTGCCAGGCCTGAGATCTGGAGGCCTCCCACAGCCGGGTCCCTGTCCTGCCCAGGCCCCCCGAGGGAGGACGATGGTCGGGCAGTGGCGAGCGTGGTGGGGCTGGCGCCGAGCCTGCCCTTGGATGCCCCGGGGAAGGGCGCCGGGGGATGGGCTGCCCCTGGCCAGGTCTGAGGGAGCGACCCAGCTCGGGGCTGTCGGGGGCAGAGAGAGAACCCCCCTCCGCCCTTTCCCTTCAGGTTCTTAGGGCTGGCCAAATCCTTCCCAAGACAGCTTGTCTGGAGAAAATCAGACCCAGCTGAAGAACATGTGTCCATGGGGGAAACCCGGGAAACTGAGTCTCCCCACACAATAGCAGAGATTCTCATCTTGCATCCTCTCCTGAGCTAATGACCAAGGTGGATGTCCCGGGTGGGCCTGTGGAATGGGAGAGGGGAGGAAGTCTATTGTCATGCAGAGGGACATGGAAAGACTTGTCTGAAGCTTATCCCCTGCACTGGAGTCAGGTCGGGAAGGGAAGGCACAGAGGGGAGCAGGAAGCGGCCTCTCTGTGGTGGGGCTGGCTCCGGGGCAGGCGTGGGGGTGATGGCTGGAAGTGGGATGGCGCGTGAGTTGGCACCAGCCAGCGGTAGAGGCAGAGACTCAGAGGTCATGGATCTCTCTCTCTGTCTCTGTCTCTCTCTCTCTCCCTCAGGGAGCTGAGGAGAGTAAGGTGGCTCCCCCTACCCACCTCGCCTACCTCTCCAAGGGCCCTTCTTTCTCTGGCCGCTCCGGGAGCCCTGCGGGCTTGGCTTCAACCCCCCACCCACCGCACAGGCCAAGGGCGCCTGCGCGACCGCCAGGGCCTAGGGCTGACCTCGGGGGTCCTAAGAGAATGCCCCGCCCTCCCTCCAGGCTCTGACCCAGCTGCAGCTGTTCCTTTGCCGCCCTTCTGGACTCGGCTTCAGCTGTCTCCCTCCCCTCCCCCACTCCCACTCAGCTTGCAGGCCGCTTCCCTGCCTTGAAAGCATTGCTCTGGCCCTGAGGGCCACAGACCTACTGGGCTTCAAGCTCAAGGCTCTGCCTGGGCCTGCTGCTTCGGCCAGGGGCTCATTTCTTCCTGGAAAGACAAAGCCATGGCCTCACCCCACGCCTGCACTTTGCCACGGCAGGCAGCCCAGGTGTAGGAAAGGCTCTGTGGAGTCAGAAGTGCCGAGACAGGCAGATGGCACCAGAGGGTTTGGGGGCCAGGGCGTAACTGGGCTAGCCCCTCCTCCCGGAAGTCGGGGAGGCCCGGCCTTCCTAGTGCCCAGGCCACGGCTCCGGGGAGAAATCCGCCATGGAGGGCACGCGGGAGGCCCTCTGCCTGAGGTGGCAGGTGTCACGCCAGGGCCACTGCAAGCCTGGCTCGGCTTGCCTGCTTTCTCCAAAGGAGGCTGGCCGACCAGCCGAACCTGGCACCTGGGCCAGCCCCTTCCAAGGGGACGAGTTCCAGAGGATAGAGCCCTGGGGGCGGCTGCCAAGTGTCCTGGGGCGTGTGCTGGGCCCCCGTCAGAGGAGGAAGCAGCCTGGTAAACGGTGTGCCAGGCCTGAGATCTGGAGGCCTCCCACAGCCGGGTCCCTGTCCTGCCCAGGCCCCCCGAGGGAGGACGATGGTCGGGCAGTGGCGAGCGTGGTGGGGCTGGCGCCGAGCCTGCCCTTGGATGCCCCGGGGAAGGGCGCCGGGGGATGGGCTGCCCCTGGCCAGGTCTGAGGGAGCGACCCAGCTCGGGGCTGTCGGGGGCAGAGAGAGAACCCCCCTCCGCCCTTTCCCTTCAGGTTCTTAGGGCTGGCCAAATCCTTCCCAAGACAGCTTGTCTGGAGAAAATCAGACCCAGCTGAAGAACATGTGTCCATGGGGGAAACCCGGGAAACTGAGTCTCCCCACACAATAGCAGAGATTCTCATCTTGCATCCTCTCCTGAGCTAATGACCAAGGTGGATGTCCCGGGTGGGCCTGTGGAATGGGAGAGGGGAGGAAGTCTATTGTCATGCAGAGGGACATGGAAAGACTTGTCTGAAGCTTATCCCCTGCACTGGAGTCAGGTCGGGAAGGGAAGGCACAGAGGGGAGCAGGAAGCGGCCTCTCTGTGGTGGGGCTGGCTCCGGGGCAGGCGTGGGGGTGATGGCTGGAAGTGGGATGGCGCGTGAGTTGGCACCAGCCAGCGGTAGAGGCAGAGACTCAGAGGTCATGGATCTCTCTCTCTGTCTCTGTCTCTCTCTCTCTCCCTCAGGGAGCTGAGGAGAGTAAGGTGGCTCCCCCTACCCACCTCGCCTACCTCTCAAAGGGCCCTTTTTTCTCTGGCCGCTCCGGGAGCCCTGCGGGCTTGGCTTCAACCCCCCACCCACCGCACAGGCCAAGGGCGCCTGCGCGACCGCCAGGGCCTAGGGCTGACCTCGGGGGTCCTCAGTGAATGCCCCGCCCTCCCTCCAGGCTCTGACCCAGCTGCAGCTGTTCCTTTGCCGCCCTTCTGGACTCGGCTTCAGCTGTCTCCCTCCCCTCCCCCACTCCCACTCAGCTTGCAGGCCGCTTCCCTGCCTTGAAAGCATTGCTCTGGCCCTGAGGGCCACAGACCTACTGGGCTTCAAGCTCAAGGCTCCCCCTGGGCCTGTTGCTTCGGCCAGGGGCTCATTTCTTCCTGGAAAGACAAAGCCATGGCCTCACCCCACGCCTGCACTTTGCCACGGCAGGCAGCCCAGGTGTAGGAAAGGCTCTGTGGAGTCAGAAGTGCCGAGACAGGCAGATGGCACCAGAGGGTTTGGGGGCCAGGGCGTAACTGGGCTAGCCCCTCCTCCCGGAAGTCGGGGAGGCCCGGCCTTCCTAGTGCCCAGGCCACGGCTCCGGGGAGAAATCCGCCATGGAGGGCACGCGGGAGGCCCTCTGCCTGAGGTGGCAGGTGTCACGCCAGGGCCACTGCAAGCCTGGCTCGGCTTGCCTGCTTTCTCAAAAGGAGGCTGGCCGACCAGCCGAACCTGGCACCTGGGCCAGCCCCTTCCAAGGGGACGAGTTCCAGAGGATAGAGCCCTGGGGGCGGCTGCCAAGTCTCCTGGGGCGTGTGCTGGGCCCCCGTCAGAGGAGGAAGCAGCCTGGTAAACGGTGTGCCAGGCCTGAGATCTGGAGGCCTCCCACAGCCGGGTCCCTGTCCTGCCCAGGCCCCCCGAGGGAGGACGATGGTCGGGCAGTGGCGAGCGTGGTGGGGCTGGCGCCGAGCCTGCCCTTGGATGCCCCGGGGAAGGGCGCCGGGGGATGGGCTGCCCCTGGCCAGGTCTGAGGGAGCGACCCAGCTCGGGGCTGTCGGGGGCAGAGAGAGAACCCCCCTCCGCCCTTTCCCTTCAGGTTCTTAGGGCTGGCCAAATCCTTCCCAAGACAGCTTGTCTGGAGAAAATCAGACCCAGCTGAAGAACATGTGTCCATGGGGGAAACCCGGGAAACTGAGTCTCCCCACACAATAGCAGAGATTCTCATCTTGCATCCTCTCCTGAGCTAATGACCAAGGTGGATGTCCCGGGTGGGCCTGTGGAATGGGAGAGGGGAGGAAGTCTATTGTCATGCAGAGGGACATGGAAAGACTTGTCTGAAGCTTATCCCCTGCACTGGAGTCAGGTCTGGAAGGGAAGGCACAGAGGGGAGCAGGAAGCGGCCTCTCTGTGGTGGGGCTGGCTCCGGGGCAGGCGTGGGGGTGATGGCTGGAAGTGGGATGGCGCGTGAGTTGGCACCAGCCAGCGGTAGAGGCAGAGACTCAGAGGTCATGGATCTCTCTCTCTGTCTCTGTCTCTCTCTCTCTCCCTCAGGGAGCTGAGGAGAGTAAGGTGGCTCCCCCTACCCACCTCGCCTACCTCTCCAAGGGCCCTTCTTTCTCTGGCCGCTCCGGGAGCCCTGCGGGCTTGGCTTCAACCCCCCACCCCCCGCACAGGCCAAGGGCGCCTGCGCGACCGCCAGGGCCTAAGGCTGACCTCGGGGGTCCTCAGTGAATGCCCCGCCCTCCCTCCAGGCTCTGACCCAGCTGTAGCTGTTCCTTTGCCGCCCTTCTGGACTCGGCTTCAGCTGTCTCCCTCCCCTCCCCCACTCCCACTCAGCTTGCAGGCCGCTTCCCTGCCTTGAAAGCATTGCTCTGGCCCTGAGGGCCACAGACCTACTGGGCTTCAAGCTCAAGGCTCTGCCTGGGCCTGCTGCTTCGGCCAGGGGCTCATTTCTTCCTGGAAAGACAAAGCCATGGCCTCACCCCACGCCTGCACTTTGCCACGGCAGGCAGCCCAGGTGTAGGAAAGGCTCTGTGGAGTCAGAAGTGCCGAGACAGGCAGATGGCACCAGAGGGTTTGGGGGCCAGGGCGTAACTGGGCTAGCCCCTCCTCCCGGAAGTCGGGGAGGCCCGGCCTTCCTAGTGCCCAGGCCACGGCTCCGGGGAGAAATCCGCCATGGAGGGCACGCGGGAGGCCCTCTGCCTGAGGTGGCAGGTGTCACGCCAGGGCCACTGCAAGCCTGGCTCGGCTTGCCTGCTTTCTCCAAAGGAGGCTGGCCGACCAGCCGAACCTGGCACCTGGGCCAGCCCCTTCCAAGGGGACGAGTTCCAGAGGATAGAGCCCTGGGGGCGGCTGCCAAGTCTCCTGGGGCGTGTGCTGGGCCCCCGTCAGAGGAGGAAGCAGCCTGGTAAACGGTGTGCAAGGCCTGAGATCTGGAGGCCTCCCACAGCCGGGTCCCTGTCCTGCCCAGGCCCCCCGAGGGAGGACGATGGTCGGGCAGTGGCGAGCGTGGTGGGGCTGGCGTCGAGCCTGCCCTTGGATGCCCCGGGGAAGGGCGCCGGGGGATGGGCTGCCCCTGGCCAGGTCTGAGGGAGCGACCCAGCTCGGGGCTGTCGGGGGCAGAGAGAGAACGCCCCTCCGCCCTTTCCCTTCAGGTTCTTAGGGCTGGCCAAATCCTTCCCAAGACAGCTTGTCTGGAGAAAATCAGACCCAGCTGAAGAACATGTGTCCATGGGGGAATCCCGGGAAACTGAGTCTCCCCACACAATAGCAGAGATTCTCATCTTGCATCCTCTCCTGAGCTAATGACCAAGGTGGATGTCCCGGGTGGGCCTGTGGAATGGGAGAGGGGAGGAAGTCTATTGTCATGCAGAGGGACATGGAAAGACTTGTCTGAAGCTTATCCCCTGCACTGGAGTCAGGTCAGGAAGGGAAGGCACAGAGGGGAGCAGGAAGCGGCCTCTCTGTGGTGGGGCTGGCTCTGGGGCAGGCGTGGGGGTGAGGGCTGGAAGTGGGATGGCGCGTGAGTTGGCACCAGCCAGCGGTAGAGGCCGAGACTCAGAGGTCATGGATCTCTCTCTCTGTCTCTGTCTCTCTCTCTCTCCCTCAGGGAGCTGAGGAGAGTAAGGTGGCTCCCCCTACCCACCTCGCCTACCTCTCCAAGGGCCCTTCTTTGGCCGCTCCGGGAGCCCTGCGGGCTTGGCTTCAACCCTCCACCCACAGCACAGGCCAAGGGCGCCTTCGCGACCGACGGGGCCCAGGGCTGACCTCGGGGGTCCTCAGTGAATGCCCCGCCCTCCCTCCAGGCTCTGACCCAGCTGCAGCTGTTCCTTTGCCGCCCTTCTGGACTAGGCTTCAGCTGTCTCCCTCCCCTCCCCCACTCCCACTCAGCTTGCAGGCCGCTTCCCTGCCTTGAAAGCATTGCTCTGGCCCTGAGGGCCACAGACCTACTGGGCTTCAAGCTCAAGGCTCTGCCTGGGCCTGCTGCTTCGGCCAGGGGCTCATTTCTTCCTGGAAAGACAAAGCCATGGCCTCACCCCACGCCTGCACTTTGCCACGGCAGGCAGCCCAGGTGTAGGAAAGGCTCTGTGGAGTCAGAAGTGCCGAGACAGGCAGATGGCACCAGAGGGTTTGGGGGCCAGGGCGTAACTGGGCTAGCCCCTCCTCCCGGAAGTCGGGGAGGCCCGGCCTTCCTAGTGCCCAGGCCACGGCTCCGGGGAGAAATCCGCCATGGAGGGCACGCGGGAGGCCCTCTGCCTGAGGTGGCAGGTGTCACGCCAGGGCCACTGCAAGCCTGGCTCGGCTTGCCTGCTTTCTCCAAAGGAGGCTGGCCGACCAGCCGAACCTGGCACCTGGGCCAGCCCCTTCCAAGGGGACGAGTTCCAGAGGATAGAGCCCTGGGGGCGGCTGCCAAGTCTCCTGGGGCGTGTGCTGGGCCCCCGTCAGAGGAGGAAGCAGCCTGGTAAACGGTGTGCCAGGCCTGAGATCTGGAGGCCTCCCACAGCCGGGTCCCTGTCCTGCCCAGGCCCCCCGAGGGAGGACGATGGTCGGGCAGTGGCGAGCGTGGTGGGGCTGGCGCCGAGCCTGCCCTTGGATGCCCCGGGGAAGGGCGCCGGGGGATGGGCTGCCCCTGGCCAGGTCTGAGGGAGCGACCCAGCTCCGGGCTGTCGGGGGCAGAGAGAGAAACCCCCTCCGCCCTTTCCCTTCAGGTTCTTAGGGCTGGCCAAATCCTTCCCAAGACAGCTTGTCTGGAGAAAATCAGACCCAGCTGAAGAACATGTGTCCATGGGGGAAACCCGGGAAACTGAGTCTCCCCACACAATAGCAGAGATTCTCATCTTGCATCCTCTCCTGAGCTAATGACCAAGGTGGATGTCCCGGGTGGGCCTGTGGAATGGGAGAGGGGAGGAAGTCTATTGTCATGCAGAGGGACATGGAAAGACTTGTCTGAAGCTTATCCCCTGCACTGGAGTCAGGTCGGGAAGGGAAGGCACAGAGGGGAGCAGGAAGCGGCCTCTCTGTGGTGGGGCTGGCTCCGGGGCAGGCGTGGGGGTGATGGCTGGAAGTGGGATGGCGCGTGAGTTGGCACCAGCCAGCGGTAGAGGCAGAGACTCAGAGGTCATGGATCTCTCTCTCTGTCTCTGTCTCTCTCTCTCTCCCTCAGGGAGCTGAGGAGAGTAAGGTGGCTCCCCCTACCCACCTCGCCTACCTCTCCAAGGGCCCTTCTTTGGCCGCTCCGGGAGCCCTGCGGGCTTGGCTTCAACCCTCCACCCACAGCACAGGCCAAGGGCGCCTGCGCGACCGCCGGGGCCTAGGGCTGACCTCGGGGGTCCTCAGTGAATGCCCCGCCCTCCCTCCAGGCTCTGACCCAGCTGCAGCTGTTCCTTTGCCGCTCTTCTGGACTTGGCTTCAGCTGTCTCCCTCCCCTCCCCCACTCCCACTCAGCTTGCAGGCCGCTTCCCTGCCTTGAAAGCATTGCTCTGGCCCTGAGGGCCACAGACCTACTGGGCTTCAAGCTCAAGGCTCTGCCTGGGCCTGCTGCTTCGGCCAGGGGCTCATTTCTTCCTGGAAAGACAAAGCCATGGCCTCACCCCACGCCTGCACTTTGCCACGGCAGGCAGCCCAGGTGTAGGAAAGGCTCTGTGGAGTCAGAAGTGCCGAGACAGGCAGATGGCACCAGAGGGTTTGGGGGCCAGGGCGTAACTGGGCTAGCCCCTCCTCCCGGAAGTCGGGGAGGCCCGGCCTTCCTAGTGCCCAGGCCACGGCTCCGGGGAGAAATCCGCCATGGAGGGCACGCGGGAGGCCCTCTGCCTGAGGTGGCAGGTGTCACGCCAGGGCCACTGCAAGCCTGGCTCGGCTTGCCTGCTTTCTCCAAAGGAGGCTGGCCGACCAGCCGAACCTGGCACCTGGGCCAGCCCCTTCCAAGGGGACGAGTTCCAGAGGATAGAGCCCTGGGGGCGGCTGCCAAGTCTCCTGGGGCGTGTGCTGGGCCCCCGTCAGAGGAGGAAGCAGCCTGGTAAACGGTGTGCAAGGCCTGAGATCTGGAGGCCTCCCACAGCCGGGTCCCTGTCCTGCCCAGGCCCCCCGAGGGAGGACGATGGTCGGGCAGTGGCGAGCGTGGTGGGGCTGGCCTCGAGCCTGCCCTTGGATGCCCCGGGGAAGGGCGCCGGGGGATGGGCTGCCCCTGGCCAGGTCTGAGGGAGCGACCCAGCTCGGGGCTGTCGGGGGCAGAGAGAGAACGCCCCTCCGCCCTTTCCCTTCAGGTTCTTAGGGCTGGCCAAATCCTTCCCAAGACAGCTTGTCTGGAGAAAATCAGACCCAGCTGAAGAACATGTGTCCATGGGGGAATCCCGGGAAACTGAGTCTCCCCACACAATAGCAGAGATTCTCATCTTGCATCCTCTCCTGAGCTAATGACCAAGGTGGATGTCCCGGGTGGGCCTGTGGAATGGGAGAGGGGAGGAAGTCTATTGTCATGCAGAGGGACATGGAAAGACTTGTCTGAAGCTTATCCCCTGCACTGGAGTCAGGTCAGGAAGGGAAGGCACAGAGGGGAGCAGGAAGCGGCCTCTCTGTGGTGGGGCTGGCTCTGGGGCAGGCGTGGGGGTGAGGGCTGGAAGTGGGATGGCGCGTGAGTTGGCACCAGCCAGCGGTAGAGGCCGAGACTCAGAGGTCATGGATCTCTCTCTCTGTCTCTGTCTCTCTCTCTCTCCCTCAGGGAGCTGAGGAGAGTAAGGTGGCTCCCCCTACCCACCTCGCCTACCTCTCCAAGGGCCCTTCTTTGGCCGCTCCGGGAGCCCTGCGGGCTTGGCTTCAACCCTCCACCCACAGCACAGGCCAAGGGCGCCTTCGCGACCGACGGGGCCCAGGGCTGACCTCGGGGGTCCTCAGTGAATGCCCCGCCCTCCCTCCAGGCTCTGACCCAGCTGCAGCTGTTCCTTTGCCGCCCTTCTGGACTAGGCTTCAGCTGTCTCCCTCCCCTCCCCCACTCCCACTCAGCTTGCAGGCCGCTTCCCTGCCTTGAAAGCATTGCTCTGGCCCTGAGGGCCACAGACCTACTGGGCTTCAAGCTCAAGGCTCTGCCTGGGCCTGCTGCTTCGGCCAGGGGCTCATTTCTTCCTGGAAAGACAAAGCCATGGCCTCACCCCACGCCTGCACTTTGCCACGGCAGGCAGCCCAGGTGTAGGAAAGGCTCTGTGGAGTCAGAAGTGCCGAGACAGGCAGATGGCACCAGAGGGTTTGGGGGCCAGGGCGTAACTGGGCTAGCCCCTCCTCCCGGAAGTCGGGGAGGCCCGGCCTTCCTAGTGCCCAGGCCACGGCTCCGGGGAGAAATCCGCCATGGAGGGCACGCGGGAGGCCCTCTGCCTGAGGTGGCAGGTGTCACGCCAGGGCCACTGCAAGCCTGGCTCGGCTTGCCTGCTTTCTCCAAAGGAGGCTGGCCGACCAGCCGAACCTGGCACCTGGGCCAGCCCCTTCCAAGGGGACGAGTTCCAGAGGATAGAGCCCTGGGGGCGGCTGCCAAGTCTCCTGGGGCGTGTGCTGGGCCCCCGTCAGAGGAGGAAGCAGCCTGGTAAACGGTGTGCCAGGCCTGAGATCTGGAGGCCTCCCACAGCCGGGTCCCTGTCCTGCCCAGGCCCCCCGAGGGAGGACGATGGTCGGGCAGTGGCGAGCGTGGTGGGGCTGGCGCCGAGCCTGCCCTTGGATGCCCCGGGGAAGGGCGCCGGGGGATGGGCTGCCCCTGGCCAGGTCTGAGGGAGCGACCCAGCTCCGGGCTGTCGGGGGCAGAGAGAGAAACCCCCTCCGCCCTTTCCCTTCAGGTTCTTAGGGCTGGCCAAATCCTTCCCAAGACAGCTTGTCTGGAGAAAATCAGACCCAGCTGAAGAACATGTGTCCATGGGGGAAACCCGGGAAACTGAGTCTCCCCACACAATAGCAGAGATTCTCATCTTGCATCCTCTCCTGAGCTAATGACCAAGGTGGATGTCCCGGGTGGGCCTGTGGAATGGGAGAGGGGAGGAAGTCTATTGTCATGCAGAGGGACATGGAAAGACTTGTCTGAAGCTTATCCCCTGCACTGGAGTCAGGTCGGGAAGGGAAGGCACAGAGGGGAGCAGGAAGCGGCCTCTCTGTGGTGGGGCTGGCTCCGGGGCAGGCGTGGGGGTGATGGCTGGAAGTGGGATGGCGCGTGAGTTGGCACCAGCCAGCGGTAGAGGCAGAGACTCAGAGGTCATGGATCTCTCTCTCTGTCTCTGTCTCTCTCTCTCTCCCTCAGGGAGCTGAGGAGAGTAAGGTGGCTCCCCCTACCCACCTCGCCTACCTCTCCAAGGGCCCTTCTTTGGCCGCTCCGGGAGCCCTGCGGGCTTGGCTTCAACCCTCCACCCACAGCACAGGCCAAGGGCGCCTGCGCGACCGCCGGGGCCTAGGGCTGACCTCGGGGGTCCTCAGTGAATGCCCCGCCCTCCCTCCAGGCTCTGACCCAGCTGCAGCTGTTCCTTTGCCGCTCTTCTGGACTTGGCTTCAGCTGTCTCCCTCCCCTCCCCCACTCCCACTCAGCTTGCAGGCCGCTTCCCTGCCTTGAAAGCATTGCTGTGGCCCTGAGGGCCACAGACCTACTGGGCTTCAAGCTCAAGGCTCTGCCTGGGCCTGCTGCCTCGGCCAGGGGCTCATTTCTTCCTGGAAAGACAAAGCCATGGCCTCACCCCACGCCTGCACTTTGCCACGGCAGGCAGCCCAGGTGTAGGAAAGGCTCTGTGGAGTCAGAAGTGCCGAGACAGGCAGATGGCACCAGAGGGTTTGGGGGCCAGGGCGTAACTGGGCTAGCCCCTCCTCCCGGAAGTCGGGGAGGCCCGGCCTTCCTAGTGCCCAGGCCACGGCTCCGGGGAGAAATCCGCCATGGAGGGCACGCGGGAGGCCCTCTGCCTGAGGTGGCAGGTGTCACGCCAGGGCCACTGCAAGCCTGGCTCGGCTTGCCTGCTTTCTCCAAAGGAGGCTGGCCGACCAGCCGAACCTGGCACCTGGGCCAGCCCCTTCCAAGTGGACGAGTTCCAGAGGATAGAGCCCTGGGGGCGGCTGCCAAGTCTCCTGGGGCGTGTGCTGGGCCCCCGTCAGAGGAGGAAGCAGCCTGGTAAACGGTGTGCCAGGCCTGAGATCTGGAGGCCTCCCACAGCCGGGTCCCTGTCCTGCCCAGGCCCCCCGAGGGAGGACGATGGTCGGGCAGTGGCGAGCGTGGTGGGGCTGGCGCCGAGCCTGCCCTTGGATGCCCCGGGGAAGGGCGCCGGGGGATGGGCTGCCCCTGGCCAGGTCTGAGGGAGCGACCCAGCTCGGGGCTGTCGGGGGCAGAGAGAGAACCCCCCTCCGCCCTTTCCCTTCAGGTTCTTAGGGCTGGCCAAATCCTTCCCAAGACAGCTTGTCTGGAGAAAATCAGACCCAGCTGAAGAACATGTGTCCATGGGGGAAACCCGGGAAACTGAGTCTCCCCACACAATAGCAGAGATTCTCATCTTGCATCCTCTCCTGAGCTAATGACCAAGGTGGATGTCCCGGGTGGGCCTGTGGAATGGGAGAGGGGAGGAAGTCTATTGTCATGCAGAGGGACATGGAAAGACTTGTCTGAAGCTTATCCCCTGCACTGGAGTCAGGTCGGGAAGGGAAGGCACAGAGGGGAGCAGGAAGCGGCCTCTCTGTGGTGGGGCTGGCTCCGGGGCAGGCGTGGGGGTGATGGCTGGAAGTGGGATGGCGCGTGAGTTGGCACCAGCCAGCGGTAGAGGCAGAGACTCAGAGGTCATGGATCTCTCTCTCTGTCTCTGTCTCTCTCTCTCTCCCTCAGGGAGCTGAGGAGAGTAAGGTGGCTCCCCCTACCCACCTCGCCTACCTCTCCAAGGGCCCTCCTTTCTCTGGCCGCTCCGGGAGCCCTGCGGGCTTGGCTTCAACCCCCCACCCACCGCACAGGCCAAGGGCGCCTGCGCGACCGCCAGGACATAGGGCTGACCTCGGGGGTCCTCAGTGAATGCCCCGCCCTCCCTCCAGGCTCTGACCCAGCTGCAGCTGTTCCTTTGCCGCCCTTCTGGACTGGGCTTCAGCTGTCTCCCTCCCCTCCCCCACTCCCACTCAGCTTGCAGGCCGCTTCCCTGCCTTGAAAGCATTGCTCTGGCCCTGAGGGCCACAGACCTACTGGGCTTCAATCTCAAGGCTCTGCCTGGGCCTGCTGCTTCGGCCAGGGGCTCATTTCTTCCTGGAAAGACAAAGCCATGGCCTCACCCCACGCCTGCACTTTGCCACGGCTGGCAGCCCAGGTGTAGGAAAGGCTCTGTGGAGTCAGAAGTGCCGAGACAGGCAGATGGCACCAGAGGGTTTGGGGGCCAGGGCGTAACTGGGCTAGCCCCTCCTCCCGGAAGTCGGGGAGGCCCGGCCTTCCTAGTGCCCAGGCCACGGCTCCGGGGAGAAATCCGCCATGGAGGGCACGCGGGAGGCCCTCTGCCTGAGGTGGCAGGTGTCACACCAGGGCCACTGCAAGCCTGGCTCGGCTTGCCTGCTTTCTCCAAAGGAGGCTGGCCGACCAGCCGAACCTGGCACCTGGGCCAGCCCCTTCCAAGGGGACGAGTTCCAGAGGATAGAGCCCTGGGGGCGGCTGCCAAGTCTCCTGGGGCGTGTGCTGGGCCCCCGTCAGAGGAGGAAGCAGCCTGGTAAACGGTGTGCCAGGCCTGAGATCTGGAGGCCTCCCACAGCCGGGTCCCTGTCCTGCCCAGGCCCCCCGAGGGAGGACGATGGTCGAGCAGTGGCGAGCGTGGTGGGGCTAGGGCCGAGCCTGCACTTGGATGCCCCGGGGAAGGGCGCCGGGGGATGGGCTGCCCCTGGCCAGGTCTGAGGGAGCGACCCAGCTCGGGGCTGTCGGGGGCAGAGAGAGAACCCCCCTCCGCCCTTTCCCTTCAGGTTCTTAGGGCTGGCCAAATCCTTCCCAAGACAGCTTGTCTGGAGAAAATCAGACCCAGCTGAAGAACATGTGTCCATGGGGGAAACCCGGGAAACTGAGTCTCCCCACACAATAGCAGAGATTCTCATCTTGCATCCTCTCCTGAGCTAATGACCAAGGTGGATGTCCCGGGTGGGCCTGTGGAATGGGAGAGGGGAGGAAGTCTATTGTCATGCAGAGGGACATGGAAAGACTTGTCTGAAGCTTATCCCCTGCACTGGAGTCAGGTCGGGAAGGGAAGGCACAGAGGGGAGCAGGAAGCGGCCTCTCTGTGGTGGGGCTGGCTCCGGGGCAGGCGTGGGGGTGATGGCTGGAAGTGGGATGGCGCGTGAGTTGGCACCAGCCAGCGGTAGAGGCAGAGACTCAGAGGTCATGGATCTCTCTCTCTGTCTCTGTCTCTCTCTCTCTCCCTCAGGGAGCTGAGGAGAGTAAGGTGGCTCCCCCTACCCACCTCGCCTACCTCTCCAAGGGCCCTTCTTTCTCTGGCCGCTCCGGGAGCCCTGCGGGCTTGGCTTCAACCCCCCACCCACCGCACAGGCCAAGGGCGCCTGCGCGACCGCCAGGGCCTAGGGCTGACCTCGGGGGTCCTCAGTGAATGCCCCGCCCTCCCTCCAGGCTCTGACCCAGCTGCAGCTGTTCCTTTGCCGCCCTTCTGGACTTGGCTTCAGCTGTCTCCCTCCCCTCCCCCACTCCCACTCAGCTTGCAGGCCGCTTCCCTGCCTTGAAAGCATTGCTGTGGCCCTGAGGGCCACAGACCTACTGGGCTTCAAGCTCAAGGCTCTGCCTGGGCCTGCTGCTTAGGCCAGGGGCTCATTTCTTCCTGGAAAGACAAAGCCATGGCCTCACCCCACGCCTGCACTTTGCCACGGCAGGCAGCCCAGGTGTAGGAAAGGCTCTGTGGAGTCAGAAGTGCCGAGACAGGCAGATGGCACCAGAGGGTTTGGGGGCCAGGGCGTAACTGGGCTAGCCCCTCCTCCCGGAAGTCGGGGAGGCCCGGCCTTCCTAGTGCCCAGGCCACGGCTCCGGGGAGAAATCCGCCATGGAGGGCACGCGGGAGGCCCTCTGCCTGAGGTGGCAGGTGTCACGCCAGGGCCACTGCAAGCCTGGCTCGGCTTGCCTGCTTTCTCCAAAGGAGGCTGGCCGACCAGCCGAACCTGGCACCTGGGCCAGCCCCTTCCAAGGGGACGAGTTCCAGAGGATAGAGCCCTGGGGGCGGCTGCCAAGTCTCCTGGGGCGTGTGCTGGGCCCCCGTCAGAGGAGGAAGCAGCCTGGTAAACGGTGTGCCAGGCCTGAGATCTGGAGGCCTCCCACAGCCGGGTCACAGTCCTGCCCAGGCCCCCCGAGGGAGGACGATGGTCGGGCAGTGGCGAGCGTGGTGGGGCTGGCGCCGAGCCTGCCCTTGGATGCCCCGGGGAAGGGCGCCGGGGGATGGGCTGCCCCTGGCCAGGTCTGAGGGAGCGACCCAGCTCCGGGCTGTCGGGGGCAGAGAGAGAACCCCCCTCCGCCCTTTCCCTTCAGGTTCTTAGGGCTGGCCAAATCCTTCCCAAGACAGCTTGTCTGGAGAAAATCAGACCCAGCTGAAGAACATGTGTCCATGGGGGAAACCCGGGAAACTGAGTCTCCCCACACAATAGCAGAGATTCTCATCTTGCATCCTCTCCTGAGCTAATGACCAAGGTGGATGTCCCGGGTGGGCCTGTGGAATGGGAGAGGGGAGGAAGTCTATTGTCATGCAGAGGGACATGGAAAGACTTGTCTGAAGCTTATCCCCTGCACTGGAGTCAGGTCGGGAAGGGAAGGCACAGAGGGGAGCAGGAAGCAGCCTATCTGTGGTGGGGCTGGCTCCGGGGCAGGCGTGGGGGTGATGGCTGGAAGTGGGATGGCGCGTGAGTTGGCACCAGCCAGCGGTAGAGGCAGAGACTCAGAGGTCATGGATCTCTCTCTCTGTCTCTGTCTCTCTCTCTCTCCCTCAGGGAGCTGAGGAGAGTAAGGTGGCTCCCCCTACCCACCTCGCCTACCTCTCCAATGGCCCTTCTTTCTCTGGCCGCTCCGGGAGCCCTGCGGGCTTGGCTTCAACCCTCCACCCACAGCACAGGCCAAGGGCGCCTGCGCGACCGCCGGGTCTAGGGCTGACCTCGGGGGTCCTCAGTGAATGCCCCGCCCTCCCTCCAGGCTCTGACCCAGCTGCAGCTGTTCCTTTGCCGCCCTTTTGGCCTCGGCTTCAGCTGTCTCCCTCCCCTCCCCCACTCCCACTCAGCTTGCAGGCCGCTTCCCTGCCTTGAATGCATTGCTGTGGCCCTGAGGGCCACAGACCTACTGGGCTTCAAGCTCAAGGCTCTGCCTGGGCCTGCTGCTTCGGCCAGGGGCTCATTTCTTCCTGGAAAGACAAAGCCATGGCCTCACCCCACGCCTGCACTTTGCCACGGCAGGCAGCCCAGGTGTAGGAAAGGCTCTGTGGAGTCAGAAGTGCCGAGACAGGCAGATGGCACCAGAGGGTTTGGGGGCCAGGGCGTAACTGGGCTAGCCCCTCCTCCCAGAAGTCGGGGAGGCCCGGCCTTCCTAGTGCCCAGGCCACGGCTCCGGGGAGAAATCCGCCATGGAGGGCACGCGGGAGGCCCTCTGCCTGAGGTGGCAGGTGTCACGCCAGGGCCACTGCAAGCCTGGCTCGGCTTGCCTGCTTTCTCCAAAGGAGGCTGGCCGACCAGCCGAACCTGGCACCTGGGCCAGCCCCTTCCAAGGGGACGAGTTCCAGAGGATAGAGCCCTGGGGGCGGCTGCCAAGTCTCCTGGGGCGTGTGCTGGGCCCCCGTCAGAGGAGGAAGCAGCCTGGTAAACGGTGTGCCAGGCCTGAGATCTGGAGGCCTCCCACAGCCGGGTCCCTGTCCTGCCCAGGCCCCCCGAGGGAGGACGATGGTCGGGCAGTGGCGAGCGTGGTGGGGCTGGCGCCGAGCCTGCCCTTGGATGCCCCGGGGAAGGGCGCCGGGGGATGGGCTGCCCCTGGCCAGGTCTGAGGGAGCGACCCAGCTCGGGGCTGTCGGGGGCAGAGAGAGAACCCCCCTCCGCCCTTTCCCTTCAGGTTCTTAGGGCTGGCCAAATCCTTCCCAAGACAGCTTGTCTGGAGAAAATCAGACCCAGCTGAAGAACATGTGTCCATGGGGGAAACCCGGGAAACTGAGTCTCCCCACACAATAGCAGAGATTCTCATCTTGCATCCTCTCCTGAGCTAATGACCAAGGTGGATGTCCCGGGTGGGCCTGTGGAATGGGAGAGGGGAGGAAGTCTATTGTCATGCAGAGGGACATGGAAAGACTTGTCTGAAGCTTATCCCCTGCACTGGAGTCAGGTCGGGAAGGGAAGGCACAGAGGGGAGCAGGAAGCGGCCTCTCTGTGGTGGGGCTGGCTCCGGGGCAGGCGTGGGGGTGATGGCTGGAAGTGGGATGGCGCGTGAGTTGGCACCAGCCAGCGGTAGAGGCAGAGACTCAGAGGTCATGGATCTCTCTCTCTGTCTCTGTCTCTCTCTCTCTCCCTCAGGGAGCTGAGGAGAGTAAGGTGGCTCCCCCTACCCACCTCGCCTACCTCTCCAAGGGCCCTTCTTTCTCTGGCATCTCCGGGAGCCCTGCGGGCTTGGCTTCAACCCCCCACCCACCGCACAGGCCAAGGGCGCCTGCGCGACCGCCAGGGCCTAGGGCTGACCTCGGGGGTCCTCAGTGAATGCCCCGCCCTCCCTCCAGGCTCTGACCCAGCTGCAGCTGTTCCTTTGCCGCCCTTCTGGACTCGGCTTCAGCTGTCTCCCTCCACTCCCCCACTCCCACTCAGCTTGCAGGCCGCTTCCCTGCCTTGAAAGCATTGCTGTGGCCCTGAGGGCCACAGACCTACTGGGCTTCAAGCTCAAGGCTCTGCCTGGGCCTGCTGCTTCGGCCAGGGGCTCATTTCTTCCTGGAAAGACAAAGCCATGGCCTCACCCCACGCCTGCACTTTGCCACGGCAGGCAGCCCAGGTGTAGGAAAGGCTCTGTGGAGTCAGAAGTGCCGAGACAGGCAGATGGCACCAGAGGGTTTGGGGGCCAGGGCGTAACTGGGCTAGCCCCTCCTCCCGGAAGTCGGGGAGGCCCGGCCTTCCTAGTGCCCAGGCCACGGCTCCGGGGAGAAATCCGCCATGGAGGGCACGCGGGAGGCCCTCTGCCTGAGGTGGCAGGTGTCACGCCAGGGCCACTGCAAGCCTGGCTCGGCTTGCCTGCTTTCTCCAAAGGAGGCGGGCCGACCAGCCGAACCTGGCACCTGGGCCAGCCCCTTCCAAGGGGACGAGTTCCAGAGGATAGAGCCCTGGGGGCGGCTGCCAAGTCTCCTGGGGCGTGTGCTGGGCCCCCGTCAGAGGAGGAAGCAGCCTGGTAAACGGTGTGCCAGGCCTGAGATCTGGAGGCCTCCCACAGCCGGGTCCCTGTCCTGCCCAGGCCCCCCGAGGGAGGACGATGGTCGGGCAGTGGCGAGCGTGGTGGGGCTGGCGCCGAGCCTGCCCTTGGATGCCCCGGGGAAGGGCGCCGGGGGATGGGCTGCCCCTGGCCAGGTCTGAGGGAGCGACCCAGCTCCGGGCTGTCGGGGGCAGAGAGAGAACCCCCCTCCGCCCTTTCCCTTCAGGTTCTTAGGGCTGGCCAAATCCTTCCCAAGACAGCTTGTCTGGAGAAAATCAGACCCAGCTGAAGAACATGTGTCCATGGGGGAAACCCGGGAAACTGAGTCTCCCCACACAATAGCAGAGATTCTCATCTTGCATCCTCTCCTGAGCTAATGACCAAGGTGGATGTCCCGGGTGGGCCTGTGGAATGGGAGAGGGGAGGAAGTCTATTGTCATGCAGAGGGACATGGAAAGACTTGTCTGAAGCTTATCCCCTGCACTGGAGTCAGGTCGGGAAGGGAAGGCACAGAGGGGAGCAGGAAGCGGCCTCTCTGTGGTGGGGCTGGCTCCGGGGCAGGCGTGGGGGTGAGGGCTGGAAGTGGGATGGCGCGTGAGTTGGCACCAGCCAGCGATAGAGGCAGAGACTCAGAGGTCATGGATCTCTCTCTCTGTCTCTGTCTCACTCTCTCTCCCTCAGGGAGCTGAGGAGAGTAAGGTGGCTCCCCCTACCCACCTCGCCTACCTCTCCAAGGGCCCTTCTTTCTCTGGCCGCTCCGGGAGCCCTGCGGGCTTGGCTTCAACCCCCCACCCACCGCACAGGCCAAGGGCGCCTGCGCGACCTCCAGGGCCTAGGGCTGACCTCGGGGGTCCTCAGTGAATGCCCCGCCCTCCCTCCAGGCTCTGACCCAGCTGCAGCTGTTCCTTTGCCGCCCTACTGGACTGGGCTTCAGCTGTCTCCCTCCCCTCCCCCACTCCCACTCAGCTTGCAGGCCGCTTCCCTGCCTTGAAAGCATTGCTGTGGCCCTGAGGGCCACAGACCTACTGGGCTTCAAGCTCAAGGCTCTGCCTGGGCCTGCTGCTTCGGCCAGGGGCTCATTTCTTCCTGGAAAGACAAAGCCATGGCCTCACCCCACGCCTGCACTTTGCCACGGCAGGCAGCCCAGGTGTAGGAAAGGCTCTGTGGAGTCAGAAGTGCCGAGACAGGCAGATGGCACCAGAGGGTTTGGGGGCCAGGGCGTAACTGGGCTAGCCCCTCCTCCCGGAAGTCGGGGAGGCCCGGCCTTCCTAGTGCCCAGGCCACGGCTCCGGGGAGAAATCCGCCATGGAGGGCACGCGGGAGGCCCTCTGCCTGAGGTGGCAGGTGTCACGCCAGGGCCACTGCAAGCCTGGCTCGGCTTGCCTGCTTTCTCCAAAGGAGGCTGGCCGACCAGCCGAACCTGGCACCTGGGCCAGCCCCTTCCAAGGGGACGAGTTCCAGAGGATAGAGCCCTGGGGGCGGCTGCCAAGTCTCCTGGGGCGTGTGCTGGGCCCCCGTCAGAGGAGGAAGCAGCCTGGTAAACGGTGTGCCACGCAAGATATCTGGAGGCCTCCCACAGCCGGGTCCCTGTCCTGCCCAGGCCCCCCGAGGGAGGACGATGGTCGGGCAGTGGCGAGCGTGGTGGGGCTGGCGCCGAGCCTGCCCTTGGATGCCCCGGGGAAGGGCGCCGGGGGATGGGCTGCCCCTGGCCAGGTCTGAGGGAGCGACCCAGCTCGGGGCTGTCGGGGGCAGAGAGAGAACCCCCCTCCGCCCTTTCCCTTCAGGTTCTTAGGGCTGGCCAAATCCTTCCCAAGACAGCTTGTCTGGAGAAAATCAGACCCAGCTGAAGAACATGTGTCCATGGGGGAAACCCGGGAAACTGAGTCTCCCCACACAATAGCAGAGATTCTCATCTTGCATCCTCTCCTGAGCTAATGACCAAGGTGGATGTCCCGGGTGGGCCTGTGGAATGGGAGAGGGGAGGAAGTCTATTGTCATGCAGAGGGACATGGAAAGACTTGTCTGAAGCTTATCCCCTGCACTGGAGTCAGGTCGGGAAGGGAAGGCACAGAGGGGAGCAGGAAGCGGCCTCTCTGTGGTGGGGCTGGCTCCGGGGCAGGCGTGGGGGTGATGGCTGGAAGTGGGATGGCGCGTGAGTTGGCACCAGCCAGCGGTAGAGGCAGAGACTCAGAGGTCATGGATCTCTCTCTCTGTCTCTGTCTCTCTCTCTCTCCCTCAGGAAGCTGAGGAGAGTAAGGCGGCTCCCCCTACCCACCTCGCCTACCTCTCCAAGGGCCCTTCTTTCTCTGGCCGCTCCGGGAGCCCTGGGGGCTCTGCTTCAACCCCCCACCCACCGCACAGGCCAATGGCGCCTGCGCGACCGCCAGGGCATTGGGCTGACCTCGGGGGTCCTCAGTGAATGCCCTGCCCTCCCTCCAGGCTCTGACCCAGCTGCAGCTGTTCATTTGCCGCCCTTCTGGACTCGGCTTCAGCTGTCTCCTTCCCCTCCCCCACTCCCACTCAGCTTGCAGGCCGCTTCCCTGCCTTGAAAGCATTGCTCTGGCCCTGAGGGCCACAGACCTACTGGGCTTCAAGCTCAAGGCTCTGCCTGGGCCTGCTGCTTCGGCCAGGGGCTCATTTCTTCCTGGAAAGACAAAGCCATGGCCTCACCCCACGCCTGCACTTTGCCACGGCAGGCAGCCCAGGTGTAGGAAAGGCTCTGTGGAGTCAGAAGTGCCGAGACAGGCAGATGGCACCAGAGGGTTTGGGGGCCAGGGCGTAACTGGGCTAGCCCCTCCTCCCGGAAGTCGGGGAGGCCCGGCCTTCCTAGTGCCCAGGCCACGGCTCCGGGGAGAAATCCGCCATGGAGGGCACGCGGGAGGCCCTCTGCCTGAGGTGGCAGGTGTCACGCCAGGGCCACTGCAAGCCTGGCTCGGCTTGCCTGCTTTCTCCAAAGGAGGCTGGCCGACCAGCCGAACCTGGCACCTGGGCCAGCCCCTTCCAAGGGGACGAGTTCCAGAGGATAGAGCCCTGGGGGCGGCTGCCAAGTCTCCTGGGGCGTGTGCTGGGCCCCCGTCAGAGGAGGAAGCAGCCTGGTAAACGGTGTGCCACGCAAGATATCTGGAGGCCTCCCACAGCCGGGTCCCTGTCCTGCCCAGGCCCCCCGAGGGAAGACGATGGTCGGGCAGTGGCGAGCGTGGTGGGGCTGGCGCCGAGCCTGCCCTTGGATGCCCCGGGGAAGGGCGCCGGGGGATGGGCTGCCCCTGGCCAGGTCTGAGGGAGCGACCCAGCTCGGGGCTGTCGGGGGCAGAGAGAGAACCCCCCTCCGCCCTTTCCCTTCAGGTTCTTAGGGCTGGCCAAATCCTTCCCAAGACAGCTTGTCTGGAGAAAATCAGACCCAGCTGAAGAACATGTGTCCATGGGGGAAACCCGGGAAACTGAGTCTCCCCACACAATAGCAGAGATTCTCATCTTGCATCCTCTCCTGAGCTAATGACCAAGGTGGATGTCCCGGGTGGGCCTGTGGAATGGGAGAGGGGAGGAAGTCTATTGTCATGCAGAGGGACATGGAAAGTCTTGTCTGAAGCTTATCCCCTGCACTGGAGTCAGGTCGGGAAGGGAAGGCACAGAGGGGAGCAGGAAGCGGCCTCTCTGTGGTGGGGCTGGCTCCGGGGCAGGCGTGGGGGTGATGGCTGGAAGTGGGATGGCGCGTGAGTTGGCACCAGCCAGCGGTAGAGGCAGAGACTCAGAGGTCATGGATCTCTCTCTCTGTCTCTGTCTCTCTCTCTCTCCCTCAGGGAGCTGAGGAGAGTAAGGTGGCTCCCCCTACCCACCTCGCCTACCTCTCCAAGGGCCCTTCTTTCTCTGGCCGCTCCGGGAGCCCTGCGGGCTTGGCTTCAACCCTCCACCCACAGCACAGGCCAAGGGCGCCTGCGCGACCGCCAGGTCTAGGGCTGACCTCGGGGGTCCTCAGTGAATGCCCCGCCCTCCCTCCAGGCTCTGACCCAGCTGCAGCTGTTCCTTTGCCGCCCTTCTGGACTCGGCTTCAGCTGTCTCCCTCCCCTCCCCCACTCCCACTCAGCTTGCAGGCCGCTTCCCTGCCTTGAATGCATTGCTGTGGCCCTGAGGGCCACAGACCTACTGGGCTTCAAGCTCAAGGCTCTGCCTGGGCCTGCTGCTTCGGCCAGGGGCTCATTTCTTCCTGGAAAGACAAAGCCATGGCCTCACCCCACGCCTGCACTTTGCCACGGCAGGCAGCCCAGGTGTAGGAAAGGCTCTGTGGAGTCAGAAGTGCCGAGACAGGCAGATGGCACCAGAGGGTTTGGGGGCCAGGGCGTAACTGGGCTAGCCCCTCCTCCCGGAAGTCGGGGAGGCCCGGCCTTCCTAGTGCCCAGGCCACGGCTCCGGGGAGAAATCCGCCATGGAGGGCACGCGGGAGGCCCTCTGCCTGAGGTGGCAGGTGTCACGCCAGGGCCACTGCAAGCCTGGCTCGGCTTGCCTGCTTTCTCCAAAGGAGGCTGGCCGACCAGCCGAACCTGGCACCTGGGCCAGCCCCTTCCAAGGGGACGAGTTCCAGAGGATAGAGCCCTGGGGGCGGCTGCCAAGTCTCCTGGGGCGTGTGCTGGGCCCCCGTCAGAGGAGGAAGCAGCCTGGTAAACGGTGTGCCAGGCCTGAGATCTGGAGGCCTCCCACAGCCGGGTCCCTGTCCTGCCCAGGCCCCCCGAGGGAGGACGATGGTCGGGCAGTGGCGAGCGTGGTGGGGCTGGCGCCGAGCCTGCCCTTGGATGCCCCGGGGAAGGGCGCCGGGGGATGGGCTGCCCCTGGCCAGGTCTGAGGGAGCGACCCAGCTCGGGGCTGTCGGGGGCAGAGAGAGAACCCCCCTCCGCCCTTTCCCTTCAGGTTCTTAGGGCTGGCCAAATCCTTCCCAAGACAGCTTGTCTGGAGAAAATCAGACCCAGCTGAAGAACATGTGTCCATGGGGGAAACCCGGGAAACTGAGTCTCCCCACACAATAGCAGAGATTCTCATCTTGCATCCTCTCCTGAGCTAATGACCAAGGTGGATGTCCCGGGTGGGCCTGTGGAATGGGAGAGGGGAGGAAGTCTATTGTCATGCAGAGGGACATGGAAAGACTTGTCTGAAGCTTATCCCCTGCACTGGAGTCAGGTCGGGAAGGGAAGGCACAGAGGGGAGCAGGAAGCGGCCTCTCTGTGGTGGGGCTGGCTCCGGGGCAGGCGTGGGGGTGATGGCTGGAAGTGGGATGGCGCGTGAGTTGGCACCAGCCAGCGGTAGAGGCAGAGACTCAGAGGTCATGGATCTCTCTCTCTGTCTCTGTCTCTCTCTCTCTCCCTCAGGGAGCTGAGGAGAGTAAGGTGGCTCCCCCTACCCACCTCGCCTACCTCTCCAAGGGCCCTTCTTTCTCTGGCCGCTCCGGGAGCCCTGCGGGCTTGGCTTCAACCCCCCACCCACCGCACAGGCCAAGGGCGCCTGCGCGACCTCCAGGGCCTAGGGATGACCTCGGGGGTCCTCAGTGAATGCCCCGCCCTCCCTCCAGGCTCTGACCCAGCTGCAGCTGTTCCTTTGCCGCCCTACTGGACTGGGCTTCAGCTGTCTCCCTCCCCTCCCCCACTCCCACTCAGCTTGCAGGCCGCTTCCCTGCCTTGAAAGCATTGCTGTGGCCCTGAGGGCCACAGACCTACTGGGCTTCAAGCTCAAGGCTCTGCCTGGGCCTGCTGCTTCGGCCAGGGGCTCATTTCTTCCTGGAAAGACAAAGCCATGGCCTCACCCCACGCCTGCACTTTGCCACGGCAGGCAGCCCAGGTGTAGGAAAGGCTCTGTGGAGTCAGAAGTGCCGAGACAGGCAGATGGCACCAGAGGGTTTGGGGGCCAGGGCGTAACTGGGCTAGCCCCTCCTCCCGGAAGTCGGGGAGGCCCGGCCTTCCTAGTGCCCAGGCCACGGCTCCGGGGAGAAATCCGCCATGGAGGGCACGCGGGAGGCCCTCTGCCTGAGGTGGCAGGTGTCACGCCAGGGCCACTGCAAGCCTGGCTCGGCTTGCCTGCTTTCTCCAAAGGAGGCTGGCCGACCAGCCGAACCTGGCACCTGGGCCAGCCCCTTCCAAGGGGACGAGTTCCAGAGGATAGAGCCCTGGGGGCGGCTGCCAAGTCTCCTGGGGCGTGTGCTGGGCCCCCGTCAGAGGAGGAAGCAGCCTGGTAAACGGTGTGCCAGGCCTGAGATCTGGAGGCCTCCCACAGCCGGGTCCCTGTCCTGCCCAGGCCCCCCGAGGGAGGACGATGGTCGGGCAGTGGCGAGCGTGGTGGGGCTGGCGCCGAGCCTGCCCTTGGATGCCCCGGGGAAGGGCGCCGGGGGATGGGCTGCCCCTGGCCAGGTCTGAGGGAGCGACCCAGCTCGGGGCTGTCGGGGGCAGAGAGAGAACCCCCCTCCGCCCTTTCCCTTCAGGTTCTTAGGGCTGGCCAAATCCTTCCCAAGACAGCTTGTCTGGAGAAAATCAGACCCAGCTGAAGAACATGTGTCCATGGGGGAAACCCGGGAAACTGAGTCTCCCCACACAATAGCAGAGATTCTCATCTTGCATCCTCTCCTGAGCTAATGACCAAGGTGGATGTCCCGGGTGGGCCTGTGGAATGGGAGAGGGGAGGAAGTCTATTGTCATGCAGAGGGACATGGAAAGACTTGTCTGAAGCTTATCCCCTGCACTGGAGTCAGGTCGGGAAGGGAAGGCACAGAGGGGAGCAGGAAGCGGCCTCTCTGTGGTGGGGCTGGCTCCAGGGCAGGCGTGGGGGTGATGGCTGGAAGTGGGATGGCGCGTGAGTTGGCACCAGCCAGCGGTAGAGGCAGAGACTCAGAGGTCATGGATCTCTCTCTCTGTCTCTGTCTCTCTCTCTCTCCCTCAGGGAGCTGAGGAGAGTAAGGTGGCTCCCCCTACCCACCTCGCCTACCTCTCCAAGGGCCCTTCTTTCTCTGGCCGCTCCGGGAGCCCTGCGGGCTTGGCTTCAACCCCCCACCCACCGCACAGGCCAAGGGCGCCTGCGCGACCGCCGGGGCCTAGGGCTGACCTCGGGGGTCCTCAGTGAATGCCCCGCCCTCCCTCCAGGCTCTGACCCAGCTGCAGCTGTTCCTTTGCCGCCCTTCTGGACTCGGCTTCAGCTGTCTCCCTCCCCTCCCCCACTCCCACTCAGCTTGCAGGCCGCTTCCCTGCCTTGAATGCATTGCTGTGGCCCTGAGGGCCACAGACCTACTGGGCTTCAAGCTCAAGGCTCTGCCTGGGCCTGCTGCTTCGGCCAGGGGCTCATTTCTTCCTGGAAAGACAAAGCCATGGCCTCACCCCACGCCTGCACTTTGCCACGGCAGGCAGCCCAGGTGTAGGAAAGGCTCTGTGGAGTCAGAAGTGCCGAGACAGGCAGATGGCACCAGAGGGTTTGGGGGCCAGGGCGTAACTGGGCTAGCCCCTCCTCCCGGAAGTCGGGGAGGCCCGGCCTTCCTAGTGCCCAGGCCACGGCTCCGGGGAGAAATCCGCCATGGAGGGCACGCGGGAGGCCCTCTGCCTGAGGTGGCAGGTGTCACGCCAGGGCCACTGCAAGCCTGGCTCGGCTTGCCTGCTTTCTCCAAAGGAGGCTGGCCGACCAGCCGAACCTGGCACCTGGGCCAGCCCCTTCCAAGGGGACGAGTTCCAGAGGATAGAGCCCTGGGGGCGGCTGCCAAGTCTCCTGGGGCGTGTGCTGGGCCCCCGTCAGAGGAGGAAGCAGCCTGGTAAACGGTGTGCCAGGCCTGAGATCTGGAGGCCTCCCACAGCCGGGTCCCTGTCCTGCCCAGGCCCCCCGAGGGAGGACGATGGTCGGGTAGTGGCGAGCGGGGTGGGGCTGGCGCCGAGCCTGCCCTTGGATGCCCCGGGGAAGGGCGCCGGGGGATGGGCTGCCCCTGGCCAGGTCTGAGGGAGCGACCCAGCTCGGGGCTGTCGGAGGCAGAGAGAGAACCCCCCTCCGCCCTTTCCCTTCAGGTTCTTAGGGCTGGCCAAATCCTTCCCAAGACAGCTTGTCTGGAGAAAATCAGACCCAGCTGAAGAACATGTGTCCATGGGGGAAACCCGGGAAACTGAGTCTCCCCACACAATAGCAGAGATTCTCATCTTGCATCCTCTCCTGAGCTAATGACCAAGGTGGATGTCCCGGGTGGGCCTGTGGAATGGGAGAGGGGAGGAAGTCTATTGTCATGCAGAGGGACATGGAAAGACTTGTCTGAAGCTTATCCCCTGCACTGGAGTCAGGTCGGGAAGGGAAGGCACAGAGGGGAGCAGGAAGCGGCCTCTCTGTGGTGGGGCTGGCTCCGGGGCAGGCGTGGGGGTGATGGCTGGAAGTGGGATGGCGCGTGAGTTGGCACCAGCCAGCGGTAGAGGCAGAGACTCAGAGGTCATGGATCTCTCTCTCTGTCTCTGTCTCTCTCTCTCTCCCTCAGGGAGCTGAGGAGAGTAAGGTGGCTCCCCCTACCCACCTCGCCTACCTCTCCAAGGGCCCTTCTTTCTCTGGCTGCTCCGGGAGCCCTGCGGGCTTGGCTTCAACCCCCCACCCACCGCACAGGCCAAGGGCGCCTGCGCGACCTCCAGGGCCTAGGGATGACCTCGGGGGTCCTCAGTGAATGCCCCGCCCTCCCTCCAGGCTCTGACCCAGCTGCAGCTGTTCCTTTGCCGCCCTACTGGACTGGAGTTCAGCTGTCTCCCTCCCCTCCCCCACTCCCACTCAGCTTGCAGGCCGCTTCCCTGCCTTGAAAGCATTGCTGTGGCCCTGAGGGCCACAGACCTACTGGGCTTCAAGCTCAAGGCTCTGCCTGGGCCTGCTGCTTCGGCCAGGGGCTCATTTCTTCCTGGAAAGACAAAGCCATGGCCTCACCCCACGCCTGCACTTTGCCACGGCAGGCAGCCCAGGTGTAGGAAAGGCTCTGTGGAGTCAGAAGTGCCGAGACAGGCAGATGGCACCAGAGGGTTTGGGGGCCAGGGCGTAACTGGGCTAGCCCCTCCTCCCGGAAGTCGGGGAGGCCCGGCCTTCCTAGTGCCCAGGCCACGGCTCCGGGGAGAAATCCGCCATGGAGGGCACGCGGGAGGCCCTCTGCCTGAGGTGGCAGGTGTCACGCCAGGGCCACTGCAAGCCTGGCTCGGCTTGCCTGCTTTCTCCAAAGGAGGCTGGCCGACCAGCCGAACCTGGCACCTGGGCCAGCCCCTTCCAAGGGGACGAGTTCCAGAGGATAGAGCCCTGGGGGCGGCTGCCAAGTCTCCTGGGGCGTGTGCTGGGCCCCCGTCAGAGGAGGAAGCAGCCTGGTAAACGGTGTGCCACGCAAGATATCTGGAGGCCTCCCACAGCCGGGTCCCTGTCCTGCCCAGGCCCCCCGAGGGAGGACGATGGTCGGGCAGTGGCGAGCGTGGTGAGGCTGGCGCCGAGCCTGCCCTTGGATGCCCCGGGGAAGGGCGCCGGGGGATGGGCTGCCCCTGGCCAGGTCTGAGGGAGCGACCCAGCTCGGGGCTGTCGGGGGCAGAGAGAGAACCCCCCTCCGCCCTTTCCCTTCAGGTTCTTAGGGCTGGCCAAATCCTTCCCAAGACAGCTTGTCTGGAGAAAATCAGACCCAGCTGAAGAACATGTGTCCATGGGGGAAACCCGGGAAACTGAGTCTCCCCACACAATAGCAGAGATTCTCATCTTGCATCCTCTCCTGAGCTAATGACCAAGGTGGATGTCCCGGGTGGGCCTGTGGAATGGGAGAGGGGAGGAAGTCTATTGTCATGCAGAGGGACATGGAAAGACTTGTCTGAAGCTTATCCCCTGCACTGGAGTCAGGTCGGGAAGGGAAGGCACAGAGGGGAGCAGGAAGCGGCCTCTCTGTGGTGGGGCTGGCTCCGGGGCAGGCGTGGGGGTGATGGCTGGAAGTGGGATGGCGCGTGAGTTGGCACCAGCCAGCGGTAGAGGCCAAGACTCAGAGGTCATGGATCTCTCTCTCTGTCTCTGTCTCTCTCTCTCTCCCTCAGGGAGCTGAGGAGAGTAAGGTGGCTCCCCCTACCCACCTCGCCTACCTCTCCAAGGGCCCTTCTTTCTCTGGCCACTCCGGGAGCCCTGCGGGCTTGGCTTCAACACCCCACCCACCACACAGGCCAAGGGCGCCTGCCTGACCGCCAGGGCCTAGGGCTGACCTCAGGGGTCCTCAGTGAATGCACTGCCCTCCCTCCAGGCTCTGACCCAGCTGCAGCTGTTCATTTGCCGCCCTTCTGGACACGGCTTCAGCTGTCTCCCTCCCCTCCCCCACTCCCACTCAGCTTGCAGGCCGCTTCCCTGCCTTGAAAGCATTGCTCTGGCCCTGAGGGCCACAGACCTACTGGGCTTCAAGCTCAAGGCTCTGCCTGGGCCTGCTGCTTCGGCCAGGGGCTCATTTCTTCCTAGAAAGACAAAGCCATGGCCTCACCCCACGCCTGCACTTTGCCACGGCAGGCAGCCCAGGTGTAGGAAAGGCTCTGTGGAGTCAGAAGTGCCGAGACAGGCAGATGGCACCAGAGGGTTTGGGGGCCAGGGCGTAACTGGGCTAGCCCCTCCTCCCGGAAGTCGGGGAGGCCCGGCCTTCCTAGTGCCCAGGCCACGGCTCCGGGGAGAAATCCGCCATGGAGGGCACGCGGGAGGCCCTCTGCCTGAGGTGGCAGGTGTCACGCCAGGGCCACTGCAAGCCTGGCTCGGCTTGCCTGCTTTCTCCAAAGGAGGCTGGCCGACCAGCCGAACCTGGCACCTGGGCCAGCCCCTTCCAAGGGGACGAGTTCCAGAGGATAGAGCCCTGGGGGCGGCTGCCAAGTCTCCTGGGGCGTGTGCTGGGCCCCCGTCAGAGGAGGAAGCAGCCTGGTAAACGGTGTGCCAGGCCTGAGATCTGGAGGCCTCCCACAGCTGGGTCCCTGTCCTGCCCAGGCCCCCCGAGGGAGGACGATGGTCGGGCAGTGGCGAGCGTGGTGGGGCTGGCGCCGAGCCTGCCCTTGGATGCCCCGGGGAAGGGCGCCGGGGGATGGGCTGCCCCTGGCCAGGTCTGAGGGAGCGACCCAGCTCGGGGCTGTCGGGGGCAGAGAGAGAACCCCCCTCCGCCCTTTCCCTTCAGGTTCTTAGGGCTGGCCAAATCCTTCCCAAGACAGCTTGTCTGGAGAAAATCAGACCCAGCTGAAGAACATGTGTCCATGGGGGAAACCCGGGAAACTGAGTCTCCCCACACAATAGCAGAGATTCTCATCTTGCATCCTCTCCTGAGCTAATGACCAAGGTGGATGTCCCGGGTGGGCCTGTGGAATGGGAGAGGGGAGGAAGTCTATTGTCATGCAGAGGGACATGGAAAGACTTGTCTGAAGCTTATCCCCTGCACTGGAGTCAGGTCGGGAAGGGAAGGCACAGAGGGGAGCAGGAAGCGGCCTCTCTGTGGTGGGGCTGGCTCCGGGGCAGGCGTGGGGGTGATGGCTGGAAGTGGGATGGCGCGTGAGTTGGCACCAGCCAGCGGTAGAGGCAGAGACTCAGAGGTCATGGATCTCTCTCTCTGTCTCTGTCTCTCTCTCTCTCCCTCAGGGAGCTGAGGAGAGTAAGGTGGCTCCCCCTACCCACCTCGCCTACCTCTCCAAGGGCCCTTCTTTCTCAGGCCGCTCCGGGAGCCCTGCGGGCTTGGCTTCAACCCCCCACCCACCGCACAGGCCAAGGGCGCCTGCGCGACCGCCAGGGCCTAGGGCTGACCTCGGGGGTCCTCAGTGAATGCCCCGCCCTCCCTCCAGGCTCTGACCCAGCTGCAGCTGTTCCTTTGCCGCCCTTCTGGACTCGGCTTCAGCTGTCTCCCTCCCCTCCCCCACTCCCACTCAGCTTGCAGGCCGCTTCCCTGCCTTGAATGCATTGCTGTGGCCCTGAGGGCCACAGACCTACTGGGCTTCAAGCTCAAGGCTCTGCCTGGGCCTGCTGCTTCGGCCAGGGGCTCATTTCTTCCTGGAAAGACAAAGCCATGGCCTCACCCCACGCCTGCACTTTGCCACGGCAGGCAGCCCAGGTGTAGGAAAGGCTCTGTGGAGTCAGAAGTGCCGAGACAGGCAGATGGCACCAGAGGGTTTGGGGGCCAGGGCGTAACTGGGCTAGCCCCTCCTCCCGGAAGTCGGGGAGGCCCGGCCTTCCTAGTGCCCAGGCCACGGCTCCGGGGAGAAATCCGCCATGGAGGGCACGCGGGAGGCCCTCTGCCTGAGGTGGCAGGTGTCACGCCAGGGCCACTGCAAGCCTGGCTCGGCTTGCCTGCTTTCTCCAAAGGAGGCTGGCCGACCAGCCGAACCTGGCACCTGGGCCAGCCCCTTCCAAGGGGACGAGTTCCAGAGGATAGAGCCCTGGGGGCGGCTGCCAAGTCTCCTGGGGCGTGTGCTGGGCCCCCGTCAGAGGAGGAAGCAGCCTGGTAAACGGTGTGCCAGGCCTGAGATCTGGAGGCCTCCCACAGCCGGGTCCCTGTCCTGCCCAGGCCCCCCGAGGGAGGACGATGGTCGGGCAGTGGCGAGCGTGGTGGGGCTGGCGCCGAGCCTGCACTTGGATGCCCCGGGGAAGGGCACCGGGGGATGGGCTGCCCCTGGCCAGGTCTGAGGGAGCGACCCAGCTCGGGGCTGTCGGGGGCAGAGAGAGAACCCCCCTCCGCCCTTTCCCTTCAGGTTCTTAGGGCTGGCCAAATCCTTCCCAAGACAGCTTGTCTGGAGAAAATCAGACCCAGCTGAAGAACATGTGTCCATGGGGGAAACCCGGGAAACTGAGTCTCCCCACACAATAGCAGAGATTCTCATCTTGCATCCTCTCCTGAGCTAATGACCAAGGTGGATGTCCCGGGTGGGCCTGTGGAATGGGAGAGGGGAGGAAGTCTATTGTCATGCAGAGGGACATGGAAAGACTTGTCTGAAGCTTATCCCCTGCACTGGAGTCAGGTCGGGAAGGGAAGGCACAGAGGGGAGCAGGAAGCGGCCTCTCTGTGGTGGGGCTGGCTCCGGGGCAGGCGTGGGGGTGATGGCTGGAAGTGGGATGGCGCGTGAGTTGGCACCAGCCAGCGGTAGAGGCAGAGACTCAGAGGTCATGGATCTCTCTCTCTGTCTCTGTCTCTCTCTCTCTCCCTCAGGGAGCTGAGGAGAGTAAGGTGGCTCCCCCTACCCACCTCGCCTACCTCTCCAAGGGCCCTTCTTTCTCTGGCCGCTCCGGGAGCCCTGCGGGCTTGGCTTCAACCCCCCACCCACCGCACAGGCCAAGGGCGCCTGCGCGACCGCCAGGGCCTAGGGCTGACCTCGGGGGTCCTCAGTGAATGCCCCGCCCTCCCTCCAGGCTCTGACACAGCTGCAGCTGTTCCTTTGCCGCCCTTCTGGACTGGGCTTCAGCTGTCTCCCTCCCCTCCCCCACTCCCACTCAGCTTGCAGGCCGCTTCCCTGCCTTGAAAGCATTGCTGTGGCCCTGAGGGCCACAGACCTACTGGGCTTCAAGCTCAAGGCTCTGCCTGGGCCTGCTGCTTCGGCCAGGGGCTCATTTCTTCCTGGAAAGACAAAGCCATGGCCTCACCCCACGCCTGCACTTTGCCACGGCAGGCAGCCCAGGTGTAGGAAAGGCTCTGTGGAGTCAGAAGTGCCGAGACAGGCAGATGGCACCAGAGGGTTTGGGGGCCAGGGCGTAACTGGGCTAGCCCCTCCTCCCGGAAGTCGGGGAGGCCCGGCCTTCCTAGTGCCCAGGCCACGGCTCCGGGGAGAAATCCGCCATGGAGGGCACGCGGGAGTCCCTCTGCCTGAGGTGGCAGGTGTCACGCCAGGGCCACTGCAAGCCTGGCTCGGCTTGCCTGCTTTCTCCAAAGGAGGCTGGCCGACCAGCCGAACCTGGCACCTGGGCCAGCCCCTTCCAAGGGGACGAGTTCCAGAGGATAGAGCCCTGGGGGCGGCTGCCAAGTATCCTGGGGCGTGTGCTGGGCCCCCGTCAGAGGAGGAAGCAGCTTGGTAAACGGTGTGCCACGCCTGAGATCTGGAGGCCTCCCACAGCCGGGTCCCTGTCCTGCCCAGGCCCCCCGAGGGAGGACGATGGTCGGGCAGTGGCGAGCGTGGTGGGGCTGGCGCCGAGCCTGCCCTTGGATGCCCCGTGGAAGGGCGCCGGGGGATGGGCTGCCCCTGGCCAGGTCTGAGGGAGCGACCCAGCTCCGGGCTGTCGGGGGCAGAGAGAGAACCCCCCTCCGCCCTTTCCCTTCAGGTTCTTAGGGCTGGCCAAATCCTTCCCAAGACAGCTTGTCTGGAGAAAATCAGACCCAGCTGAAGAACATGTGTCCATGGGGGAAACCCGGGAAACTGAGTCTCCCCACACAATAGCAGAGATTCTCATCTTGCATCCTCTCCTGAGCTAATGACCAAGGTGGATGTCCCGGGTGGGCCTGTGGAATGGGAGAGGGGAGGAAGTCTATTGTCATGCAGAGGGACATGGAAAGACTTGTCTGAAGCTTATCCCCTGCACTGGAGTCAGGTCGGGAAGGGAAGGCACAGAGGGGAGCAGGAAGCGGCCTCTCTGTGGTGGGGCTGGCTCCGGGGCAGGCGTGGGGGTGATGGCTGGAAGTGGGATGGCGCGTGAGTTGGCACCAGCCAGCGGTAGAGGCAGAGACTCAGAGGTCATGGATCTCTCTCTCTGTCTCTGTCTCTCTCTCTCTCCCTCAGGGAGCTGAGGAGAGTAAGGTGGCTCCCCCTACCCACCTCGCCTACCTCTCCAAGGGCCCTTCTTTCTCTGGCCGCTCCGGGAGCCCTGCGGGCTTGGCTTCAACCCCCCACCCACCGCACAGGCCAAGGGCGCCTGCGCGACCGCCAGGGCCTAGGGCTGACCTCGGGGGTCCTCAGTGAATGCCCCGCCCTCCCTCCAGGCTCTGACACAGCTGCAGCTGTTCCTTTGCCGCCCTTCTGGACTCGGCTTCAGCTGTCTCCCTCCCCTCCCCCACTCCCACTCAGCTTGCAGGCCGCTTCCCTGCCTTGAAAGCATTGCTGTGGCCCTGAGGGCCACAGACCTACTGGGCTTCAAGCTCAAGGCTCTACCTGGGCCTGCTGCTTCGGCCAGGGGCTCATTTCTTCCTGGAGAGACAAAGCCATGGCCTCACCCCACGCCTGCACTTTGCCACGGCAGGCAGCCCAGGTGTAGGAAAGGCTCTGTGGAGTCAGAAGTGCCGAGACAGGCAGATGGCACCAAAGGGTTTGGGGGCCAGGGCGTAACTGGGCTAGCCCCTCCTCCCGGAAGTCGGGGAGGCCAGGCCTTCCTAGTGCCCAGGCCACGGCTCCGGGGAGAAATCCGCCATGGAGGACACGCGGGAGGCCCTCTGCCTGAGGTGGCAGGTGTCACGCCAGGGCCACTGCAAGCCTGGCTCGGCTTGCCTGCTTTCTCCAAAGGAGGCTGGCCGACCAGCCGAACCTGGCACCTGGGCCAGCCCCTTCCAAGGGGACGAGTTCCAGAGGATAGAGCCCTGGGGGCGGCTGCCAAGTCTCCTGGGGCGTGTGCTGGGCCCCCGTCAGAGGAGGAAGCAGCCTGGTAAACGGTGTGCCAGGCCTGAGATCTGGAGGCCTCCCACAGCCGGGTCCCTGTCCTGCCCAGGCCCCCCGAGGGAGGACGATGGTCGGGCAGTGGCGAGCGTGGTGGGGCTGGCGCCGAGCCTGCACTTGGATGCCCCGGGGAAGGGCACCGGGGGATGGGCTGCCCCTGGCCAGGTCTGAGGGAGCGACCCAGCTCGGGGCTGTCGGTGGCAGAGAGAGAACCCCCCTCCGCCCTTTCCCTTCAGGTTCTTAGGGCTGGCCAAATCCTTCCCAAGACAGCTTGTCTGGAGAAAATCAGACCCAGCTGAAGAACATGTGTCCATGGGGGAAACCCGGGAAACTGAGTCTCCCCACACAATAGCAGAGATTCTCATCTTGCATCCTCTCCTGAGCTAATGACCAAGGTGGATGTCCCGGGTGGGCCTGTGGAATGGGAGAGGGGAGGAAGTCTATTGTCATGCAGAGGGACATGGAAAGACTTGTCTGAAGCTTATCCCCTGCACTGGAGTCAGGTCGGGAAGGGAAGGCACAGAGGGGAGCAGGAAGCGGCCTCTCTGTGGTGGGGCTGGCTCCGGGGCAGGCGTGGGGGTGATGGCTGGAAGTGGGATGGCGCGTGAGTTGGCACCAGCCAGCGGTAGAGGCAGAGACTCAGAGGTCATGGATCTCTCTCTCTGTCTCTGTCTCTCTCTCTCTCCCTCAGGGAGCTGAGGAGAGTAAGGTGGCTCCCCCTACCCACCTCGCCTACCTCTCCAAGGGCCCTTCTTTCTCTGGCCGCTCCGGGAGCCCTGCGGGCTTGGCTTCAACCCCCCACCCACCGCACAGGCCAAGGGCGCCTGCGCGACCGCCAGGGCCTAGGGCTGACCTCGGGGGTCCTCAGTGAATGCCCCGCCCTCCCTCCAGGCTCTGACACAGCTGCAGCTGTTCCTTTGCCGCCCTTCTGGACTGGGCTTCAGCTGTCTCCCTCCCCTCCCCCACTCCCACTCAGCTTGCAGGCCGCTTCCCTGCCTTGAAAGCATTGCTGTGGCCCTGAGGGCCACAGACCTACTGGGCTTCAAGCTCAAGGCTCTGCCTGGGCCTGCTGCTTCGGCCAGGGGCTCATTTCTTCCTGGAAAGACAAAGCCATGGCCTCACCCCACGCCTGCACTTTGCCACGGCAGGCAGCCCAGGTGTAGGAAAGGCTCTGTGGAGTCAGAAGTGCCGAGACAGGCAGATGGCACCAGAGGGTTTGGGGGCCAGGGCGTAACTGGGCTAGCCCCTCCTCCCGGAAGTCGGGGAGGCCCGGCCTTCCTAGTGCCCAGGCCACGGCTCCGGGGAGAAATCCGCCATGGAGGGCACGCGGGAGTCCCTCTGCCTGAGGTGGCAGGTGTCACGCCAGGGCCACTGCAAGCCTGGCTCGGCTTGCCTGCTTTCTCCAAAGGAGGCTGGCCGACCAGCCGAACCTGGCACCTGGGCCAGCCCCTTCCAAGGGGACGAGTTCCAGAGGATAGAGCCCTGGGGGCGGCTGCCAAGTATCCTGGGGCGTGTGCTGGGCCCCCGTCAGAGGAGGAAGCAGCCTGGTAAACGGTGTGCCACGCCTGAGATCTGGAGGCCTCCCACAGCCGGGTCCCTGTCCTGCCCAGGCCCCCCGAGGGAGGACGATGGTCGGGCAGTGGCGAGCGTGGTGGGGCTGGCGCCGAGCCTGCCCTTGGATGCCCTGGGGAAGGGCGCCGGGGGATGGGCTGCCCCTGGCCAGGTCTGAGGGAGCGACCCAGCTCGGGGCTGTCGGGGGCAGAGAGAGAACCCCCCTCCGCCCTTTCCCTTCAGGTTCTTAGGGCTGGCCAAATCCTTCCCAAGACAGCTTGTCTGGAGAAAATCAGACCCAGCTGAAGAACATGTGTCCATGGGGGAAACCCGGGAAACTGAGTCTCCCCACACAATAGCAGAGATTCTCATCTTGCATCCTCTCCTGAGCTAATGACCAAGGTGGATGTCCCGGGTGGGCCTGTGGAATGGGAAAGGGGAGGAAGTCTATTGTCATGCAGAGGGACATGGAAAGACTTGTCTGAAGCTTATCCCCTGCACTGGAGTCAGGTCGGGAAGGGAAGGCACAGAGGGGAGCAGGAAGCGGCCTCTCTGTGGTGGGGCTGGCTCCGGGGCAGGCGTGGGGGTGATGGCTGGAAGTGGGATGGCGCGTGAGTTGGCACCAGCCAGCGGTAGAGGCAGAGACTCAGAGGTCATGGATCTCTCTCTCTGTCTCTGTCTCTCTCTCTCTCCCTCAGGGAGCTGAGGAGAGTAAGGTGGCTCCCCCTACCCACCTCGCCTACCTCTCCAAGGGCCCTTCTTTCTCTGGCCGCTCCGGGAGCCCTGCGGGCTTGGCTTCAACCCCCCACCCACCGCACAGGCCAAGGGCGCCTGCGCGACCGCCAGGGCCTAGGGCTGACCTCGGGGGTCCTCAGTGAATGCCCCGCCCTCCCTCCAAGCTCTGACCCAGCTGCAGCTGTTCCTTTGCCGCCCTTCTGGACTGGGCTTCAGCTGTCTCCCTCCCCTCCCCCACTCCCCTCAGCTTGCAGGCCGCTTCCCTGCCTTGAAAGCATTGCTGTGGCCCTGAGGGCCACAGACCTACTGGGCTTCAAGCTCAAGGCTCTGCCTGGGCCTGCTGCTTCGGCCAGGGGCTCACTTTTTCCTGGAAAGAGAAGGCATGGCCTCACCCCACGCCTGCACTTGTAAGCAAGTACTTTCCCATTCCAAGTAGCAAGTTACTATGTAGGAACAAGTTTGTATAGGTATTTCAAAGATGCCCAGAACTGAGCTAAACTTGGTATGTCTCCAACTCCTAGAAATAACTTCATGCCCCATCTCCCTTACTTCCAGCTAGTAAGGATCACATAATTCCTAACAAAGTTTTGACACAGATTCCCAATTCGGGCATTCAGAACATATAGCACGTTGCTGTAAGCAAGCACATTCTCATTCAAAGTTGCAAGTTACTATGTAGGAACAAGTTTGTATAGGTATTTCAAAGATGCTCAGAACTGAGCTAAACTTGGTATGTGTCCAACTCCTAGGAATATCTTCATGCCCCATCTCCCTTACTTCCAGCTAGTAAGGATCACATAATTCCTAACAAAGTTTTGACACAGATTCCCAATTCGGGCATTCAGAACATATAGCACGTTGCTGTAAGCAAGCACATTCTCATTCAAAGTTGCAAGTTACTATGTAGGAACAAGTTTGTATAGGTATTTCAAAGATGCCCAGAACTGACCTAAACTTGGTATGTCTCCAACTCCTAGAAATAATTTCATGCCCCATCTCCCTTACTTACAGCTAGTAAGGATCACATAATTCCTAACAAAGTTTTGACACAGATTCCCAATTCGGGCATTCAGAACATATAGCACGTTGCTGCAAGCAAGCACATTCTCATTCAAAGTTGCAAGTTACTATGTAGGAACAAGTTTGTATAGGTATTTCAAAGATGCCCAGAACTGAGCTAAACTTGGTATGTGTCCAACTCCTAGAAATAACTTCATGCCCCATCTCCCTTACTTCTAGCTAGTAAGGATCACATAATTCCTAACAAAGTTCTGACACTGATTCCCAATTCGTGCATTCAGAACATATAGCACATTGCTGTAAGCAAGCACATTCTCATTCAAATTTGCAAGTTACTATGTAGGAACAAGTTTGTATAGGTATTTCAAAGATGCCCAGAACTGAGCTAAACTTGGTATGTGTCCAACTCCTAGAAATAACTTCATGCCCCAACTCCCTTACTTCCAGCTAGTAAGGATCACATAATTCCTAACAAAGTTTTGACACAGATTCCCAATTCGGGCATTCACAACATATAGCACGTTGCTGTAAGCAAGCACATTCTCATTCAATGTTGCATGTTACTATGTAGGAACAAGTTTGTATAGGTATTTCAAAGATGCCCAGAACTGAGCTAAACTTGGTATGTGTCCAACTCCTAGAAATAACTTCATGCCCCAACTCCCTTACTTTCAGCTAGTAAGGATCACATAATTCCTAACAAAGTTTTGACACAGATTCCCAATTCGGGCATTCAGAACATATAGCACGTTGCTGTAAGCAAGCTCATTCTCATTCAAAGTTGCAAGTTACTATGTAGGAAGAAGTTTGTATAGGTATTTCAAAGATGCCCAGAACTGAGCTAAACTTGGTATGTCTCCAACTCCTAGAAATAACTTCATGCCCCATCTCCCTTACTTCCATCTAGTAAGGATCACAGAATTCCTAACAAGCTTTTGACACAGATTCCCAATTCGGGCATTCAGAACATATAGCACGTTGTTGGGAGCAAGCACATTCTCATTCAAAGTTGCAAGTTACTATGTAGGAACAAGTCTGTATAGGTATTTCAAAGATGCCCAGAACTGAGCTAAACTTTGTATGTGTCCAACTCCTAGAAATAACTTCATGCCCCAACTCCCTTACTTCCAGCTAGTAAGGATCACATAATTCCTAACAAAGTTTTGACACAGATTCCCAATTCGGGCATTCAGAACATATAGCACGTTGCTGTAAGCAAGCACATTCTCATTCAAAGTTGCAAGTTACCATGTAGGAACAAGTTTGTATAGGTATTTCAAAGATGCCCAGAACTGAGCTAAACTTGGTATGTCTCCAACTCCTAGAAATAACTTCATGCCCCAACTCACTTAATTCCAGCTAGTAAGGATCACAAAATTCCTAACAAAGTGTTGACACAGATTCCATATTCGGGCATTCAGAACATATAGCACGTTGCTGTAAGCAAGCACATTCTCATTCAAAGTTGCAAGTTACTATGTAGGAACAAGTTTGTATAGGTATTTCAAAGATGCCCAGAACAGAGCTAAAAGTTGTAGGTCTCCAACTCCTAGAAATAACTTCATGCCCCATCTCCCTTACTTCCAGCTAGTAAGGATCACATAATTCCTAACAAAGTTTTGACACAGATTCCCAATTCGGGCATTCAGAACATATAGCACGTTGGTGTAAGCAAGCACATTCTCATTCAAAGTTGCAAGTTACTATGTAGGAACAAGTTTGTATAGGTATTTCAAAGATGCCCAGAACTGAGCTAAAGTTGGTATGTCTCCAACTCCTAGAAATAACTTCATGCCCCATCTCCCTTACTTCCAGCTAGTAAGGATCACATAATTCCTAACAAAGTTTTGACACAGATTCCCAATTCGGGCATTCAGAACATATAGCACGTTGCTGTAAGCAAGCACATTCTCATTCAAAGTTGCAAGTTACTATGTAGGAACAAGTTTGTATAGGTATTTCAAAGATGCCCAGAACTGAGCTAAACTTGGTATGTGTCCAACTCCTAGAAATAACTTCATGCCCCAACTCACTTACTTCCAGCTAGTAAGGATCTCATAATTCCTAACAAAGTTTTGACACAGATTCCCAATTCGGGCATTCAGAGCATATAGCACGTTGCTGTAAGCAAGCACATTCTCATTCAAAGTTGCAAGTTACTATGTAGGAACAAGTTTGTATAGGTATTTCAAAGATGCCAGAACAGAGCTAAAAGTTGTAGGTCTCCAACTCCTAGAAATAACATCATGCCCCATCTCCCTTACTTCCAGCTAGTAAGGATCACATAATTCCTAACAAAGTTTTGACACAGATTCCCAATTCGGGCATTCAGAACATATAGCACGTTGCTGTAAGCAAGCACATTCTCATTCAAAGTTGCAAGTTACTATGTAGGAACAAGTTTGTATAGGTATTACAAAGATGCCCAGAACTGAGCTAAACTTGGTATGTGTCCAACTCCTAGAAATATCTTCATGCCCCATCTCCCTTACTTCCAGCTAGTAAGGATCACATAATTCCTAACAAAGTTTTGACACAGATTCCCAATTCGGGCATTCAGAACATATAGCACATTGCTGTAAGCAAGCACATTCTCATTCAAAGTTGCAAGATACTATGTAGGAACAAGTTGGTATAGGTATTTCAAATATGCCCAGAACTGAGCTAAACTTGGTATGTGTCCAACTCCTAGATATAACTTCATGCCCCAACTCCCTTACTTCCATCTAGTAAGGATCACATAATTCCTAAAAAAGTTTTGACACAGATTCCCAATTCGGGCATTCACAACATATAGCACGTTGCTGTAAGCAAGCACATTCTCATTCAAAGTTGGCAGTTACTATGTAGGAACAAGTTTGTATAGGTATTTCAAAGATGCCCAGAACTGAGCTAAACTTGGTATGTGTCCAACTCCTAGAAATATCTTCATGCCCCAACTCCCTTACTTCCAGCTATTAAGGATCACATAATTCCTAACAAAGTTTTGACACAGATTCCCAATTCGGGCATTCAGAACATATAGCACGTTGCTGTAAGCAAGCTCATTCGCATTCAAAGTTGCAAGTTACTATGTAGGAACAAGTTTGTATAGGTATTTCAAAGATGCACAGAACTGAGCTAAACTTGGTATGTGTCCAACTCCAAGAAATATCTTCATGCCCCATCTCACTTACTTCCATCTAGTAAGCATCACATAATTCCTAACAAGGTTTTGACACAGATTCCCAATTCGGGCATTCAGAACATATAGCACGTTGCTGTAAGCAAGCTCATTCTCATTCAAAGTTGCAAGTTACTATGTAGGAACAAGTTTGTATAGGTATTTCAAAGATGCCCAGAACTGAGCTAAACTTGGTATGTCTCCAACTCCTAGAAATAACTTCATGCCCCATCTCCCTTACTTCCAGCTTGTAAGGATCACATAATTCCTAACAAATTTTGACACAGATTCCCAATTCGGGCATTCAGAACATATAGCACGTTGCTGTAAGCAAGCACATTCTCATTCAAAGTTGCAAGTTACTATGTAGGAACAAGTTTGTATAGGTATTTCAAAGATGCTCAGAACTGAGCTAAACTTGGTATGTGTCCAACTCCTAGAAATAACTTCATGCCCCATCTCCCTTACTTCCATCTAGTAAGGATCACATAATTCCTAACAAGGTTTTGACACAGATTCCCAATTCGGGCATTCAGAACATATAGCACGTTGCTGTAAGCAAGCACATTCTCATTCAAATTTGCAAGTTACTATGTAGGAACAAGTTTGTATAGGTATTTCAAAGATGCCCAGAACTTTGATAAACTTGGTATGTGTCCAACTCCTAGAAATACCTTCATGACCCAACTCACTTACTTCCAGCTAGTAAGGATCACATAATTCCTAACAAAGTTTTGACACAGAATCCATATTCGGGCATTCACAACATATAGCACGTTGCTGTAAGCAAGCACATTCTCATTCAAAGTTGCAAGTTTCTATGTAGGAACAAGTTTGTATAGGTATTTCAAAGATGCCCAGAACTGAGCTAAACGTTGTATGTGTCCAACCTCTAGAAATAACTTCATGCCCCATCTCCCTTACTTCCAGCTAGTAAGGATCACATAATTCCCAACAAATTTTTGACACAGATTCCCAATTCTGGCATTAAGTACATATAGTAAGTTGCTGTAAGCAAGCTCATTCTCATTCAAAGTTGCAAGTTACTATGTAGGAACAAGTTTGTATAGGTATTTCAAAGATGCCCAGAACTGAGCTAAACTTGGTATGTCTCCAACTCCTAGAAATAACTTCATGTCCCATCTCCCTTACTTCCAGCTAGTAAGGATCACATAATTCCTAACAAAGATTTGACACGGATTCTCAATTCGGGCATTCAGAACATATAGCACGTTGCTGTAAGCAAGCACATTCTCATTCAAAGTTGCAAGTTACTATGTAGGAATAAGTTTGTATAGGTATTTCAAAGATGCCCAGAACTGAGCTAAACTTGGTATGTGTCCAACTCCTAGAAATATCTTCATGCCCCATCTCCCTTACTTCCAGCTAGTAAGGATCACATAATTCCTAACAAAGTTTTGACACAGATTCCCAATTCGGACATTCAGAACATATAGCACATTGCTGTAAGCAAGCACATTCTCATTCAAAGTTGCAAGTTACTATGTAGGAACAAGTTTGTATAGGTATTTCAAAGATGCCCAGAACTGAGCTAAACTTGGTATGTCTCCAACTCCTAGAAATATCTTCATGCCCCAACTCCCTTACTTCCAGCTAGTAAGGATCACATAATTCCTAACAAAGTTTTGACACAGATTCCCAATTCGGGCATTCAGAACATATAGCACGTTGCTGTAAGCAAGCACATTCTCATTCAAAGTTGCAAGTTACTATGTAGGAACAAGTTTGTATAGGTATTTCAAAGATGCCCAGAACTGAGCTAAACTTGGTATGTGTCCAACTCCTAGAAATAACTTCATGCCCCAACTCACTTACTTCCAGCTAGTAAGGATCACATAATTCCTAACAAAGTTTTGACACAGATTCCCAATTCGGGCATTCAGAGCATATAGCACGTTGCTGTAAGCAAGCTCATTCTCATTCAAAGTTGCAAGTTACCATGTAGGAACAAGTTTGTATAGGTATTTCAAAGATGCCAGAACAGAGCTAAAAGTTGTAGGTCTCCAACTCCTAGAAATAACATCATGCCCCATCTCCCTTACTTCCAGCTAGTAAGGATCACATAATTCCTAACAAAGTTTTGACACAGATTCCCAATTCGGGCATTCAGAACATATAGCACGTTGCTGTAAGCAAGCACATTCTCATTCAAAGTTGCAAGTTACTATGTAGGAACAAGTTTGTATAGGTATTTCAAAGATGCCCAGAACTGAGCTAAACTTGGTATGTGTCCAACTCCTAGAAATAACTTCATGCCCCATCTCCCTTACTTAAAGCTAGTAAGGATCACATAATTCCTAACAAAGTTTTGACAGAGATTCCCAATTCGGGCATTCAGAACATATAGCACGTTGCTGTAAGCAAGCTCAATCTCATTCAAAGTTGCAAGTTACTATGTAGGAACAAGTTTGTATAGGTATTTCAAAGATGCCCAGAACTGAGCTAAACTTGGTATGTCTCCAACTCCTAGAAATAACTTCATGCCCCATCTCCCTTACTTCCAGCTTGTAAGGATCACATAATTCCTAACAAATTTTGACACAGATTCCCAATTCGGGCATTCAGAACATATAGCACGTTGCTGTAAGCAAGCACATTCTCATTCAAAGTTGCAAGTTACTATGTAGGAACAAGTTTGTATAGGTATTTCAAAGATGCCCAGAACTGAGCTAAACTTGGTATGTGTCCAACTCCTAGAAATAACTTCATGCCCCATCTCCCTTACTTCCATCTAGTAAGGATCACATAATTCCTAACAAGGTTTTGACACAGATTCCCAATTCGGGCATTCAGAACATATAGCACGTTGCTGTAAGCAAGCACATTCTCATTCAAATTTGCAAGTTACTATGTAGGAACAAGTTTGTATAGGTATTTCAAAGATTCCCAGAACTTTGATAAACTTGGTATGTGTCCAACTCCTAGAAATACCTTCATGACCCAAGTCACTTACTTCCAGCTAGTAAGGATCACATAATTCCTAACAAAGTTTTGACACAGAATCCCTATTCGGGCATTCACAACATATAGCACGTTGCTGTAAGCAAGCACATTCTCATTCAAAGTTGCAAGTTACTATGTAGGAACAAGTTTGTATAGGTATTTCAAAGATGCCCAGAACTGAGCTAAACGTTGTATGTGTCCAACCTCTAGAAATAACTTCATGCCCCATCTCCCTTACTTCCAGCTAGTAAGGATCACATAATTCCCAACAAATTTTTGACACAGATTCCCAATTCGGACATTAAGTACATATAGTAAGTTGCTGTAAGCAAGCTCATTCTCATTCAAAGTTGCAAGTTACTATGTAGGAACAAGTTTGTATAGGTATTTCAAAGATGCCCAGAACTGAGCTAAACTTGGTATGTCTCCAACTCCTAGAAATAACTTCATGCCCCATCTCCCTTACTTCCAGCTAGTAAGGATCACATAATTCCTAACAAAGTTTTGACACGGATTCTCAATTCGGGCATTCAGAACATATAGCACGTTGCTGTAAGCAAGCACATTCTCATTCAAAGTTGCAAGTTACTATGTAGGAATAAGTTTGTATAGGTATTTCAAAGATGCCCAGAACTGAGCTAAACTTGGTATGTGTCCAACTCCTAGAAATATCTTCATGCCCCATCTCCCTTACTTCCAGCTAGTAAGGATCACATAATTCCTAACAAAGTTTTGACACAGATTCCCAATTCGGACATTCAGAACATATAGCACATTGCTGTAAGCAAGCACATTCTCATTCAAAGTTGCAAGTTACTATGTAGGAACAAGTTTGTATAGGTATTTCAAAGATGCCCAGAACTGAGCTAAACTTGGTATGTCTCCAACTCCTAGAAATAACTTCATGCCCCAACTCCCTTACTTCCAGCTAGTAAGGATCACATAATTCCTAACAAAGTTTTGACACAGATTCCCAATTCGGGCTTTCAGAACATATAGCAGGTTGCTGTAAGCAAGCACATTCTCATTCAAAGTTGCAAGTTACCATGTAGGAACAAGTTTGTATAGGTATTTCAAAGATGCCCAGAACTGAGCTAAACTTGGTATGTCTCCAACTCCTAGAAATAACTTCATGCCCCAACTCACTTACTTCCAGCTAGTAAGGATCACATAATTCCTAACAAAGTGTTGACACAGATTCCCAATTCGGGCATTCAGAACATATAGCACGTTGCTGTAAGCAAGCTCATTCTCATTCAAAGTTGCAAGTTACTATGTAGGAACAAGTTTGTATAGGTATTTCAAAGATGCCCAGAACTGAGCTAAACTTGGTATGTCTCCAACTCCTAGAAATAACTTCATGCCCCATCTCCCTTACTTCCAGCTAGTAAGGATCACATAATTCCTACCAAATTTTGACACAGATCCCCAATTCGGGCATTCAGAACATATAGCACGTTGCTCTAAGCAAGCACATTCTCATTCAAAGTTGCAAGTTAATATGTAGGAACAAGTTTGTATAGGTATTTCAAAGATGCCCAGAACTGAGCTAAACTTGGTATGTGTCCAACTCCTAGAAATAACTTCATGCCCCATCTCCCTTACTTCCATCTAGTAAGGATCACATAATTCCTAACAAAGTTTTGACACAGATTCCCAATTCGGGCATTCACAACATATAGCACGTTGCTGTAAGCAAGCACATTCTCATTCAAAGTTGCAAGTTAATATGTAGGAACAAGTTAGTATAGGTATTTCAAAGATGCCCAGAACTGAGCTAAACTTGGTATGTGTCCAACTCCTAGAAATAACTTCATGCCCCAACTCACTTACTTCCAGTTAGTAAGGATCACATAATTCCTAACAAAGTTTTGACACAGATTCCCAATTCGGGCATTCAGAGCATATAGCACGTTGCTGTAAGCAAGCTCATTATCATTCAAAGTTGCAAGTTACTAAGTAGGAACAAGTTTGTATAGGTATTTCAAAGATGCCCAGAACTGAGCTAAACTTGGTATGTGTCCAACTCCTAGAAATAACTTCATGCCCCATCTCCCTTACTTCCAGCTAGTAAGGATCACATAATTCCTAACAAGGTTTTGACACAGATTCCCAATTCGGGCATTCAGAACATATAGCACGTTGTTGTAAGCAAGCACATTCTCATTCAAAGTTGCAAGTTACTATGTAGGAACAAGTTTGTATAGGTATTTCAAAGATGCCCAGTACTGAGCTAAACTTGGTATGTGTCCAACTCCTAGAAATAACTTCATGCCCCATCTCCCTTACTTCCAGCTAGTAAGGATCACATAATTCCTAACAAAGTTTTGACACAGATTCCCAATTCGGGCATTCAGAACATATAGCACGTTGCTGTAAGCAAGCTCATTCTCATTCAAAGTTGCAAGTTACTATGTAGGAACAAGTTTGTATAGGTATTTCAAAGATGCCCAGAACTGAGCTAAACTTGGTATGTCTCCAACTCCTAGAAATAACTTCATGCCCCATCTCCCTTACTTCCAGCTAGTAAGGATCACATAATTCCTACCAAATTTTGACACAGATCCCCAATTCGGGCATTCAGAACATATAGCACGTTGCTCTAAGCAAGCACATTCTCATTCAAAGTTGCAAGTTAATATGTAGGAACAAGTTTGTATAGGTATTTTAAAGATGCCCAGAACTGAGCTAAACTTGGTATGTGTCCAACTCCAAGAAATATCTTCATGCCCCATCTCCCTTACTTCCATCTAGTAAGCATCACATAATTCCTAACAAGGTTTTGACACAGATTCCCAATTCGGGCATTCAGAACATATAGCACGTTGTTGTAAGGAAGCACATTCTCATTCAAAGTTGCAAGTTACTATGTAGGAACAAGTTTGTATAGGTGTTTCAAAGATGCCCAGAACTGAGCTAAACTTGGTATGTGTCCAACTCCTAGAAATAACTTCATGCCCCATCTCCCTTACTTAAAGCTAGTAAGGATCACATAATTCCTAACAAAGTTTTGACAGAGATTCCCAATTCGGGCATTCAGAACATATAGCACGTTGCTGTAAGCAAGCTCAATCTCATTCAAAGTTGCAAGTTACTATGTAGGAACAAGTTTGTATAGGTATTTCAAAGATGCCCAGAACTGAGCTAAACTTGGTATGTCTCCAACTCCTAGAAATAACTTCATGCCCCATCTCCCTTACTTCCAGCTTGAAAGGATCACATAATTCCTAACAAATTTTGACACAGATTCCCAATTCGGGCATTCAGAACATATAGCACGTTGCTGTAAGCAAGCACATTCTCATTCAAAGTTGCAAGTTACTATGTAGGAACAAGTTTGTATAGGTATTTCAAAGATGCCCAGAACTGAGCTAAACTTGGTATGTGTCCAACTCCTAGAAATAACTTCATGCCCCATCTCCCTTACTTCCATCTAGTAAGGATCACATAATTCCTAACAAGGTTTTGACACAGATTCCCAATTCGGGCATTCAGAACATATAGCACGTTGCTGTAAGCAAGCACATTCTCATTCAAATTTGCAAGTTACTATGTAGGAACAAGTTTGTATAGGTATTTCAAAGATGCCCAGAACTTTGATAAACTTGGTATGTGTCCAACTCCTAGAAATACCTTCATGACCCAACTCACTTACTTCCAGCTAGTAAGGATCACATAATTCCTAACAAAGTTTTGACACAGAATCCCTATTCGGGCATTCACAACATATAGCACGTTGCTGTAAGCAAGCACATTCTCATTCAAAGTTGCAAGTTACTATGTAGGAACAAGTTTGTATAGGTATTTCAAAGATGCCCAGAACTGAGCTAAACGTTGTATGTGTCCAACCTCTAGAAATAACTTCATGCCCCATCTCCCTTACTTCCAGCTAGTAAGGATCACATAATTCCCAACAAATTTTTGACACAGATTCCCAATTCGGGCATTAAGTACATATAGTAAGTTGCTGTAAGCAAGCTCATTCTCATTCAAAGTTGCAAGTTACTATGTAGGAACAAGTGTGTATAGGTATTTCAAAGATGCCCAGAACTGTGCTAAACTTGGTATGTGTCCAACTCCTAGAAATACCTTCATGCCCCAACTCACTTACTTCCAGCTAGTAAGGATCACATAATTCCTAACAAAGTTTTGACACAGATTCCCAATTCGGGCATTCAGAACATATAGTACATTGCTGTAAGCAAGCACATTCTCATTCAAAGTTGGAAGTTACTATGTAGGAACAAGTTTGTATAGGTATTTCAAAGATGCCCAGAACTGAGGTAAAAGTTGTAGGTCTCCAACTCCTAGAAATAACTTCATGCCCCATCTCCCTTACTTCCAGCTTGTAAGGATCACATAATTCCTAACAAAGTTTTGACACAGATTCCCAATTCGGGCATTCAGAACATGTAGCACATTGCTGTAAGCAAGCACATTCTCATTCAAAGTTGCAAGTTACTATGTAGGAACAAGTTTGTATAGGTATTTCAAAGATGCCCAGAACTGAGCTAAACTTGGTATGTGTCCAACTCCTAGAAATAACTTCATGCCCCAACTCCCTTACTTCCAGCTAGTAAGGATCACATAATTCCTAACAAAGTTTTGACACAGATTCCCAATTCGGGCATTCACAACATATAGCACGGTGCTGTAAGCAAGCACATTCTCATTCAAATTTGGCAGTTACTATGTAGGAACAAGTTTGTATAGGTATTTCAAAGATGCCCAGAACTGAGCTAAACTTGGTATGTGTCCAACTCCTAGAAATAACTTCATGCCCCAACTCCCTTACTTCCAGCTAGTAAGGATCACATAATTCCTAACAAAGTTCTGACACTGATTCCCAATTCGGGCATTCAGAACATATAGCACGTTGCTGTAAGCAAGCTCATTCTCATTCAAAGTTGCAAGTTACTATGTAGGAACAAGTTTGTATAGGTAATTCAAAGATGCCCAGAACTGAGCTAAACTTGGTATGTCTCCAACTCCTAGAAATAACTTCATGCCCCATCTCCCTTACTTCCAGCTAGTAAGGATCACATAATTCCTACCAAATTTTGACACAGATTCCCAATTCGGGCATTCAGAACATATAGCACGTTGCTCTAAGCAAGCACATTCTCATTCAAAGTTGCAAGTTAATATGTAGGAACAAGTTTGTATAGGTATTTCAAAGATGCCCAGAACTGAGCTAAACTTGGTATGTGTCCAATTCCTAGAAATAACTTCATGCCCCATCTCCCTTACTTCCATCTAGTAAGGATCACATAATTCCTAACAAAGTTTTGACACAGATTCCCAATTCGGGCATTCAGAACATATAGCACGTTGGTGTAAGTAAGCACATTCTCATTCAAAGTTGCAAGTTACTATGTAGGAACAAGTTTGTATAGGTATTTCAAAGATGCCCACAACTGAGCTAAACGTTGTATGTCTCCAACTCCTAGAAATAACTTCATGCCCCATCTCGCTTACTTCCAGCTAGTAAGGATCACATACTTCTTAACAAAGTTTTGACACAGATTCCCAATTCGGGCATTCACAACATATAGCACGTTGCTGTAAGCAAGCACATTCTCATTCAAAGTTGCAAGTTACTATGTAGGAACAAGTTTGTATAGGTATTTCAAAGATGCCCAGAACTGAGCTAAAGGTTGTATGTGTCCAACCTCTAGAAATAACTTCATGCCCCATCTCCCTTACTTCCAGCTAGTAAGGATCACATAATTCCTAACAAAGTTTTGACACAGATTCCCAATTCGGGCATTCAGAACATATAGCACGTTGCTGTAAGCAAGCACATTCTCATTCAAAGTTGCAAGTTACTATGTAGGAACAAGTTTGTATAGGTATTTCAAAGATGCCCAGAACTGAGCTAAACGTTGTATGTGTCCAACCTCTAGAAATAACTTCATGCCCCATCTCCCTTACTTCCAGCTAGTAAGGATCACATAAATCCTAACAAAGTTTTGACACAGATTCCCAATTCGGGCATTCAGAACATATAGCACGTTGCAGTAAGCAAGCACATTCTCATTCAAAGTTTCAAGTTACTATGTAGGAACAAGTTTGTATAGGTATTTCAAAGATGCCCAGAACTGAGCTAAACTTGGTATTTTTCCAACTCCTAGAAATAACTTCATGCCCCATCTCCCTTACTTCCAGCTAGTAAGGATCACATAATTCCTAACAAAGTTTTGACACAGATTCCCAATTCGGGCATTCACAACATATAGCACGTTGCTGTAAGCAAGCACATTCTCATTCAAAGTTGCAAGTTACTATGTAGGAACAAGTTTGTATAGGTATTTCAAAGATGCCCAGAACTGAGCTAAAGGTTGTATGTGTCCAACCTCTAGAAATAACTTCATGCCCCATCTCCCTTACTTCCAGCTAGTAAGGATCACATAATTCCTAACAAAGTTTTGACACAGATTCCCAATTCGGGCATTCAGAACATATAGCACGTTGCTGTAAGCAAGCACATTCTCATTCAAAGTTGCAAGTTACTATGTAGGAACAAGTTTGTATAGGTATTTCAAAGATGCCCAGAACTGAGCTAAACGTTGTATGTGTCCAACCTCTAGAAATAACTTCATGCCCCATCTCCCTTACTTCCAGCTAGTAAGGATCACATAAATCCTAACAAAGTTTTGACACAGATTCCCAATTCGGGCATTCAGAACATATAGCACGTTGCAGTAAGCAAGCACATTCTCATTCAAAGTTTCAAGTTACTATGTAGGAACAAGTTTGTATAGGTATTTCAAAGATGCCCAGAACTGAGCTAAACTTGGTATTTTTCCAACTCCTAGAAATAACTTCATGCCCCATCTCCCTTACTTCCAGCTAGTAAGGATCACATAATTCCTAACAAAGTTTTGACACAGATTCCCAATTCGGGCATTCAGAACATATAGCACGTTGCTGTAAGCAAGCTCATTCTCATTCAAAGTTGCAAGTTACTATGTAGGAACAAGTTTGTATAGGTATTTCAAAGATGCCCAGAACTGAGCTAAACTTGGTATGTCTCCATCTCCTAGAAATAACTTCATGCCCAATCTCCCTTACTTCCAGCTAGTAAGGATCACATAATTCCTAACAAAGTTTTGACACAGATTCCCAATTCGGGCATTCAGAACATATAGCACGTTGCTGTAAGCAAGCTCATTCTCATTCAAAGTTGCAAGTTACTATGTAGGAACAAGTTTGTATAGGTATTTCAAAGATGCCCAGAACTGAGCTAAACTTGGTATGTCTCCAACTCCTTGAAATAACTTCATGCCCCATTTCTCTTACTTCCAGCTAGTAAGGATCACATAATTCCTAACAAAGTTTTGACACAAATTCCCAATTCGGGCATTCAGAACATATAGCACGTTGCTGTAAGCAAGCACATTCTCATTCAAAGTTGCAAGTTACTATGTAGGAACAAGTTTGTATAGGTATTTCAAAGATGCCCAGAACTGTGCTAAACTTGGTATGTGTCAACTCCTAGAAATACCTTCATGTCCCAACTCACTTACTTTCAGCTAGTAAGGATCACATAATTCCTAACAAAGTTTTGACACAGATTCCCAATTCGGGCATTCAGAACATATAGTACATTGCTGTAAGCAAGCACATTCTCATTCAAAGTTGCAAGTTACCATGAAGGAACAAGTTTGTATAGGTATTTCAATGATGCCCAGAACAGAGCTAAAAGTTGTAGGTCTCCAACTCCTAGAAATAACTTCATGCCCCATCTCCCTTACTTCCAGCTAGTAAGGATCACATAATTCCTAACAAAGTTTTGACACGGATTCTCAATTCGGGCATTCAGAACATATAGCACGTTGCTGTAAGCAAGCACATTCTCATTCAAAGTTGCAAGTTACTATGTAGGAATAAGTTTGTATAGGTATTTCAAAGATGCCCAGAACTGAGCTAAACTTGGTATGTGTCCAACTCCTAGAAATATCTTCATGCCCCATCTCCCTTACTTCCAGCTAGTAAGGATCACATAATTCCTAACAAAGTTTTGACACAGATTCCCAATTCGGGCATTCAGAACATATAGCACATTGCTGTAAGCAAGCACATTCTCATTCAAAGTTGCAAGTTACTATGTAGGAACAAGTTTGTATAGGTATTTCAAAGATGCCCAGAACTGAGCTAAACTTGGTATGTCTCCAACTCCTAGAAATACCTTCATGCCCCAACTCCCTTACTTCCAGCTAGTAAGGATCACATAATTCCTAACAAAGTTTTGACACAGATTCCCAATTCGGGCATTCACAACATATAGCACGTTGCTGTAAGCAAGCACATTCTCATTCAAATTTGGCAGTTACTATGTAGGAACAAGTTTGTATAGGTATTTCAAAGATGCCCAGAACTGAGCTAAACTTGATATGTGTCCAACTCCTAGAAATAACTTCATGCCCCAACTCCCTTACTTCCAGCTAGTAAGGATCACATAATTCCTAACAAAGATCTGACACTGATTCCCAATTCGGGCATTCAGAACATATAGCACGTTGCTGTAAGCAAGCTCATTCTCATTCAAAGTTGCAAGTTACTATGTAGGAACAAGTTTGTATAGGTATTTCAAAGATGCCCAGAACTGAGCTAAACTTGGTATGTCTCCAACTCCTAGAAATAAATTCATGCCACATCTCCCTTACTTCCAGCTAGTAAGGATCACATAATTCCTACCAAATTTTGACACAGATTCCCAATTCGGGCATTCAGAACATATAGCACGTTGCTCTAAGCAAGCACATTCTCATTCAAAGTTGCAAGTTACTATGTAGGAACATGTTTGTATAGGTATTTCAAAGATGCCCAGAACTGAGCTAAACTTGGTATGTGTCCAACTCCTAGAAATAACTTCATGCCCCATCTCCCTTACTTCCATCTAGTAAGGATCACATAATTCCTAACAAAGTTTTGACACAGATTCCCAATTCGGGCATTCAGAACATATAGCACGTTGGTGTAGGTAAGCACATTCTCATTCAAAGTTGCAAGTTACTATGTAGGAACAAGTTTGTATAGGTATTTCAAAGATGCCCACAACTGAGCTAAACGTTGTATGTCTCCAACTCCTAGAAATAACTTCATGCCCCATCTCCCTTACTTCCAGCTAGTAAGGATCACATACTTCCTAACAAAGTTTTGACACAGATTCCCAATTCGGTCATTCACAACATATAGCACGTTGCTGTAAGCAAGCACATTCTCATTCAAAGTTGCAAGTTACTATGTAGGAACAAGTTTGTATAGGTATTTCAAAGATGCCCAGAACTGAGCTAAACGTTGTATGTGTCCAACCTCTAGAAATAACTTCATGCCCCATCTCCCTTACTTCCAGCTAGTAAGGATCACATAATTCCTAACAAAGTTTTGACACAGATTCCCAATTCGGGCATTCAGAACATATAGCACGTTGCTGTAAGCAAGCTCATTCTCATTCAAAGTTGCAAGTTACTATGTAGGAACAAGTTTGTATAGGTATTTCAAAGATGCCCAGAACTGAGCTAAACTTGGTATGTCTCCAACTCCTAGATATAACTTCATGCCCCATCTGCCTTACTTCCAGCTAGTAAGGATCACATAATTCCTAACAAAGTTTTGACACTGATTCCCAATTCGGGCATTCAGAACATATAGCACGTTGCTGTAAGCAAGCATATTCTCATTCAAAGTTGCAAGTTACTATGTAGGAACAAGTTTGTATAGGTATTTCAAAGATGCCCAGAACTGAGCTAAACTTGGTATGTCTCCAACTCCTAGAAATAACTTCATGCCCCATCTCCCTTACTTCCAGCTAGTAAGGATCACATAATTCCTAACAAAGTTTTGACACAGATTCCCAATTCGGGCATTCAGAACATATAGCACGTTGCTATAAGCAAGCACATTCTCATTCAAAGTTGCAAGTTACTATGTAGGAACAAGTTTGTATAGGTATTTCAAAGATGCCCAGAACTGTGCTAAACTTGGTATGTGTCAACTCCTAGAAATACCTTCATGCCCCAACTCACTTACTTCCAGCTAGTAAGGATCACATAATTCCTAACAAAGTTTTGACACAGATTCCCAATTCGGGCATTTAGAACATATAGTACATTGCTGTAAGCAAGCACATTCTCATTCAAAGTTGCAAGTTACTATGTAGGAACAAGTTTGTATAGGTATTTCAAAGATGCCCAGAACTGAGCTAAACTTGGTATGTCTCCAACTCCTAGAAATAACTTCATGCCCCATCTCCCTTACTTCCAGCTAGTAAGGATCACAAAATTCCTAACAAATTTTGACACAGATTCCCAATTCGGGCATTCACAACATATAGCACGTTGCTCTAAGCAAGCACATTCTCATTCAAAGTTGCAAGTTAATATGTAGGAACAAGTTTGTATAGGTATTTCAAAGATGCCAAGAACTGAGCTACACTTGGTATGTGTCCAACTCCTAGAAATAACTTCAGGCCCCATCTCCCTTACTTCCAGCTAGTAAGGATCACATAATTCCTAACAAAGTTTTGACACAGATTCCCAATTCGGGCATTCAGAACATAAAGCACGTTGCTGTAAGCAAGCACATTCTCATTCAAAGATGCAAGTTACTATGTAGGAACAAGTGTGTATAGGTATTTCAAAGATGCCCAGAACTGAGCTAAACTTGGTATGTCTCCAAATCCTAGAAATATCTTCATGCCCCATCTCCCTTACTTCCAGCTAGTAAGGATCACATAATTCCTAACAAAGTTTTGACACAGATTCCCAATTCGGGCATTCAGAACATACAGCACGTTGCTGTAAGTAAGCACATTCTCATTCAAAGTTGCAAGTTACTATGTAGGAACAAGTTTGTATAGGTATTTCAAAGATGCCCAGAACTGAGCTAAACTTGGTATGTCTCCAACTCCTAGATATAACTTCATGCCCCATCTCCCTTACTTCCAGCTAGTAAGGATCACATAATTCCTAACAAAGATTTGACACAGATTCCCAATTCGGGCATTCAGAACATATAGCACGATGCTGTAAGCAAGCTCATTCTCATTCAAAGTTGCAAGTTACTATGTAGGAACAAGTTTGTATAGGTATTTCAAAGATGCCCAGAACTGAGCTAAACTTGGTATGTGTCCAACTCCTAGAAATAACTTCATGCCCCATCTCCCTTACTTCCAGCTAGTAAGGATCACATAATTCCTAACAAAGTTTTGACACAGATTCCCAATTCGGGCATTCAGAACATATAGCACGTTGCTGTAAGCAAGCTCATTCTCATTCAAAGTTGCAAGTTACTATGTAGGAACAAATTTGTATAGGTATTTCAAAGATGCCCAGAACTGAGCTAAACTTGGTATGTCTCCAACTCCTAGAAATAACTTCATGCCCCATCTCCTTTACTTCCAGCTAGTAAGGATCACAAAATTCCTAACAAATTTTGACACAGATTCCCAATTCGGGCATTCAAAACATATAGCACGTTGCTCTAAGCAAGCACATTCTCATTCAAAGTTGCAAGTTAATATGTAGGAACAAGTTTGTATAGGTATTTCAAAGATGCCAAGAACTGAGCTAAACTTGGTATGTGTCCAACTCCTAGAAATAACTTCAGGCCCCATCTCCCTTACTTCCAGCTAGTAAGGATCACATAATTCCTAACAAAGTTTTGACACAGATTCCCAATTCGGGCATTCAGAACATAAAGCACGTTGCTGTAAGCAAGCACATTCTCATTCAAAGATGCAAGTTACTATGTAGGAACAAGTGTGTATAGGTATTTCAAAGATGCCCAGAACTGAGCTAAACTTGGTATGTCTCCAAATCCTAGAAATATCTTCATGCCCCATCTCCCTTACTTCCAGCTAGTAAGGATCACATAATTCCTAACAAAGTTTTGACACAGATTCCCAATTCGGGCATTCAGAACATACAGCACTTTGCTGTAAGTAAGCACATTCTCATTCAAAGTTGCAAGTTACTATGTAGGAACAAGTTTGTATAGGTATTTCAAAGATGCCCAGAACTGAGCTAAACTTGGTATGTCTCCAACTCCTAGATATAACTTCATGCCCCATCTCCCTTACTTCCAGCTTGTAAGGATCACATAATTCCTAACAAAGTTTTGACACAGATTCCCAATTCGGGCATTCAGAACATATAGCACGTTGCTGTAAGCAAGCATATTCTCATTCAAAGTTGCAAGTTACTATGTAGGAACAAGTTTGTATTGGTATTTCAAAGATGCCCAGAACTGAGCTAAACTTGGTATGTCTCCAACTCCTAGAAATAACTTCATGCCCCATCTCCCTTACTTCCAGCTAGTAAGGATCACATAATTCCTAAAAAATTTTTGACACAGATTCCCAATTCGGGCATTCAGAACATATAGCACGTTGCTATAAGCAAGCACATTCTCATTCAAAGTTGCAAGTTACTATGTAGGAACAAGTTTGTATAGGTATTTCAAAGATGCCCAGAACTGTGCTAAACTTGGTATGTGTCAACTCCTAGAAATACCTTCATGCCCCAACTCACTTACTTCCAGCTAGTAAGGATCACATAATTCCTAACAAAATTTTGACACAGATTCCCAATTCGGGCATTCAGAACATATAGTACATTGCTGTAAGCAAGCACATTCTCATTCAAAGTTGCAAGTTACTATGTAGGAACAAGTTTGTATAGGTATTTCAAAGATGCCCAGAACAGAGCTAAAAGTTGTAGGTCTCCAACTCCTAGAAATAACTTCATGCCCAATCTCCCTTACTTCCAGCTAGTAAGGATCACATAATTCCTAACAAAGTTTTGACACAGATTTCCAATTCGGGCATTCAGAACATATAGCACGTTGCTGTAAGCAAGCACATTCTCATTCAAAGTTGCAAGTTACTATGTAGGAACAAGATTGTATAGGTATTTCAAAGATGCCCAGAACTGAGCTAAACTTGGTATGTGTCCAACTCCTAGAAATATCTTCATGCCCCATCTCCCTTACTTCCAGCTAGTAAGGATCACATAATTCCTAACAAAGTTTTGACACAGATTCCCAATTCGGGCATTTAGAACATATAGCACATTGCTGTAAGCAAGCACATTCTCATTCAAAGTTGCAAGTTACTATGTAGGAACAAGTTTGTATAGGTATTTCAAAGATGCCCAGAACTGAGCTAAACTTGGTATGTCTCCAACTCGTAGAAATAACTTCATGCCCCAACTCCCTTCCTTCCAGCTAGTAAGGATCACATAATTCCTAACAAACTTTTGACACAGATTCCCAATTCGGGCATTCACAACATATAGCACGTTGCTGAAGCAAGCACATTCTCATTCAAAGTTGGCAGTTACTATGTAGCAACAATTTTGTATAGGTATTTCAAAGATGCCCAGAACTGAGCTAAACTTTGTATGTGTCCAACTCCTAGAAATAACTTCATGCCCCAACTCCCTTACCTCCAGCTAGTAAGGATCACATAATTCCTAACAAAGTTTTGACACAGATTCCCAATTCGGGCATTCAGAACATATAGCACGTTGCTGTAAGCAAGCACATTCATTCAAAGTTGCAAGTTACTATGTAGGAACAAGTTTGTATAGGTATTTCAAAGATGCCCAGAACTGTGCGAAACTTGGTATGTGTCCAACTCCTAGAAATAACTTCATGCCCCATCTCCCTTACTTCCAGCTTGTAAGGATCTCATAATTCGTAACAAGGTTTTTACACAGATTCCTAATTCGGGCATTCAGAACATATAGCACGTTGTTGTAAGCAAGCACATTCTCATTCAAAGTTGCAAGTTACTATGTAGGAACAAGTTTGTATAGGTATTTCAAAGATGCCCAGAACTGAGCTAAACTTGATATGTGTCCAACTCCTAGAAATAACTTCATGCCCCATCTCCCTTACTTCCAGCTAGTAAGGATCACATAATTCCTAACAAAGTTTTGACACAGATTCCCAATTCGGGCATTCAGAACATATAGCACGTTGCTGTAAGCAAGCTCATTCTCATTCAAAGTTGCAAGTTACTATGTAGGAACAAGTTTGTATAGGTATTTCAAAGATGCCCAGAACTGAGCTAAACTTGGTATGTGTCCAACTCCTAGAAATAACTTCATGCCCCATCTCCCTTACTTCCAGCAAGTAAGGATCACATAATTCCTAACAAAGTTTTGACACAGATTCCCAATTCGGGCATTCAGAACATAAAGCACGTTGCTGTAAGCAAGCACATTCTCATTCAAAGATGCAAGTTACTATGTAGGAACAAGTGTGTATAGGTATTTCAAAGATGCCCAGAACTGAGCTAAACTTGGTATGTCTCCAAATCCTAGAAATATCTTCATGCCACATCTCCCTTACTTCCAGCTAGTAAGGATCACATAATTCCTAACAAAGTTTTGACACAGATTCCCAATTCCGGCATTCAGAACATATAGCACGTTGCTGTAAGTAAGCACATTCTCATTCAAAGTTGCAAGTTACTATGTAGGAACAAGTTTGTATAGGTATTTCAAAGATGCCCACAACTGAGCTAAACTTGGTATGTCTCCAACTCCTAGAAATAACTTCATGACCCATCTCGCTTACTTAAAGCTAGTAAGGATCACATACTTCCTAACAAAGTTTTGACACAGATTCCCAATTCGGGCATTCACAACATATAGCACGTTGCTGTAAGCAAGCACATTCTCATTCAAAGTTGCAAGTTACTATGCAGGAACAAGTTTGTATAGGTATTTCAAAGATGCCCAGAACTGTGCTAAACTTGGTATGTGTCCAACTCCTAGAAATACCTACATGCCCCAACTCCCTTACTTCCAGCTAGTAAGGATCACATAATTCCTAACAAATTTTGACACAGCTTCCCAATTCGGGCATTCAGAACATATAGCACGTTGCTGTAAGCAAGCACATTCTCATTCAAAGTTGCAAGTTACTATGTAGGAACAAGTTTGTATAGGTATTTCAAAGATGCCCAGAACTGAGCTAAACTTGGTATGTGTCCAACTCCTAGAAATAACTTCATGCCCCATCTCCCTTACTTCCAGCTAGTAAGGATCACATAATTCCTAACAAAGTTTTGACACAGATTCCCAATTCGGGCATTCAGAACATATAGCACGTTGCTGTAAGTAAGCTCATTCTCATTCAAAGTTGCAAGTTACTATGTAGGAACAAGTTTGTATAGGTATTTCAAAGATGCTCAGAACTGAGCTAAACTTGGTATGTCTCCAACTCCTAGAAATAACTTCATGCCCCATCTCCCTTACTTCCAGCTAGTAAGGATCACATAATTCCTAACAAAGTTTTGACACAGATTCCCAATTCGGGCATTCAAAACATATAGCACGTTGCTATAAGCAAGAACATTCTCATTCAAAGTTGCAAGTTACTATGTAGGAACAAGTTTGTATAGGTATTTCAAAGATGCGCAGAACTGAGCTAAACTTGGTATGTCTCCAACTCCTAGAAATAACTTCATGCCCCATCTCCCTTACTTCCAGCTAGTAAGGATCACATAATTCCTACCAAATTTTGACACAGATTCCCAATTCGGGCATTCAGAACATATAGCACGTTGCTCTAAGCAAGCACATTCTCATTCAACGTTGCAAGTTAATATGTAGGAACAAGTTTGTATAGGTATTACAAAGATGCCCAGAACTGAGCTAAACTTGGTATGTGTCCAACTCCTAGAAATAACTTCATGCCCCATATCCCTTACTTCCATCTAGTAAGGATCACATAATTCCTAACAAAGTTTTGACACAGATTCCCAATTCGGGCATTCAGAACATATAGCACGTTGCTGTAAGCAAGCACATTCTCATTCAAAGTTGCACCTTACTATGTAGGAACAAGTTTGTATAGGTATTTCAAAGATGCCCACAACTGAGCTAAACGTTGTATGTCTCCAACTCCTAGAAATAACTTCATGCCCCATCTCCCTTACTTCCAGCTAGTAAGGATCACATAATTCCTCACAAAGTTTTGACACAGATTCCCAATTCGGGCATTCAGAACATATAGCACGTTGCTGTAAGCAAGCTCATTCTCATTCAAAGTTGCAAGTTACTATAGGAACAAGTTTGTATAGGTATTTCAAAGATGCCCAGAACTGAGCTAAACTTGGTATGTGTCCAACTCCTAGAAATAACTTCATGCCCCATCTCCCTTACTTCCAGCTAGTAAGGATCACATAATTCCTAACAAAGTTTTGACACAGATTCCCAATTCGGGCATTCAGAACATATAGCACGTTGCTGTAAGCAAGCTCATTCTCATTCAAAGTTGCAAGTTACTATGTAGAAACAAGTTTGTATAGGTATTTCAAAGATGCCCAGAACTGAGCTAAACTTGGTATGTCTCCAACTCCTAGATATAACTTCATGCCCCATCTCCCTTACTTCCAGCTAGTAAGGATCAAATAATTCCTAACAAAGTTTTGACACAGATTCCCAATTCGGGCATTCAGAACATATAGCACGTTGCTGTAAGCAAACATATTCTCATTCAAAGTTGCAAGTTACTATGTAGGAACAAGTTTGTATAGGTATTTCAAAGATGCCCAGAACTAAGCTAAACTTGGTATGTCTCCAACTCCTATAAATAACTTCATGCCTCATCTCCCTTACTTCCAGCTAGTAAGGATCACATAATTCCTAACAAATTTTTGACACAGATTCCCAATTCGGGCATTCAGAACATATAGCACGTTGCTATAAGCAAGCACATTCTCATTCAAAGTTGCAAGTTACTATGTTGGAACAAGTTTGTATAGGTATTTCAAAGATGCTCAGAACTGTGCTAAACTTGGTATGTGTCAACTCCTAGAAATACCTTCATGCCCCAACTCACTTACTTCCAGCTAGTAAGGATCACATAATTCCTAACAAAGTTTTGACACAGATTCCCAATTCGGGCATTCACAACATATAGTACATTGCTGTAAGCAAGCACATTCTCATTCAAAGTTGCAAGTTACTATGTAGGAACAAGTTTGTATAGGTATTTCAAAGATGCCCAGAACAGAGCTAAAAGTTGTAGGTCTCCAACTCCTAGAAATAACTTCATGCCCCATCTCCCTTACTTCCAGCTTGTAAGGATCACATAATTCCTAACAAAGTTTTGACACAGATTCCCAATTCGGGCATTCAGAACATATAGCACGTTGCTGTAAGCAAGCACATTCTCATTCAAAGTTGCAAGTTACTATGTAGGAACAAGATTGTATAGGTATTTCAAAGATGCCCAGAACTGAGCTAAACTTGGTATGTGTCCAACTCCTAGAAATAACTTCATGCCCCATCTCCCTTACTTCCAGCTAGTAAGGATCACATAATTCCTAACAAAGTTTTGACACAGATTCCCAATTCGGGCATTCAGAACATATAGCACATTGCTGTAAGCAAGCACATTCTCATTCAAAGTTGCAAGTTACTATGTAGGAACAAGTTTGTATAGGTATTTCAAGGATGCCCAGAACTGAGCTAAACTTGGTATGTCTCCAACTCCTAGAAATAACTTCATGCCCCAACTCCCTTACTTCCAGCTAGTAAGGATCACATAATTCCTAACAAAGTTTTGACACAGATTACCAATTCGTGCATTCAGAACATATAGCACGTTGCTGTAAGTAAGCACATTCTCATTCAAAGTTGCAAGTTACTATGTAGGACCAAGTTTGTATAGGAATTTCAAAGATGCCCACAACTGAGCTAAATGTTGTATGTCTCCAACTCCTAGAAATAACTTCATGCCCCATCACGCTTACTTCCAGCTAGTAAGGATCACATACTTCCTTACAAAGTTTTGACACAGATTCCCAATTCGGGCATTCACAACATATAGCACGTTGCTGTAAGCAAGCACATTCTCATTCAAAGTTGCAAGTTACTATGTAGGAACAAGTTTGTATAGGTATTTCAAAGATGCCCAGAACTGAGCTAAACTTGGTATGCGTCCAACTCCTAGAAATAACTTCATGCCCCAACTCCCTTACTTCCAGCTAGTAAGGATCACATAATTCCTAACAAAGTTTTGACACAGATTCCCAATTCGGGCATTCACAACATATAGTACATTGCTGTAAGCAAGCACATTCTCATTCAAAGTTGCAAGTTACTATGTAGGAACAAGTTTGTATAGGTATTTCAAAGATGCCCAGAACAGAGCTAAAAGTTGTAGGTCTCCAACTCCTAGAAATAACTTCATGCCCCATCTCCCTTACTTCCAGCTTGTAAGGATCACATAATTCCTAACAAAGTTTTGACACAGATTCCCAATTCGGGCATTCAGAACATATAGCACGTTGCTGTAAGCAAGCACATTCTCATTCAAAGTTGCAAGTTACTATGTAGGAACAAGATTGTATAGGTATTTCAAAGATGCCCAGAACTGAGCTAAACTTGGTATGTGTCCAACTCCTAGAAATAACTTCATGCCCCATCTCACTTACTTCCAGCTAGTAAGGATCACATAATTCCTAACAAAGTTTTGACACAGATTCCCAATTCGGGCATTCAGAACATATAGCACATTGCTGTAAGCAAGCACATTCTCATTCAAAGTTGCAAGTTACTATGTAGGAACAAGTTTGTATAGGTATTTCAAGGATGCCCAGAACTGAGCTAAACTTGGTATGTCTCCAACTCCTAGAAATAACTTCATGCCCCAACTCCCTTACTTCCAGCTAGTAAGGATCACATAATTCCTAACAAAGTTTTGACACAGATTACCAATTCGTGCATTCAGAACATATAGCACGTTGCTGTAAGTAAGCACATTCTCATTCAAAGTTGCAAGTTACTATGTAGGACCAAGTTTGTATAGGAATTTCAAAGATGCCCACAACTGAGCTAAATGTTGTATGTCTCCAACTCCTAGAAATAACTTCATGCCCCATCACGCTTACTTCCAGCTAGTAAGGATCACATACTTCCTTACAAAGTTTTGACACAGATTCCCAATTCGGGCATTCACAACATATAGCACGTTGCTGTAAGCAAGCACATTCTCATTCAAAGTTGCAAGTTACTATGTAGGAACAAGTTTGTATAGGTATTTCAAAGATGCCCAGAACTGAGCTAAACTTGGTATGCGTCCAACTCCTAGAAATAACTTCATGCCCCAACTCCCTTACTTCCAGCTAGTAAGGATCACATAATTCCTAACAAAGTTTTGACACAGATTCCGAATTCGGGCATTCAGAACATATAGCACGTTGCTGTAAGCAAGCACATTCTCATTCAAAGTTGCAAGTTACTATGTAGGAACAAGTTTGTATAGGTATTTCAAAGATGCCCAGAACTGAGCTAAACTTGGTATGTCTCCAAATCCTAGAAATATCTTCATGCCACATCTCCCTTACTTCCAGCTAGTAAGGATCACATAATTCCTAACAAAGTTTTGACACAGATTCCCAATTCGGGCATTCAGAACATATAGCACGTTGCTGTAAGTAAGCACATTCTCATTCAAAGTTGCAAGTTACTATGTAGGAACAAGTTTGTATAGGTATTTCAAAGATGCCCACAACTGAGCTAAACTTGGTATGTCTCCAACTCCTAGAAATAACTTCATGACCCATCTCGCTTACTTAAAGCTAGTAAGGATCACATACTTCCTAACAAAGTTTTGACACAGATTCCCAATTCGGGCATTCACAACATATAGCACGTTGCTGTAAGCAAGCACATTCTCATTCAAAGTTGCAAGTTACTATGCAGGAACAAGTTTGTATAGGTATTTCAAAGATGCCCAGAACTGTGCTAAACTTGGTATGTGTCCAACTCCTAGAAATACCTACATGCCCCAACTCCCTTACTTCCAGCTAGTAAGGATCACATAATTCCTAACAAATTTTGACACAGCTTCCCAATTCGGGCATTCAGAACATATAGCACGTTGCTGTAAGCAAGCACATTCTCATTCAAAGTTGCAAGTTACTATGTAGGAACAAGTTTGTATAGGTATTTCAAAGATGCCCAGAACTGAGCTAAACTTGGTATGTGTCCAACTCCTAGAAATAACTTCATGCCCCATCTCCCTTACTTCCAGCTAGTAAGGATCACATAATTCCTAACAAAGTTTTGACACAGATTCCCAATTCGGGCATTCAGATCATATAGCACGTTGCTGTAAGTAAGCTCATTCTCATTCAAAGTTGCAAGTTACTATGTAGGAACAAGTTTGTATAGGTATTTCAAAGATGCTCAGAACTGAGCTAAACTTGGTATGTCTCCAACTCCTAGAAATAACTTCATGCCCCATCTCCCTTACTTCCAGCTAGTAAGGATCACATAATTCCTAACAAAGTTTTGACACAGATTCCCAATTCGGGCATTCAAAACATATAGCACGTTGCTATAAGCAAGAACATTCTCATTCAAAGTTGCAAGTTACTATGTAGGAACAAGTTTGTATAGGTATTTCAAAGATGCCCAGAACTGAGCTAAACTTGGTATGTCTCCAACTCCTAGAAATAACTTCATGCCCCATCTCCCTTACTTCCAGCTAGTAAGGATCACATAATTCCTACCAAATTTTGACACAGATTCCCAATTCGGGCATTCAGAACATATAGCACGTTGCTCTAAGCAAGCACATTCTCATTCAACGTTGCAAGTTAATATGTAGGAACAAGTTTGTATAGGTATTACAAAGATGCCCAGAACTGAGCTAAACTTGGTATGTGTCCAACTCCTAGAAATAACTTCATGCCCCATATCCCTTACTTCCATCTAGTAAGGATCACATAATTCCTAACAAAGTTTTGACACAGATTCCCAATTCGGGCATTCAGAACATATAGCACGTTGCTGTAAGCAAGCACATTCTCATTCAAAGTTGCAAGTTACTATGTAGGAACAAGTTTGTATAGGTATTTCAAAGATGCCCACAACTGAGCTAAACGTTGTATGTCTCCAACTCCTAGAAATAACTTCATGCCCCATCTCCCTTACTTCCAGCTAGTAAGGATCACATAATTCCTCACAAAGTTTTGACACAGATTCCCAATTCGGGCATTCAGAACATATAGCACGTTGCTGTAAGCAAGCTCATTCTCATTCAAAGTTGCAAGTTACTATAGGAACAAGTTTGTATAGGTATTTCAAAGATGCCCAGAACTGAGCTAAACTTGGTATGTGTCCAACTCCTAGAAATAACTTCATGCCCCATCTCCCTTACTTCCAGCTAGTAAGGATCACATAATTCCTAACAAAGTTTTGACACAGATTCCCAATTCGGGCATTCAGAACATATAGCACGTTGCTGTAAGCAAGCTCATTCTCATTCAAAGTTGCAAGTTACTATGTAGGAACAAGTTTGTATAGGTATTTCAAAGATGCCCAGAACTGACCTAAACTTGGTATGTCTCCAACTCCTAGATATAACTTCATGCCCCATCTCCCTTACTTCCAGCTAGTAAGGATCAAATAATTCCTAACAAAGTTTTGACACAGATTCCCAATTCGGGCATTCAGAACATATAGCACGTTGCTGTAAGCAAACATATTCTCATTCAAAGTTGCAAGTTACTATGTAGGAACAAGTTTGTATAGGTATTTCAAAGATGCCCAGAACTAAGCTAAACTTGGTATGTCTCCAACTCCTATAAATAACTTCATGCCTCATCTCCCTTACTTCCAGCTAGTAAGGATCACATAATTCCTAACAAATTTTTGACACAGATTCCCAATTCGGGCATTCAGAACATATAGCACGTTGCTATAAGCAAGCACATTCTCATTCAAAGTTGCAAGTTACTATGTTGGAACAAGTTTGTATAGGTATTTCAAAGATGCCCAGAACTGTGCTAAACTTGGTATGTGTCAACTCCTAGAAATACCTTCATGCCCCAACTCACTTACTTCCAGCTAGTAAGGATCACATAATTCCTAACAAAGTTTTGACACAGATTCCCAATTCGGGCATTCACAACATATAGTACATTGCTGTAAGCAAGCACATTCTCATTCAAAGTTGCAAGTTACTATGTAGGAACAAGTTTGTATAGGTATTTCAAAGATGCCCAGAACAGAGCTAAAAGTTGTAGGTCTCCAACTCCTAGAAATAACTTCATGCCCCATCTCCCTTACTTCCAGCTTGTAAGGATCACATAATTCCTAACAAAGTTTTGACACAGATTCCCAATTCGGGCATTCAGAACATATAGCACGTTGCTGTAAGTAAGCACATTCTCATTCAAAGTTGCAAGTTACTATGTAGGACCAAGTTTGTATAGGAATTTCAAAGATGCCCACAACTGAGCTAAATGTTGTATGTCTCCAACTCCTAGAAATAACTTCATGCCCCATCACGCTTACTTCCAGCTAGTAAGGATCACATACTTCCTTACAAAGTTTTGACACAGATTCCCAATTCGGGCATTCACAACATATAGCACGTTGCTGTAAGCAAGCACATTCTCATTCAAACTTGCAAGTTACTATGTAGGAACAAGTTTGTATAGGTATTTCAAAGATGCCCAGAACTGAGCTAAACTTGGTATGCGTCCAACTCCTAGAAATAACTTCATGCCCCAACTCCCTTACTTCCAGCTAGTAAGGATCACATAATTCCTAACAAAGTTTTGACACAGATTCCGAATTCGGGCATTCAGAACATATAGCACGTTGCTGTAAGCAAGCACATTCTCATTCAAAGTTGCAAGTTACTATGTAGGAACAAGTTTGTATAGGTATTTCCAAGATGCCCAGAACTGAGCTAAACTTGGTATGGGTCCAACTCCTAGAAATACCTTCATGCCCCAACTCCCTTACTTCCAGCTAGTAAGGATCACATAATTCCTAACAAAGTTTTGACACAGATTCCCAATTCGGGCATTCAGAACATATAGCACGTTGCTGTAAGCAAGCTCATTCTCATTCAAAGTTGTAAGTTACTATGTAGGAACAAGTTTGTATAGGTATTTCAAAGCTGCCCAGAACTGAGCTAAACTTGGTATGTGTCCAACTCCTAGAAATAACTTCATGCCCCATCTCCCTTACTTCCAGCTAGTAAGGATCACATAATTCCTAACAAAGTTTTGACACAGATTCCCAATTCGGGCATTCAGAACATAAAGCACGTTGCTGTAAGCAAGCACATTCTCATTCAAAGATGCAGGTTACTATGTAGGAACAAGTGTGTATAGGTATTTCAAAGATGCCCAGAACTGAGCTAAACTTGGTATGTGTCCAACTCCTAGAAATAACTTCATGCCCCAACTCCCTTACTTCCAGCTAGTAAGGATCACATAATTCCTAACAAAGTTTTGACACAGATTCCCAATTCGGGCATTCAGAACATATAGCACGTTGCTCTAAGCAAGCACATTCTCATTCAAAGTTGCAAGTTAATATGTAGGAACAAGTTTGTATAGGTATTTCAAAGATGCCCAGAACTGAGCTAAACTTGGTATGTGTCCAACTCCTAGAAATAACTTCATGCTCCATCTCCCTTACTTCCAGCTAGTAAGGATCACATAATTCCTAACAAAGTTTTGACACAGATTCCCAATTCGGGCACTCAGAACATAAAGCACGTTGCTGTAAGCAAGCACATTCTCATTCAAAGATGCAGGTTACTATGTAGGAACAAGTGTGTCTAGGTATTTCAAAGATGCCCAGAACTGAGCTAAACTTGGTATGTCTCCAAATCCTAGAAATATCTTCATGCCCCATCTCCCTTACTTCCAGCTAGTAAGGAGCACATAATTCCTAACAAAGTTTTGACACAGATTCCCAATTCGGGCATTCAGAACATATAGCACGTTGCTGTAAGTAAGCACATTCTCATTCAAAGTTGCAAGTTACTATAAAGGAACAAGTTTGTATAGGTATTTCAAAGATGCCCACAACTGAGCTAAACTTTGTATGTCTCCAACTCCTAGAAATAACTTCATGCCCCATCTCGCTTACTTCCAGCTAGTAAGGATCACATAATTCCTAACAAAGTTTTGACACAGATTCCCAATTCGGGCATTCAGAACATATAGCACGTTGCTGTAAGCAAGCACATTCTCATTCAAAGTTGCAAGTTACTATGTAGGAACAAGTTTGTATAGGTATTTCAAAGATGCCCAGAACTGAGCTAAACGTTGTATGTGTCCAATCTCTAGAAATAACTTCATGCCCCATCTCCCTTACATCCAGCTAGTAAGGATCACATAATTCCTAACAAAGATTTGACACAGATTCCCAAATCGGGCATTCAGAACATATAGCACGTTGCTGTAAGCAAGCACATTCTCATTCAAAGTTGCAAGTTACTATGTAGGAACAAGTTTGTATAGGTATTTCAAAGATGCCCAGAACTCTGCTAAACTTGGTATGTGTCCAACTCCTAGAAATACCTACATGCCCCAACTCCCTTACTTCCAGCTAGTAAGGATCACATAATTCCTAACAAAGTTTTGACACAGATTCCCAATTCGGGCATTCAGAACATATAGCACGTTGCTGTAAGCAAGCACATTCTCATTCAAAGTTGCAAGTTTCTATGTAGGAACAAGTTTGTATAGGTATTTCAAAGATACCCAGAACTGAGCTAAACTTGGTATGTGTCCAACTCCTAGAAATACCTTCATGCCCCAACTCACTTACTTCCAGCTAGTAAGGATCACATAATTCCTAACAAAGTTTTGACACAGATTCCCAATTCGGGCATTCAGAACATATAGCACGTTGCTGTAAGCAAGCACATTCTCATTCAAAGTTGCAAGTTACTATGTGGGAACAAGTTTGAATAGGACTTTCAAAGATGCCCAGAACTGAGCTAAACTTGGTATGTGTCCAACTCCTAGAAATAACTTCATGCCCCATCTCCCTTACTTCCATCTAGTAAGGATCACATAATTCCTAACAAAGTTTAGACACAGATTCCCAATTCGGGCATTCAGAACATATAGCACGTTGCTGTAAGCAAGCACATTCTCATTCAAAGTTGCAAGTTACTATGTAGGAACAAGTTTGTATAGGTATTTCAAAGATGCCCAGAACTGAGCTAAACTTGGTATGTGTCCAACTCCTAGAAATAACTTCATGCCCCAACTCCCTTGCTTCCAGCTAGTAAGGATCACATAATTCCTAACAAAGTTTTGACACAGATTCCCAATTCGGGAATTCAGAACATATAGCACGTTGCTGTAAGCAAGCACATTCTCATTCAAAGTTGCAAGTTACTATATAGGAACAAGTTTGTATAGGTATTTCAAAGATGCCCAGAACTGTGCTAAACTTGGTATGTGTCCAACTCCTAGAAATACCTTCATGCCCTAACTCCCTTACATCCAGCTAGTAAGGATCACATAATTCCTAACAAAGTTTTGACACAGATTTCCTATTCGGGCATTCAGAACATATAGCACGTTGCTGTAAGCAAGCACATTCTCATTCAAAGTTGCAAGTTACTATGTAGGAACAAGTTTGTATAGGTATTTCAAAGATGCCCAGAACTGAGCTAAACGTTGTATGTCTCCAACTCCTAGAAATAACTTCATGCCCCATCTCCCTTACTTCCAGCTAGTAAGGATCACATAATTCCTAACAAAGTTTTGACACAGATTCCCAATTCGGGCTTTCAGAACATATAGCACGTTGCTGTAAGCAAGCACATTCTCATTCAAAGTTGCAAGTTACTATGTAGGAACAAGTTTGTATAGGTATTTCAAAGATGCCCAGAACTGAGCTAAACTTGGTATGTCTCCAACTCCTAGAAATAACTTCATGCCCCATCTCCCTTACTTCCAGCTAGTAAGGATCACATAATTCCTAACAAAGTTTTGACACAGATTCCCTATTCGGGCATTCAGAAAATATAGCACGTTGCTGTAAGTAAGCACTTTCTCATTCAAAGTTGCAAGTTGCTATGTAGGAACAAGTTTGTATAGAGATTTCAAAGATGCCCAGAACAGAGGTAAAAGTTGTATGTCTCCAACTCCTAGAAATAACATCATGCCCCATCTCCCTTACTTCCAGCTAGTAAGGATCACATAATTCCTAACAAAGTTTTGACACAGATTCCCAATTCGGGCATTCAGAACATATAGCACGTTGCTGTAAGCAAGCACATTCTCATTCAAAGTTGCAAGTTACTATGTAGGAACAAGTTTGTATAGGTATTTCAAAGATGCCCAGAACTGAGCTAAACTTGGTATGTGTCCTACCTCTAGAAATAACTTCATGCCCCAACTCCCTTACTTACAGCTAGTAAGGATCACATAATTCCTAACAAATTTTGACACAGATTCCCAATTCGGGCATTCAGAACATATAGCACGTTGCTGTAAGCAAGCACATTCTCATTCAAAGTTGCAAGTTACGTTGTAGGAACAAGTTTGTATAGGTATTTCAAAGATGCCCAGAACTGAGCTAAACTTGGTATGTGTCCTACCTCTATAAATAACTTCATGCCCCAACTCCCTTACTTCCAGCTAGTAAGGATCACGTAATTCCTAACAAATTTTGACACAGATTCCCAATTCGGGCATTCAGAACATATAGCACGTTGCTCTAAGCAAGCACATTCTCATTCAAAGTTGCAAGTTACTATGTAGGAACAAGTTTGTATAGGTATTTCAAAGATGCCCAGAACTGAGCTAAACTTGGTATGTGTCCAACTCCTAGAAATAACTTCATGCCCCAACTCCCTTACTTCCAGCTAGTAAGGATCACATAATTCCTAACAAAGTTTTGACACAGATTCCCAATTCGGGCATTCAGAACATATAGCACGTTGCTGTAAGCAAGCACATTCTCATTCAAAGTTGCAAGTTACTATGTAGGAACAAGTTAGTATAGGTAATTCAAAGATGCCCAAAACTGTGCTAAACTTAGTATGTGTCCAAATCCTAGAAATAACTTCATGCCCCAACTCCCTTACTTCCATCTAGTAAGGATCACATAATTCCTAACAAAGTTTTGACACAGATTCCCTATTCGGGCATTCAGAACATTTAGCACGCTGCTGTAAGCAAGCACATTCTCATTCAAAGTTGCAAGTTACTATGTAGGAACAAGTTTGTATAGGTATTTCAAAGATGCCCAGAACAGAGCTAAAAGTTGTATGTGTCCAACTCCTAGAAATAACTTCATGCCCCATCTCCCTTACTTCCAGCTAGTAAGGATCACATAATTCCTAACAAAGTTTTGACACAGATTCCCAATTCGGGCATTCAGAACATATAGCGCGTTGCTGTAAGCAAGCACATTCTCATTCAAAGTTGCAAGTTACTATGTAGGAACAAGTTTGTATAGGTATTTCAAAGATGCCCAGAACTGAGCTAAACTTGGAATGTGTCCAACTCCTAGAAATAACTTCATGCCCCATCTCCCTTACTTCCATCTAGTAAGGATCACATAATTCCTAACAAGGTTTTGACACAGATTCCCAATTCGGGCATTCAGAACATAAAGCACGTTGCTGTAAGCAAGCACATTGTCATTCAAAGTTGCAAGTTACTATGTAGGAACAAGTTTGTATAGGTATTTCAAAGATGCCCAGAACTGTGCTAAACTTGGTATGTGTCTAACTCCTAGAAATACCTTCATGCACCAACTCCCTTACTTCCATCTAGTAAGGATCACATAATTCCTAACAAAGTTTTGACACAGAATCCCTATTCGGGCATTCAGAACATATAGCACGTTGCTGTAAGCAAGCTCATTCTCATTCAAAGTTGCAAGTTACTATGTAGGTACAAGTTTGTATAGGTATTTCAAAGATGCCCAGAACTGAGCTAAACTTGGTATGTGTCCAACTCCTAGAAATAACTTCATGCCCCATCTCCCTTACTTCCATCTAGTAAGGATCACATAATTCCTAACAAGGTTTTGACACAGATTCCCAATTCGGGCATTCAGAACATAAAGCACGTTGCTGTAAGCAAGCACATTCTCATTCAAAGTTGCAAGTTACTATGTAGGAACAAGTTTATATAGGTATTTCAAAGATGCCCAGAACTGTGCTAAACTTGGTATGTGTCCAACTCCTAGAAATACCTTCATGCCCCAACTCCCTTACTTCCAGCTAGTAAGGATCACATAATTCCTAACAAAGTTTTGACACAGAATCCCTATTCGGGCATTCAGAACATATAGCACGTTGCTGTAAGTAAGCACATTGTCATTCAAAGTTGCAAGTTACTATGTAGGAACAAGTTTGTATAGGTATTTCAAAGATGCCCAGAACTGAGCTAAACGTTGTATGTGTCCAACCTCTAGAAATAACTTCATGCCCCATCTCCCTTACTTCCAGCTAGTAAGGATCACATAATTCCTAACAAAGTTTTGACACAGATTCCCAATTCGGGCATTCAGAACATATAGCACGTTGCTGTAAGCAAGCTCATTCTCATTCAATGTTGCAAGTTACTATGTAGGAACAAGTTTGTATAGGTATTTCAAAGATGAGCAGAACTGAGCTAAACTTGGTATGTCTCCAACTCCTAGAAATAACTTCATGTCCCATCTCCCTTACTTCCAGCTAGTAAGGATCACATAATTCCTAACAAAATTTTGACACAGATTCCCAATTCGGGCATTCAGAACATATAGCACGTTGCTGTAAGCAAGCACATTCTCATTCAAAGTTGCAAGTTACTATGTAGGAACAAGTTTGTATAGGTATTTCAAAGATGCCCAGAACTGAGCTAAACTTGGTATGTGTCCAACTCCTAGAAATAACTTCATGCCCCATCTCCCTTACCTCCAGCTAGTAAGGATCACATAATTCCTAACAAAGTTATGACACAGATTCCCAATTTGGGCATTCAGAACATATTGCACGTTGCTGTAAGCAAGCACATTCTCATTCAAAGTTGCAAGTTACCATGTAGGAACATGTTTGTATAGGTATTTCAAAGATGCCCAGAACTGTGCTAAACTTGGTATGTATCCAACTCCTAGAAATACCTTCATGCCCCATCTCCCTTAATTCCAGCTAGTAAGGATCACATAATTCCTAACAAATTTTGACACTGATTCAAAATTCGGGCATTGAGAACATATAGCACGTTGCTGTAAGCAAGCACATTCTCATTCAAAGTTGCAAGTTACTATGTAGGAACAAGTTTGTATAGGTATTTCAAAGATGCCCAGAACTGAGCTAAACTTGGTATGTGTCCAACTCCTAGAAATAACTTCAGGCCCCATCTCCCTTACTTCCAGCTAGTAAGGATCACATAATTCCTAACAAAGTTTTGACACAGATTCCCAATTCGGGCATTCAGAACATATAGCACGTTGCTGTAAGCAAGCACATTCTCATTCAAAGTTGCAAGTTACTATGTAGGAACAAGTTTGTATAGGTATTTCAAAGATGCCCAGAACTGAGCTAAACTTGGTATGTGTCCAACTCCTAGAAATAACTTCATGCCCCATCTCCCTTACTTCCAGCTAGTAAGGATCACATAATTCCTAACAAAGTTTTGACACAGATTCCAATTTCGGGTATTCAGAACATATAGCACGTTGCAGTAAGCAAGCACATTCTCATTCAAAGTTGCAAGTTACTATGTAGGAACAAGTTTGTATAGGAATTTCAAAGATGCCCAGAACTGTGCTAAACTTGGTATGTATCCAACTCCTAGAAATACCTTCATGCACCAACTCCCTTTCTTCCAGCTAGTAAGGATCACATATTTCCTAACAAATTTTGACACAGATTCCCAATTCGGGCATTCAGAACATATAGCACGTTGCTCTAAGCAAGCACATTCTCATTCAAAGTTGCAAGTTAATATGTAGGAACAAGTTTGTATAGGTATTTCAAAGATGCCCAGAACTGAGCTACACTTGGTATGTGTCCAACTCCTAGAAATAACTTCAGGCCCCATCTCCCTTACTTCCAGCTAGTAAGGATCACATAATTCCTAACAAAGTTTTGACACAGATTTCCAATTCGGGAATTCAGAACATATAGCACGTTGCTGTAAGCAAGCACATTCTCATTCAAAGTTGCAAGTTACTATGTAGGAACAAGTTTGTATAGGTATTTCAAAGATGCCCAGAACTGTGCTAAACTTGGTATGTGTCCAACTCCTAGAAATACCTTCATGCCCCAACTCCCTTACTTCCAGCTAGTAAGGATCACATAATTCCTAACAAAGTTTTGACACAGATTCCCTATTCGGGCATTCAGAACATATAGCACGTTGCTGTAAGCAAGCACATTCTCATTCAAAGTTGCAAGTTACTATGTAGGAACAAGTTTGTATAGGTGTTTCAAAGATGCTCAGAACTGAGTTAAACTTGGTATGTCTCCAACTCCTAGAAATAACTTCATGCCCCATCTCCCTTACTTCCAGCTAGTAAGGATCACATAATTCCTAACAAAGTTTTGACACAGATTCCCAATTCGGGCATTCAGAACATATAGCACGTTGCTGTAAGCAAGCACATTCTCATTCAAAGTTGCAAGTTACTATGTAGGAACAAGTTTGAATAGGACTTTCAAAGACGCCCAGAACTGAGATAACTTGGTATGTGTCCAACTCCTAGAAATACCTTCATGCCCCAACTCCCTTACTTCCAGCTAGTAAGGATCACATAATTCCTAACAAAGTTTTGACACAGATTCCCAATTCGGGCATTCAGAACATATAGCACGTTGCTGTAAGCAAGCACATTCTCATTCAAAGTTGCAAGTTACTATGTAGGAACAAGTTTGTATAGGTATTTCAAAGATGCCCAGAACTGTGCTAAACTTGGTATGTGTCCAACTCCTAGAAATACCTTCATGCCCCAACTCTGTTACTTCCAGCTAGTAAGGATCACATAATTCCTAACAAAGCTTTGACACAGATTCCCAATTCGGGCATTCAGAACATATAGCACGTTGCTGTAAGCAAGCACATTGTCATTCAAAGTTGCAAGTTACTATGTAAGAACAAGTTTGTATAGGTATTTCAAAGATGCCCAGAACTGAGCTAAACTTGGTATGTGTCCAACTCCTAGAAATAACTTCATGCCCCAACTCCCTTACTTCCAGCTAGTAAGGATCACATAATTCCTAACAAAGTTTTGACACAGATTCCCAATTCGGGCATTCAGAACATAAAGCACGTTGCTGTAAGCAAGCACATTCTCATTCAAAGTTGCAAGTTACTATGTAGGAACAAGTTTGTATAGGTATTTCAAAGATGCCCAGAACTGTGCTAAACTTGGTAAGTGTCCAACTCCTAGAAATACCTTCATGCCCCAACTCCCTTACTTCCAGCTAGTAAGGATCACATAGTTCCTAACAAAGTTTTGACACAGATTCCCTATTCGGGCATTCAGAACATATAGCACGTTGCTGTAAGCAAGCACATTCTCATTCAAAGTTGCAAGTTACTATGTAGGAACAAGTTTGTATAGGTATTTCAAAGATGCCCAGAACTGTGCTAAACTTGGTATGTGTCCAACTCCTAGAAATACCTTCATGCCCCAACTTCCTTACTTCCAGCTAGTAAGGATCACATAATTCCTAACAAAGTTTTGACACAGATTCCCAATTCGGGCATTCAGAACATATAGCACGTTGCTGTAAGCAAGCACATTCTCATTCAAAGTTGCAAGTTACTATGTAGGAACAAGTTTGTATAGGTGTTTTAAAGATGCTCAGAACTGAGCTAAACTTGGTATGTGTCCAACTCCTAGAAATAACTTCATGCCCCATCTCCCTTACTTCCAGCTAGTAAGGATCACATAATTCCTAACAAAGTTTTGACACAGATCCCAATTCGGGCATTCAGAACATATAGCACGTTGCTGTAAGCAAGCACATTCTCATTCAAAGTTGCAAGTTACTATGTAGGAACAAGTTTGAATAGGACTTTCAAAGATGCCCAGAACTGAGCTAAACTTGGTATGTGTCCAACTCCTAGAAATAACTTCATGCGCCAACTCCCTTACTTCCAGCTAGTAAGGATCACATAATTCCTAACAAAGTTTTGACACAGATTCCCAATTCGGGCATTCAGAACATATAGCACGTTGCTTTAAGCAAGCACATTCTCATGCAAAGTTGCAAGTTACTATGTAGGAACAAGTTTGTATAGGTATTTCAAAGATGCCCAAAACTGAGCTAAACTTGGTATGTGTCCAACTCCTAGAAATACCTTCATGCCCCAACTCCCTTACTTCCAGCTAGTAAGGATCACATAATTCCTAACAAAGTTTTGACACAGATTCCCAATTCGGGAATTAAGAACATATAGCACGTTGCTGTAAGCAAGCACATTCTCATTCAAAGTTGCAAGTTACTATGTAGGAACAAGTTTGTATAGGTATTTCAAAGATGCCCAGAACTGTGCTAAACTTGGTATGTGTCCAACTCCTAGAAATACCTTCATGCCCCAACTCCCTTACTTCCAGCTAGTAAGGATCACATAATTCCTAACAAAGTTTTGACACAGATTCCCAATTCGGGCATTCAGAACATATAGCACGTTGCTGTAAGCAAGCACATTCTCATTCAAAGTTGCAAGTTACTATGTAGGAACAAGTTTGAATAGGACTTTCAATGATGCCCAGAACTGAGCTAAACTTGGTATGTGTCCAACTCCTAGAAATAACTTCATGCCCCAACTCCCTTACTTCCAGCTACTAAGGATCACATAATTCCTAACAAAGTTTTGACACAGATTCCCAATTCGGGCATTCAGAACATATAGCACGTTTCTGTAAGCAAGCACATTCTCATTCAAAGTTGCAAGATACTATGTAGGAACAAGTTTGTATAGGTATTTCAAAGATGCCCAGAACTGAGCTAAACTTGGTATGTGTCCAACTCCTAGAAATAACTTCATGCCCCAACTCCCTTACTTCCAGCTAGTAAGGATCACATAATTCCTAACAAAGATTTGACACAGATTCCCAATTCGGGAATTCAGAACATATAGCACGTTGCTGTAAGCAAGCACATTCTCATTCAAAGTTGCAAGTTACCATGTAGGAACAAGTTTGTATAGGTATTTCAAAGATGCCCAGAACTGTGCTAAACTTGGTATGTGTCCAACTCCTAGAAATACCTTCATGCCCCAACTCCCTTACTTCCAGCTAGTAAGGATCACATAATTCCTAACAAAGTTTTGACACAGATTCCCAATTCGGGCATTCAGAACATATAGCACGTTGCTGTAAGCAAGCACATTCTCATTCAAAGTTGCAAGTTACTATGTAGGAACAAGTTTGTATAGGTATTTCAAAGATGCCCAGAACTGAGCTAAACTTGGTATGTGTCCAACTCCTAGAAATAACTTCATGCCCCATCACCCTTACTTCCATCTAGTAAGGATCACATAATTCCTAACAAGGTTTTGACACAGATTCCCAATTCGGGCATTCAGAACATAAAGCACGTTGCTGTAAGCAAGCACATTCTCATTCAAAGTTGCAAGTTACTATGTAGGAACAAGTTTGTATAGGTATTTCAAAGATGCCCAGAACTGTGCTAAACTTGGTATGTGTCCAACTCCAAGAAATACCTTCATGCCCCAACTCCCTTACTTCCAGCTGGTAAAGATCACATAATTCCTAACAAAGTTTTGACACAGATTCCCTATTCGGGCATTCAGAACATATAGCACGTTGCTGTAAGCAAGCACATTCTCATTCAAAGTTGCAAGTTACTATGTAGGAACAAGTTTGTATAGGTGTTTCAAAGATGCCCAGAACTGTGCTAAACTTGGTATGTGTCCAACTCCTAGAAATACCTTCATGCCCCAACTCACTTACTTCCAGCTAGTAAGGATCACATAATTCCTAACAAAGTTTTGACACAGAATCCCTATTCGGGCATTCAGAACATATAGCACGTTGCTGTAAGCAAGCACATTCTCATTCAAAGTTGCAAGTTACTATGTAGGAACAAGTTTGTATAGGTATTTCAATGATGCCCAGAACTGAGCTAAACGTTGTATGTGTCCAACCTCTAGAAATAACTTCATGCCCCATCTCCCTTACTTCCAGCTAGTAAGGATCACATAATTCCTAACAAAGTTTTGACACAGATTCCCATTCGGGCATTCAGAACATATAGCACGTTGCTGTAAGGAAGCACATTCTCATTCAAAGTTGCAAGTTACTATGAAGGAACAAGTTTGTATAGGTATTTCAAAGATGCCCAGAACTGAGCTAAACTTGGTATGTGTCCAACTCCTAGAAATACCATCATGCCCCAACTCCCTTACTTCCAGCTAGTAAGGATCACATAATTCCTAACAAAGTTTTGACACAGATTCCCAATTCGGGAATTAAGAACATATAGCACGTTGCTGTAAGCAAGCACATTCTCATTCAAAGTTGCAAGTTACTATGTAGGAACAAGTTTGTATAGGTATTTCAAAGATGCCCAGAACTGTGCTAAACTTGGTATGTGTACAACTCCTAGAAATACCTTCATGCCCCAACTCCCTTACTTCCAGCTAGTAAGGATCACATAATTCCTAACAAAGTTTTGACACAGATTCCCAATTCGGGCATTCAGAACATATAGCACGTTGCTGTAAGCAAGCACATTCTCATTCAAAGTTGCAAGTTACTATGTAGGAACATGTTTGAATAGGACTTTCAATGATGCCCAGAACTGAGCTAAACTTGGTATGTGTCCAACTCCTAGAAATAACTTCATGCCCCAACTCCCTTACTTCCAGCTACTAAGGATCACATAATTCCTAACAAAGTTTTGACACAGATTCCCAATTCGGGCATTCAGAACATATAGCACGTTTCTGTAAGCAAGCACATTCTCATTCAAAGTTGCAAGATACTATGTAGGAACAAGTTTGTATAGGTATTTCAAAGATGCCCAGAACTGAGCTAAACTTGGTATGTGTCCAACTCCTAGAAATAACTTCATGCCCCAACTCCCTTACTTCCAGCTAGTAAGGATCACATAATTCCTAACAAAGATTTGACACAGATTCCCAATTCGGGAATTCAGAACATATAGCACGTTGCTGTAAGCAAGCACATTCTCATTCAAAGTTGCAAGTTACCATGTAGGAACAAGTTTGGATAGGTATTTCAAAGATGCCCAGAACTGTGCTAAACTTGGTATGTGTCCAACTCCTAGAAATACCTTCATGCCCCAACTCCCTTACTTCCAGCTAGTAAGGATCACATAATTCCTAACAAAGTTTTGACACAGATTCCCAATTCGGGCATTCAGAACATATAGCACGTTGCTGTAAGCAAGCACATTCTCATTCAAAGTTGCAAGTTACTATGTAGGAACAAGTTTGTATAGGTATTTCAAAGATGCCCAGAACTGAGCTAAACTTGGTATGTGTCCAACTCCTAGAAATAACTTCATGCCCCATCTCCCTTACTTCCATCTAGTAAGGATCACATAATTCCTAACAAGGTTTTGACACAGATTCCCAATTCGGGCATTCAGAACATAAAGCACGTTGCTGTAAGCAAGCACATTCTCATTCAAAGTTGCAAGTTACTATGTAGGAACAAGTTTGTATAGGTATTTCAAAGATGCCCAGAACTGTGCTAAACTTGGTATGTGTCCAACTCCAAGAAATACCTTCATGCCCCAACTCCCTTACTTCCAGCTGGTAAAGATCACATAATTCCTAACAAAGTTTTGACACAGATTCCCTATTCGGGCATTCAGAACATATAGCACGTTGCTGTAAGCAAGCACATTCTCATTCAAAGTTGCAAGTTACTATGTAGGAACAAGTTTGTATAGGTGTTTCAAAGATGCCCAGAACTGTGCTAAACTTGGTATGTGTCCAACTCCTAGAAATACCTTCATGCCCCAACTCACTTACTTCCAGCTAGTAAGGATCACATAATTCCTAACAAAGTTTTGACACAGAATCCCTATTCGGGCATTCAGAACATATAGCACGTTGCTGTAAGCAAGCACATTCTCATTCAAAGTTGCAAGTTACTATGTAGGAACAAGTTTGTATAGGTATTTCAATGATGCCCAGAACTGAGCTAAACGTTGTATGTGTCCAACCTCTAGAAATAACTTCATGCCCCATCTCCCTTACTTCCAGCTAGTAAGGATCACATAATTCCTAACAAAGTTTTGACACAGATTCCCATTCGGGCATTCAGAACATATAGCACGTTGCTGTAAGCAAGCACATTCTCATTCAAAGTTGCAAGTTACTATGTAGGAACAAGTTTGTATAGGTATTTCAAAGATGCCCAGAACTGAGCTAAACTTGGTATGTGTCCAACTCCTAGAAATACCATCATGCCCCAACTCCCTTACTTCCAGCTAGTAAGGATCACATAATTCCTAACAAAGTTTTGACACAGATTCCCAATTCGGGAATTAAGAACATATAGCACGTTGCTGTAAGCAAGCACATTCTCATTCAAAGTTGCAAGTTACTATGTAGGAACAAGTTTGTATAGGTATTTCAAAGATGCCCAGAACTGTGCTAAACTTGGTATGTGTACAACTCCTAGAAATACCTTCATGCCCCAACTCCCTTACTTCCAGCTAGTAAGGATCACATAATTCCTAACAAAGTTTTGACACAGATTCCCAATTCGGGCATTCAGAACATATAGCACGTTGCTGTAAGCAAGCACATTCTCATTCAAAGTTGCAAGTTACTATGTAGGAACAAGTTTGAATAGGACTTTCAATGATGCCCAGAACTGAGCTAAACTTGGTATGTGTCCAACTCCTAGAAATAACTTCATGCCCCAACTCCCTTACTTCCAGCTACTAAGGATCACATAATTCCTAACAAAGTTTTGACACAGATTCCCAATTCGGGCATTCAGAACATATAGCACGTTTCTGTAAGCAAGCACATTCTCATTCAAAGTTGCAAGATACTATGTAGGAACAAGTTTGTATAGGTATTTCAAAGATGCCCAGAACTGAGCTAAACTTGGTATGTGTCCAACTCCTAGAAATAACTTCATGCCCCAACTCCCTTACTTCCAGCTAGTAAGGATCACATAATTCCTAACAAAGATTTGACACAGATTCCCAATTCGGGAATTCAGAACATATAGCACGTTGCTGTAAGCAAGCACATTCTCATTCAAAGTTGCAAGTTACCATGTAGGAACAAGTTTGTATAGGTATTTCAAAGATGCCCAGAACTGTGCTAAACTTGGTATGTGTCCAACTCCTAGAAATACCTTCATGCCCCAACTCCCTTACTTCCAGCTAGTAAGGATCACATAATTCCTAACAAAGTTTTGACACAGATTCCCAATTCGGGCATTCAGAACATATAGCACGTTGCTGTAAGCAAGCACATTCTCATTCAAAGTTGCAAGTTACTATGTAGGAACAAGTTTGTATAGGTATTTCAAAGATGCCCAGAACTGAGCTAAACTTGGTATGTGTCCAACTCCTAGAAATAACTTCATGCCCCATCTCCCTTACTTCCATCTAGTAAGGATCACATAATTCCTAACAAGGTTTTGACACAGATTCCCAATTCGGGCATTCAGAACATAAAGCACGTTGCTGTAAGCAAGCACATTCTCATTCAAAGTTGCAAGTTACTATGTAGGAACAAGTTTGTATAGGTATTTCAAAGATGCCCAGAACTGTGCTAAACTTGGTATGTGTCCAACTCCAAGAAATACCTTCATGCCCCAATTCCCTTACTTCCAGCTGGTAAAGACCACATAATTCCTAACAAAGTTTTGACACAGATTACCAATTCGGGCATTCAGAACATATAGCACGTTGCTGTAAGCAAGCACATTCTCATTCAAAGTTGCAAGTTACTATGTAGGAACAAGTTTGTATAGGTGTTTCAAAGATGCCCAGAACTGTGCTAAACTTGGTATGTGTCCAACTCCTAGAAATACCTTCATGCCCCAACTCACTTACTTCCAGCTAGTAAGGATCACATAATTCCTAACAAAGTTTTGACACAGAATCCCTATTCGGGCATTCAGAACATATAGCACGTTGCTGTAAGCAAGCACATTCTCATTCAAAGTTGCAAGTTACTATGTAGGAACAAGTTTGTATAGGTATTTCAATGATGCCCAGAACTGAGCTAAACGTTGTATGTGTCCAACCTCTAGAAATAACTTCATGCCCCATCTCCCTTACTTCCAGCTAGTAAGGATCACATAATTCCTAACAAAATTTTGACACAGATTCCCAATTCGGGCATTCAGAACATATAGCACGTTGCTGTAAGCAAGCACATTCTCATTCAAAGTTGCAAGTTACTATGTAGGAACAAGTTTGTATAGGCATTTCAAAGATGCCCAGAACTGAGCTAAACTTGGTATGTGTCCAACTCCTTGAAATAACATCATGCCCCTTCTCCCTTACCTCCAGCTAGTAAGGATCACATAATTCCTAACAAAGTTATGACACAGATTCCCAATTTGGGCATTCAGAACATATAGCACGTTGCTGTAAGCAAGCACATTCTCATTCAAAGTTGCAAGTTACCATGTAGGAACATGTTTGTATAGGTATTTCAAAGATGCCCAGAACTGTGCTAAACTTGGTATGTATCCAACTCCTAGAAATACCTTCATGCCCCATCTCCCTTAATTCCAGCTAGTAAGGATCACATGATTCCTAACAAATTTTGACACAGATTCAAAATTCGGGCATTCAGAACATATAGCACGTTGCTGTAAGCAAGCACATTCTCATTCAAAGTTGCAAGTTACTATGTAGGAACAAGTTTGTATAGGTATTTCAAAGATGCCCAGAACTGAGCTAAACTTGGTATGTGTCCAACTCCTAGAAATAACTTCAGGCCCCAACTCCCTTACTTCCAGCTAGTAAGGATCACATAATTCCTAACAAAGTTTTGACACAGATTCCCAATTCGGGCATTCAGAACATATAGCAGGTTGCTGTAAGCAAGCACATTCTCATTCAAAGTTGCAAGTTACTATGTAGGAACAAGTTTGTATAGGTATTTCAAAGATGCCCACAACTGAGCTAAACTTGGTATGTGTCCAACTCCTAGAAATAACTTCATACCCCATCTCCCTTACTTCCAGCTAGTAAGGATCACATAATTCCTAACAAAGTTTTGACACAGATTCCCAATTCGGGTATTCAGAACATATAGCACGTTGCAGTAAGCAAGCACATTCTCATTCAAAGTTGCAAGTTACTATGTAGGAACAAGTTTGTGTAGGTATTTCAAAGATGCCCAGAACTGTGCTAAACTTGGTATGTATCCAACTCCTAGAAATACCTTCATGCACCAACTCCCTTACTTCCAGCTAGTAAGGATCACATATTTCCTAACAAATTTTGACACAGATTCCCAATTCGGGCATTCAGAACATATAGCACGTTGCTCTAAGCAAGCACATTCTCATTCAAAGTTGCAAGTTAATATGTAGGAACAAGTTTGTATAGGTATTTCAAAGATGCCCAGAACTGAGCTAAACTTGGTATGTGTCCAACTCCTAGAAATAACTTCAGGCCCCATCTCCCTTACTTCCAGCTAGTAAGGATCACATAATTCCTAACAAAGTTTTGACACAGATTCCCAATTCGGGAATTCAGATCATATAGCACGTTGCTGTAAGCAAGCACATTCTCATTCAAAGTTGCAAGTTACTATGTAGGAACAAGTTTGTATAGGTATTTCAAAGATGCCCAGAACTGTGCTAAACTTGGTATGTGTCCAACTCCTAGAAATACCTTCATGCCCCAACTCCCTTACTTCCAGCTAGTAAGGATCACATAATTACTAACAAAGTTTTGACACAGATTCCCTATTCGGGCATTCAGAACATATAGCACGTTGCTGTAAGCAAGCACATTCTCATTCAAAGTTGCAAGTTACTATGTAGGAACAAGTTTGTATAGGTATTTCAAAGATGGCCAGAACTGAGCTAAACTTGGTATGTGTCCAACTCCTAGAAATAACTTCATGCCCCATCTCCCTTACTTCCAGCTAGTAAGGATCTCATAATTCCTAACAAAGTTTTGACACAGATTCCCAATTCGGGTATTCAGAACATATAGCACGTTGCAGTAAGCAAGCACATTCTCATTCAAAGTTGCAAGTTACTATGTAGGAACAAGTTTGTATAGGTATTTCAAAGATGCCCAGAACTGTGCTAAACTTGGTATGTATCCAACTCCTAGAAATACCTTCATGCACCAACTCCCTTACTTCCAGCTAGTAAGGATCACATAATTCCTAACAAATTTTGACACAGATTCCCAATTCGGGCATTCAGAACATATAGCACGTTGCTCTAAGCAAGCACATTCTCATTCAAAGTTGCAAGTTAATATGTAGGAACAAGTTTGTATAGGTATTTCAAAGATGCCCAGAACTGAGCTAAACTTGGTATGTGTAAAACTCCTAGAAATAACTTCAGGCCCCATCTCCCTTACTTCCAGCTAGTAAGGATCACATAATTCCTAACAAAGTTTTGACACAGATTCCCAATTCGGGCATTCAGAACATATAGCACGTTGCTGTAAGCAAGCACATTCTCATTCAAGGTTGCAAGTTACTATGTAGGAACAAGTTTGTATAGGTATTTCAAAGATGCCCAGAACTGTGCTAAACTTGGTATGTGTCCAACTCCTAGAAATACCTTCATGCCCCAACTCCCTTACTTCCAGCTAGTAAGGATCACATAATTCCTAACAAAGTTTTGACACAGATTCCCTATTCGGGCATTCAGAACATATAGCACGTTGCTTTAAGCAAGCACATTCTCATTCAAAGTTGCAAGTTACTATGTAGGAACAAGTTTGTATAGGTATTTCAAAGATGCCCAGAACTGTGCTAAACTTGGTATGTGTCCAACTCCTAGAAATACCTTCATGACCCAACTTCCTTACTTCCAGCTAGTAAGGATCACATAATTCCTAACAAAGTTTTGACACAGATTCCCAATTCGGGCATTCAGAACATATAGCACGTTGCTGTAAGCAAGCACATTCTCATTCAAAGTTGCAAGTTACTATGTAGGAACAAGTTTGTATAGGTGTTTCAAAGATGCTCAGAACTGAGCTAAACTTGGTATGTGTCCAACTCCTAGAAATAACTTCATGCCCCATCTCCCTTACTTCCAGCTAGTAAGGATCACATAATTCCTAACAAAGTTTTGACACAGATTCCCAATTCGGGCATTCAGAACATATAGCACGTTGCTGTAAGCAAGCACATTCTCATTCAAAGTTGCAAGTTACTATGTAGGAACAAGTTTGAATAGGACTTTCAAAGATGCCCAGAACTGAGCTAAACTTGGTATGTGTCCAACTCCTAGAAATAACTTCATGCCCCAACTCCCTTACTTCCAGCTAGTAAGGATCACATAATTCCTAACAAAGTTTTGACACAGATTCCCAATTCGGGCATTCAGAACATATAGCACGTTGCTTTAAGCAAGCACATTCTCATTCAAAGTTGCAAGTTACTATGTAGGAACAAGTTTGTATAGGTATTTCAAAGATGCCCAAAACTGAGCTAAACTTGGTATGTGTCCAACTCCTAGAAATACCTTCATGCCCCAACTCCCTTACTTCCAGCTAGTAAGGATCACATAATTCCTAACAAAGTTTTGACACAGATTCCCAATTCGGGAATTCAGAACATATAGCACGTTGCTGTAAGCAAGCACATTCTCATTCAAAGTTGCAAGTTACTATGTAGGAACATGTTTGTATAGGTATTTCAAAGATGCCCAGAACTGTGCTAAACTTGGTATGTGTCCAACTCCTAGAAATACCTTCATGCCCCAACTCCCTTACTTCCAGCTAGTAAGGATCACATAATTCCTAACAAAGTTTTGACACAGATTCCCTATTCGGGCATTCAGAACATATAGCACGTTGCTGTAAGCAAGCACATTCTCATTCAAAGTTGCAAGTTACTATGCAGGAACAAGTTTGTATAGGTGTTTCAAAGATGCTCAGAACTGAGCTAAATTTGGTATGTGTCCAACTCCTGGAAATAACTTCATGCCCCATCTCCCTTACTTCCAGCTAGTAAGGATCACATAATTCCTAACAAAGTTTTGACACAGATTCCCAATTCGGGCATTCAGAACATATAGCACGTTGCTGTAAGCAAGCACATTCTCATTCAAAGTTGCAAGTTACTATGTAGGAACAAGTTTGATTGGACTTTCAAAGATGCCCAGAACTGAGCTAAACTTGGTATGTGTCCAACTCCTAGAAATAACTTCATGCCCCAACTCCCTTACTTCCAGCTAGTAAGGATCACATAATTCCTAACAAAGTTTTGACACAGATTCCCAATTCGGGCATTCAGAACATATAGCACGTTGCTGTAAGCAAGCACATTCTCATTCAAAGTTGCAAGTTACTATGTAGGAACAAGTTTGTATAGGTATTTCAAAGATGCCCAGAACTGAGCTAAACTTGGTATGACCAACTCCTAGAAATAACTTCATGCCCCAACTCCCTTACTTTCAGCTAGTAAGGATCACATAATTCCTAACAAAGATTTGACACAGATTCCCAATTCGGGCATTCAGAACATATAGCACGTTGCTGTAAGCAAGCACATTCTCATTCAAAGTTGCAAGTTACTATGTAGGAACAAGTTTGTATAGGTATTTCAAAGATGCCCAGGACTGAGCTAAACTTGGTATGTGTCCAACTCCTAGAAATAACTTCATGCCACAACTCCCTTACTTCCAGCTAGTAAGGATCACATAATTCCTAACAAAGTTTTGACACAGATTCCCAATCGGGCATTCAGAACATATAGCACGTTGCTGTAAGCAAGCACGTTCTCATTCAAAGTTGCAAGTTACTATGTAGGAACAAGTTTGTATAGGTATTTCAAAGATGCCCAGGACTGAGCTAAACATGGTATGTGTCCAACTCCTAGAAATAACTTCATGCCCCAACTCCCTTACTTCCTGCTAGTAAGGATCACATAATTCCTAACAAAGTTTTGACACAGATTCCCAATTCGGGCATTCAGAACATATAGCACGTTGCTGTAAGCAAGCACATTCTCATTCAAAGATGCAAGTTACTATGTAGGAACAAGTTTGTATAGGTATTTCAAAGATGCCCAGAACTGAGCTAAACTTGGTATGTGTCCAACTCCTAGAAATAACTTCATGCCCCATCTCCCTTACTTCCATCTAGTAAGGATCACATAATTCCTAACAAAGTTTTGACACAGATTCCCAATTCGGGCATTCAGAACATATAGTACGTTGCTGTAAGCAAGCACATTCTCATTCAAAGTTGCAAGTTACTATGTAGGAACAAGTTTGTATAGGTATTTCAAAGATGCCGAGAACTGAGCTAAACGTTGTATGTGTCCAACTCCTAGAAATAACTTCATGCCCCATCTCCCTTACTTCCATCTAGTAAGGATCACATAATTCCTAACAAAGTTTTGACACAGATTCCCAATTCGGGCATTCAGATCATATAGCACGTTGCTGTAAGCAAGCACATTCTCATTCAAAGTTGCAAGTTACTATGTAGGAACAAGTTTGTATAGGTATTTCAAAGATGCCCAGAACTGAGCTAAACTTGGTATGTGTCCAACTCCTAGAAATAACTTCATGCCCCATCTCCCTTACTTCCAGCTAGTAAGGATCACATAATTCCTAACAAAGTTTTGACACAGATTCCCAATTCGGGCATTCAGAACATATAGCACGTTGGTGTAAGCAAGCACATTCTCATTCAAATTTGCAAGTTACTATGTAGGAACAAGTTTGTATAGGTATTTCAAAGATGCCCAGAACTGTGCTAAACTTGGTTTGTGTCCAACTCCTAGAAATACCATCATGCCCCAACTCACTTACTTCCAGCCAGTAAGGATCACATAATTCCTAACAAAGTTTTGACACAGATTCCCTATTCGGGCATTCAGAACATATAGCACGTTGCTGTAAGCAAGCACATTCTCATTCAAAGTTGCAAGTTACTATGTAGGAACAAGTTTGTATAGGTATTTCAAAGATGCCCAGAACAAAGCTAAAAGTTGTGTGTCTCCAACTCCTAGAAATAACTTCATGCCCCATCTCCCTTACTTCCAGCTAGTAAGGATCACATAAATCCTAACAAAGTTTTGACACAGATTCCCAATTCGGGCATTCAGAACATATATCACGTTGCTGTAAGCAAGCACATTCTCATTCAAAGTTGCAAGTTACTATGTAGGAACAAGTTTGTATAGGTATTTCAAAGATGCACAGAACTGAGCTAAACTTGGTATGTGTCCAACTCCTAGAAATAAATTTATGCCCCAACTCCCTTACTTCCAGCTAGTAAGGATCACATAATTCCTAACAAAGTTTTGACACAGATTCCCAATTCGGGCATTCAGAACATATAGCACGTTGCTGTAAGCAAGCTCATTCTCATTCAATGTTGCAAGTTACTATGTAGGAACAAGTTTGTATTGGTATTTCAAAGATGCCCAGAACTGAGCTAAACTTGGTATGTGTGCAACTCCTAGAAATAACTTCATGCCCCATCTCCCTTACTTCCATCTAGTAAGGATCACATAATTCCTAACAAGGTTTTGACACAGATTCCCAATTCGGGCAATCAGAACATATAGCACGTTGTTGTAAGCAAGCACATTCTCATTCAAAGTTGCAAGTTACTATGTAGGAACAAGTTTGTATAGGTATTTCAAAAATGCCCAGAACTGAGCTAAACTTGGTATGTGTCCAACTCCTAGAAATACCTTCATGCACCAACTCCCTTACTTCCAGCTAGTAAGGATCACATAATTCCTAACAAATTTTGACACAGATTCCCAATTCGGGCATTCAGAACATATAGCACGTTGCTCTAAGCAAGCACATTCTCATTCAAAGTTGCAAGTTAATATGTAGGAACAAGTTTGTATAGGTATTTCAAAGATGCCCAGAACTGAGCTAAACTTGGTATGTGTCCAACTCCTAGAAATAACTTCAGGCCCCATCTCCCTTACTTCCAGCTAGTAAGGATCACATAATTCCTAACAAAGTTTTGACACAGATTCCCAATTCGGGCATTCAGAACATATAGCACGTTGCTGTAAGCAAGCACATTCTCATTCAAAGTTGCAAGTTACTATGTAGGAACAAGTTTGTATAGGTATTTCAAAGATGCCCAGAACTGTGCTAAACTTGGTATGTGTCCAACTCCTAGAAATACCTTCATGCCCCAACTCCCTTACTTCCAGCTAGTAAGGATCACATAATTCCTAACAAAGTTTTGACACAGATTCCCTATTCGGGCATTCAGAACATATAGCACGTTGCTGTAAGCAAGCACATTCTCATTCAAAGTTGCAAGTTACTATGTAGGAACAAGTTTGTATAGGTATTTCAAAGATGCCCAGAACTGTGCTAAACTTGGTATGTGTCCAACTCCTAGAAATACCTTCATGACACAACTTCCTTACTTCCAGCTAGTAAGGATCACATAATTCCTAACAAAGTTTTGACACAGATTCCCAATTCGGGCATTCAGAACATATAGCACGTTGCTGTAAGCAAGCACATTCTCATTCAAAGTTGCAAGTTACTATGTAGGAACAAGTTTGTATAGGTGTTTCAAAGATGCTCAGAACTGAGCTAAACTTGGTATGTGTCCAACTCCTAGAAATAACTTCATGCCCCATCTCCCTTACTTCCAGCTAGTAAGGATCACATAATTCCTAACAAAGTTTTGACACAGATTCCCAATTCGGGCATTCAGAACATATAGAACGTTGCTGTAAGCAAGCACATTCTCATTCAAAGTTGCAAGTTACTATGTAGGAACAAGTTTGATTAGGACTTTCAAAGATGCCCAGAACTGAGCTAAACATGGTATGTGTCCAACTCCTAGAAATAACTTCATGCCCCAACTCCCTTACTTCCAGCTAGTAAGGATCACATAATTCCTAACAAAGTTTTGACACAGATTCCCAATTCGGGCATTCAGAACATATAGCACGTTGCTTTAAGCAAGCACATTCTCATTCAAAGTTGCAAGTTACTATGTAGGAACAAGTTTGTATAGGTATTTCAAAGATGCCCAAAACTGAGCTAAACTTGGTATGTGTCCAACTCCTAGAAATACCTTCATGCCCCAACTCCCTTACTTCCAGCTAGTAAGGATCACATAATTCCTAACAAAGTTTTGACACAGATTCCCAATTCGGGAATTCAGAACATATAGCACGTTGCTGTAAGCAAGCACATTCTCATTCAAAGTTGCAAGTTACTATGTAGGAACATGTTTGTATAGGTATTTCAAAGATGCCCAGAACTGTGCTAAACTTGGTATGTGTCCAACTCCTAGAAATACCTTCATGCCCCAACTCCCTTACTTCCAGCTAGTAAGGATCACATAATTCCTAACAAAGTTTTGACACAGATTCCCTATTCGGGCATTCAGAACATATAGCACGTTGCTGTAAGCAAGCACATTCTCATTCAAAGTTGCAAGTTACTATGCAGGAACAAGTTTGTATAGGTGTTTCAAAGATGCTCAGAACTGAGCTAAATTTGGTATGTGTCCAACTCCTGGAAATAACTTCATGCCCCATCTCCCTTACTTCCAGCTAGTAAGGATCACATAATTCCTAACAAAGTTTTGACACAGATTCCCAATTCGGGCATTCAGAACATATAGCACGTTGCTGTAAGCAAGCACATTCTCATTCAAAGTTGCAAGTTACTATGTAGGAACAAGTTTGATTGGACTTTCAAAGATGCCCAGAACTGAGCTAAACTTGGTATGTGTCCAACTCCTAGAAATAACTTCATGCCCCAACTCCCTTACTTCCAGCTAGTAAGGATCACATAATTCCTAACAAAGTTTTGACACAGATTCCCAATTCGGGCATTCAGAACATATAGCACGTTGCTGTAAGCAAGCACATTCTCATTCAAAGTTGCAAGTTACTATGTAGGAACAAGTTTGTATAGGTATTTCAAAGATGCCCAGAACTGTGCTAAACTTGGTATGACCAACTCCTAGAAAAAACTTCATGCCCCAACTCCCTTACTTTCAGCTAGTAAGGATCACATAATTCCTAACAAAGATTTGACACAGATTCCCAATTCGGGCATTCAGAACATATAGCACGTTGCTGTAAGCAAGCACATTCTCATTCAAAGTTGCAAGTTACAATGTAGGAACAAGTTTGTATAGTTATTTCAAAGATGCCCAGAACTGAGCTAAATTGGTATGTGTCCAACTCCTAGAAATAACTTCATGCCCCATCTCCCTTACTTCCAGCTAGTAAGGATCACATAATTCCTAACAAAGTTTTGACACAGATTCCCATTCGGGAATTCAGAACATATAGCACGTTGCTGTAAGCAAGCACATTCTCATTCAAAGTTGCAAGTTACTATGTAGGAACAAGTTTGTATAGGTATTTCAAAGATGCCCAGAACTGAGCTAAACTTGGTATGTGTCCAACTCCTAGACATACCTTCATGCCCCATCTTCCTTACTTCCAGCTAGTAAGGATCACATAATTCCTAACAAAATTTTGACACAGATTCCCAATTCGGGAATTAAGAACATATAGCACGTTGCTGTAAGCAAGCACATTCTCATTCAAAGTTGCAAGTTACTATGTAGGAACAAGTTTGTATAGGTATTTCAAAGATGCCCAGAACTGTGCTAAACTTGGTATGTGTCCAACTCCTAGAAATACCTTGATGCCCCAACTCACTTACTTCCAGCTAGTAAGGATCACATAATTCCTAACAAAGATTTGACACAGATTCCCAATTCGGGCATTCAGAACATATATCACGTTGCTGTAAGCAAGCACATTCTCATTCAAAGTTGCAAGTTACTATGTAGGAACAAGTTTGTATAGGTGTTTCAAAGATGCTCAGAACTGAGCTAAACTTGGTATGTGTCCAACTCCTAGAAATAACTTCATGCCCCATCTCCCTTACTTCCTGCTAGTAAGGATAACATAATTCCTAACAAAGTTTAGACACAGATTCCCAATTCGGGCATTCAGAACATATAGCACGTTGCTGTAAGCAAGCACATTCTCATTCAAAGTTGCAAGTTACTATGTAGGAACAAGTTTGAATAGGACTTTCAATGATGCCCAGAACTGAGCTAAACTTGGTATGTGTCCAACTCCTAGAAATAACTTCATGCCCCAACTCCCTTACTTCCAGCTACTAAGGATCACATAATTCCTAACAAAGTTTTGACACAGATTCCCAATTCGGGCATTCAGAACATATAGCACGTTTCTGTAAGCAAGCACATTCTCATTCAAAGTTGCAAGATACTATGTAGGAACAAGTTTGTATAGGTATTTCAAAGATGCCCAGAACTGAGCTAAACTTGGTATGTGTCCAACTCCTAGAAATAACTTCATGCCCCAACTCCCTTACTTCCAGCTAGTAAGGATCACATAATTCCTAACAAAGATTTGACACAGATTCCCAATTCGGGCACTCAGAACATATAGCACGTTTCTGTAAGCAAGCACATTCTCATTCAAAGTTGCAAGTTACTATGTAGGAACAAGTTTGTATAGGTATTTCAAAGATGCCCAGAACTGTGCTAAACTTGGTATGTGTCCAACTCCTAGAAATACCTTCATGCCCCAACTCCCTTACTTCCAGCTAGTAAGGATCACATAATTCCTAACAAAGTTTTGACACAGATTCCCAATTCGGGCATTCAGAACATATAGCACGTTGCTGTAAGCAAGCACATTCTCATTCAAAGTTGCAAGTTACTATGTAGGAACAAGTTTGTATAGGTATTTCAAAGATGCCCAGGACTGAGCTAAACTTGGTATGTGTCCAACTCCTAGAAATAACTTCATGCCCCATCTCCCTTACTTCCAGCTAGTAAGGATCACATAATTCCTAACAAAGTTTTGACACAGATTCCCAATCGGGCATTCAGAACATATAGCACGTTGCTGTAAGCAAGCACGTTCTCATTCAAAGTTGCAAGTTACTATGTAGGAACAAGTTTGTATAGGTATTTCAAAGATGCCCAGGACTGAGCTAAACATGGTATGTGTCCAACTCCTAGAAATAACTTCATGCCCCAACTCCCTTACTTCCTGCTAGTAAGGATCACATAATTCCTAACAAAGTTTTGACACAGATTCCCAATTCGGGCATTCAGAACATATAGCACGTTGCTGTAAGCAAGCACATTCTCATTCAAAGATGCAAGTTACTATGTAGGAACAAGTTTGTATAGGTATTTCAAAGATGCCCAGAACTGAGCTAAACTTGGTATGTGTCCAACTCCTAGAAATAACTTCATGCCCCATCTCCCTTACTTCCATCTAGTAAGGATCACATAATTCCTAACAAAGTTTTGACACAGATTCCCAATTCGGGCATTCAGAACATATAGTACGTTGCTGTAAGCAAGCACATTCTCATTCAAAGTTGCAAGTTACTATGTAGGAACAAGTTTGTATAGGTATTTCAAAGATGCCGAGAACTGAGCTAAACGTTGTATGTGTCCAACTCCTAGAAATAACTTCATGCCCCATCTCCCTTACTTCCATCTAGTAAGGATCACATAATTCCTAACAAAGTTTTGACACAGATTCCCAATTCGGGCATTCAGATCATATAGCACGTTGCTGTAAGCAAGCACATTCTCATTCATAGTTGCAAGTTACTATGTAGGAACAAGTTTGTATAGGTATTTCAAAGATGCCCAGAACTGAGCTAAACTTGGTATGTGTCCAACTCCTAGAAATAACTTCATGCCCCATCTCCCTTACTTCCAGCTAGTAAGGATCACATAATTCCTAACAAAGTTTTGACACAGATTCCCAATTCGGGCATTCAGAACATATAGCACGTTGGTGTAAGCAAGCACATTCTCATTCAAATTTGCAAGTTACTATGTAGGAACAAGTTTGTATAGGTATTTCAAAGATGCCCAGAACTGTGCTAAACTTGGTTTGTGTCCAACTCCTAGAAATACCATCATGCCCCAACTCACTTACTTCCAGCCAGTAAGGATCACATAATTCCTAACAAAGTTTTGACACAGATTCCCTATTCGGGCATTCAGAACATATAGCACGTTGCTGTAAGCAAGCACATTCTCATTCAAAGTTGCAAGTTACTATGTAGGAACAAGTTTGTATAGGTATTTCAAAGATGCCCAGAACAAAGCTAAAAGTTGTGTGTCTCCAACTCCTAGAAATAACTTCATGCCCCATCTCCCTTACTTCCAGCTAGTAAGGATCACATAAATCCAACAAAGTTTTGACACAGATTCCCAATTCGGGCATTCAGAACATATATCACGTTGCTGTAAGCAAGCACATTCTCATTCAAAGTTGCAAGTTACTATGTAGGAACAAGTTTGTATAGGTATTTCAAAGATGCACAGAACTGAGCTAAACTTGGTATGTGTCCAACTCCTAGAAATAAATTCATGCCCCAACTCCCTTACTTCCAGCTAGTAAGGATCACATAATTCCTAACAAAGTTTTGACACAGATTCCCAATTCGGGCATTCAGAACATATAGCACGTTGCTGTAAGCAAGCTCATTCTCATTCAATGTTGCAAGTTACTATGTAGGAACAAGTTTGTATTGGTATTTCAAAGATGCCCAGAACTGAGCTAAACTTGGTATGTGTGCAACTCCTAGAAATAACTTCATGCCCCATCTCCCTTACTTCCATCTAGTAAGGATCACATAATTCCTAACAAGGTTTTGACACAGATTCCCAATTCGGGCAATCAGAACATATAGCACGTTGTTGTAAGCAAGCACATTCTCATTCAAAGTTGCAAGTTACTATGTAGGAACAAGTTTGTATAGGTATTTCAAAAATGCCCAGAACTGAGCTAAACTTGGTATGTGTCCAACTCCTAGAAATAACTTCATGCCCCATCTCCCTTACTTCCAGCTAGTAAGGATCACATAATTCCTAACAAATTTTTGACACAGATTCCCAATTCGGGCATTCAGAACATATAGCACGTTGCTGTAAGCAAGCTCATTCTCATTCAAAGTTGCAAGTTACTATGTAGGAACAAGTTTGTATAGGTATTTCAAAGATGCCCAGAACTGAGCTAAACTTGGTATGTCTCCAACTCCTAGAAATAACTTCTTGCCCCATCTCCCTTACTTCCAGCTAGTAAGGATCACATAATTCCTACAAAATTTTGACACAGATACCCAATTCGGGCATTCAGAACATATAGCACGTTGCTCTAAGCAAGCACATTCTCATTCAAAGTTGCAAGTTACTATGTAGGAACAAGTTTGTATAGGTATTTCAAAGATGCCCAGAACTGAGCTAAACTTGGTATGTGTCCAACTCCTAGAAATAACTTCATGCCCCATCTCCCTTACTTCCAGCTAGTAAGGATCACATAATTCCTAACAAAGTTTTGACACAGATTCCCAATTCGGGCATTCAGAACATATAGCACGTTGCTGTAAGCAAGCACATTCTCATTCAAAGTTGCAAGTTACCATGTAGGAACAAGTTTGTATAGGTATTTCAAAGATGCCCAGAACTGAGCCAAACTTGGTATGTGTCCAACTCCTAGAAATAACTTCATGCCCCATCTCCCTTACTTCCAGCTAGTAAGGATCACATAATTCCTAACAAATTTTGACACAGATTCCCAATTCGGGCATTCAGAACATATAGCACGTTGCTGTAAGCAAGCTCATTCTCATACAAAGTTGCAAGTTACTATGTAGGAACAAGTTTGTATAGGTATTTCAAAGATGCCCAGAACTGAGCTAAACTTGGTATGTCTCCAACTCCTAGAAATAACTTCTTGCCCCATCTCCCTTACTTCCAGCTAGTAAGGATCACATAATTCCTACAAAATTTTGACACAGATTCCCAATTCGGGCATTCAGAACATATAGCACGTTGCTCTAAGCAAGCACATTCTCATTCAAAGTTGCAAGTTACTATGTAGGAACAAGTTTGTATAGGTATTTCAAAGATGCCCAGAACTGAGCTAAACTTGGTATGTGTCCAACTCCTAGAAATAATTTCATGCCCCATCTCCCTTACTTCCAGCTAGTAAGGATCACATAATTCCTAACAAAGTTTTGACACAGATTCCCAATTCGGGCATTCAGAACATATAGCACGTTGCTGTAAGCAAGCACATTCTCATTCAAAGTTGCAATTTACTATGTAGGAACAAGTTTGTATAGGTATTTCAAAGATGCCCAGAACTGAGCTAAACTTGGTATGTCTCCAACTCCTAGAAATAACTTCATGCCCCATCTCCCTTACTTCCATCTACTAAGGATCACATAATTCCTAACAAAGTTTTGACACAGATTCCCAATTCGGGCATTCAGAACATATAGCACGTTGCTGTAAGCAAGCACATTCTCATTCAAATTTGCAAGTTACTATGTAGGAACAAGTTTGTATAGGTATTTCAAAGATGCCCAGAACTGTGCTAAACTTGGTTTGTGTCCAACTCCTAGAAATACCATCATGCCCCAACTCACTTACTTCCAGCCAGTAAGGATCACATAATTCCTAACAAAGTTTTGACACAGATTCCCTATTCAGGCATTCAGAACATATAGCACGTTGCTGTAAGCAAGCACATTCTCATTCAAAGTTGCAAGTTACTATGTAGGAACAAGTTTGTATAGGTATTTCAAAGATGCCCAGAACAAAGCTAAAAGTTGTATGTCTCCAACTCCTAGAAATAACTTCATGCCCCATCTCCCTTACTTCCAGCTAGTAAGGATCACATAAATCCTAACAAAGTTTTGACACAGATTCCCAATTCGGGCATTCAGAACATATAGCACGTTGCTGTAAGCAAGCACATTCTCATTCAAAGTTGCAAGTTACTATGTAGGAACAAGTTTGTATAGGTATTTCAAAGATGCCCAGAACTGAGCTAAACTTGGTATGTGTCCAACTCCTAGAAATAACTTCATGCCCCATCTCCCTTACTTCCATCTACTAAGGATCACATAATTCCTAACAAAGTTTTGACACAGATTCCCAATTCGGGCATTCAGAACATATAGCACGTTGCTGTAAGCAAGCTCATTCTCATTCAAAGTTGCAAGTTACTATGTAGGAACAAGTTTGTATTGGTATTTCAAAGATGCCCAGAACTGAGCTAAACTTGGTATGTCTCCAACTCCTAGAAATAACTTCTTGCCCCATCTCCCTTACTTCCAGCTAGTAAGGATCACATAATTCCTACAAAATTTTGACACAGATTCCCAATTCGGGCATTCAGAACATATAGCACGTTGCTCTAAGCAAGCACATTCTCATTCAAAGTTGCAAGTTACTATGTAGGAACAAGTTTGTATAGGTATTTCAAAGATGCCCAGAACTGAGCTAAACTTGGTATGTGTCCAACTCCTAGAAATAACTTCATGCCCCATCTCCCTTACTTCCATCTAGTAAGGATCACATAATTCCTAACAAATTTTTGACACAGATTCCCAATTCGGGCATTCAGAACATATAGCACGTTGCTGTAAGTAAGCACATTCTCATTCAAAGTTGCAAGTTACTATGTAGGAACAAGTTTGTATAGGTATTTCAAAGATGCCCACAACTGAGCTAAACGTTGTATGTCTCCAACTCCTAGAAATAACTTCATGCCCCATCTCGCTTACTTCCAGCTAGTAAGGATCACATACTTCCTAACAAAGTTTTGACACAGATTCCCAATTCGGGCATTCACAACATATAGCACGTTGCTGTAAGCAAGCACATTCTCATTCAAAGTTGCAAGTTACTATGTAGGAACAAGTTTGTATAGGTATTACAAAGATGCCCAGAACTGAGCTAAACTTGGTATGTGTGCAACTCCTAGAAATAACTTCATGCCCCATCTCCCTTACTTCCATCTAGTAAGGATCACATAATTCCTAACAAGGTTTTGACACAGATTCCCAATTCGGGCAATCAGAACATATAGCACGTTGTTGTAAGCAAGCACATTCTCATTCAAAGTTGCAAGTTACTATGTAGGAACAAGTTTGTATAGGTATTTCAAAAATGCCCAGAACTGAGCTAAACTTGGTATGTGTCCAACTCCTAGAAATAACTTCATGCCCCATCTCCCTTACTTCCAGCTAGTAAGGATCACATAATTCCTAACAAATTTTTGACACAGATTCCCAATTCGGGCATTCAGAACATATAGCACGTTGCTGTAAGCAAGCTCATTCTCATTCAAAGTTGCAAGTTACTATGTAGGAACAAGTTTGTATAGGTATTTCAAAGATGCCCAGAACTGAGCTAAACTTGGTATGTCTCCAACTCCTAGAAATAACTTCTTGCCCCATCTCCCTTACTTCCAGCTAGTAAGGATCACATAATTCCTACAAAATTTTGACACAGATACCCAATTCGGGCATTCAGAACATATAGCACGTTGCTCTAAGCAAGCACATTCTCATTCAAAGTTGCAAGTTACTATGTAGGAACAAGTTTGTATAGGTATTTCAAAGATGCCCAGAACTGAGCTAAACTTGGTATGTGTCCAACTCCTAGAAATAACTTCATGCCCCATCTCCCTTACTTCCAGCTAGTAAGGATCACATAATTCCTAACAAAGTTTTGACACAGATTCCCAATTCGGGCATTCAGAACATATAGCACGTTGCTGTAAGCAAGCACATTCTCATTCAAAGTTGCAAGTTACCATGTAGGAACAAGTTTGTATAGGTATTTCAAAGATGCCCAGAACTGAGCCAAACTTGGTATGTGTCCAACTCCTAGAAATAACTTCATGCCCCATCTCCCTTACTTCCAGCTAGTAAGGATCACATAATTCCTAACAAATTTTGACACAGATTCCCAATTCGGGCATTCAGAACATATAGCACGTTGCTGTAAGCAAGCTCATTCTCATACAAAGTTGCAAGTTACTATGTAGGAACAAGTTTGTATAGGTATTTCAAAGATGCCCAGAACTGAGCTAAACTTGGTATGTCTCCAACTCCTAGAAATAACTTCTTGCCCCATCTCCCTTACTTCCAGCTAGTAAGGATCACATAATTCCTACAAAATTTTGACACAGATTCCCAATTCGGGCATTCAGAACATATAGCACGTTGCTCTAAGCAAGCACATTCTCATTCAAAGTTGCAAGTTACTATGTAGGAACAAGTTTGTATAGGTATTTCAAAGATGCCCAGAACTGAGCTAAACTTGGTATGTGTCCAACTCCTAGAAATAATTTCATGCCCCATCTCCCTTACTTCCAGCTAGTAAGGATCACATAATTCCTAACAAAGTTTTGACACAGATTCCCAATTCGGGCATTCAGAACATATAGCACGTTGCTGTAAGCAAGCACATTCTCATTCAAAGTTGCAATTTACTATGTAGGAACAAGTTTGTATAGGTATTTCAAAGATGCCCAGAACTGAGCTAAACTTGGTATGTCTCCAACTCCTAGAAATAACTTCATGCCCCATCTCCCTTACTTCCATCTACTAAGGATCACATAATTCCTAACAAAGTTTTGACACAGATTCCCAATTCGGGCATTCAGAACATATAGCACGTTGCTGTAAGCAAGCACATTCTCATTCAAATTTGCAAGTTACTATGTAGGAACAAGTTTGTATAGGTATTTCAAAGATGCCCAGAACTGTGCTAAACTTGGTTTGTGTCCAACTCCTAGAAATACCATCATGCCCCAACTCACTTACTTCCAGCCAGTAAGGATCACATAATTCCTAACAAAGTTTTGACACAGATTCCCTATTCAGGCATTCAGAACATATAGCACGTTGCTGTAAGCAAGCACATTCTCATTCAAAGTTGCAAGTTACTATGTAGGAACAAGTTTGTATAGGTATTTCAAAGATGCCCAGAACAAAGCTAAAAGTTGTATGTCTCCAACTCCTAGAAATAACTTCATGCCCCATCTCCCTTACTTCCAGCTAGTAAGGATCACATAAATCCTAACAAAGTTTTGACACAGATTCCCAATTCGGGCATTCAGAACATATAGCACGTTGCTGTAAGCAAGCACATTCTCATTCAAAGTTGCAAGTTACTATGTAGGAACAAGTTTGTATAGGTATTTCAAAGATGCCCAGAACTGAGCTAAACTTGGTATGTGTCCAACTCCTAGAAATAACTTCATGCCCCATCTCCCTTACTTCCATCTACTAAGGATCACATAATTCCTAACAAAGTTTTGACACAGATTCCCAATTCGGGCATTCAGAACATATAGCACGTTGCTGTAAGCAAGCTCATTCTCATTCAAAGTTGCAAGTTACTATGTAGGAACAAGTTTGTATTGGTATTTCAAAGATGCCCAGAACTGAGCTAAACTTGGTATGTCTCCAACTCCTAGAAATAACTTCTTGCCCCATCTCCCTTACTTCCAGCTAGTAAGGATCACATAATTCCTACAAAATTTTGACACAGATTCCCAATTCGGGCATTCAGAACATATAGCACGTTGCTCTAAGCAAGCACATTCTCATTCAAAGTTGCAAGTTACTATGTAGGAACAAGTTTGTATAGGTATTTCAAAGATGCCCAGAACTGAGCTAAACTTGGTATGTGTCCAACTCCTAGAAATAACTTCATGCCCCATCTCCCTTACTTCCATCTAGTAAGGATCACATAATTCCTAACAAATTTTTGACACAGATTCCCAATTCGGGCATTCAGAACATATAGCACGTTGCTGTAAGTAAGCACATTCTCATTCAAAGTTGCAAGTTACTATGTAGGAACAAGTTTGTATAGGTATTTCAAAGATGCCCACAACTGAGCTAAACGTTGTATGTCTCCAACTCCTAGAAATAACTTCATGCCCCATCTCGCTTACTTCCAGCTAGTAAGGATCACATACTTCCTAACAAAGTTTTGACACAGATTCCCAATTCGGGCATTCACAACATATAGCACGTTGCTGTAAGCAAGCACATTCTCATTCAAAGTTGCAAGTTACTATGTAGGAACAAGTTTGTATAGGTATTACAAAGATGCCCAGAACTGAGCTAAATTGGTATGTCTCCAACCTCTAGAAATAACTTCATGCCCGTCTCCCTTACTACCAGCTAGTAAGGATCACATAATTCCTAACAAAGTTTTGACACAGATACCCAATTCGGGCATTCAGAACATATAGCACGTTGCTGTAAGCAAGCACATTCTCATTCAAAGTTGCAAGTTACTATGTGGGAACAAGTTTGTATAGGTATTTCAAAGATGCCCAGACTGAGCTAAACTTGGTATGTGTCCAACTCCTAGAAATAACTTCATGCCGCAACTCCCTTACTTCCAGCTAGTAAGGATCACATAATTCCTAACAAAGTTTTGACACAGATTCCCAATTCGGGCATTCAGAACATATAGCACGTTGCTGTAAGCAAGCACATTCTCATTCAAAGATGCAAGTTACTATGTAGGAACAAGTTTGTATAGGTATTTCAAAGATGCCCAGAACTGAGCTAAACTTGGTATGTGTCCAACTCCTAGAAATAACATCATGCCCCATCTCCCTTACTTCCATCTAGTAAGGATCACATAATTCCTAACAAAGTTTTGACACAGATTCCCAATTCGGGCTTTCAGAACATATAGCACGTTGCTGTAAGCAAGCACATTCTCATTAAAAGTTGCAAGTTACTATGTATGAACAAGTTTGTATAGGTATTTCAAAGATGCCCAGAACTGAGCTAAACTTGGTATGTGTCCAACTCCTAGAAATAACTTCATGCCCCATCTCCCTTACTTCCAGCTAGTAAGGATCACATAATTCCTAACAAAGTTTTGACACAGATTCCCAATTCGGGCATTCAGAACATATAGCACGTTGCTGTAAGCAAGCACATTCTCATTCAAAGTTGCAAGTTACTATGTAGGAACAAGTTTGTATAGGTATTTCCAAGATGCCCAGAACTGAGCTAAACTTGGTATGTCTCCAATCTCTAGAAATAACTTCATGCCCCAACTCACTTACTTCCAGCTAGTAAGGATCACATAATTCCTAACAAAGTTTTGACACAGACACCCAATTCGGGCATTCAGAACATATAGCACGTTGCTGTAAGCAAGCACATTGTCATTCAAAGTTGCAAGTTACTATGTAGGAACAAGTTTGTATAGGTATTTCAAAGATGCCCCGAACTGTGCTAAACTTGGTATGTGTCCAACTCCTAGAAATACCATCATGCCCCAACTCACTTACTTCCAGCTAGTAAGGATCACATAATTCCTAACAAAGTTTTGACACAGATTCCCTATTCGGGCATTCAGAACATATAGCACGTTGCTGTAAGAAAGCTCATTCTCATTCAAAGTTGCAAGTTACTATGTAGGAACAAGTTTGTATAGGTATTTCAAAGATGCCCAGAACTGAGCTAAACTTGGTACGTGTCCAACTCCTAGAAATAACTTCATGCCCCATCTCCCTTACTTCCATCTAGTAAGGATCACATAATCCCTACAAAGTTTTGACACAGATTCCCAATTCGGGCTTTCAGAACATATAGCACGTTGCTGTAACCAAGCACATTCTCATTCAAAGTTGCAAGTTACTATGTAGGAACAAGTTTGTATAGGTATTTCAAAGATGCCCAGAACTGAGCTAAACTTGGTATGTGTTCAACTCCTATAAATATCTTCATGCCCCATCTCCCTTACTTCCAGCTAGTAAGGATCACATAATTCCTAACAAAGTTTTGACACAGATTCCCAATTCGGGCATTCAGAACATATAGCACGTTGCTGTAAGCAAGCACATTCTCATTCAAAGTTGCAAGTTACTATGTAGGAACAAGTTTGTATAGGTATTTCAAAGATGCCCAGAACTGTGCTAAACTTGGTATGTGTCCAACTCCTAGAAATACCTTCATGCCCCAACTCCCTTACTTCCAGCTAGTTAGGATCACATATTTCCTAACAAATTTTGACACAGATTCCCAATTCGGGCATTCAGAACATATAGCACGTTGCTCTAAGCAAGCACATTCTCATTCAAAGTTGCAAGTTACTATGTAGGAACATGTTTGTATAGGTATTTCAAAGATGCCCAGTACTGAGCTAAACTTGGTATGTGTCCAACTCCTAGAAATAACTTCATGCCCCAACTCCCTTACTTCCAGCTAGTAAGGATCACATAATTCCTAACAAAGTTTTGACACAGATTCCCAATTCGAGCATTCAGAACATATAGCACGTTGCTGTAAGAAAGCACATTCTCATTCAAAGTTGTAAGTTACTATGTAGGAACAAGTTTGAATAGGAATTTCAAAGATGCCCAGTACTGAGCTAAACTTGGTATGTGTCCAACTCCTAGAAATAACTTCATGCCACAAGTCCCTTACTTCCAGCTGTAAGGATCACATAATTCCTAACAAAGTTTTGACACAGATTCCCAATTAGGGCATTCAGAACATATAGCACGTTGCTGTAAGCAAGCACATTTTCATTCAAAGTTGCAAGTTACTATGTAGGAAGAAGTTTGTATAAGTATTTCAAAGATGCCCAGAACTGAGCTAAACTTGGTATGTGTCCAACTCCTAGAAATAACTTCATGCCCCAACTCCCTTACTTCCAGCTAGTAAGGATCACATAATTCCTAACAACGTTTTGACACAGATTCCCAATTCGGGCATTCAGAACATATAGCACGTTGCTGTAAGCAAGCACATCGTCATTCAAAGTTGTAAGTTACTATGTAGGAACAAGTTTGTATAGGTATTTCAAAGATGCCCACAACTGTGCTAAACTTGGTATGTGTCCAACTCCTAGAAATACCTTCATGCCCCATGTCGCTTACTTCAAGCTAGTAAGGATCACATAATTCCTAACAAAGTTTTGACACAGATTCCCAGATCGGGCATTCAGAACATATAGCACGTTGCTGTAAGCAAGCACATTTTCATTCAAAGTTGCAAGTTACTATGTAGGAACAAGTTTGTATAGGTATTTCAAAGATGCCCAGAACTGAGCTAAACGTTGTATGTGTCCAACCTCTAGAAATAACTTCATGCCCCATCTCCCTTACTTCCAGCTAGTAAGGATCACATAATTCCTAACAAAGTTTTGACACAGATTCCCAATTCGGGCATTCAGAACATATAGCACGTTGCTGTAAGCAAGCTCATTCTCATTCAATGTTGCAAGTTACTATGTAGGAACAAGTTTGTATAGGTATTTCAAAGATGCCCAGAACTGAGCTAAATTTGGTATGTGTGCAACTCCTAGAAATAACTTCATGCCCCATCTCCCTTACTTCCATCTAGTAAGGATCACATAATTCCTAACAAGGTTTTGACACAGATTCCCAATTCGGGCAATCAGAACATATAGCACGTTGTTGTAAGCAAGCACATTCTCATTCAAAGTTGCAAGTTACTATGTAGGAACAAGTTTTTATAGGTATTTCAAAGATGCCCAGAACTGAGCTAAACTTGGTATGTGTCCAACTCCTAGAAATAACTTCATGCCCCATCTCCCTTACTTCCAGCTAGTAAGTATCACATAATTCCTAACAAAGTTTTGACACAGATTCCCAATTCGGGCATTCAGAACATATAGCACGTTGCTGTAAGCAAGCTCATTCTCATTCAAAGTTGCAAGTTACTATGTAGGAACAAGTTTGTATTGGTATTTCAAAGATGCCCAGAACTGAGCTAAACTTGGTATGTCTCCAACTCCTAGAAATAACTTCTTGCCCCATCTCCCTTACTTCCAGCTAGTAAGGATCACATAATTCCTACAAAATTTTGACACAGATTCCCAATTCGGGCATTCAGAACATATAGCACGTTGCTCTAAGCAAGCACATTCTCATTCAAAGTTGCAAGTTACTATGTAGGAACAAGTTTGTATAGGTATTTCAAAGATGCCCACAACTGAGCTAAACGTTGTATGTCTCCAACTCCTAGAAATAACTTCATGCCCCATCTCGCTTACTTCCAGCTAGTAAGGATCACATACTTCCTAACAAAGTTTTGACACAGATTCCCAATTCGGGCATTCACAACATATAGCACGTTGCTGTAAGCAAGCACATTCTCATTCAAAGTTGCAAGTTACTATGTAGGAACAAGTTTGTATAGGTATTTCAAAGATGCCCAGAACTGAGCTAAATTGGTATGTCTCCAACCTCTAGAAATAACTTCATGCCCCATCTCCCTTACTTCCAGCTAGTAAGGATCACATAATTCCTAACAAAATTTTGACACAGATTCCCAATTCGGCCATTCAGAACATATAGCACGTTGCTGTAAGCAAGCACATTCTCATTCAAAGTTGCAAGTTACTATGTGGGAACAAGTTTGTATAGGTATTTCAAAGATGCCCAGACTGAGCTAAACTTGGTATGTGTCCAACTCCTAGAAATAACTTCATGCCGCAACTCCCTTACTTCCAGCTAGTAAGGATCACATAATTCCTAACAAAGTTTTGACACAGATTCCCAATTCGGGCATTCAGAACATATAGCACGTTGCTGTAAGCAAGCACATTCTCATTCAAAGATGCAAGTTACTATGTAGGAACAAGTTTGTATAGGTATTTCAAAGATGCCCAGAACTGAGCTAAACTTGGTATGTGTCCAACTCCTAGAAATAACATCATGCCCCATCTCCCTTACTTCCATCTAGTAAGGATCACATAATTCCTAACAAAGTTTTGACACAGATTCCCAATTCGGGCTTTCAGAACATATAGCACGTTGCTGTAAGCAAGCACATTCTCATTAAAAGTTGCAAGTTACTATGTATGAACAAGTTTGTATAGGTATTTCAAAGATGCCCAGAACTGAGCTAAACTTGGTATGTGTCCAACTCCTAGAAATAACTTCATGCCCCATCTCCCTTACTTCCAGCTAGTAAGGATCACATAATTCCTAACAAAGTTTTGACACAGATTCCCAATTCGGGCATTCAGAACATATAGCACGTTGCTGTAAGCAAGCACATTCTCATTCAAAGTTGCAAGTTACTATGTAGGAACAAGTTTGTATAGGTATTTCAAAGATGCCCAGACTGAGCTAAACTTGGTATGTGTCCAACTCCTAGAAATAACTTCATGCCCCAACTCCCTTACTTCCAGCTAGTACGGATCACATAATTCCTAACAACGTTTTGACACAGATTCCCAATTCGGGCATTCAGAACATATAGCACGTTGCTGTAAGCAAGCACATCGTCATTCAAAGTTGCAAGTTACTATGTAGCAACAAGTTTGTATAGGTATTTCAAAGATGCCCACAACTGTGCTAAACTTGGTATGTGTCCAACTCCTAGAAATACCTTCATGCCCCATGTCGCTTACTTCCAGCTAGTAAGGATCACATAATTCCTAACAAAGTTTTGACACAGATTCCCAGATCGGGCATTCAGAACATATAGCACGTTGCTGTAAGCAAGCACATTTTCATTCAAAGTTGCAAGTTACTATGTAGGAACAAGTTTGTATAGGTATTTCAAAGATGCCCAGAACTGAGCTAAACGTTGTATGTGTCCAACCTCTAGAAATAACTTCATGCCCCATCTCCCTTACTTCCAGCTAGTAAGGATCACATAATTCCTAACAAAGTTTTGACACAGATTCCCAATTCGGGCATTCAGAACATATAGCACGTTGCTGTAAGCAAGCTCATTCTCATTCAAAGTTGCAAGTTACTATGTAGGAACAAGTTTGTATAGGTATTTCAAAGATGCCCAGAACTGAGCTAAACTTGGTATGTCTCCAACTCCTAGAAATACCTTCATTCCCCATCTCCCTTACTTCCAGCTAGTAAGGATCACATAATTCCTAACAAAGTTTTGACACAGATTCCCAATTCGGGCATTCAGAACATATAGCACGTTGCTGTAAGCAAGCACATTCTCATTCAAAGTTGCAAGTTACTATGTAGGAACAAGTTTGTATAGGTATTTCAAAGATGCCCAGACTGAGCTAAACTTGGTATGTGTCCAACTCCTGGAAATAACTTCATGCCCCATCTCCCTTACTTCCAGCTAGTAAGGATCACATAATTCCTAACAAAGTTTTGACACAGATTCCCAATTCGGGCATTCAGAACATATAGCACGTTGCTGTAAGCAAGCACATTCTCATTCAAAGTTGCAAGTTACTATGTAGGAACAAGTTTGTATAGGTATTTCAAAGATGCCCAGAACAGAGCTAAAAGTTGTATGTCTCCAACTCCTAGAAATAACTTCATGCCCCATCTCCCTTACTTCCAGCTAGTAAGGATCACATAATTCCTAACAAAGTTTTGACACAGATTCCCAATTCGGGCATTCAGAACATATAGCACGTTGCTGTAAGCAAGCACATTCTCATTCAAAGTTGCAAGTTACTATGTAGGAACAAGTTTGTATAGGTATTTCAAAGATGCCCAGAACTGAGCTAAACGTTGTATGTCTCCAACTCCTAGAAATAACTTCATGCCCCATCTCGCTTACTTCCAGCTAGTAAGGATCACATACTTCCTAACAAAGTTTTGACACAGATTCCCAATTCGGGCATTCACAACATATAGCACGTTGCTGTAAGCAAGCACATTCTCATTCAAAGTTGCAAGTTACTATGTAGGAACAAGTTTGTATAGGTATTTCCAAGATGCCCAGAACTGAGCTAAACTTGGTATGTCTCCAATCTCTAGAAATAACTTCATGCCCCAACTCACTTACTTCCAGCTAGTAAGGATCACATAATTCCTAAAAAAGTTTTGACACAGACACCCAATTCGGGCATTCAGAACATATAGCACGTTGCTGTAAGCAAGCACATTGTCATTCAAAGTTGCAAGTTACTATGTAGGAACAAGTTTGTATAGGTATTTCAAAGATGCCCCGAACTGTGCTAAACTTGGTATGTGTCCAACTCCTAGAAATACCATCATGCCCCAACTCACTTACTTCCAGCTAGTAAGGATCACATAATTCCTAACAAAGTTTTGACACAGATTCCCTATTCGGGCATTCAGAACATATAGCACGTTGCTGTAAGAAAGCTCATTCTCATTCAAAGTTGCAAGTTACTATGTAGGAACAAGTTTGTATAGGTATTTCAAAGATGCCCAGAACTGAGCTAAACTTGGTACGTGTCCAACTCCTAGAAATAACTTCATGCCCCATCTCCCTTACTTCCATCTAGTAAGGATCACATAATCCCTACAAAGTTTTGACACAGATTCCCAATTCGGGCTTTCAGAACATATAGCACGTTGCTGTAACCAAGCACATTCTCATTCAAAGTTGCAAGTTACTATGTAGGAACAAGTTTGTATAGGTATTTCAAAGATGCCCAGAACTGAGCTAAACTTGGTATGTGTTCAACTCCTATAAATATCTTCATGCCCCATCTCCCTTACTTCCAGCTAGTAAGGATCACATAATTCCTAACAAAGTTTTGACACAGATTCCCAATTCGGGCATTCAGAACATATAGCACGTTGCTGTAAGCAAGCACATTCTCATTCAAAGTTGCAAGTTACTATGTAGGAACAAGTTTGTATAGGTATTTCAAAGATGCCCAGAACTGTGCTAAACTTGGTATGTGTCCAACTCCTAGAAATACCTTCATGCCCCAACTCCCTTACTTCCAGCTAGTTAGGATCACATATTTCCTAACAAATTTTGACACAGATTCCCAATTCGGGCATTCAGAACATATAGCACGTTGCTCTAAGCAAGCACATTCTCATTCAAAGTTGCAAGTTACTATGTAGGAACATGTTTGTATAGGTATTTCAAAGATGCCCAGTACTGAGCTAAACTTGGTATGTGTCCAACTCCTAGAAATAACTTCATGCCCCAACTCCCTTACTTCCAGCTAGTAAGGATCACATAATTCCTAACAAAGTTTTGACACAGATTCCCAATTCGAGCATTCAGAACATATAGCACGTTGCTGTAAGAAAGCACATTCTCATTCAAAGTTGTAAGTTACTATGTAGGAACAAGTTTGAATAGGAATTTCAAAGATGCCCAGTACTGAGCTAAACTTGGTATGTGTCCAACTCCTAGAAATAACTTCATGCCCCAAGTCCCTTACTTCCAGCTGTAAGGATCACATAATTCCTAACAAAGTTTTGACACAGATTCCCAATTAGGGCATTCAGAACATATAGCACGTTGCTGTAAGCAAGCACATTTTCATTCAAAGTTGCAAGTTACTATGTAGGAAGAAGTTTGTATAAGTATTTCAAAGATGCCCAGAACTGAGCTAAACTTGGTATGTGTCCAACTCCTAGAAATAACTTCATGCCCCAACTCCCTTACTTCCAGCTAGTAAGGATCACATAATTCCTAACAACGTTTTGACACAGATTCCCAATTCGGGCATTCAGAACATATAGCACGTTGCTGTAAGCAAGCACATCGTCATTCAAAGTTGTAAGTTACTATGTAGGAACAAGTTTGTATAGGTATTTCAAAGATGCCCACAACTGTGCTAAACTTGGTATGTGTCCAACTCCTAGAAATACCTTCATGCCCCATGTCGCTTACTTCAAGCTAGTAAGGATCACATAATTCCTAACAAAGTTTTGACACAGATTCCCAGATCGGGCATTCAGAACATATAGCACGTTGCTGTAAGCAAGCACATTTTCATTCAAAGTTGCAAGTTACTATGTAGGAACAAGTTTGTATAGGTATTTCAAAGATGCCCAGAACTGAGCTAAACGTTGTATGTGTCCAACCTCTAGAAATAACTTCATGCCCCATCTCCCTTACTTCCAGCTAGTAAGGATCACATAATTCCTAACAAAGTTTTGACACAGATTCCCAATTCGGGCATTCAGAACATATAGCACGTTGCTGTAAGCAAGCTCATTCTCATTCAATGTTGCAAGTTACTATGTAGGAACAAGTTTGTATAGGTATTTCAAAGATGCCCAGAACTGAGCTAAACTTGGTATGTGTGCAACTCCTAGAAATAACTTCATGCCCCATCTCCCTTACTTCCATCTAGTAAGGATCACATAATTCCTAACAAGGTTTTGACACAGATTCCCAATTCGGGCAATCAGAACATATAGCACGTTGTTGTAAGCAAGCACATTCTCATTCAAAGTTGCAAGTTACTATGTAGGAACAAGTTTTTATAGGTATTTCAAAGATGCCCAGAACTGAGCTAAACTTGGTATGTGTCCAACTCCTAGAAATAACTTCATGCCCCATCTCCCTTACTTCCAGCTAGTAAGTATCACATAATTCCTAACAAAGTTTTGACACAGATTCCCAATTCGGGCATTCAGAACATATAGCACGTTGCTGTAAGCAAGCTCATTCTCATTCAAAGTTGCAAGTTACTATGTAGGAACAAGTTTGTATTGGTATTTCAAAGATGCCCAGAACTGAGCTAAACTTGGTATGTCTCCAACTCCTAGAAATAACTTCTTGCCCCATCTCCCTTACTTCCAGCTAGTAAGGATCACATAATTCCTACAAAATTTTGACACAGATTCCCAATTCGGGCATTCAGAACATATAGCACGTTGCTCTAAGCAAGCACATTCTCATTCAAAGTTGCAAGTTACTATGTAGGAACAAGTTTGTATAGGTATTTCAAAGATGCCCACAACTGAGCTAAACGTTGTATGTCTCCAACTCCTAGAAATAACTTCATGCCCCATCTCGCTTACTTCCAGCTAGTAAGGATCACATACTTCCTAACAAAGTTTTGACACAGATTCCCAATTCGGGCATTCACAACATATAGCACGTTGCTGTAAGCAAGCACATTCTCATTCAAAGTTGCAAGTTACTATGTAGGAACAAGTTTGTATAGGTATTTCAAAGATGCCCAGAACTGAGCTAAATTGGTATGTCTCCAACCTCTAGAAATAACTTCATGCCCGTCTCCCTTACTACCAGCTAGTAAGGATCACATAATTCCTAACAAAGTTTTGACACAGATACCCAATTCGGGCATTCAGAACATATAGCACGTTGCTGTAAGCAAGCACATTGTCATTCAAAGTTGCAAGTTACTATGTAGGAACAAGTTTGTATAGGTATTTCAAAGATGACCAGAACTGTGCTAAACTTGGTATTTGTCCAACTCCTAGAAATACCTTCATGCCCCAACTCACTTACTTCCAGCTAGTAAGGATCACATAATTCCTAACAAAGTTTTGACACAGATTCCCTATTCGGGCATTCAGAACATATAGCACGTTGCTGTAAGCAAGCTCATTCTCATTCAAAGTTGCAAGTTACTATGTAGGAACAAGTTTGTATAGGTATTTCAAAGATGCCCAGAACTGAGCTAAACTTGGTATGTCTCCAACTCCTAGAAATAACTTCATGCCCCATCTCCCTTACTTCCAGCTAGTAAGGATCACATAATTCCTAACAAAATTTTGACACAGATTCCCAATTCGGGCATTCAGAACATATAGCACGTTGCTGTAAGCAAGCACATTCTCATTCAAAGTTGCAAGTTACTATGTGGGAACAAGTTTGTATAGGTATTTCAAAGATGCCCAGACTGAGCTAAACTTGGTATGTGTCCAACTCCTAGAAATAACTTCATGCCGCAACTCCCTTACTTCCAGCTAGTAAGGATCACATAATTCCTAACAAAGTTTTGACACAGATTCCCAATTCGGGCATTCAGAACATATAGCACGTTGCTGTAAGCAAGCACATTCTCATTCAAAGATGCAAGTTACTATGTAGGAACAAGTTTGTATAGGTATTTCAAAGATGCCCAGAACTGAGCTAAACTTGGTATGTGTCCAACTCCTAGAAATAACATCATGCCCCATCTCCCTTACTTCCATCTAGTAAGGATCACATAATTCCTAACAAAGTTTTGACACAGATTCCCAATTCGGGCTTTCAGAACATATAGCACGTTGCTGTAAGCAAGCACATTCTCATTAAAAGTTGCAAGTTACTATGTATGAACAAGTTTGTATAGGTATTTCAAAGATGCCCAGAACTGAGCTAAACTTGGTATGTGTCCAACTCCTAGAAATAACTTCATGCCCCATCTCCCTTACTTCCAGCTAGTAAGGATCACATAATTCCTAACAAAGTTTTGACACAGATTCCCAATTCGGGCATTCAGAACATATAGCACGTTGCTGTAAGCAAGCACATTCTCATTCAAAGTTGCAAGTTACTATGTAGGAACAAGTTTGTATAGGTATTTCAAAGATGCCCAGACTGAGCTAAACTTGGTATGTGTCCAACTCCTAGAAATAACTTCATGCCCCAACTCCCTTACTTCCAGCTAGTACGGATCACATAATTCCTAACAACGTTTTGACACAGATTCCCAATTCGGGCATTCAGAACATATAGCACGTTGCTGTAAGCAAGCACATCGTCATTCAAAGTTGCAAGTTACTATGTAGCAACAAGTTTGTATAGGTATTTCAAAGATGCCCACAACTGTGCTAAACTTGGTATGTGTCCAACTCCTAGAAATACCTTCATGCCCCATGTCGCTTACTTCCAGCTAGTAAGGATCACATAATTCCTAACAAAGTTTTGACACAGATTCCCAGATCGGGCATTCAGAACATATAGCACGTTGCTGTAAGCAAGCACATTTTCATTCAAAGTTGCAAGTTACTATGTAGGAACAAGTTTGTATAGGTATTTCAAAGATGCCCAGAACTGAGCTAAACGTTGTATGTGTCCAACCTCTAGAAATAACTTCATGCCCCATCTCCCTTACTTCCAGCTAGTAAGGATCACATAATTCCTAACAAAGTTTTGACACAGATTCCCAATTCGGGCATTCAGAACATATAGCACGTTGCTGTAAGCAAGCTCATTCTCATTCAAAGTTGCAAGTTACTATGTAGGAACAAGTTTGTATAGGTATTTCAAAGATGCCCAGAACTGAGCTAAACTTGGTATGTCTCCAACTCCTAGAAATACCTTCATTCCCCATCTCCCTTACTTCCAGCTAGTAAGGATCACATAATTCCTAACAAAGTTTTGACACAGATTCCCAATTCGGGCATTCAGAACATATAGCACGTTGCTGTAAGCAAGCACATTCTCATTCAAAGTTGCAAGTTACTATGTAGGAACAAGTTTGTATAGGTATTTCAAAGATGCCCAGACTGAGCTAAACTTGGTATGTGTCCAACTCCTGGAAATAACTTCATGCCCCATCTCCCTTACTTCCAGCTAGTAAGGATCACATAATTCCTAACAAAGTTTTGACACAGATTCCCAATTCGGGCATTCAGAATATATAGCACGTTGCTGTAAGCAAGCACATTCTCATTCAAAGTTGCAAGTTACTATGTAGGAACAAGTTTGTATAGGTATTTCAAAGATGCCCAGAACAGAGCTAAAAGTTGTATGTCTCCAACTCCTAGAAATAACTTCATGCCCCATCTCCCTTACTTCCAGCTAGTAAGGATCACATAATTCCTAACAAAGTTTTGACACAGATTCCCAATTCGGGCATTCAGAACATATAGCACGTTGCTGTAAGCAAGCACATTCTCATTCAAAGTTGCAAGTTACTATGTAGGAACAAGTTTGTATAGGTATTTCAAAGATGCCCAGAACTGAGCTAAAATTGGTATGTGTCCAACTCCTAGAAATAACTTCATTCCCCATCTCACTTACTTCCAGCTAGTAAGGATCACATAATTCCTAACAAAGTTTTGACACAGATTCCCAATTCGGGCATTCAGAACATATAGCACGTTGCTGTAAGCAAGCACATTCTCATTCAAAGTTGCAAGTTACTATGTAGGAACAAGTTTGTATAGGTATTTCAAAGATGCCCAGAACTGAGCTAAACTTGGTATGTGTCCAACTCCTAGAAATAACTTCATGCCCCAACTCCCTTACTTCCAGCTAGTAAGGATCACATAATTCCTAACAAAGTTTTGACACAGATTCCCAATTCGGGCATTCAGAACATATAGCACGTTGCTGTAAGCAAGCACATTCTCATTCAAAGATGCAAGTTACTATGTAGGAACAAGTTTGTATAGGTATTTCAAAGATGCCCAGAACTGTGCTAAACTTGGTATGTGTCCAACTCCTAGAAATACCTTCATGCCCCAACTCACTTACTTCCAGCTAGTAAGGATCACATAATTCCTAACAAAGTTTTGACACAGATTCCCTATTCGGGCATTCAGAACATATAGCACGTTGCTGTAAGCAAGCACATTCTCATTCAAAGTTGCAAGTTACTATGTAGGAACAAGTTTGTATAGGTATTTCAAAGATGCCCAGAACTGAGCTAAACTTTGTATATGTCCAACCTCTAGAAATAACTTCATGCCCCATCTCCCTTACTTCCAGCTAGTGAGGATCACATAATTCCTAACAAAGTTTTGACACAGATTCCCATTCGGGCATTCAGAACATATAGCACGTTGCTGTAAGCAAGCTCATTCTCATTCAAAGTTGCAAGTTGCTATGTAGGAACAAGTTTGTATAGGTATTTCAAAGATGCCCAGAACTGAGCTAAACTTGGTATGTCTCCAACTCCTAGAAATAACTTCATGCCCCATCTCCCTTACTTCCAGCTAGTAAGGATCACATAATTCCTAACAAAATTTTGACACAGATTCCCAATTCGGGCATTCAGAACATATAGCACGTTGCAGTAAGAAAGCACATTCTCATTCAAAGTTGCAAGTTACTATGTAGGAACAAGTTTGTATAGGTATTTCAAAGATGCCCAGACTGAGCTAAACTTGGTATGTCTCCAACTCCTAGAAATAACTTCATGCCCCATCTCTCTTACTTTCAGCTAGTAAGGATCACATAATTCCTAACAAAGTTTTGACACAGATTCCCAATTCGGGCATTCAGAACATATAGCACGTTGCTGTAAGCAAGCACATTCTCATTCAAAGTTGCAAGTTACTATGTAGGAACAAGTTTGTATAGGTATTTCAAAGATGCCCAGAACAGAGCTGAAAGTTGTATGTCTCCAACTCCTAGAAATAACTTCATGCCCCAACTCCCTTACTTCCAGCTAGTAAGGATCACATAATTCCTAACAAAGTTTTGACACTGATTCCCAATTCGGGCATTCAGAACATATAGCACGTTGCTGTAAGCAAGCACATTCTCATTCAAAGTTGCAAGTTACTATGTAGGAACAAGTTTGTATAGGTTTTTCAAAGATGCCCAGAACTGAGCTAAACTTGGTATGTGTCCAACTCCTAGAAATAACTTCATGCCCCAACTCCCTTACCTCCAGCTAGTAAGGATCACATAATTCCTAACAAAGTTTTGACACAGATACCCAATTCGGGCATTCACAACATATAGCACGTTGCTGTAAGAAAGCACATTCTCATTCAAAGTTGCAAGTTACTATGTAGGAACAAGTTTGTATAGGTATTTCAAAGATGCCCAGAACTCAAATAAACATGGTATGTGTCCAACTCCTAGAAATAACTTCATGCCCCAACTCCCTTACTTCCAGCCAGTAAGGATCACATAATTCCTAACAAGGTTTTGACACAGATTCCCAATTTGGGCATTCAGAACATATAGCACGTTGCTGTAAGCAAGCACATTCTCATTCAAAGTTGCAAGTTACTATCTAGGAACAAGTTTGAATAGGTATTTCAAAGATGCCCAGAACTGAGCTTAACTTGGTATGTGTCCAACTCCTAGAAATAACTTCATGCCGCAACTCCCTTACTTCCAGCTAGTAAGGATCACATAATTCCTAACAAAGTTTTGACACAGATTCCCAATTCGGGCATTCAGAACATATAGCACGTTGCTGTAAGCAAGCACATTCTCATTCAAAGATGCAAGTTACTATGTAGGAACATGTTTGTATAGGTATTTCAAAGATGCCCAGAACTGAGCTAAACTTGGTATGTGTCCAACTCCTAGAAATAACTTCATGCCCCATCTCCCTTACTTCCATCTAGTAAGGATCACATAATTCCTAACAAAGTTTTGACACAGATTCCCAATTCGGGCTTTCAGAACATATAGCACGTTGCTGTAAGCAAGCACATTCTCATTCACAGTTGCAAGTTACTATGTAGGAACAAGTTTGTATAGGTATTTCAAAGATGCCCAGAACTGAGCTAAACTTGGTATGTGTCCAACTCCTAGAAATAACTTCATGCCCCATCTCCCTTACTTCCAGCTAGTAAGGATCACATAATTCCTAACAAAGTTTTGACACAGATTCCCAATTCGGGCATTCAGAACATATAGCACGTTGCTGTAAGCAAGCACATTCTCATTCAAAGATGCAAGTTACTATGTAGGAACAAGTTTGTATAGGTATTTCAAAGATGCCCAGAACTGAGCTAAAATTGGTATGTGTCCAACTCCTAGAAATAACTTCATGCCCCAACTCCCTTACTTCCAGCTAGTAAGGATCACATAATTCCTAACAAATTTTGACACAGATTCCCAATTCGGGCATTCAGAACATATAGCACGTTGCTCTAAGCAAGCACATTCTCATTCAAAGTTGCAAGTTACTATGTAGGAACAAGTTTGTATAGGTATTTCAAAGATGCCCAGAACTGAGCTAAACTTGGTATGTCTCCAACTCCTAGAAGTAACTTCATGCCCCAACTCCCTTATTTCCAGCTAGTAAGGATCACATAATTCCTAACAAAGTTTTGACACAGATTCCCAATTCGAGCATTCAGAACATATAGCACGTTGCTGTAAGAAAGCACATTCTCATTCAAAGTTGTAAGTTAGTATGAAGGAACAAGTTTGAATAGGAATTTCAAAGATGCCCAGTACTGAGCTAAACTTGGTATGTGTCCAACTCCTAGAAATAACTTCATGCCCCAACTCCCTTACTTCCAGCTAGTAAGGATCACATAATTCCTAACAAAGTTTTGACACAGATTCCCAATTCGGGCATTCAGAACATATAGCACGTTGCTGTAAGCAAGCACATTCTCATTCAAAGTTGCAAGTTACTATGTAGGAACAAGTTTGTATAGGTATTTCAAAGATGCCCAGACTGAGCTAAACTTGGTATGTGTCCAACTCCTAGAAATAACTTCATGCCCCATCTCCCTAACTTCCATCTAGTAAGGATCACATAATTCCTAACAAAGTTTTGACACAGATTCCCAATTCGGGCTTTCAGAACATATAGCACGTTGCTGTAAGCAAGCACATTCTCATTCAAAGTTGCAAGTTACTATGTAGGAACAAGTTTGTATAGGTATTTCAAAGATGCCCAGAACTGAGCTAAACTTGGTATGTGTCCAACTCCTAGAAATAACTTCATGCCCCATCTCCCTTACTTCCAGCTAGTAAGGATCACATAATTCCTAACAAAGTTTTGACACAGATTCCCAATTCGGGCATTCAGAACATATAGCACGTTGCTGTAAGCAAGCACATTCTCATTCAAAGTTGCAAGTTACTATGTAGGAACAAGTTTGTATAGGTATTTCAAAGATGCCCAGAACTGAGCTAAAATTGGTATGTGTCCAACTCCTAGAAATAACGTCATGCCCCATCTCCCTTACTTCCAGCTAGTAAGGATCACATAATTCCTAACAAAGTTTTGACACAGATTCCAAATTCGGGCATTCAGAACATATAGCACGTTGCTGTAAGCAAGCACATTCTCATTCAAAGTTGCAAGCTACTATGTAGGAACAAGTTTGTATAGGTATTTCAAAGATGCCCAGAACTGTGCTAAACTTGGTATATGTCCAACTCCTAGAAATACCTTCATGCCCCCACTCCCTTACTTCCAGCTAGTAAGGATCACATAATTCCTAACAAATTTTGACACAGATTCCCAATTCGGGCATTCAGAACATATAGCACGTTGCTCTAAGCAAGCACATTCTCATTCAAAGTTGCAAGTTACTATGTAGGAACAAGTTTGTATAGGTATTTCAACGATGCCCAGAACTGAGCTAAACTTGGTATGTGTCCAACTCCTAGAAATAACTTCATGCCCCAACTCCTTTACTTACAGCTAGTAAGGATCACATAATTCCTAACAAAGTTTTGACACAGATTCCCAATTCGGGCATTCAGAACATATAGCACGTTGCTGTAAGCAAGCACATCGTCATTCAAAGTTGCAAGTTACTATGTAGGAACAAGTTTGTATAGGTATTTCAAAGATGCCCAGAACTGTGCTAAACTTGGTATGTGTCCAACTCCTAGAAATACCTTCATGCCCCATCTCGCTTACTTCCAGCTAGTAAGGATCACATAATTCCTAACAAAGTTTTGACACAGATTCCCTATTCGGGCATTCAGAACATATAGCACGTTGCTGTAAGCAAGCACATTCTCATTCAAAGTTGCAAGTTACTATGTAGGAACAAGTTTGTATAGGTATTTCAAAGATGCCCAGAACTGAGCTAAACGTTGTATGTGTCCAACCTCTAGAAATAACTTCATGCCCCATCTCCCTTACTTCCAGCTAGTAAGGATCACATAATTCCTAACAAAGTTTTGACACAGATTCCCAATTCGGGCATTCAGAACATATAGCACGTTGCTGTAAGCAAGTTCATTCTCATTCAAAGTTGCAAGTTACTATGTAGGAACAAGTTTGTATAGGTATTTCAAAGATGCCCAGAACTGAGCTAAACTTGGTATGTCTCCAACTCCTAGAAGTAACTTCATGCCCCAACTCCCTTATTTCCAGCTAGTAAGGATCACATAATTCCTAACAAAGTTTTGACACAGATTCCCAATTCGAGCATTCAGAACATATAGCACGTTGCTGTAAGAAAGCACATTCTCATTCAAAGTTGTAAGTTAGTATGAAGGAACAAGTTTGAATAGGAATTTCAAAGATGCCCAGTACTGAGCTAAACTTGGTATGTGTCCAACTCCTAGAAATAACTTCATGCCCCAACTCCCTTACTTCCAGCTAGTAAGGATCACATAATTCCTAACAAAGTTTTGACACAGATTCCCAATTCGGGCATTCAGAACATATAGCACGTTGCTGTAAGCAAGCACATTCTCATTCAAAGTTGCAAGTTACTATGTAGGAACAAGTTTGTATAGGTATTTCAAAGATGCCCAGACTGAGCTAAACTTGGTATGTGTCCAACTCCTAGAAATAACTTCATGCCCCATCTCCCTAACTTCCATCTAGTAAGGATCACATAATTCCTAACAAAGTTTTGACACAGATTCCCAATTCGGGCTTTCAGAACATATAGCACGTTGCTGTAAGCAAGCACATTCTCATTCAAAGTTGCAAGTTACTATGTAGGAACAAGTTTGTATAGGTATTTCAAAGATGCCCAGAACTGAGCTAAACTTGGTATGTGTCCAACTCCTAGAAATAACTTCATGCCCCATCTCCCTTACTTCCAGCTAGTAAGGATCACATAATTCCTAACAAAGTTTTGACACAGATTCCCAATTCGGGCATTCAGAACATATAGCACGTTGCTGTAAGCAAGCACATTCTCATTCAAAGTTGCAAGTTACTATGTAGGAACAAGTTTGTATAGGTATTTCAAAGATGCCCAGAACTGAGCTAAAATTGGTATGTGTCCAACTCCTAGAAATAACGTCATGCCCCATCTCCCTTACTTCCAGCTAGTAAGGATCACATAATTCCTAACAAAGTTTTGACACAGATTCCGAATTCGGGCATTCAGAACATATAGCACGTTGCTGTAAGCAAGCACATTCTCATTCAAAGTTGCAAGCTACTATGTAGGAACAAGTTTGTATAGGTATTTCAAAGATGCCCAGAACTGTGCTAAACTTGGTATATGTCCAACTCCTAGAAATACCTTCATGCCCCCACTCCCTTACTTCCAGCTAGTAAGGATCACATAATTCCTAACAAATTTTGACACAGATTCCCAATTCGGGCATTCAGAACATATAGCACGTTGCTCTAAGCAAGCACATTCTCATTCAAAGTTGCAAGTTACTATGTAGGAACAAGTTTGTATAGGTATTTCAACGATGCCCAGAACTGAGCTAAACTTGGTATGTGTCCAACTCCTAGAAATAACTTCATGCCCCAACTCCTTTACTTACAGCTAGTAAGGATCACATAATTCCTAACAAAGTTTTGACACAGATTCCCAATTCGGGCATTCAGAACATATAGCACGTTGCTGTAAGCAAGCACATCGTCATTCAAAGTTGCAAGTTACTATGTAGGAACAAGTTTGTATAGGTATTTCAAAGATGCCCAGAACTGTGCTAAACTTGGTATGTGTCCAACTCCTAGAAATACCTTCATGCCCCATCTCGCTTACTTCCAGCTAGTAAGGATCACATAATTCCTAACAAAGTTTTGACACAGATTCCCTATTCGGGCATTCAGAACATATAGCACGTTGCTGTAAGCAAGCACATTCTCATTCAAAGTTGCAAGTTACTATGTAGGAACAAGTTTGTATAGGTATTTCAAAGATGCCCAGAACTGAGCTAAACGTTGTATGTGTCCAACCTCTAGAAATAACTTCATGCCCCATCTCCCTTACTTCCAGCTAGTAAGGATCACATAATTCCTAACAAAGTTTTGACACAGATTCCCAATTCGGGCATTCAGAACATATAGCACGTTGCTGTAAGCAAGTTCATTCTCATTCAAAGTTGCAAGTTACTATGTAGGAACAAGTTTGTATAGGTATTTCAAAGATGCCCAGAACTGAGCTAAACTTGGTATGTCTCCAACTCCTAGAAATAACTTCATGCCCCATCTCCCTTACTTCCAGCTAGTAAGGATCACATAATTGCTAACAAAATTTTGACACAGATTCCCAATTCGGGCATTCAGAACATATAGCACGTTGCTGTAAGCAAGCACATTCTCATTCAAAGTTGCAAGTTACTATGTAGGAACAAGTTTGTATAGGTATTTCAAAGATGCCCAGACTGAGCTAAACTTGGTATGTGTCCAACTCCTAGAAATAACTTCATGCCCCATCTCCCTTACTTCCAGCTAGTAAGGATCACATAATTCCTAACAAAGTTTTGACACAGATTCCCAATTCGGGCATTCAGAACATATAGCACGTTGCTGTAAGCAAGCACATTCTCATTCAAAGTTGCAAGTTACTATGTAGAAACAAGTTTGTATAGGTATTTCAAAGATGCCCAGAACAGAGCTAAAAGTTGTATGTCTCCAACTCCTAGAAATAACTTCAGGTCCCATCTCCCTTACTTCCAGCTAGTAAGGATCACATAATTCCTAACAAAGTTTTGACACAGATTCCCAATTCGGGCATTCAGAACATATAGCACGTTGCTGTAAGCAAGCACATTCTCATTCAAAGTTGCAAGTTACTATGTAGGAACAAGTTTGTATAGGTATTTCAAAGATGCCCAGAACTGAGCTAAACTTGGTATGTGTCCAACTCCTAGAAATAACTTCATGCCCCAACTCCCTTACTTCCAGCTAGTAAGGATCACATAATTCCTAACAAAGTTTTGACACAGATTCCCAATTCGGGCATTCAGAACATATAGCACGTTGCTGTAAGCAAGCACATTCTCATTCAAAGTTGCAAGTTACTATGTAGGAACAAGTTTGTATAGGTATTTCAAAGATGCCCAGAACTGAGCTAAACTTGGTATGTGTCCAACTCCTAGAAATAACTTCATGCCCCATCTCCCTTACTTCCAGCTAGTAAGGATCACATAATTCCTAACAAATTTTTGACACAGATTCCCAATTCGGGCATTCAGAACATATAGCACGTTGCTGTAAGCAAGCTCATTCTCATTCAAAGTTGCAAGTTACTATGTAGGAACAAGTTTGTATAGGTATTTCAAAGATGCCCAGAACTGAGCTAAACTTGGTATGTGTCCAACTCCTAGAAATAACTTCATGCCCCATCTCCCTTACTTCCAGCTAGTAAGGGTCACATAATTCCTACAAAATTTTGACACAGATTCCCAATTCGGGCATTCAGAACATATAGCACGTTGCTCTAAGCAAGCACATTCTCATTCAAAGTTGCAAGTTACTATGTAGGAACAAGTTTGTATAGGTATTTCAAAGATGCCCACAACTGAGCTAAACTTTGTTTGTTTCCAACTCCTAGAAATAACTTCATGCCCCATCTCGCTTACTTCCAGCTAGTAAGGATCATATACTTCCTAACAAAGTTTTGACACAGATTCCCAATTCGGGCATTCACAACATATAGCACGTTGCTGTAAGCAAGCACATTCTCATTCAAAGTTGCAAGTTACTATGTAGGAACAAGTTTGTATAGGTATTTCAAAGATGCCCAGAACTGAGCTAAACGTTGTATGTGTCCAACCTCTAGAAATAACTTCATGCCCCATCTCCCTTACTTCCAGCTAGTAAGGATCACATAATTCCTACCAAATTTTGACACAGATTCCCAATTCGGGCATTCAGAACATATAGCACGTTGCTGTAAGCAAGCACATTCTCATTCAAAGTTGCAAGTTACTATGTAGAAACAAGTTTGTATAGGTATTTCAAAGATGCCCAGAACAGAGCTAAAAGTTGTATGTCTCCAACTCCTAGAAATAACTTCAGGTCCCATCTCCCTTACTTCCAGCTAGTAAGGATCACATAATTCCTAACAAAGTTTTGACACAGATTCCCAATTCGGGCATTCAGAACATATAGCACGTTGCTGTAAGCAAGCACATTCTCATTCAAAGTTGCAAGTTACTATGTAGGAACAAGTTTGTATAGGTATTTCAAAGATGCCCAGAACTGAGCTAAACTTGGTATGTGTCCAACTCCTAGAAATAACTTCATGCCCCAACTCCCTTACTTCCAGCTAGTAAGGATCACATAATTCCTAACAAAGTTTTGACACAGATTCCCAATTCGGGCATTCAGAACATATAGCACGTTGCTGTAAGCAAGCACATTCTCATTCAAAGTTGCAAGTTACTATGTAGGAACAAGTTTGTATAGGTATTTCAAAGATGCCCAGAACTGAGCTAAACTTGGTATGTGTCCAACTCCTAGAAATAACTTCATGCCCCATCTCCCTTACTTCCAGCTAGTAAGGATCACATAATTCCTAACAAATTTTTGACACAGATTCCCAATTCGGGCATTCAGAACATATAGCACGTTGCTGTAAGCAAGCTCATTCTCATTCAAAGTTGCAAGTTACTATGTAGGAACAAGTTTGTATAGGTATTTCAAAGATGCCCAGAACTGAGCTAAACTTGGTATGTGTCCAACTCCTAGAAATAACTTCATGCCCCATCTCCCTTACTTCCAGCTAGTAAGGGTCACATAATTCCTACAAAATTTTGACACAGATTCCCAATTCGGGCATTCAGAACATATAGCACGTTGCTCTAAGCAAGCACATTCTCATTCAAAGTTGCAAGTTACTATGTAGGAACAAGTTTGTATAGGTATTTCAAAGATGCCCACAACTGAGCTAAACTTTGTTTGTTTCCAACTCCTAGAAATAACTTCATGCCCCATCTCGCTTACTTCCAGCTAGTAAGGATCATATACTTCCTAACAAAGTTTTGACACAGATTCCCAATTCGGGCATTCACAACATATAGCACGTTGCTGTAAGCAAGCACATTCTCATTCAAAGTTGCAAGTTACTATGTAGGAACAAGTTTGTATAGGTCTTTCAAAGATGCCCAGAACTGAGCTAAACGTTGTATGTGTCCAACCTCTAGAAATAACTTCATGCCCCATCTCCCTTACTTCCAGCTAGTAAGGATCACATAATTCCTACCAAATTTTGACACAGATTCCCAATTCGGGCATTCAGAACATATAGCACGTTGCTGTAAGCAAGCACATTCTCATTCAAAGTTGCAAGTTACTATGTAGGAACAAGTTTGTATAGGTATTTCAAAGATGCCCAGAACAGAGCTAAAAGTTGTAGGTCTCCAACTCCTAGAAATAACTTCAGGCCCCATCTCCCTTACTTCCAGCTAGTAAGGATCACATAATTCCTAACAAAGTTTTGACACAGATTCCCAATTCGGGCATTCAGAACATATAGCACGTCGCTGCAAGCAAGCACATTCTCATTCAAAGTTGCAAGTTACTATGTAGGAACAAGTTTGTATAGGTATTTCAAAGATGCCCAGAACTGAGCTAAACTTGGTATGTCTCCAACTCCTAGAAATAACTCCATGCCCCATCTCCCTTACTTCCAGATAGTAAGGATCACATAATTCCTAACAAAGTTTTGACACAGATTCCCAATTCGCGCATTCACAACATATAGCACATTGCTGTAAGCAAGCACATTCTCATTCAAAGTTGCAAGTTACTATGTAGGAACAAGTTTGTATAGGTATTTCAAAGATGCCCAGAACTGAGCTAAACTTGGTATGTGTCCAAATCCTAGAAATAACTTCATGCCCCATCTCCCTTACTTCCAGCTAGTAAGGATCACATAATTCCTAACAAATTTTTGACACAGATTCCCAATTCGGGCATTCAGAACATATAGCACGTTGCTGTAAGCAAGCTCATTCTCATTCAAAGTTGCAAGTTACTATGTAGGAACAAGTTTGTATAGGTATTTCAAAGATGCCCAGAACTGAGCTAAACTTGGTATGTGTCCAACTCCTAGAAATAACTTCATGCCCCATCTCCCTTACTTCCAGCTAGTAAGGGTCACATAATTCCTACCAAATTTTGACACAGATTCCCAATTCGGGCATTCAGAACATATAGCACGTTGCTCTAAGCAAGCACATTCTCATTCAAAGTTGCAAGTTACTATGTAGGAACAAGTTTGTATAGGTATTTCAAAGATGCCCAGAACTGAGCTAAACTTTGTTTGTTTCCAACTCCTAGAAATAACTACATGCCCCATCTCGCTTACTTCCAGCTAGTAAGGATCATATACTTCCTAACAAAGTTTTGACACAGATTCCCAATTCGGGCATTCACAACATATAGCACGTTGCTGTAAGCAAGCACATTCTCATTCAAAGTTGCAAGTTACTATGTAGGAACAAGTTTGTATAGGTATTTCAAAGATGCCCAGAACTGAGCTAAACGTTGTATGTGTCCAACCTCTAGAAATAACTTCATGCCCCATCTCCCTTACTTCCAGCTAGTAAGGATCACATAATTCCTACCAAATTTTGACACAGATTCCCAATTCGGGCATTCAGAACATATAGCACGTTGCTGTAAGCAAGCACATTCTCATTCAAAGTTGCAAGTTACTATGTAGGAACAAGTTTGTATAGGTATTTCAAAGATGCCCAGAACAGAGCTAAAAGTTGTAGGTCTCCAACTCCTAGAAATAACTTCAGGCCCCATCTCCCTTACTTCCAGCTAGTAAGGATCACATAATTCCTAACAAAGTTTTGACACAGATTCCCAATTCGGGCATTCAGAACATATAGCACGTCGCTGCAAGCAAGCACATTCTCATTCAAAGTTGCAAGTTACTATGTAGGAACAAGTTTGTATAGGTATTTCAAAGATGCCCAGAACTGAGCTAAACTTGGTATGTGTCCAACTTCTAGAAATAACTTCATGCCCCATCTCCCTTACTTCCAGCTAGTAAGGATCACATAATTCCTAACAAAGTTTTGACACAGATTCCCAATTCGGGCATTCAGAACATATAGCACGTTGCTGTAAGCAAGCACATTCTCATTCAAAGTTGCAAGTTACTATGTAGGAACAAGTTTGTATAGGTATTTCAAAGATGCCCAGAACTGAGCTAAAATTGGTATGTGTCCAACTCCTAGAAATAACGTCATGCCCCATCTCCCTTACTTCCAGCTAGTAAGGATCACATAATTCCTAACAAAGTTTTGACACAGATTCCAAATTCGGGCATTCAGAACATATAGCACGTTGCTGTAAGCAAGCACATTCTCATTCAAAGTTGCAAGCTACTATGTAGGAACAAGTTTGTATAGGTATTTCAAAGATGCCCAGAACTGTGCTAAACTTGGTATATGTCCAACTCCTAGAAATACCTTCATGCCCCAACTCCCTTACTTCCAGCTAGTAAGGATCACATAATTCCTAACAAATTTTGACACAGATTCCCAATTCGGGCATTCAGAACATATAGCACGTTGCTCTAAGCAAGCACATTCTCATTCAAAGTTGCAAGTTACTATGTAGGAACAAGTTTGTAAAGGTATTTCAACGATGCCCAGAACTGAGCTAAACTTGGTATGTGTCCAACTCCTAGAAATAACTTCATGCCCCAACTCCTTTACTTACAGCTAGTAAGGATCACATAATTCCTAACAAAGTTTTGACACAGATTCCCAATTCGGGCATTCAGAACATATAGCACGTTGCTGTAAGCAAGCACATCGTCATTCAAAGTTGCAAGTTACTATGTAGGAACAAGTTTGTATAGGTATTTCAAAGATGCCCAGAACTGTGCTAAACTTGGTATGTGTCCAACTCCTAGAAATACCTTCATGCCCCATCTCGCTTACTTCCAGCTAGTAAGGATCACATAATTCCTAACAAAGTTTTGACACAGATTCCCTATTCGGGCATTCAGAACATATAGCACGTTGCTGTAAGCAAGCACATTCTCATTCAAAGTTGCAAGTTACTATGTAGGAACAAGTTTGTATAGGTATTTCAAAGATGCCCAGAACTGAGCTAAACGTTGTATGTGTCCAACCTCTAGAAATAACTTCATGCCCCATCTCCCTTACTTCCAGCTAGTAAGGATCACATAATTCCTAACAAAGTTTTGACACAGATTCCCAATTCGGGCATTCAGAACATATAGCACGTTGCTGTAAGCAAGTTCATTCTCATTCAAAGTTGCAAGTTACTATGTAGGAACAAGTTTGTATAGGTATTTCAAAGATGCCCAGAACTGAGCTAAACTTGGTATGTCTCCAACTCCTAGAAATAACTTCATGCCCCATCTCCCTTACTTCCAGCTAGTAAGGATCACATAATTGCTAACAAAATTTTGACACAGATTCCCAATTCGGGCATTCAGAACATATAGCACGTTGCTGTAAGCAAGCACATTCTCATTCAAAGTTGCAAGTTACTATGTAGGAACAAGTTTGTATAGGTATTTCAAAGATGCCCAGACTGAGCTAAACTTGGTATGTGTCCAACTCCTAGAAATAACTTCATGCCCCATCTCCCTTACTTCCAGCTAGTAAGGATCACATAATTCCTAACAAAGTTTTGACACAGATTCCCAATTCGGGCATTCAGAACATATAGCACGTTGCTGTAAGCAAGCACATTCTCATTCAAAGTTGCAAGTTACTATGTAGAAACAAGTTTGTATAGGTATTTCAAAGATGCCCAGAACAGAGCTAAAAGTTGTATGTCTCCAACTCCTAGAAATAACTTCAGGTCCCATCTCCCTTACTTCCAGCTAGTAAGGATCACATAATTCCTAACAAAGTTTTGACACAGATTCCCATTTCGGGCATTCAGAACATATAGCACGTTGCTGTAAGCAAGCACATTCTCATTCAAAGTTGCAAGTTACTATGTAGGAACAAGTTTGTATAGGTATTTCAAAGATGCCCAGAACTGAGCTAAACTTGGTATGTGTCCAACTCCTAGAAATAACTTCATGCCCCAACTCCCTTACTTCCAGCTAGTAAGGATCACATAATTCCTAACAAAGTTTTGACACAGATTCCCAATTCGGGCATTCAGAACATATAGCACGTTGCTGTAAGCAAGCACATTCTCATTCAAAGTTGCAAGTTACTATGTAGGAACAAGTTTGTATAGGTATTTCAAAGATGCCCAGAACTGAGCTAAACTTGGTATGTCTCCAACTCCTAGAAATAACTTCATGCCCCATCTCCCTTACTTCCAGCTAGTAAGGATCACATAATTCCTAACAAATTTTTGACACAGATTCCCAATTCGGGCATTCAGAACATATAGCACGTTGCTGTAAGCAAGCTCATTCTCATTCAAAGTTGCAAGTTACTATGTAGGAACAAGTTTGTATAGGTATTTCAAAGATGCCCAGAACTGAGCTAAACTTGGTATGTGTCCAACTCCTAGAAATAACTTCATGCCCCATCTCCCTTACTTCCAGCTAGTAAGGGTCACATAATTCCTACAAAATTTTGACACAGATTCCCAATTCGGGCATTCAGAACATATAGCACGTTGCTCTAAGCAAGCACATTCTCATTCAAAGTTGCAAGTTACTATGTAGGAACAAGTTTGTATAGGTATTTCAAAGATGCCCAGAACTGAGCTAAACTTTGTTTGTTTCCAACTCCTAGAAATAACTTCATGCCCCATCTCGCTTACTTCCAGCTAGTAAGGATCATATACTTCCTAACAAAGTTTTGACACAGATTCCCAATTCGGGCATTCACAACATATAGCACGTTGCTGTAAGCAAGCACATTCTCATTCAAAGTTGCAAGTTACTATGTAGGAACAAGTTTGTATAGGTATTTCAAAGATGCCCAGAACTGAGCTAAACGTTGTATGTGTCCAACCTCTAGAAATAACTTCATGTCCCATCTCCCTTACTTCCAGCTAGTAAGGATCACATAATTCCTACCAAATTTTGACACAGATTCCCAATTCGGGCATTCAGAACATATAGCACGTTGCTGTAAGCAAGCACATTCTCATTCAAAGTTGCAAGTTACTATGTAGGAACAAGTTTGTATAGGTATTTCAAAGATGCCCAGAACAGAGCTAAAAGTTGTAGGTCTCCAACTCCTAGAAATAACTTCAGGCCCCATCTCTCTTACTTCCAGCTAGTAAGGATCACATAATTCCTAACAAAGTTTTGACACAGATTCCCAATTCGGGCATTCAGAACATATAGCACGTCGCTGCAAGCAAGCACATTCTCATTCAAAGTTGCAAGTTACTATGTAGGAACAAGTTTGTATAGGTATTTCAAAGATGCCCAGAACTGAGCTAAACTTGGTATGTCTCCAACTCCTAGAAATAACTCCATGCCCCATCTCCCTTACTTCCAGATAGTAAGGATCACATAATTCCTAACAAAGTTTTGACACAGATTCCCAATTCGCGCATTCACAACATATAGCACATTGCTGTAAGCAAGCACATTCTCATTCAAAGTTGCAAGTTACTATGTAGGAACAAGTTTGTATAGGTATTTCAAAGATGCCCAGAACTGAGCTAAACTTGGTATGTGTCCAACTCCTAGAAATAACTTCATGCCCCATCTCCCTTACTTCCAGCTAGTAAGGATCACATAATTCCTAACAAATTTTTGACACAGATTCCCAATTCGGGCATTCAGAACATATAGCACGTTGCTGTAAGCAAGCTCATTCTCATTCAAAGTTGCAAGTTACTATGTAGGAACAAGTTTGTATAGGTATTTCAAAGATGCCCAGAACTGAGCTAAACTTGGTATGTGTCCAACTCCTAGAAATAACTTCATGCCCCATCTCCCTTACTTCCAGCTAGTAAGGGTCACATAATTCCTACCAAATTTTGACACAGATTCCCAATTCGGGCATTCAGAACATATAGCACGTTGCTCTAAGCAAGCACATTCTCATTCAAAGTTGCAAGTTACTATGTAGGAACAAGTTTGTATAGGTATTTCAAAGATGCCCAGAACTGAGCTAAACTTTGTTTGTTTCCAACTCCTAGAAATAACTACATGCCCCATCTCGCTTACTTCCAGCTAGTAAGGATCATATACTTCCTAACAAAGTTTTGACACAGATTCCCAATTCGGGCATTCACAACATATAGCACGTTGCTGTAAGCAAGCACATTCTCATTCAAAGTTGCAAGTTACTATGTAGGAACAAGTTTGTATAGGTATTTCAAAGATGCCCAGAACTGAGCTAAACGTTGTATGTGTCCAACCTCTAGAAATAACTTCATGCCCCATCTCCCTTACTTCCAGCTAGTAAGGATCACATAATTCCTACCAAATTTTGACACAGATTCCCAATTCGGGCATTCAGAACATATAGCACGTTGCTGTAAGCAAGCACATTCTCATTCAAAGTTGCAAGTTACTATGTAGGAACAAGTTTGTATAGGTATTTCAAAGATGCCCAGAACAGAGCTAAAAGTTGTAGGTCTCCAACTCCTAGAAATAACTTCAGGCCCCATCTCCCTTACTTCCAGCTAGTAAGGATCACATAATACCTAACAAAGTTTTGACACAGATTCCCAATTCGGGCATTCAGAACATATAGCACGTCGCTGCAAGCAAGCACATTCTCATTCAAAGTTGCAAGTTACTATGTAGGAACAAGTTTGTATAGGTATTTCAAAGATGCCCAGAACTGAGCTAAACTTGGTATGTCTCCAACTCCTAGAAATAACTCCATGCCCCATCTCCCTTACTTCCAGATAGTAAGGATCACATAATTCCTAACAAAGTTTTGACACAGATTCCCATTCGGGCATTCAGAACATATAGCACGTTGCTGTAAGCAAGCACGTTCTCATTCAAAGTTGCAAGTTACTATGTAGGAACAAGTTTGTATAGGTATTTCAAAGATGCCCAGAACTGAGCTAAACATGGTATGTGTCCAACTCCTAGAAATAACTTCATGCCCCAACTCCCTTACTTCCAGCTAGTAAGGATCACATAATTCCTAACAAAGTTTTGACACAGATACCCAATTCGGGCATTCACAACATATAGCACGTTGCTGTAAGAAAGCACATTCTCATTCAAAGTTGCAAGTTACTATGTAGGAACAAGTTTGTATAGGTATTTCAAAGATGCCCAGAACTCAAATAAACATGGTATGTGTCCAACTCCTAGAAATAACTTCATGCCCCAACTCCCTTACTTCCAGCTAGTAAGGATCACATAATTCCTAACAAAGTTTTGACACAGATTCCCAATTTGGGCATTCAGAACATATAGCACGTTGCTGTAAGCAAGCACATTCTCATTCAAAGTTGCAAGTTACTATCTAGGAACAAGTTTGAATAGGTATTTCAAAGATGCCCAGAACTGAGCTTAACTTGGTATGTGTCCAACTCCTAGAAATAACTTCATGCCGCAACTCCCTTACTGCCAGCTAGTAAGGATCACATAATTCCTAACAAAGTTTTGACACAGATTCCCATTTCGGGCATTCAGAACATATAGCACGTTGCTGTAAGCAAGCACATTCTCATTCAAAGATGCAAGTTACTATGTAGGAACAAGTTTGTATAGGTATTTCAAAGATGCCCAGAACTGAGCTAAACTTGGTATGTGTCCAACTCCTAGAAATAACTTCATGCCCCATCTCCCTTACTTCCATCTAGTAAGGATCACATAATTCCTAACAAAGTTTTGACACAGATTCCCAATTCGGGCTTTCAGAACATATAGCACGTTGCTGTAAGCAAGCACATTCTCATTCAAAGTTGCAAGTTACTATGTAGGAACAAGTTTGTATAGGTATTTCAAAGATGCCCAGAACTGAGCTAAACTTGGTATGTGTCCAACTCCTAGAAATAACTTCATGCCCCATCTCCCTTACTTCCAGCTAGTAAGGATCACATAATTCCTAACAAAGTTTTGACACAGATTCCCAATTCGGGCATTCAGAACATATAGCACGTTGCTGTAAGCAAGCACATTCTCATTTAAAGATGCAAGTTACTATGTAGGAACAAGTTTGTATAGGTATTTCAAAGATGCCCAGAACTGAGCTAAACTTGGTATGTGTCCAACTCCTAGAAATAACTTCATGCCCCAACTCCCTTACTTCCAGCTAGTAAGGATCACATAATTCCTAACAAAGTTTTGACACAGATTCCCAATTCGGGCATTCAGAACATATAGCACGTTGCTGTAAGCAAGCACATTCTCATTCAAAGTTGCAAGTTACTATGTAGGAACAAGTTTGTATAGGTATTTCAAAGATGCCCAGACTGAGCTAAACTTCGTATGTGTCCAACTCCTAGAAATAACTTCATGCCCCATCTCCCTTACTTCCAGCTAGTAAGGATCACATAATTCCTAACAAAGTTTTGACACAGATTCCCAATTCGGGCATTCACAACATATAGCACGTTGTTGTAAGCAAGCTCATTCTCATTCAAAGTTGCAAGTTACTATGTAGGAACAAGTTTGTATAGGTATTTCAAAGATGCCCAGAACAGAGCTAAATGTTGTATGTATCCAACCTCTAGAAATAACTTCATGCCCCATCTCCCTTACTTCCAGCTAGTAAGGATCACATAATTCCTAACAAAGTTTTGACACAGATTCCCAATTCGGGCATTCAGAACATATAGCACGTTGTTGTAAGCAAACTCATTCTCATTCAAAGTTGCAAGTTACTATGTAGGAACAAGTTTGTATAGGTATTTCAAAGATGCCCAGAACTGAGCTAAACTTGGTATGTCTCCAACTCCTAGAAATAACTTCATAACCCATCTCCCTTACTTCCAGCTAGTAAGGATCACGTAATTCCTAACAAAGTTTTGACACAAATTCCCTATTCGGGCATTCAGAACATATAGCACATTGCTGTAAGCAAGCAAATTCTCATTCAATGTTGCAAGTTATTATGTAGGAACAAGTTTGTATAGGTATTTCAAAGATGCCCAGAACAGAGCTAAATGTTGTAGGTCTCCAACTCCTAGAAATAACTTCAGGCTCCATCTCCCTTACTTCCAGCTAGTAAGGATCACATAATTCCTAACAAAGTTTTGACACAGATTTCCAATTCGGGCATTCAGAACATATAGCACGTCGCTGCAAGCAAGCACATTCTCATTCAAAGTTGCAAGTTACCATGTAGGAACAAGTTTGTATAGGTATTTCAAAGATGCCCAGAACTGAGCTAAACTTGGTATGTCTCCAACTCCTAGAAATAGCTCCATGCCCCATCTCCCTTACTTCCAGATAGTAAGGATCACATAATTCCTAACAAAGTTTTGACACAGATTCCCATTCGGGCATTCAGAACATATAGCACGTTGCTGTAAGCAAGCACGTTCTCATTCAAAGTTGCAAGTTACTATGTAGGAACAAGTTTGTATAGGTATTTCAAAGATGCCCAGAACTGAGCTAAACATGGTATGTGTCCAACTCCTAGAAATAACTTCATGCCCCAACTCCCTTACTTCCAGCTAGTAAGGATCACATAATTCCTAACAAAGTTTTGACACAGATTCCCAATTCGGGCATTCACAACATATAGCACGTTGCTGTAAGCAAGCACATTCTCATTCAAAGTTGCAAGTTACTATCTAGGAACAAGTTTGAATAGGTATTTCAAAGATGCCCTGAACTGAGCTTAACTTGGTATGTGTCCAACTCCTAGAAATAACTTCATGCCGCAACTCCCTTACTTCCAGCTAGTAAGGATCACGTAATTCCTAACAAAGTTTTGACACAGATTCCCAATTCGGGCATTCAGAACCTATAGCACGTTGCTGTAAGCAAGCACATTCTCATTCAAAGATGTAAGTTACTATGTAGGAACAAGTTTGTATAGGTATTTCAAAGATGCCCAGAACTGAGCTAAACTTGGTATGTGTCCAACTCCTAGAAATAACTTCATGCCCCATCTCCCTTACTTCCATCTAGTAAGGATCACATAATTCCTAACAAAGTTTTGACACAGATTCCCAATTCGGGCTTTCAGAACATATAGCACGTTGCTGTAAGCAAGCACATTCTCATTCAAAGTTGCAAGTTACTATGTAGGAACAAGTTTGTATAGGTATTTCAAAGATGCCCAGAACTGAGCTAAACTTGGTATGTGTCCAACTCCTAGAAATAACTTCATGCCCCATCTCCCTTACTTCCAGCTAGTAAGGATCACATAATTCCTAACAAAGTTTTGACACAGATTCCCAATTCGGGCATTCAGAACATATAGCACGTTGCTGTAAGCAAGCACATTCTCATTCAAAGTTGCAAGTTACTATGTAGGAACAAGTTTGTATAGGTATTTCAAAGATGCCCAGAACTGAGCTAAAATTGGTATGTGTCCAACTCCTAGAAATAACGTCATGCCCCATCTCCCTTACTTCCAGCTAGTAAGGATCACATAATTCCTAACAATGTTTTGACACAGATTCCAAATTCGGGCATTCAGAACATATAGCACGTTGCTGTAAGCAAGCACATTCTCATTCAAAGTTGCAAGCTACTATGTAGGAACAAGTTTGTATAGGTATTTCAAAGATGCCCAGAACTGTGCTAAACTTGGTATGTGTCCAACTCCTAGAAATACCTTCATGCCCCAACTCCCTTACTTCCAGCTAGTAAGGATCACATAATTCCTAACAAATTTTGACACAGATTCCCAATTCGGGCATTCAGAACATATAGCACGTTGCTCTAAGCAAGCACATTCTCATTCAAAGTTGCAAGTTACTATGTAGGAACAAGTTTGTATAGATATTTCAAAGATGCCCAGAACTGAGCTAAACTTGGTATGTCTCCAACTCCTAGAAATAACTTCATGCCCCAACTCCCTTACTTCCAGCTAGTAAGGATCACATAATTCCTAACAAAGTTTTGACACAGATTCCCAATTCGAGCATTCAGAACATATAGCACGTTGCTGTAAGAAAGCACATTCTCATTCAAAGTTGTAAGTTACTATGTAGGAACAAGTTTGAATAGGAATTTCAAAGATGCCCAGTACTGAGCTAAACTTGGTATGTGTCCAACTCCTAGAAATAACTTCATGCCCCAACTCCCTTACTTCCAGCTAGTAAGGATCACATAATTCCTAACAAAGTTTTGACACAGATTTCCAATTCGGGCATTCAGAACATATAGCACGTTGCTGTAAGCAAGCACATTCTCATTCAAAGTTGCAAGTAACTATGTAGGAACAAGTTTGTATAGGTATTTCAACGATGCCCAGAACTGAGCTAAACTTGGTATGTGTCCAACTCCTAGAAATAACTTCATGCCCCAACTCCTTTACTTACAGCTAGTAAGGATCACATAATTCCTAACAAAGTTTTGACACAGATTCCCAATTCGGGCATTCAGAACATATAGCACGTTGCTGTAAGCAAGCACATCGTCATTCAAAGTTGCAAGTTACTATGTAGGAACAAGTTTGTATAGGTATTTCAAAGATGACCAGAACTGTGCTAAACTTGGTATGTGTCCAACTCCCAGAAATACCTTCATGCCCCATCTCGCTTACTTCCAGCTAGTAAGGATCACATAATTCCTAACAAAGTTTTGACACAGATTCCCTATTCGGGCATTCAGAACATATAGCACGTTGCTGTAAGCAAGCACATTCTCATTCAAAGTTGCAAGTTACTATGTAGGAACAAGTTTGTATAGGTATTTCAAAGATGCCCAGAACTGAGCTAAACGTTGTATGTGTCCAACCACTAGAAATAACTTCATGCCCCATCTCCCTTACTTCCAGCTAGTAAGGATCACATAATTCCTAACAAAGTTTTGACACAGATTCCCAATTCGGGCATTCAGAACATATAGCACGTTGCTGTAAGCAAGCACATCGTCATTCAAAGTTGCAAGTTACTATGTAGGAACAAGTTTGTATAGGTATTTCAAAGATGCCCAGAACTGAGCTAAACTTGGTATGTGTCCAACTCCTAGAAATAACTTCATGCCCCATCTCCCTTACTTCCAGCTAGTAAGGATCACATAATTCCTAACAAATTTTTGACACAGATTCCCAATTCGGGCATTCAGAACATATAGCACGTTGCTGTAAGCAAGCTCATTCTCATTCAAAGTTGCAAGTTACTATGTAGGAACAAGTTTGTATAGGTATTTCAAAGATGCCCAGAACTGAGCTAAACTTGGTATGTGTCCAACTCCTAGAAATAACTTCATGCCCCATCTCCCTTACTTCCAGCTAGTAAGGGTCACATTATTCCTACCAAATTTTGACACAGATTCCCAATTCGGGCATTCAGAACATATAGCACGTTGCTGTAAGCAACCTCATTCTCATTCAAAGTTGCAAGTTACTATGTAGGAACAAGTTTGTATAGGTATTTCAAAGATGCCCAGAACTGAGCTAAACGTTGTATGTTTCCCACTCCTAGAAATAACTTCATGCCCCATCTCGCTTACTTCCAGCTAGTAAGGATCACATAATTCCTAACAAAGTTTTGACACAGATTCCCAATTCGGGCATTCACAACATATAGCACGTTGTTGTAAGCAAGCTCATTCTCATTCAAAGTTGCAAGTTACTATGTAGGAACAAGTTTGTATAGGTATTTCAAAGATGCCCAGAACAGAGCTAAATGTTGTATGTATCCAACCTCTAGAAATAACTTCATGCCCCATCTCCCTTACTTCCAGCTAGTAAGGATCACATAATTCCTAACAAAGTTTTGACACAGATTCCCAATTCGGGCATTCAGAACATATAGCACGTTGTTGTAAGCAAGCTCATTCTCATTCAAAGTTGCAAGTTACTATGTAGGAACAAGTTTGTATAGGTATTTCAAAGATGCCCAGAACTGAGCTAAACTTGGTATGTCTCCAACTCCTAGAAATAACTTCATAACCCATCTCCCTTACTTCCAGCTAGTAAGGATCACGTAATTCCTAACAAAGTTTTGACACAGATTCCCTATTTGGGCATTCAGAACATATAGCACGTTGCTGTAAGCAAGCACGTTCTCATTCAAAGTTGCAAGTTACTATGTAGGAACAAGTTTGTATAGGTATTTCAAAGATGCCCAGAACTGAGCTAAACATGGTATGTGTCCAACTCCTAGAAATAACATCATGCCCCAACTCCCTTACTTCCAGCTAGTAAGGATCACATAATTCCTAACAAAGTTTTGACACAGATTCCCAATTCGGGCATTCACAACATATAGCACGTTGCTGTAAGCAAGCACATTCTCATTCAAAGTTGCAAGTTACTATCTAGGAACAAGTTTGAATAGGTATTTCAAAGATGCCCTGAACTGAGCTTAACTTGGTATGTGTCCAACTCCTAGAAATAACTTCATGCCGCAACTCCCTTACTTCCAGCTAGTAAGGATCACGTAATTCCTAACAAAGTTTTGACACAGATTCCCAATTCGGGCATTCAGAACCTATAGCACGTTGCTGTAAGCAAGCACATTCTCATTCAAAGATGTAATTTACTATGTAGGAACAAGTTTGTATAGGTATTTCAAAGATGCCCAGAACTGAGCTAAACTTGGTATGTGTCCAACTCCTAGAAATAACTTCATGCCCCATCTCCCTTACTTCCATCTATTAAGGATCACATAATTCCTAACAAAGTTTTGACACAGATTCCCAATTCGGGCTTTCAGAACATATAGCACGTTGCTGTAAGCAAGCACATTCTCATTCAAAGTTGCAAGTTACTATGTAGGAACAAGTTTGTATAGGTATTTCAAAGATGCCCAGAACTGAGCTAAACTTGGTATGTGTCCAACTCCTAGAAATAACTTCATGCCCCATCTCCCTTAATTCCAGCTAGAAAGGATCACATAATTCCTAACAAAGTTTTGACACAGATTCCCAATTCGGGCATTCAGAACATATAGCACGTTGCTGTAAGCAAGCACATTCTCATTCAAAGTTGCAAGTTACTATGTAGGAACAAGTTTGTATAGGTATTTCAAAGATGCCCAGAACTGAGCAAAAATTGGTATGTGTCCAACTCCTAGAAATAACGTCATGCCCCATCTCCCTTACTTCCAGCTAGTAAGGATCACATAATTCCTAACAAAGTTTTGACACAGATTCCAAATTCGGGCATTCAGAACATATAGCACGTTGCTGTAAGCAAGCACATTCTCATTCAAAGTTGCAAGCTACTATGTAGGAACAAGTTTGTATAGGTATTTCAAAGATGCCCAGAACTGTGCTAAACTTGGTATGTGTCCAACTCCTAGAAATACCTTCATGCCCCAACTCCCTTACTTCCAGCTAGTAAGGATCACATAATTCCTAACAAATTTTGACACAGATTCCCAATTCGGGCATTCAGAACATATAGCACGTTGCTCTAAGCAAGCACATTCTCATTCAAAGTTGCAAGTTACTATGTAGGAACAAGTTTGTATAGGTATTTCAAAGATGCCCAGAACTGAGCTAAACTTGGTATGTCTCCAACTCCTAGAAATAACTTCATGCCCCAACTCCCTTACTTCCAGCTAGTAAGGATCACATAATTCCTAACAAAGTTTTGACACAGATTCCCAATTCGAGCATTCAGAACATATAGCACGTTGCTGTAAGAAAGCACATTCTCATTCAAAGTTGTAAGTTACTATGTAGGAACAAGTTTGAATAGGAATTTCAAAGATGCCCAGTACTGAGCTAAACTTGGTATGTGTCCAACTCCTAGAAATAACTTCATGCCCCAACTCCCTTACTTCCAGCTAGTAAGGATCACATAATTCCTAACAAAGTTTTGACACAGATTTCCAATTCGGGCATTCAGAACATATAGCACGTTGTTGTAAGCAAGCACATTCTCATTCAAAGTTGCAAGTTACTATGTAGGAACAAGTTTGTATAGGTATTTCAACGATGCCCAGAACTGAGCTAAACTTGGTATGTGTCCAACTCCTAGAAATAACTTCATGCCCCAACTCCTTTACTTACAGCTAGTAAGGAACACATAATTCCTAACAAAGTTTTGACACAGATTCCCAATTCGGGCATTCAGAACATATAGCACGTTGCTGTAAGCAAGCACATCGTCATTCAAAGTTGCAAGTTACTATGTAGGAACAAGTTTGTATAGGTATTTCAAAGATGCCCAGAACTGTGCTAAACTTGGTATGTGTCCAACTCCTAGAAATACCTTCATGCCCCATCTCGCTTACTTCCAGCTAGTAAGGATCACATAATTCCTAACAATGTTTTGACACAGATTCCCTATTCGGGCATTCAGAACATATAGCACGTTGCTGTAAGCAAGCACATTCTCATTCAAAGTTGCAAGTTACTATGTAGGAACAACTTTGTATAGGTATTTCAAAGATGCCCAGAACTGAGCTAAACGTTGTATGTGTCCAACCTCTAGAAATAACTTCATGCCCCATCTCCCTTACTTCCAGCTAGTAAGGATCACATAATTCCTAACAAAGTTTTGACACAGATTCCCAATTCGGGCATTCAGAACATATAGCACGTTGCTGTAAGCAAGTTCATTCTCATTCAAAGTTGCAAGTTACTATGTAGGAACAAGTTTGTATAGGTATTTCAAAGATGCCCAGAACTGAGCTAAACTTGGTATGTCTCCAACTCCTAGAAATAACTTCATGCCCCATCTCCCTTACTTCCAGCTAGTAAGGATCACATAATTCCTAACAAAATTTTGACACAGATTCCCAATTCGGGCATTCAGAACATATAGCACGTTGCTGTAAGCAAGCACATTCTCATTCAAAGTTGCAAGTTACTATGTAGGAACCAGTTTGTATAGGTATTTCAACGATGCCCAGAACTGAGCTAAACTTGGTATGTGTCCAACTCCTAGAAATAACTTCATGCCCCAACTCCTTTACTTACAGCTAGTAAGGATCACATAATTCCTTACAAAGTTTTGACACAGATTCCCAATTCGGGCATTCAGAACATATAGCACGTTGCTGTAAGCAAGCACATCGTCATTCAAAGTTGCAAGTTACTATGTAGGAACAAGTTTGTATAGGTATTTCAAAGATGCCCAGAACTGTGCTAAACTTGGTATGTGTCCAACTCCTAGAAATACCTTCATGCCCCATCTCGCTTACTTCCAGCTAGTAAGGATCACATAATTCCTAACAAAGTTTTGACACAGATTCCCAATTCGGGCATTCAGAACATATAGCACGTTGCTGTAAGCAAGTTCATTCTCATTCAAAGTTGCAAGTTACTATGTAGGAACAAGTTTGTATAGGTATTTCAAAGATGCCCAGAACTGAGCTAAACTTGGTATGTCTCCAACTCCTAGAAATAACTTCATGCCCCATCTCCCTTACTTCCAGCTAGTAAGGATCACATAATTTCTAACAAAATTTTGACACAGATTCCCAATTCGGGCATTCAGAACATATAGCACGTTGCTGTAAGCAAGCACATTCTCATTCAAAGTTGCAAGTTACTATGTAGGAACAAGTTTGTATAGGTATTTCAAAGATGCCCAGACTGAGCTAAACTTGGTATGTGTCCAACTCCTAGAAATAACTTCATGCCCCATCTCCCTTACTTCCAGCTAGTAAGGATCACATAATTCCTAACAAAGTTTTGACACAGATTCCCAAGTCGGGCATTCAGAACATATAGCACGTTGCTGTAAGCAAGCACATTCTCATTCAAAGTTGCAAGTTACTATGTAGAAACAAGTTTGTATAGGTATTTCAAAGATGCCCAGAACAGAGCTAAAAGTTGTATGTCTCCAACTCCTAGAAATAACTTCATGCCCCATCTCCCTTACTTCCAGCTAGTAAGGATCACATAATTCCTAACAAAGTTTTGACACAGATTCCCAATTCGGGCATTCAGAACATATAGCACGTTGCTGTAAGCAAGCTCATTCTCATTCAAAGTTGCAAGTTACTATGTAGGAACAAGTTTGTATAGGTATTTCAAAGATGCCCAGAACTGAGCTAAACTTGGTATGTGTCCAACTCCTAGAAATAACTTCATGCCCCATCTCCCTTACTTCCAGCTAGTAAGGATCACATAATTCCTACCAAATTTTGACACAGATTCCCAATTCGGGCATTCAGAACATATAGCACGTTGCTCTAAGCAAGCACATTCTCATTCAAAGTTGCAAGTTACTATGTAGGAACAAGTTTGTATAGGTATTTCAAAGATGCCCAGAACTGAGCTAAACTTTGTTTGTTTCCAACTCCTAGAAATATCTTCATGCCCCATCTCGCTTACTTCCAGCTAGTAAGGATCACATACTTCCTAACAAAGTTTTGACACAGATTCCCAATTCGGGCATTCACAACATATAGCACGTTGCTGTAAGCAAGCACATTCTCATTCAAAGTTGCAAGTTACTATGTAGGAACAAGTTTGTATAGGTATTTCAAAGATGCCCAGAACTGTGCTAAACTTGGTATGTGTCCAACTCCTAGAAATACCTTCATGCCCCAACTCCCTTACTTCCAGCTAGTAAGGATCACATAATTTCTAACAAATTTTGACACAGATTCCCAATTCGGGCATCCAGAACATATAGCACGTTGCTGTAAGCAAGCACATTCTCATTCAAAGTTGCAAGTTACTATGTAGGAACAAGTTTGTATAGGTATTTCAAAGATGCCCAGAACTGAGCTAAACTTGGTATGTCTCCAAATCCTAGAAATACCTTCATGCCCCAACTCCCTTACTTCCAGCTAGTAAGGATCACATAATTCCTAACACAGTTTTGACACAGATTCCCAATTCGAGCATTCAGAACATATAGCACGTTGCTGTAAGAAAGCACATTCTCATTCAAAGTTGTAAGTTACTCTGTAGGAACAAGTTTGAGTAGGAATTTCAAAGAAGCCCAGTACTGAGCTAAACTTGGTATGTGTCCAACTCCTAGAAATAACTTCATGCCCCATCTCCCTTACTTCCAGCTAGTAAGGATCACATAATTCCTAACAAAGGTTTGACACAGATTCCCAATTCGGGCATTCAGAACATATAGCACGTTGCTGTAAGCAAGCACATTCTCATTCAAAGTTGCAAGTTACTATGTAGGAACAAGTTTGTATAGGTATTTCAAAGATGCCCAGAACTGAGCTAAACTTGGTATGTGTCCAACTCCTAGAAATAACTTCATGCCCCAACTCCCTTACTTCCAGCTAGTAAGGATCACATAATTCCTAACAAAGTTTTGACACAGATTCCCAATTCGGGCATTCAGAACATATAGCACGTTGCTGTAAGCAAGCACATCCTCATTCAAAGATGCAAATTACTATGTAGGAACAAGTTTGTATAGGTATTTCAAAGATGCCCAGAACTGAGCTAAACGTTGTATGTCTCCAACTCCTAGAAATAACTTCATGCCCCATCTCCCTTACTTCCGGCTAGTAAGGATCACATAATTCCTAACAAAGTTTTGACACAGATTCCCAATTCGGGCATTCAGAACATATAGCACGTTGCTGTAAGCAAGCACATTCTCATTCAAAGTTGCAAGTTACTATGTAGGAACAAGTTTGTATAGGTATTTCAAAGATGCCCAGAACTGAGCTAAACTTGGTATGTGTCCAACTCCTAGAAATAACTTCATGCCCCATCTCCCTTACTTCCAGCTAGTAAGGATCACATAATTCCTAACAAAGTTTTGACACAGATTCCCAATTCGGGCATTCAGAACATATAGCACGTTGCTGTAAGCAAGCACATTCTCATTCAAAGTTGCAAGTTACTATGTAGGAACAAGTTTGTATAGGTATTTCAAAGATGCCCAGAACTGAGCAATACTTGGTATGTGTCCAACTCCTAGAAATAACTTCATGCCCCATCTCCCTTACTTCCATCTAGTAAGGATCACATAATTCCTAACAAAGTTTTGACACAGATTCCCAATTCGGGCATTCAGAACATATAGCACGTTGCTCTAAGCAAGCACATTCTCATTCAAAGTTGCAAGTTACTATGTAGGAACAAGTTTGTATAGGTATTTCAAAGATGCCCAGAACTGTGCTAAACTTGGTATGTCTCGAACACCTAGAAATAACTTCATGCCCCAACTCCCTTACTTCCAGCTAGTAAGGATCACATAATTCCTAACAAAGTTTTGACACAGATTCCCAATTCGAGCATTCAGAACATATAGCACGTTGCTGTAAGAAAGCACATTCTCATTCAAAGTTGTAAGTTACTATGTAGGAGCAAGTTTGAATAGGAATTTCAAAGATGCCCAGAACTGTGCTAAACTTGGTATGTGTCCAACTCATAGAAATAACTTCATGCCCCAACTCCCTTACTTCCAGCTAGTAAGGATCACATAATTCCTAACAATGTTTTGACACAGATTCCCAATTCGGGCATTCAGAACATATAGCACGTTCCTGTAAGCAAGCACATTCTCATTCAAAGTTGCAAGTTACTATGTAGGAACAACTTTGTATAGGTATTTCAAAGATGCCCAGAACTGAGCTAAAATTGGTATGTGTCCAACTCCTAGAAATAACTTCATGCCCCATCTCCCTTTCTTCCAGCTAGTAAGGATCACATAATTCCTAACAAAGTTTTGACACAGATTCCCAATTCGGGCATTCAGAACATATAGCACGTTGCTGTAAGCAAGCACATTCTCATTCAAAGTTGCAAGTTACTATGTAGGAACAAGTTTGTATAGGTATTTCAAAGATGCCCAGAACTGAGCTAAACATGGTATGTGTCCAACTCCTAGAAATAACTTCATGCCCCAACTCCCTTACTTCCAGCTAGTAAGGATCACATAATTCCTAACAAAGTTTTGACACAGATTCCCAATTCGGGCATTCAGAACATATAGCACGTTGCTGTAAGAAAGCACATTCTCATTCAAAGTTGCAAGTTACTATGTAGGAACAAGTTTGAATAAGACTTTCAAAGATGCCCAGAACTGAGCTAAACATGGTATGTGTCCAACTCCTAGAAATAACTTCATGCCCCAACTCCCTTACTTCCAGCTAGTAAGGATCACATAATTCCTAACAAAGTTTTGACACAGATTCCCAATTCGGGCATTCAGAACATATAGCACGTTGCTGTAAGCAAACACATTCTCATTCAAAGTTGCAAGTTACTATGTAGGAACAAGTTTGTATATGTATTTCAAAGATGCCCAGACTGAGCTAAAATTGGTATGTGTCCAACTCCTAGAAATAACTTCATGCCCCATCTCCCTTACTTCCAGCTAGTAAGGATCACATAATTCCTAACAAAGTTTTGACACAGATTCCCAATTCGGGCATTCAGAACATATAGCACGTTGCTGTAAGCAAGCACATTCTCATTCAAAGTTGCAAGTTACTATGTAGGAACAAGTTTGTATAGGTATTTCAAAGATGCCCAGAACTGAGCAATACTTGGTATGTGTCCAACTCCTAGAAATAACTTCATGCCACATCTCCCTTACTTCCATCTAGTAAGGATCACATAATTCCTAACAAACTTTTGACACAGATTCCCAATTCGAGCATTCAGAACATATAGCACGTTGCTGTAAGAAAGCACATTCTCATTCAAAGTTGTAAGTTACTATGTAGGAGCAAGTTTGAATAGGAATTTCAAAGATGCCCAGAACTGTGCTAAACTTGGTATGTGTCCAACTCCTAGAAATAACTTCATGCCCCAACTCCTTTACTTCCAGCTAGTAAGGATCACATAATTCCTAACAATGTTTTGACACAGATTCCCAATTCGGGCATTCAGAACATATAGCACGTTCCTGTAAGCAAGCACATTCTCATTCAAAGTTGCAAGTTATTATGTAGGAACAACTTTGTATAGGTATTTCAAAGATGCCCAGAACTGAGCTAAACTTGGTATGTGTCCAACTCCTAGAAATAACTTCATGCCCCATCTCCCTTTCTTCCAGCTAGTAAGGATCACATAATTCCTAACAAAGTTTTGACACAGATTCCCAATTCGGGCATTCAGAACATATAGCACGTTGCTGTAAGCAAGCACATTCTCATTCAAAGTTGCAAGTTACTATGTAGGAACAAGTTTGTATAGGTATTTCAAAGATGCCCAGAACTGAGCTAAACATGGTATGTGTCCAACTCCTAGAAATAACTTCATGCCCCAACTCCCTTACTTCCAGCTAGTAAGGATCACATAATTCCTAACAAAGATTTGACACAGATTCCCAATTCGGGCATTCAGAACATATAGCACGTTGCTGTAAGAAAGCACATTCTCATTCAAAGTTGCAAGTTACTATGTAGGAACAAGTTTGAATAAGACTTTCAAAGATGCCCAGAACTGAGCTAAACATGGTATGTGTCCAACTCCTAGAAATAACTTCATGCCCCAACTCCCTTACTTCCAGCTAGTAAGGATCACATAATTCCTAACAAAGATTTGACACAGATTCCCAATTCGGGCATTCAGAACATATAGCACGTTGCTGTAAGCAAGCACATTCTCATTCAAAGATGCAAGTTACTATGTAGGAACAAGTTTGTATAGGTATTTCAAAGATGCCCAGAACTGAGCTAAACTTGGTATGTCTCCAACTCCTAGAAATAACTTCATGCCCCATCTCACTTACTTCCATCTAGTAAGGATCACATAATTCCTAACAAAGTTTTGACACAGATTCCCAATTCGGGCATTCAGAACATATAACACGTTGCTGTAAGCAAGCACATTCTTATTCAAAGTGGCAAGTTACTATGTAGGAACAAGTTTGTATAGGTATTTCAAAGATGCCCAGAACTGTGCTAAACGTGGTATGTGTCCAACTCCTAGAAATACCTTCATGCCCCAAGTCCCTTATTTCCAGCTAGTAAGGATCACGTAATTCCTAACAAATTTTGACACAGAATCCCAATTCGGGCATTCAAAACATATAGCACGTTGCTCTAAGCAAGCACATTCTCATTCAAAGTTGCAAGTTAATATGTAGGAACAAGTTTGTATAGGTATTTCAAAGATGCCCAGAACTGAGCTAAACATTGTATGTCTCCAACTCCTAGAAATAATTTCATGCCCCATCTCCCTTACTTCCATCTAGTAAGGATGACATAATTCCTAACAAAGTTTTGACACAGATTCCCAATTCGGGCATTCAGAACATATAGCACGTTGCTGTAAGCAAGCACATTCTCATTGAAAGATGCAAGTTACTATGTAGGAACAAGTTTGTATATGTATTTCAAAGATGCCCAGAACTGAGCTAAACTTGGTATGTCTCCAACTCCTAGAAATAACTTCATGCCCCATCTCCCTTACTTCCAGCTAGTAAGGATCACATAATTCCTAACAAAGTTTTGACACAGATTCCCAATTCGGGCATTCAGAACCTATAGCACGTTGCTGTAAGCAAGCACATTCTCATTCAAAGATGCAAGTTACTATGTAGGAACAAGTTTGTATAGGTATTTCAAAGATGCCCAGAACTGAGCTAAACTTGGTATGTGTCCAACTCCTAGAAATAACTTCATGCCCCATCTCCCTTACTTCCAGCTAGTAAGGATCACATAATTCCTAACAAAGTTTTGACACAGATTCCCAATTCGGGCATTCAGAACATATAGCACGTTGCTCTAAGCAAGCACATTCTCATTCAAAGTTGCAAGTTACTATGTAGGAACAAGTTTGTATAGGTATTTCAAAGATGCCCAGAACTGAGCTAAACTTGGTATGTCTCCAACTCCTTAAAATAACTTCATGCCCCAACTCCCTTACTTCCAGCTAGTAAGGATCACATAATTCCTAACAAAGTTTTGACACAGATTCCCAATTCGAGCATTCAGAACATATAGCACGTTGCTGTAAGAAAGCACATTCTCATTCAAAGTTGTAAGTTACTATGTAGGAACAAGTTTGAATAGGAATTTCAAAGATGCCCAGAACTGTGCTAAACATGGTATGTGTCCAACTCCTAGAAATAACTTCATGCCCCAACTCCCTTACTTCCAGCTAGTAATGATCACATAATTCCTAACAAAGTTTTGACACAGATTCCCAATTCGGGCATTCAGAACATATAGCACGTTGCTGTAAGAAAGCACATTCTCATTCAAAGTTGCAAGTTACTATGCAGGAACAGGTTTGAATAAGACTTTCAAAGATGCCCAGAACTGAGCTAAACTTGGTATGTGTCCAACTCCTAGAAATAACTTCATGCCCCAACTCCCTTACTTCCAGCTAGTAAGGATCACATAATTCCTAACAAAGTTTTGACACAGATTCCCAATTCGGGCATTCAGAACATATAGCACGTTGCTGTAAGCAAGCACATTCTCATTCAAAGTTGCAAGTTACTATGTAGGAACAAGTTTGTATAGGTATTTCAAAGATGCCCAGAACTGAGCTAAACTTGGTATGTGTCCAACTCCTAGAAATAACTTCATGCCCAATCTCCCTTACTTCCAGCTAGTAAGGATCACATAATTCCTAACAAAGTTTTGACACAGATTCCCAATTCGGGCATTCAGAACATATAGCACGTTGCTGTAAGCAAGCACATTCTCATTCAAAGTTGCAAGTTACTATGTAGGAACAAGTTTGTATAGGTATTTCAAAGATGCCCAGAACTGAGCTAAACTTGGTATGTGTCCAACTCCTAGAAATAACTTCATGCCCAATCTCCCTTACTTCCAGCTAGTAAGGATCACATAATTCCTAACAAAGTTTTGACACAGATTCCCAATTCGGGCATTCAGAACATATAGCACGTTGCTGTAAGCAAGCACATTCTCATTCAATGTTGCAAGTTACTATGTAGGAACAAGTTTGTATAGGTATTTCAAAGATGCCCAGAACTGAGCTAAACTTGGTATGTCTCCAACTCCTAGAAATAACTTCATGCCCCATCTCCCTTACTTCCAGCTAGTAAGGATCACGTAATTTCTAACAAAGTTTTGACACAGATTCCCTATTCGGGCATTCAGAACATATAGCACATTGCTGTAAGCAAGCACATTCTCATTCAAAGTTGCAAGTTATTATGTAGGAACAAGTTTGTATAGGTATTTCAAAGATGCCCAGAACAGAGCTAAATGTTGTAGGTCTCCGACTCCTAGAAATAAGTTCAAGCCCCATCTCCCTTACTTCCAGCTAGTAAGGATCACATAATTCCTAACAAAGTTTTGACACAGATTCCCAATTCGGGCATTCAGAACATATAGCACGTCGCTGCAAGCAAGCACATTCTCATTCAAAGTTGCAAGTTACTATGTAGGAACAAGTTTGTATAGGTATTTCAAAGATGCCCAGAACTGAGCTAAACTTGGTATGTCTCCAACTCCTAGAAATAACTCCATTCCCCATCTCCCTTACTTCCAGATAGTAAGGATCACATAATTCCTAACAAAGTTTTGACACAGATTCCCATTCGGGCATTCAGAACATATAGCACGTTGCTGTAAGCAAGCACGTTCTCATTCAAAGTTGCAAGTTACTATGTAGGAACAAGTTTGTATAGGTATTTCAAAGATGCCCAGAACTGAGCTAAACATGGTATGTGTCCAACTCCTAGAAATAACTTCATGCCCCAACTCCCTTACTTCCAGCTAGTAAGGATCACATAATTCCTAACAAAGTTTTGACACAGATTCCCAATTCGGGCATTCACAACATATAGCACGTTGCTGTAAGCAAGCACATTCTCATTCAAAGTTGCAAGTTACTATCTAGGAACAAGTTTGAATAGGTATTTCAAAGATGCCCAGAACTGAGCTTAACTTGGTATGTGTCCAACTCCTAGAAATAACTTCATGCCGCAACTCCCTTACTTCTAGCTAGTAAGGATCACGTAATTCCTAACAAAGTTTTGACACAGATTCCCAATTCGGGCATTCAGAACATATAGCACGTTGCTGTTAGCAAGCACATTCTCATTCAAAGATGCAAGTTACTATGTAGGAACAAGTTTGTATAGGTATTTCAAAGATGCCCAGAACTGAGCTAAACTTGGTATGTGTCCAACTCCTAGAAATAACTTCATGCCCCATCTCCCTTACTTCCAGCTAGTAAGGATCACATAATTCCTAACAAAGTTTTGACACAGATTCCCAATTCGGGCTTTCAGAACATATAGCACGTTGCTGTAAGCAAGCACATTCTCATTCAAAGTTGCAAGTTACTATGTAGGAACAAGTTTGTATAGGTATTTCAAAGATGCCCAGAACTGAGCTAAACTTGGTATGTGTCCAACTCCTAGAAATAACTTCATGCCCCATCTCCCTTACTTCCAGCTAGTAAGGATGACATAATTCCTAACAAAGTTTTGACACAGATTCCCAATTCGGGCATTCAGAACATATAGCACGTTGCTGTAAGCAAGCACATTCTCATTCATAGTTGCAAGTTACTATGTAGGAACAAGTTTGTATAGGTATTTCAAAGATGCCCAGAACTGAGTTAAAATTGGTATGTGTCCAACTCCTAGAAATAACGTCATGCCCCATCTCCCTTACTTCCATCTAGTAAGGATCACATACTTCCTAACAAAGTTTTGACACAGATTCCAAATTCGGGCATTCAGAGCATATAGCACGTTGCTGTAAGCAAGCACATTCTCATTCAAAGTTGCAAGCTACTATGTAGGAACAAGTTTGTATAGGTATTTCAAAGATGCCCAGAACTGTGCTAAACTTGGTATGTGTCCAACTCCTAGAAATACCTTCATGCCCCAACTCCCTTACTTCCAGCTAGTAAGGATCACATAATTCCTAACAAATTTTGACACAGATTCCCAATTTGGGCATTCAGAACATATAGCACGTTGCTCTAAGCAAGCACATTCTCATTCAAAGTTGCAAGTTACTATGTAGGATCAAGTTTGTATAGGTATTTCAAAGATGCCCAGAACTGAGCTAAACTTGGTATGTCTCCAACTCCTAGAAATAACTTCATGCCCCAACTCGCTTACTTCCAGCTAGTAAGGATCACATAATTCCTAACAAAGTTTTGACACAAATTCCCAATTCGAGCATTCAGAACATATAGCACGTTGCTGTAAGAAAGCACATTCTCATTCAAAGTTGTAAGTTACTATGTAGGAACAAGTTTGAAGAGGAATTTCAAAGATGCCCAGTACTGAGCTAAACTTGGTATGTGTCCAACTCCTAGAAATAACTTCATGCCCCAACTCCCTTACTTCCAGCTAGTAAGGATCACATAATTCCTAACAAAGTTTTGACACAGATTCCCAATTCGGGCATTCAGAACATATAGCACGTTGCTGTAAGCAAGCACATTCTCATTCAATTTTGCAAGTTACTATGTAGGAACAAGTTTGTATAGGTATTTCAAAGATGCCCAGAACTGAGCAAAACTTGGTATGTGTCCAACTCCTAGAAATAACTTCATGCCCCATCTCCCTTACTTCCATCTAGTAAGGATCACATAATTCCTAACAAAGTTTTGACACAGATTCCCAATTCGGGCATTCAGAACATATAGCACGTTCCTGTAAGCAAGCACATTCTCATTCAAAGTTGCAAGTTACTATGTAGGAACAACTTTGTATAGGTTTTTCAAAGATGCCCAGAACTGAGCTAAACTTGGTATGTGTCCAACTCCTAGAAATAACTTCATGCCCCTTCTCCCTTTCTTCCAGCTAGTAAGGATCACATAATTCCTAACAAAGTTTTGACACAGATTCCCAATTCGGGCATTCAGAACATATAGCACGTTGCTGTAAGCAAGCACATTCTCATTCAAAGTTGCAAGTTACTATGTAGGAACAAGTTTGAATAAGACTTTCAAAGATGCCCAGAACTGAGCTAAACTTGGTATGTGTCCAACTCCTAGAAATAACTTCATGCCCCAACTCCCTTACTTCCAGCTAGTAAGGATCACATAATTCCTAACAAAGATTTGACACAGATTCCCAATTCGGGCATTCAGAACATATAGCACGTTGCTGTAAGCAAGCACATTCTCATTCAATTTTGCAAGTTACTATGTAGGAACAAGTTTGTATAGGTATTTCAAAGATGCCCAGAACTGAGCAAAACTTGGTATGTGTCCAACTCCTAGAAATACCTTCATGCCCCATCTCCCTTACTTCCATCTAGTAAGGATCACATAATTCCTAACAAAGTTTTGACACAGATTCCCAATTCGGGCATTCAGAACATATAGCACGTTCCTGTAAGCAAGCACATTCTCATTCAAAGTTGCAAGTTACTATGTAGGAACAACTTTGTATAGGTTTTTCAAAGATGCCCAGAACTGAGCTAAACTTGGTATGTGTCCAACTCCTAGAAATAACTTCATGCCCCATCTCCCTTTCTTCCAGCTAGTAAGGATCACATAATTCCTAACAAAGTTTTGACACAGATTCCCAATTCGGGCATTCAGAACATATAGCACGTTGCTGTAAGCAAGCACATTCTCATTCAAAGTTGCAAGTTACTATGTAGGAACAAGTGTGTATAGGTATTTCAAAGATGCCCAGAACTGAGCTAAACATGGTATGTGTCCAACTCCTAGAAATACCTTCATGCCCCAACTCCATTACTTCCAGCTAGTAAGGATCACATAATTCCTAACAAAATTTTGACACAGATTCCCAATTCGGGCATTCAGAACATATAGCACGTTGCTGTAAGAAAGCACATTCTCATTCAAAGTTGCAAGTTACTATGTAGGAACAAGTTTGAATAAGACTTTCAAAGATGCCCAGAACTGAGCTAAACTTGGTATGTCTCCAACTCCTAGAAATAACTTCATGCCCCAACTCCCTTACTTCCAGCTAGTAAGGATCACATAATTCCTAACAAAGTTTTGACACAGATTCCCAATTCGGGCATTCAGAACATATAGCACGTTGCTGTAAGCAAGCACATTCTCATTCAAAGATGCAAGTTACTATGTAGGAACAAGTTTGTAGAGGTATTTCAAAGATGCCCAGAACTGAGCTAAACTTGGTATGTCTCCAACTCCTAGAAATAACTTCATGCCCCATCTCCCTTACTTCCATCTAGTAAGGATCACATAATTCCTAACAAAGTTTTGACACAGATTCCCAATTCGGGCATTCAGAACATATAACACGTTGCTGTAAGCAAGCACATTCTTATTCAAAGTGGCAAGTTACTATGTAGGAACAAGTTTGTATAGGTATTTCAAAGATGCCCAGAACTGAGCTAAACTTGGTATGTGTCCAACTCCTAGAAATAACTTCATGCCCCATCTCCCTTACTTCCAGCTTGTAAGGATCACATAATTCCTAACAAAGTTTTGACACAGATTCCCAATTCGGGCATTCAGAACATATAGCACGTTGCTGTAAGCAAGCACATTCTCATTCAAAGTTGCAAGTTACTATGTAGGAACAAGTTTGTATAGGTATTTCAAAGATGCCCAGAACTGAGCTAAACATGGTAGTTGTCCAACTCCTAGAAATAGCTTCATGCCCCAACTCCCTTACTTCCAGCTAGTAAGGATCACATAATTCCTAACAAAGTTTTGACACAGATCCCAATTCGGCCATTCAGAACATATAGCACGTTGCTGTAAGCAAGCACATTCTCATTCAAAGTTGCAAGTTACTATGTAGGAACAAGTTAGAATAGCACTTTCAAAGATGCCCAGAACTGAGCTAAACTTGGTATGTGTCCAACTCCTAGAAATAACTTCATGCCCCAACTCACTTACATCCAGCTAGTAAGGATCACATAATTCCTAACAAAGTTTTGACACAGATTCCCAATTCGGGCATTCAGAACATATAGCACGTTGCTGTAAGCAAGCACATTCTCATTCAAAGTTGCAAGTTACTATGTAGGAACAAGTTTGTATAGGTATTTCAAAGATGCCCAGAACTGTGCTAAACTTTGTATGTGTCCAACTCCTAGAAATACCTTCATGCCCCAACTCCCTTACTTCCAGCTAGTAAAGATCACATAATTCCTAACAAATTTTTGACACAGATTCCCTATTCGAGCATTCAGAACATGTAGCACGTTGCTGTAAGCAAGCACATTCTCATTCAAAGTTGCAAGTTACTATGTAGGAACAAGTTTGTATAGGTATTTCAAAGATGCCCAGAACTGTGCTAAACTTGGTATGTGTCCAACTCCTAGAAATACCTTCATGCCCCAACTCACTTACTTCCAGCTAGTAAGGATCACATAATTCCTAACAAAGTTTTGACACAGAATCCCTATTCGGGCATTCAGAACATATAGCACGTTGCTGTAAGCAAGCACATTCTCATTCAAAGTTGCAAGTTACTATGTAGGAACAAGTTTGTGTAGGTATTTCAAAGATGCCCAGAACTGAGCTAAACGTTGTATGTGTCCAACCTCTAGAAATAACTTCATGCCCCATCTTCCTTTCTTCCAGCTAGTAAGGATCACATAATTCCTAACAAAGTTTTGACACAGTTTCCCAATTCGGGCATTCAGAACATATAGCACGTTGCTGTAAGCAAGCTCATTCTCATTCAAAGTTGCAAGTTACTATGTAGGAACAAGTTTGTATAGGTATTTCAAAGATGCCCAGAACTGAGCTAAACTTGGTATGTCTCCAACTCCTAGAAATAACTTCATTCCCCATCTCCCTTACTTCCAGCTAGTAAGGATCACATAATTCCTAACAAAGTTTTGACACAGATTCCCAATTCGGGCATTCAGAACATATAGCACGTTGCTGTAAGCAAGCACATTCTCATTCAAAGTTGCAAGTTACTATGTAGGAACAAGTTTATATAGGTATTTCAAAGATGCACAGAACTGAGCTAAACGTTGTATGTGTCCAACTCCTAGAAATAACTTCATGCCCCATCTCCCTTACTTCCAGCTAGTAAGGATCACATAATTCCTAACAAAGTTTTGACACAGATTCCCAATTCGGGCATTCAGAACATATAGCACGTTGCTGTAAGCAAGCACATTCTCATTCAAAGTTGCAAGTTACCATGTAGGAACAAGTTTGTATAGGTATTTCAAAGATGCCCAGAACTGAGCTAAACTTGGTATGTGTCCAACTCCTAGAAATAACTTCATGCCCCATTTCCCTTACTTCCATCTAGTAAGGATCACATAATTCCTAACAAAGTTTTGACACAGATTCCCAATTCGGGCATTCAGAACATATAGCACGTTGCTGTAAGCAAGCACATTGTCATTCAAAGTTGCAAGTTACTATGTAGGAACAAGTTTGTATAGGTATTTCAAAGATGCCCAGAACTGTGCTAAACTTGGTATGTGTCCAACTCCTAGAAATACCTTCATGCCCCAACTCACTTACTTCCAGCTTGTAAGGATCACATAATTCCTAACAAAGTTTTGACACAGATTCCCTATTCGGGCATTCAGAACATATAGCACGTTGCTGGAAGCAAGCACATTCTCATTCAAAGTTGCAAGTTACTATGTAGGAACAAGTTTGTATAGGTATTTCAAAGATGCCCAGAACTGAGCTAAACTTGGTATGTGTCTAACAACTAGAAATAACTTCATGCCCCAACTCACTTACATGCAGCTAGTAAGGATCACATAATTCCTAACAAAGTTTTGACACAGATTCCCAATTCGGGCTTTCAGAACATATAGCACGTTGCTGTAAGCAAGCACATTCTCATTCAAAGTTGCAAGTTACTATGTAGGAACAAGTTTGTATAGGTATTTCAAAGATGCCCAGAACTGAGCTAAACTTGGTATGTGTCCAACTCCTAGAAATAACTTCATGCCCCATCTCCCTTACTTCCAGCTAGTAAGGATGACATAATTCCTAACAAAGTTTTGACACAGATTCCCAATTCGGGCATTCAGAACATATAGCACGTTGCTGTAAGCAAGCACATTCTCATTCATAGTTGCAAGTTACTATGTAGGAACAAGTTTGTATAGGTATTTCAAAGATGCCCAGAACTGAGTTAAAATTGGTATGTGTCCAACTCCTAGAAATAACGTCATGCCCCATCTCCCTTACTTCCATCTAGTAAGGATCACATACTTCCTAACAAAGTTTTGACACAGATTCCAAATTCGGGCATTCAGAGCATATAGCACGTTGCTGTAAGCAAGCACATTCTCATTCAAAGTTGCAAGCTACTATGTAGGAACAAGTTTGTATAGGTATTTCAAAGATGCCCAGAACTGTGCTAAACTTGGTATGTGTCCAACTCCTAGAAATACCTTCATGCCCCAACTCCCTTACTTCCAGCTAGTAAGGATCACATAATTCCTAACAAATTTTGACACAGATTCCCAATTTGGGCATTCAGAACATATAGCACGTTGCTCTAAGCAAGCACATTCTCATTCAAAGTTGCAAGTTACTATGTAGGATCAAGTTTGTATAGGTATTTCAAAGATGCCCAGAACTGAGCTAAACTTGGTATGTCTCCAACTCCTAGAAATAACTTCATGCCCCAACTCGCTTACTTCCAGCTAGTAAGGATCACATAATTCCTAACAAAGTTTTGACACAAATTCCCAATTCGAGCATTCAGAACATATAGCACGTTGCTGTAAGAAAGCACATTCTCATTCAAAGTTGTAAGTTACTATGTAGGAACAAGTTTGAAGAGGAATTTCAAAGATGCCCAGTACTGAGCTAAACTTGGTATGTGTCCAACTCCTAGAAATAACTTCATGCCCCAACTCCCTTACTTCCAGCTAGTAAGGATCACATAATTCCTAACAAAGTTTTGACACAGATTCCCAATTCGGGCATTCAGAACATATAGCACGTTGCTGTAAGCAAGCACATTCTCATTCAATTTTGCAAGTTACTATGTAGGAACAAGTTTGTATAGGTATTTCAAAGATGCCCAGAACTGAGCAAAACTTGGTATGTGTCCAACTCCTAGAAATAACTTCATGCCCCATCTCCCTTACTTCCATCTAGTAAGGATCACATAATTCCTAACAAAGTTTTGACACAGATTCCCAATTCGGGCATTCAGAACATATAGCACGTTCCTGTAAGCAAGCACATTCTCATTCAAAGTTGCAAGTTACTATGTAGGAACAACTTTGTATAGGTTTTTCAAAGATGCCCAGAACTGAGCTAAACTTGGTATGTGTCCAACTCCTAGAAATAACTTCATGCCCCTTCTCCCTTTCTTCCAGCTAGTAAGGATCACATAATTCCTAACAAAGTTTTGACACAGATTCCCAATTCGGGCATTCAGAACATATAGCACGTTGCTGTAAGCAAGCACATTCTCATTCAAAGTTGCAAGTTACTATGTAGGAACAAGTTTGAATAAGACTTTCAAAGATGCCCAGAACTGAGCTAAACTTGGTATGTGTCCAACTCCTAGAAATAACTTCATGCCCCAACTCCCTTACTTCCAGCTAGTAAGGATCACATAATTCCTAACAAAGATTTGACACAGATTCCCAATTCGGGCATTCAGAACATATAGCACGTTGCTGTAAGCAAGCACATTCTCATTCAATTTTGCAAGTTACTATGTAGGAACAAGTTTGTATAGGTATTTCAAAGATGCCCAGAACTGAGCAAAACTTGGTATGTGTCCAACTCCTAGAAATACCTTCATGCCCCATCTCCCTTACTTCCAGCTAGTAAGGATCACATAATTCCTAACAAAGTTTTGACACAGATTCCCAATTCGGGCATTCAGAACATATAGCACGTTCCTGTAAGCAAGCACATTCTCATTCAAAGTTGCAAGTTACTATGTAGGAACAACTTTGTATAGGTTTTTCAAAGATGCCCAGAACTGAGCTAAACTTGGTATGTGTCCAACTCCTAGAAATAACTTCATGCCCCATCTCCCTTTCTTCCAGCTAGTAAGGATCACATAATTCCTAACAAAGTTTTGACACAGATTCCCAATTCGGGCATTCAGAACATATAGCACGTTGCTGTAAGCAAGCACATTCTCATTCAAAGTTGCAAGTTACTATGTAGGAACAAGTGTGTATAGGTATTTCAAAGATGCCCAGAACTGAGCTAAACATGGTATGTGTCCAACTCCTAGAAATACCTTCATGCCCCAACTCCATTACTTCCAGCTAGTAAGGATCACATAATTCCTAACAAAATTTTGACACAGATTCCCAATTCGGGCATTCAGAACATATAGCACGTTGCTGTAAGAAAGCACATTCTCATTCAAAGTTGCAAGTTACTATGTAGGAACAAGTTTGAATAAGACTTTCAAAGATGCCCAGAACTGAGCTAAACTTGGTATGTCTCCAACTCCTAGAAATAACTTCATGCCCCAACTCCCTTACTTCCAGCTAGTAAGGATCACATAATTCCTAACAAAGTTTTGACACAGATTCCCAATTCGGGCATTCAGAACATATAGCACGTTGCTGTAAGCAAGCACATTCTCATTCAAAGATGCAAGTTACTATGTAGGAACAAGTTTGTAGAGGTATTTCAAAGATGCCCAGAACTGAGCTAAACTTGGTATGTCTCCAACTCCTAGAAATAACTTCATGCCCCATCTCCCTTACTTCCATCTAGTAAGGATCACATAATTCCTAACAAAGTTTTGACACAGATTCCCAATTCGGGCATTCAGAACATATAACACGTTGCTGTAAGCAAGCACATTCTTATTCAAAGTGGCAAGTTACTATGTAGGAACAAGTTTGTATAGGTATTTCAAAGATGCCCAGAACTGAGCTAAACTTGGTATGTGTCCAACTCCTAGAAATAACTTCATGCCCCATCTCCCTTACTTCCAGCTTGTAAGGATCACATAATTCCTAACAAAGTTTTGACACAGATTCCCAATTCGGGCATTCAGAACATATAGCACGTTGCTGTAAGCAAGCACATTCTCATTCAAAGTTGCAAGTTACTATGTAGGAACAAGTTTGTATAGGTATTTCAAAGATGCCCAGAACTGAGCTAAACATGGTAGTTGTCCAACTCCTAGAAATAGCTTCATGCCCCAACTCCCTTACTTCCAGCTAGTAAGGATCACATAATTCCTAACAAAGTTTTGACACAGATCCCAATTCGGCCATTCAGAACATATAGCACGTTGCTGTAAGCAAGCACATTCTCATTCAAAGTTGCAAGTTACTATGTAGGAACAAGTTAGAATAGCACTTTCAAAGATGCCCAGAACTGAGCTAAACTTGGTATGTGTCCAACTCCTAGAAATAACTTCATGCCCCAACTCACTTACATCCAGCTAGTAAGGATCACATAATTCCTAACAAAGTTTTGACACAGATTCCCAATTCGGGCATTCAGAACATATAGCACGTTGCTGTAAGCAAGCACATTCTCATTCAAAGTTGCAAGTTACTATGTAGGAACAAGTTTGTATAGGTATTTCAAAGATGCCCAGAACTGTGCTAAACTTTGTATGTGTCCAACTCCTAGAAATACCTTCATGCCCCAACTCCCTTACTTCCAGCTAGTAAAGATCACATAATTCCTAACAAATTTTTGACACAGATTCCCTATTCGAGCATTCAGAACATGTAGCACGTTGCTGTAAGCAAGCACATTCTCATTCAAAGTTGCAAGTTACTATGTAGGAACAAGTTTGTATAGGTATTTCAAAGATGCCCAGAACTGTGCTAAACTTGGTATGTGTCCAACTCCTAGAAATACCTTCATGCCCCAACTCACTTACTTCCAGCTAGTAAGGATCACATAATTCCTAACAAAGTTTTGACACAGAATCCCTATTCGGGCATTCAGAACATATAGCACGTTGCTGTAAGCAAGCACATTCTCATTCAAAGTTGCAAGTTACTATGTAGGAACAAGTTTGTGTAGGTATTTCAAAGATGCCCAGAACTGAGCTAAACGTTGTATGTGTCCAACCTCTAGAAATAACTTCATGCCCCATCTTCCTTTCTTCCAGCTAGTAAGGATCACATAATTCCTAACAAAGTTTTGACACAGTTTCCCAATTCGGGCATTCAGAACATATAGCACGTTGCTGTAAGCAAGCTCATTCTCATTCAAAGTTGCAAGTTACTATGTAGGAACAAGTTTGTATAGGTATTTCAAAGATGCCCAGAACTGAGCTAAACTTGGTATGTCTCCAACTCCTAGAAATAACTTCATTCCCCATCTCCCTTACTTCCAGCTAGTAAGGATCACATAATTCCTAACAAAGTTTTGACACAGATTCCCAATTCGGGCATTCAGAACATATAGCACGTTGCTGTAAGCAAGCACATTCTCATTCAAAGTTGCAAGTTACCATGTAGGAACAAGTTTGTATAGGTATTTCAAAGATGCCCAGAACTGAGCTAAACTTGGTATGTGTCCAACTCCTAGAAATAACTTCATGCCCCATTTCCCTTACTTCCATCTAGTAAGGATCACATAATTCCTAACAAAGTTTTGACACAGATTCCCAATTCGGGCATTCAGAACATATAGCACGTTGCTGTAAGCAAGCACATTGTCATTCAAAGTTGCAAGTTACTATGTAGGAACAAGTTTGTATAGGTATTTCAAAGATGCCCAGAACTGTGCTAAACTTGGTATGTGTCCAACTCCTAGAAATACCTTCATGCCCCAACTCACTTACTTCCAGCTTGTAAGGATCACATAATTCCTAACAAAGTTTTGACACAGATTCCCTATTCGGGCATTCAGAACATATAGCACGTTGCTGGAAGCAAGCACATTCTCATTCAAAGTTGCAAGTTACTATGTAGGAACAAGTTTGTATAGGTATTTCAAAGATGCCCAGAACTGAGCTAAACTTGGTATGTGTCTAACAACTAGAAATAACTTCATGCCCAATCTCCCTTACTTCCAGCTAGTAAGGATCACATAATTCCTAACAAAGTTTTGACACAGATTCCCAATTCGGGCATTCAGAACATATAGCACGTTGCAGTAAGCAAGCACATTCTCATTCAAAGTTGCAAGTTACTATATAGGAACAAGTTTGTATAGGTATTTCAAAGATGCCCAGAACTGAGCTAAACATGGTGTGTGTCCAACTCCTAGAAATATCTTCATGCCCCAACTCCCTTACTTTCAGCTAGTAAGGATCACATAATTCCTAACAAAGTTTTGACACAGATTCCCAATTCGGGCATTCAGAACATATAGCACGTTGCTGTAAGCAAGCACATTTTCATTCAAAGTTGCTAGTTACTATATAGGAACAAGTTTGTATAGGTATTTCAAAGATGCCCAGAACTGAGCTAAACATGGTATGTGCCCAACTCCTAGAAATAACTTCATGCCGCAACTCCTTTACTTCCAGCTAGTAAGGATCACATAATTCCTAACAAAGTTTTGACACAGATTCCCAATTCGGGCAGTCAGAACATATAGCACGTTGCTGTAAGCAAGCACATTCTCATTCAAAGTTGCAAGTTACTATGTAGGAACAAGTTTGTATAGGTATTTCAAAGATGCCCAGAACTGAGCTAAACTTGGTATGTCTCTAACTCCTAGAAATAACTTCATGCCCCAACTCCCTTACTTCCAGCTAGTAAGGATCACATAATTCCTAACAAAGTTTTGACACAGATTCCCAATTCGGGCATTCAGAACATATAGCACGTTGCTGTAAGCAAGCACATTCTCATTCAAAGTTGCAAGTTACTATGTAGGAACAAGTTTGTATAGGTATTTCAAAGATGCCCAGAAATGAGCTAAACTTCTTATGTCTCCAACTACTAGAAATAACTTCATGCCCCATCTCCCTTACTTCAAGCTAGTAAGGATCACATAATTTCTAACAAAGTTTTGACACAGATTCCCAATTCGGGCATTCAGAACATATAGCACGTTGCTGTAAGCAAGCACATTCTCATTCAAAGTTGAGAGTTACTATGTAGGAACAAGATTGTATAGGTATTTCAAAGATGCCGAGAACTGAGCTAAACTTGGTATGTGTCCAACTCCTAGAAATAACTTCATGCCCCATCTGCCTTACTTCCATCTAGTAAGGACCACATAATTCCTAACAAAGTTTTGACACAGATTCCCAATTCGGGCATTCAGAACATATAGCACGTTGCTGTAAGCAAGCACATTCTCATTCAAAGTTGCAAGTTACTATATAGGAACAAGTTTGTATAGGTATTTCAAAGATGCCCAGAACTGAGCTAAACATGGTATGTTTCCAACTCCTAGAAATATTTTCATGCCCCAACTCCCTTACTTCCAGCTAGTAAGGATCACATAATTCCTAACAAAGTTTTGACACAGATTCCCAATTCGGGCATTCACAACATATAGCACGTTGCTGTAAGCAAGCACATTCTCATTCAAAGTTGCAAGTTACTATGTAGGAACAAGTTTGTATAGGTACTTCAAAGATGCCCAGAACTGAGCTAAACTTGGTATGTGTCCAACTCCTAGAAATAACTTCATGCCCCATCTCCCTTACTTCCAGCTAGTAAGGATCACATAATTCCTAACAAAGTTTTGACACAGATTCCCAATTCACGCATTCACAACATATAGCACATTGCTGTAAGCAAGCACATTCTCATTCAAAGTTGCAAGTTACTATGTAGGAACAAGTTTGTATAGGTATTTCAAAGATGCCCAGAACTGAGCTAAACTTGGTATGTGTCCAACTCCTAGAAATAACTTCATGCCCCAACTCCCTTACTTCCAGCTAGTAAGGATCACATAATTCCTAACAAAGTTTTGACACAGATTCCCTATTCGAGCATTCAGAACATACAGCACGTTGCTGTAAGCAAGCACATTCTCATTCAAAGTTGCAAGTTACTATGTAGGAACAAGTTTGTATAGGTATTTCAAAGATGCCCAGAACTGTGCTAAACTTGGTATGTGTCCAACTCCTAGAAATACCTTCATGCCCCAACTCACTTACTTCCAGCTAGTAAGGATCACATAATTCCTAACAAAGTTTTGACACAGAATCCCTATTCGGGCATTCAGAACATATAGCACGTTGCTGTAAGCAAGCACATTCTCATTCAAAGTTGCAAGTTACTATGTAGGAACAAGTTTGTATAGGTATTTCAAAGATGCCCAGAACTGAGCTAAACCTTGTATGTCTCCAACCTCTAGAAATAACTTCATGCACCATCTCCCTAACTTACAGCTAGTAAGGATCACATAATTCCTAACAAAGTTTTGACACAGTTTCCCAATTCGGGCATTCAGAACATATAGCACGTTGCTGTAAGCAAGCTCATTCTAATTCAAAGTTGCAAGTTACTATGTAGGAACAAGTTTGTATAGGTATTTCAAAGATGCCCAGAACTGAGCTAAACTTGGTATGTCTCCAACTCCTAGAAATAACTTCATTCCCCATCTCCCTTACTTCCAGCTAGTAAGGATCACATAATTCCTAACAAAGTTTTGACACAGATTCCCAATTCGGGCATTCAGAACATATAGCACGTTGCTGTAAGCAAGCACATTCTCATTCAAAGTTGCAAGTTACTATGTAGGAACAAGTTTGTATAGGTATTTCAAAGATGCCCAGAACTGAGCTGAACGTTGTATGTGTCCAACTCCTAGAAATAACTTCATGCCCCATCTCCCTTACTTCCAGCTAGTAAGGATCACATAATTCCTAACAAAGTTTTGACACAGATTCCCAATTCGGGCATTCAGAACATATAGCACGTTGCTGTAAGCAAGCACATTCTCATTCAAAGTTGCAAGTTACCATGTAGGAACAAGTTTGTATAGGTATTTCAAAGAAGCCCAGAACTGAGCTAAACTTGGTATGTGTCCAACTCCTAGAAATAACTTCATGCCCCATCTCCCTTACTTCCATCTAGTAAGGATCACATAATTGCTAACAAAGTTTTGACACAGATTCCCAATTCGGGCATTCAGAACATATAGCACGTTGCTGTAAGCAAGCACATTCTCATTCAAAGTTGCAAGTTACTATGTAGGAACAAGTTTGTATAGGTATTTCAAAGATGCCCAGAACTGTGCTAAACTTGGTATGTGTCCAACTCCTAGAAATACCTTCATGCCCCAACTCACTTACTTCCAGCTAGTAAGGATCACATAATTCCTAACAAAGTTTTGACACAGAATCCCTATTCGGGCATTCAGAACATATAGCACGTTGCTGTAAGCAAGCACATTCTCATTCAAAGTTGCAAGTTACTATGTAGGAACAAGATTGTATAGGTATTTCAAAGATGCCCAGAACTGAGCTAAACGTTGTATGTCTCCAACTCCTAGAAATAACTTCATGCCCTATCTCCCTTACTTCCAGCTAGTAAGGACCACATAATTCCTAACAAAGTTTTGACACAGATTCCCAATTCGGGCATTCAGAACATATAGCACGTTGCTGTAAGCAAGCACATTCTCATTCAAAGTTGCAAGTTACCATATAGGAACAAGTTTGTATAGGTATTTCAAAGATGCCCAGAACTGAGCTAAACATGGTATATGTCCAACTCCTAGAAATATCTTCATGCCCCATCTCCCTTACTTCCAGCTAGTAAGGATCACATAATTTCTAACAAAGTTTTGACACAGATTCCCAATTCGGGCATTCAGAACATAAAGCACGTTGCTGTAAGCAAGCACATTCTCATTCAAAGTTGCAAGTTACTATGTAGGAACAAGTTTGTATAGGTATTTCAAAGATGCCCAGAACTGTGCTAAATATTGTGTGTCCAACTCCTAGAAATACCTTCATGCCCCAACTCCCTTACTTCCAGCTAGTTAAGATCACATAATTCCTAACAAATTTTTGACACAGATTCCCTATTCGAGCATTCAGAACATATAGCACGTTGCTGTAAGCAAGCACATTCTCATTCAAAGTTGCAAGTTACTATGTAGGAACAAGTTTGTATAGGTATTTCAAAGATGCCCAGAACTGTGCTAAATTTGGTATGTGTCCAACTCCTAGAAATACCTTCATGCCCCAACTCACTTACTTCCAGCTAGTAAAGATCACATAATTCCTAACAAAGTTTTGACACAGAATCCCTATTCGGGCATTCAGAACATATAGCACGTTGCTGTAAGCAAGCACATTCTCATTCAAAGTTGCAAGTTACTATGTAGGAACAAGTTTGTATAGGTATTTCAAAGATGCCCAGAATTGAGCTAAACTTGGTATGTGTCCAACTCCTAGAAATAACTTCATGCCCCAACTCCCTTACTTCCAGCTAGTAAGGATCACATAATTCCTAACAAAGTTTTGACACAGATTCCCAATTCAGGCATTCAGAACATATAGCACGTTGCTGTAAGCAAGTACATTCTCATTTAAAGTTGCAAGTTACTATGTAGGAACAAGTTTGTATAGGTATTTCAAAGATGCCCAGAACTGAGCTAAACTTGGTATGTCTCCAACTCCTAGAAATAACTTCATGCCCCATCTCCCTTACTTCCAGCTAGTAAGGATCACATAATTCCTAACAAAGTTTTGACACAGATTCCCAATTCGGGCATTCACAACATATAGCACGTTGCTGTAAGCAAGCACATTCTCATTCAAAGTTGCATGTTACTATGTAGGAACAAGTTTTTATAGGTATTTCAAAGATGCCCAGGACTGTGCTAAACTTGGTATGTGTCCAACTCCTAGAAATACCTTCATGGCCCAACTCCCTTACTTCCAGCTAGTAAGGATCACATAATTCCTAACAAATTTTGACACAGATTCCCAATTCGGGCATTCAGAACATATAGCACGTTGCTCTAAGCAAGCACATTCTCATTCAAAGTTGCAAGTTACTATGTAGGAACAAGTTTGTATAGGTATTTCAAAGATGCCCAGAACTGAGCAAAACTTGGTATGTGTCCAACTCCTAGAAATAACTTCATGCCCCATCTCCCTTACTTCCAGCTAGTGAGGATCACCTAATTCCTAACAAAGTTTTGACACAGATTCCCAATTCGGGCATTCAGAACATATAGCACGTTGCTGGAAGCAAGCACATTCTCATTCAAAGATGCAAGTTACTATGTCGGAACAAGTTTGTATAGGTATTTCAAAGATGCCCAGAACTGAGCTAAACTTAGAATGTGTCCAACTCCTAGAAATAACTTCATGCCCCATCTCCCTTACTTCCAGCTAGTAAGGATCACATAATTCCTAACAATGTTTTGACACAGATTCCCAATTCGGGCATTCAGAACATATAGCACGTTGCTGTAAGCAAGCACATTCTCATTCAAAGTTGCAAGTTACTATGTAGGAACAAGTTTGAATAGGACTTTCAAAGATGCCCAGAACTGAGCTAAACTTGGTATGTGTCCCACTCCTAGAAATAACTTCATGCCAAAACTCCCTTACTTCCAGCTAGTAAGGATCACATAATTCCTAACAAAATTTTGACACAGATTCCCAATTCGGGCATTCAGAACATATAGCACGTTGCTGTAAGCAAGCACATTCTCATTCAAAGTTGCAAGTTACTATGTAGGAACAAGTTTGTATAGGTATTTCAAAGATGCCCAGAACTGATCTAAACTTGGTATGTGTCCAACTCCTAGAAATAACTTCATGCCCCATCTCCCTTACTTCCAGCTAGTAAGGATCACATAATTCCTAACAAAGTTTTGACACAGAATCCCAATTCGGGCATTCACAACATATAGCACATTGCTGTAAGCAAGCACATTCTCATTCAAAGTTGCAAGTTACTATGTAGGAACAAGTTTGTATAGGTATTTCAAAGATGCCCAGAACTGAGCTAATCTTGGTATGTGTCCAACTCCTAGAAATAACTTCATGCCCCAACTCCCTTACTTCCAGCTAGTAAGGATCACATAATTCCTAACAAAGTTTTGACACAGATTCCCAATTCGGGAATTCACAACATATAGCACGTTGCTGTAAGCAAGCACATTCTCATTCAAAGTTGCAAGTTACTATGTAGGAACAAGTTTGTATAGGTATTTCAAAGATGCCCAGAACTGAGCTAGTAAGGATCACATAATTTCTAACAAAGTTTTGACACAGATTCCCAATTCGGGCATTCACAACATATAGCACGTTGCTGTAAGCAAGCACATTCTCATTCAAAGTTGCAAGTTACTATATAGGAACAAGTTTGTATAGGTATTTCAAAGATGCCCAGAACTTAGCTAAACATGGTATGTGTCCAACTCCTAGAATTATCTTCATGCCCCAACTCCCTTACTTCCAGCTAGTAAGGATCACATATTTCCTAACAAAGTTTTGACACAGATTCCCAATTCGGGCATTCACAACATATAGCACGTTGCTGTAAGCAAGCACATTCTCATTCAAAGTTGCAAGTTACTATGTAGGAACAAGTTTGTATAGGTACTTCAAAGATGCCCAGAACTGAACTAAACTTGGTATGTGTCCAACTCCTAGAAATATCTTCATGTCCCTACTCCCTTACTTCCAGCTAGTAAGGATCACATAATTCCTAACAAAGTTTTGACACAGATTCCCAATTCGGGCGTTCAGAACATATAGCACGTTGCTGTAAGCAAGCACATTCTCATTCAAAGTTGCAAGTTACTATGTAGGAACAAGTTTGTATAGGTATTTCAAAGATGCCCAGAACTGAGCTAAACTTGGTATGTGTCCAACTCCTAGAAATAACTTCATGCCCCATCTCCCTTACTTCCAGCTAGTAAGGATCACATAATTCCTAACAAAGATTTGACACAGATTCCCAATTCGGGCATTCAGAACCTATAGCACGTTGCTTTAAGCAAGCACATTCTCATTCAAAGTTGCAAGTTACCATGTAGGAACAAGTTTGTATAGGTATTTCAAAGATGCCCAGAACTGAGCTAAACTTGGTATGTCTCCAACTCCTAGAAATAACTTCATGCCCCATCTCCCTTACTTCCAGCTAGTAAGGATCACATAATTCCTAACAAAGTTTTGACACAGATTCCCAATTCGGGCATTCAGAACATATAGCACGTTGCTGTAAGCAAGCTCATTCTCATTCAAAGTTGCAAGTTACTATGTAGGAACAAGTTTGTATAGGTATTTCAAAGATGCCCAGAAGTGAGCTAAACTTGGTATGTGTTCAACTCCTAGAAATAACTTCATGCCCCAACTCCCTTACTTCCAGCTAGTAAGGATCACATAATTCCTAACAAAGTTTTGACACAGATTCCCAATTCGGGCATTCACAACGTATAGCACGTTGCTGTAAACAAGCACATTCTCATTCAAAGTTGCCAGTTACTATGTAGGAACAAGTTTTATAGGTATTTTAAAGATGCCCAGAACTGAGCTAAACATGGTATGTGTCCAACTCCTAGAAATAACTTCATGCCCCAACTCCCTTACTTCCAGCTAGTAAGGATCACATAATTCCTAACAGAGTTTTGACACAGATTCCCAATTCGGGCATTCAGAACATATAGCACGTTGCTGTAAGCAAGCTCATTCTCATTCAAAGTTGCAAGTTACTATGTAGGAACAAGTTTGTATAGGTATTTCAAAGATGCCCAGAACTGAGATAAACTTGGTATGTGTCCAACTCCTAGAAATAACTTCATGACCCATCTCCCTTACTTCCATCTAGTAAGGATCACATAATTCCTAACAAGGTTTTGACACAGATTCCCAATTCGGGCATTCAGAACATATAGCACGTTGTTGTAAGCAAGCACATTCTCATTCAAAGTTGCAAGTTACTATGTAGGAACAAGTTTGTATAGGTGTTTCAAAGATGCCCAGAACTGAGCTAAACTTGGTATGTCTCCAACTCCCAGAAATAACTTCATGCCCCATCTCCCTTACTTCCAGCTAGTAAGGATCACATAATTCCTAACAAAGTTTTGACACAGATTCCCAATTCGGGCATTCAGAACATATAGCACGTTGCTGTAAGCAAGCACATTCCCATTCAAAGTTGCCAGTTACTATGTAGGAACAAGTTTGTATAGGTATTTCAAAGATGCCCAGAACTGAGCTAAACTTGGTATGTCTCCAACTCCTAGAAATAACTTCATGCCCCATCTCCCTTACTTCCAGCTAGTAAGGATCACATAATTCCTAACAAAGTTTTGACACAGATTCCCAATTTGGGCATTCAGAACATATAGCACGTTGCTGTAAGCAAGCACATTCTCATAAAAGTTGCAAGTTACTATGTAGGAACAAGTTTGTATAGGTATTTCAAAGATGCCCAGAACTGAGCTAAACTTGGTATGTCTCCAACTCCTAGAAATAACTTCATGCCCCATCTCCCTTACATCCAGCTAGTAAGGATCACATAATTCCTAACAAAGCTTTGACACAGATTCCCAATTCGGGCATTCAGAACATATAGCACGTTGCTATAAACAAGCACATTCTCATTCAAAGTTGCAAGTTACTATGTAGGAACAAGTTTGTATAGGTATTTCAAAGATGCCCAGAACTGTGCTAAACTTGGTATGTGTCGAACTCCTAGAAATATCTTCATGCCCCAACTCACTTACTTCCAGCTAGTAAGGATCACATAATTCCTAACAAAGTTTTGACACAGATTCCCAATTCGGGCATTCAGAACATATAGTACATTGCTGTAAGCAAGCACATTCTCATTCAAAGTTGCAAGTTACTATGTAGGAACAAGTTTGTATAGGTATTTCAAAGATGCCCAGAACAGAGCTAAAAGTTGTAGGTCTCCAACTCCTAGAAATAACTTCATGCCCCGTCTCCCTTACTTCCAGCTAGTAAGGATCACATAATTCCTAAAAAAGTTTTGACACAGATTCCCAATTCGGGCATTCAGAACATATAGCACGTTGCTGTAAGCAAGCACATTCTCATTCAAAGTTGCAACTTACTATGTAGGAACAAGTTTGTATAGGTATTTCAAAGATGCCCAGAACTGTGCTAAACTTGGTATGTGTCCAACTCCTAGAAATATCTTCATGCCCCATCTCCCTTACTTCCAACTAGTAAGGATCACATAATTCCTAACAAAGTTTTGACACAGATTCCCAATTCGGGCATTCAGAACATATAGCACGTTGCTATAAGCAAGCACATTCTCATTCAAATTTGCAAGTTACTATGTAGGAACAAGTTTGTATAGGTATTTCAAAGATGCCCAGAACTGAGCTAAACTTGGTATGTCTCCAACTCCTAGAAATATCTTCATGCCCCAACTCCCTTACTTCCAGCTAGTAAGGATCACATAATTCCTAACAAAGTTTTGACACAGATTCCCAATTCGGGCATTCACAACATATAGCACGTTGCTGTAAGCAAGCACATTCTCATTCAAAGTTGGCATTTACTATGTAGGAACAAGTTTGTATAGGTATTTCAAAGATGCCCAGAAATGAGCTAAACATTGTATGTGTCCAACTCCTAGAAATAACTTCATGCCCCATCTCCCTTACTTCCATCTAGTAAGGATCACATAATTCCTAACAAGGTTTTGACACAGATTCCCAATTCGGGCATTCAGAACATATAGCACGTTGTTGTAAGCAAGCACATTCTCATTGAAAGTTGCAAGTTACTATGTAGGAACAAGTTTGTATAGGTATTTCAAAGATGCCCAGAACTGAGCTAAACTTGGTATGTCTCCAACTCCCAGAAATAACTTCATGCCCCATCTCCCTTACTTCCAGCTAGTAAGGATCACATAATTCCTAACAAAGTTTTGACACAGATTCCCAATTCGGGCATTCAGAACATATAGCACGTTGCTGTAAGCAAGCACATTCCCATTCAAAGTTGCCAGTTACTATGTAGGAACAAGTTTGTATAGGTATTTCAAAGATGCCCAGAACTGAGCTAAACTTGGTATGTCTCCAACTCCTAGAAATAACTTCATGCCCCATCTCCCTTACTTCCAGCTAGTAAGGATCACATAATTCCTAACAAAGTTTTGACACAGATTCCCAATTTGGGCATTCAGAACATATAGCACGTTGCTGTAAGCAAGCACATTCTCATAAAAGTTGCAAGTTACTATGTAGGAACAAGTTTGTATAGGTATTTCAAAGATGCCCAGAACTGAGCTAAACTTGGTATGTCTCCAACTCCTAGAAATAACTTCATGCCCCATCTCCCTTACATCCAGCTAGTAAGGATCACATAATTCCTAACAAAGCTTTGACACAGATTCCCAATTCGGGCATTCAGAACATATAGCACGTTGCTATAAACAAGCACATTCTCATTCAAAGTTGCAAGTTACTATGTAGGAACAAGTTTGTATAGGTATTTCAAAGATGCCCAGAACTGTGCTAAACTTGGTATGTGTCCAACTCCTAGAAATATCTTCATGCCCCAACTCACTTACTTCCAGCTAGTAAGGATCACATAATTCCTAACAAAGTTTTGACACAGATTCCCAATTCGGGCATTCAGAACATATAGTACATTGCTGTAAGCAAGCACATTCTCATTCAAAGTTGCAAGTTACTATGTAGGAACAAGTTTGTATAGGTATTTCAAAGATGCCCAGAACAGAGCTAAAAGTTGTAGGTCTCCAACTCCTAGAAATAACTTCATGCCCCGTCTCCCTTACTTCCAGCTAGTAAGGATCACATAATTCCTAAAAAAGTTTTGACACAGATTCCCAATTCGGGCATTCAGAACATATAGCACGTTGCTGTAAGCAAGCACATTCTCATTCAAAGTTGCAACTTACTATGTAGGAACAAGTTTGTATAGGTATTTCAAAGATGCCCAGAACTGTGCTAAACTTGGTATGTGTCCAACTCCTAGAAATATCTTCATGCCCCATCTCCCTTACTTCCAACTTGTAAGGATCACATAATTCCTAACAAAGTTTTGACACAGATTCCCAATTCGGGCATTCAGAACATATAGCACGTTGCTATAAGCAAGCACATTCTCATTCAAATTTGCAAGTTACTATGTAGGAACAAGTTTGTATAGGTATTTCAAAGATGCCCAGAACTGAGCTAAACTTGGTATGTCTCCAACTCCTAGAAATATCTTCATGCCCCAACTCCCTTACTTCCAGCTAGTAAGGATCACATAATTCCTAACAAAGTTTTGACACAGATTCCCAATTCGGGCATTCACAACATATAGCACGTTGCTGTAAGCAAGCACATTCTCATTCAAAGTTGGCATTTACTATGTAGGAACAAGTTTGTATAGGTATTTCAAAGATGCCCAGAAATGAGCTAAACATTGTATGTGTCCAACTCCTAGAAATAACTTCATGCCCCATCTCCCTTACTTCCATCTAGTAAGGATCACATAATTCCTAACAAGGTTTTGACACAGATTCCCAATTCGGGCATTCAGAACATATAGCACGTTGTTGTAAGCAAGCACATTCTCATTGAAAGTTGCAAGTTACTATGTAGGAACAAGTTTGTATAGGTATTTCAAAGATGCCCAGAACTGAGCTAAACTTAGTATGTGTCCAACTCCTAGAAATAACTTCATGCCCCATCTCCCTTACTTCCAGCTAGTAAGGATCACATAATTCCTAACAAAGTTTTGACACAGATTCCCAATTCGGGCATTCAGAACATATAGCACGTTGCTGTAAGCAAGCTCATTCTCATTCAAAGTTGCAAGTTACTATGTAGGAACAAGTTTGTATAGGTATTTCAAAGATGCCCAGAACTGAGCTAAACTTGGTATGTCCCAACTCCTAGAAATAACTTCATGCCCCATCTCCCTTACATCCAGCTAGTAAGGATCACATAATTCCTAACAAATTTAGACACAGATTCCCAATTCGGGCATTCAGAACATATAGCACGTTGCTCTAAGCAAGCACATTCTCATTCAAAGTTGCAAGTTACTATGTAGGAACAAGTTTGTATAGGTATTTCAAAGATGCCCAGAACTGAGCTAAACTTGGTATGTGTCCAACTACTAGAAATAACTTCATGCCCCATCTCCCTTACTTCCAGCTAGTAAGGATCACATAATTCCTAACAAAGTTTTGACACAGATTCCAAATTCGGGCATTCAGAACATAAAGCACGTTGCTGTAAGCAAGCACATTCTCATTCAAAGATGCAAGTTACTATGTAGGAACAAGTTTGTATAGGTATTTCAAAGATGCCCAGAACTGAGCTAAACGTTGTATGTGTCCAACCTCTAGAAATAACTTCATGCCCCATCTCCCTTACTTCCAGCTAGTAAGGATAACATAATTCCTAACAAAGTTTTGACACAGATTCCCAATTCGGGCATTCAGAACATATAGCACGTTGCTGTAAGCAAGCACATTCTCATTCAAAGTTGCAAGTTACTATGTAGGAACACGTTTGTATAGGTATTTCAAAGATGCCCAGAACTGTGCTAAAATTGGTATGTGTCCAACTCATAGAAATACCTTCATGCCCCAACTCCCTTACTTCCAGCTAGTAAGGATCACATAATTCCTAACAAATTTTGACACAGATTCCCAATTCGGGCATTCAGATCATATAGCACGTTGCTCTAAGCAAGCACATTCTCATTCAAAGTTGCAAGTTACTATGTAGGAACAAGTTTGTATAGGTATTTCAAAGATGCCCAGAACTGAGCTAAACTTGGTATGTGTCCAACTCCTAGAAATAACTTCATGCCCCATCTCCCTTACTTCCAGCTAGTAAGGATCACATAATTCCTAACAAAGTTTTGACACAGATTCCCAATTCGGGCATTCAGAACATATAGCACGTTGCTGTAAGCAAGCACATTCTCATTCAAAGATGCAAGTTGCCATGTAGGAACAAGTTAGTATAGGTATTTCAAAGATGCCTAGAACTGAGCTAAACTTGGTATGTGTCCAACTCCTAGAAATAACTTCATGACCCATCTCCCTTACTTCCAGCTAGTAAGGATCACATAATTCCTAACAAAGTTTTGACACAGATTCCCAAGTCGGGCATTCAGAACATATAGCACGTTGCTCTAAGCAAGCACATTCTCATTCAAAGTTGCAAGTTACTATGTAGGAACAAGTTTGTATAGGTATTTCAAAGATGCCCAGAACTGAGCTAAACTTGGTATGTCTCCAACTCCTAGAAAAATCTTCATGCCCCAACTCTCTTACTTCCAGCTAGTAAGGATCACATAATTGCTAACAAAGTTTTGACACAGATTCCCAATTCGGGCATTCACAACATATAGCACGTTGCTGTAAGCAAGCACATTCTCATTCAAAGTTGGCATTTACTATGTAGGAACAAGTTTGTATAGGTATTTCAAAGATGCCCAGAACTGAGCTAAACTTGGTATGTGTCCAACTCCTAGAAATACCTTCATGCCCCAACTCCCTTACTTCCAGCTAGTAAGGATCACATATTTCCTAACAAAGTTTTGACACAGATTCCCAATTCGGGCATTCAGAACATATAGCACGTTGCTGTAAGCAAGCTCATTCTCATTCAAAGTTGCAAGTTACTATGTAGGAACAAGTTTGTATAGGTATTTCAAAGATGCCCAGAACTGAGCTAAACATTGTATGTGTCCAACTCCTAGAAATAACTTGATGCCCCATCTCGCTTGCTTCCAGCTAGTAAGGATCACATACTTCCTAACAAAGTTTTGACACAGATTCCCAATTCGGTCATTCACAACATATACCACGTTGCTGTAAGCAAGCACATTCTCATTCAAAGTTGCAAGTTACTATGTAGAAACAAGTTTGTATAGGTATTTCAAAGATGCTCAGAACTGAGCTAAACTTGGTATGTGTCCAACTCCTAGAAGTAACTTCATGCCCCATCTCCCTTACTTCCAGCTAGTAAGGATCACATAATTCCTAATAAAGTTTTGACACAGAGTCCCAATTCGGGCATTCAGAACATATAGCACGTTGCTGTAAGCAAGCACATTCTCATTCAAAGTTGCAAGTTACTATGTAGGAACAAGTTTGTATAGGTATTTCAAAGATGCCCAGAACTGTGCTAAAATTGGTATGTGTCCAACTCCTAGAAATACCTTCATGCCCCAACTCCCTTACTTCCAGCTAGTAAGGATCACATAATTCCTAACAAATTTTGACACAGATTCCCAATTCGGGCATTCAGAACATATAGCACGTTGCTCTAAGCAAGCACATTCTCATTCAAAGTTGCAAGTTACTATGTAGGAACAAGTTTGTATAGGTATTTCAAAGATGCCCAGAACTGAGCTAAACTTGGTATGTGTCCAACTCCTAGAAATAACTTCATGCCCCATCTCCTTTACTTCCAGCTAGTAAGGATCACATAATTCCTAACAAAGTTTTGACACAGATTCCCAATTCGGGCATTCAGAACATATAGCACGTTGCTGTAAGCAAGCACATTTTCATTCAAAGATGCAAGTTGCCATGTAGGAACAAGTTAGTATAGGTATTTCAAAGATGCCCAGAACTGAGCTAAACTTGGTATGTGTCCAACTCCTAGAAATAACTTCATGCCCCATCTCCCTTACTTCCAGCTAGTAAGGATCACATATTTCCTAAGAAAGTTTTGACACAGATTCCCAATTCGGGCATTCAGAACATATAGCACGTTGCTGTAAGCAAGCACATTCTCATTAAAAGTTGCAAGTTACTATGTAGGAACAAGTTTGAATAGGACTTTCAAAGATGCCCGGAACTGAGCTAAACTTGGTATGTGTCCAACTCCTAGAAATAACTTCATGCCCCGTCTCCCTGACTTCCATCTAGTAAGGATCACATAATTCCTAACAAAGTTTTGACACAGATTCCCAGTTCGGGCATTCAGAACATATAGCACGTTGCTGTAAGCAAGCACATTCTCATTCAACGTTGCAAGTTACTATGTAGAAACAAGTTTGTATAGGTATTTCAATGATGCTCAGAACTGAGCTAAACTTGGTATGTGTCCAACTCCTAGAAGTAACTTCGTGCCCCATCTCCCTTACTTTCAGCTAGTAAGGATCTCATAATTCCTAACAAAGTTTTGACACAGATTCCCAATTCGGGCATTCAGAACATATAGCACGTTGCTGAAAGCAAGCACATTCTCATTCAAAGTTGCAAGTTACTATGTAGGAACAAGTTTGTATTGGTATTTCAAAGATGCCCAGAACTGTGCTAAAATTGGTATGTGTCCAACTCCTAGAAATACCTTCATGCCCCAACTCCCTTAATTCCAGCTAGTAAGGATCACATAATTCCTAACAAAGTTTTGACACAGATTCCCTATTCGGGCATTCAGAACATATTGCATGTTGCTGTAAGCAAGCACATTCTCATTCAAAGTTGCAAGTTACTATGTAGGAACAAGTTTGTATAGGTATTTCAAAGATGCCCACAACTGAGCTAAACGTTGTATGTCTCCAACTCCTAGAAATAACTTCATGCCCCATCTCCCTTACTTCCAGCTAGTAAGGATCACATAATTCCTAACAAAGTTTTGACACAGATTCCCAATTCGGGCATTCAGAACATATAGCACGTTGCTATAAGCAAGCACATTCTCATTCAAAGTTGCAAGTTACTATGTAGGAACAAGTTTGTATAGGTATTTCAAAGATGCCCAGAACTGTGCTAAACTTGGTATGTGTCCAACTCCTAGAAATACCTTCATGCCCCAACTCACTTACTTCCAGCTAGTAAGGATCACATAATTCCTAACAAAGTTTTGACACAGATTCCCAATTCGGGCATTCAGAACATATAGTACATTGCTGTAAGCAAGCACATTCTCATTCAAAGTTGCAAGTTACTATGTAGGAACAAGTTTGTATAGGTATTTCAAAGATGCCCAGAACAGAGCTAAAATTTGTAGGTCTCCAACTCCTAGAAATAACTTCATGCCCCATCTCCCTTACTTCCAGCTAGTAAGGATCACATAATTCCTAACAAAGTTTTGACACAGATTCCCAATTCGGGCATTCAGAACATATAGCACGTTGCTGTAAGCAAGCACATTCTCATTCAAAGTTGCAAGTTACTATGTAGGAACAAGTTTGTATAGGTATTTCAAAGATGCCCAGAACTGATCTAAACTTGGTATGTGTCCAACTCCTAGAAATAACTTCATGCCCCAACTCCCTTACTTCCAGCTAGTAAGGATCACATAATTCCTAACAAAGTTTTGACACAGATTCCCAATTCGGGCATTCACAACATATAGCACGTTGCTGTAAGCAAGCACATTCTCATTCAAAGTTGGCATTTACTATGTAGGAACAAGTTTGTATAGGTATTTCAAAGATGCCCAGAACTGAGCTAAACTTGGTATGTGTCCAACTCCTAGAATTACCTTCATGCCCCAACTCCCTTACTTCCAGCTAGTAAGGATCACATATTTCCTAACAAAGTTTTGACACAGATTCCCAATTCGGGCATTCAGAACATATAGCACGTTGCTGTAAGCAAGCACATTCTCATTCAAAGTTGGCATTTACTATGTAGGAACAAGTTTGTATAGGTATTTCAAAGATGCCCAGAACTGAGCTAAACATTGTATGTGTCCAACTCCTAGAAATAACTTGATGCCCCATCTCGCTTACTTCCAGCTAGTAAGGATCACATAATTCCTAACAAAGTTTTGACACAGAGTCCCAATTCGGGCATTCAGAACATATAGCAAGTTGCTGTAAGCAAGCACATTCTCATTCAAAGTTGCAAGTTACTATGTAGGAACAAGTTTGTATAGGTATTTCAAAGATGCCCAGAACTGTGCTAAAATTGGTATGTGTCCAACTCCTAGAAATACCTTCATGCCCCAACTCCCTTACTTCCAGCTAGTAAGGATCACATAATTCCTAACAAATTTTGACACAGATTCCCAATTCGGGCATTCAGAACATATAGCACGTTGCTCTAAGCAAGCACATTCTCATTCAAAGTTGCAAGTTACTATGTAGGAACAAGTTTGTATAGGTATTTCAAAGATGCCCAGAACTGAGCTAAACTTGGTATGTGTCCAACTCCTAGAAATAACTTCATGCCCCATCTCCCTTACTTCCAGCTAGTAAGGATCACATAATTCCTAACAAAGTTTTGACACAGATTCCCAAGTCGGGCATTCAGAACATATAGCACGTTGCTGTAAGCAAGCACATTCTCATTCAAAGATGCAAGTTGCCATGTAGGAACAAGTTAGTATAGGTATTTCAAAGATGCCCAGAACTGAGCTAAACTTGGTATGTGTCCAACTCCTAGAAATAACTTCATGCCCCATCTCCCTTACTTCCAGCTAGTAAGGATCACATAATTCCTAACAAAGTTTTGACACAGATTCCCAATTCGGGCATTCAGAACATATAGCACGTTGCTGTAAGCAAGCACATTCTCATTCAAAGTTGCAAGTTACTATGTAGGAACAAGTTTGAATAGGACTTTCAAAGATGCCCAGAACTGAGCTAAACTTGGTATGTGTCCAACTCCTAGAAATAACTTCATGCCCCGTCTCCCTGACTTCCATCTAGTAAGGATCACATAATTCCTAACAAAGTTTTGACACAGATTCCCAGTTCGGGCATTCAGAACATATAGCACGTTGCTGTAAGCAAGCACATTCTCATTCAACGTTGCAAGTTACTATGTACAAACAAGTTTGTATAGGTATTTCAATGATGCTCAGAACTGAGCTAAACTTGGTATGTGTCCAACTCCTAGAAGTAACTTCGTGCCCCATCTCCCTTACTTCCAGCTAGTAAGGATCTCATAATTCCTAACAAAGTTTTGACTCAGATTCCCAATTCGGGCATTCAGAACATATAGCACGTTGCTGAAAGCAAGCACATTCTCATTCAAAGTTGCAAGTTACTATGTAGGAACAAGTTTGTATTGGTATTTCAAAGATGCCCAGAACTGTGCTAAAATTGGTATGTGTCCAACTCCTAGAAATACCTTCATGCCCCAACTCCCTTAATTCCAGCTAGTAAGGATCACATAATTCCTAACAAAGTTTTGACACAGATTCCCAATTCGGGCATTCAGAACATATATCACGTTGCTCTAAGCAAGCACATTCTCATTCAAAGTTGCAAGTTACTATGTAGGAACAAGTTTGTATAGGTATTTCAAAGATGCCCAGAACTGAGCTAAACTTGGTATGTGTCCAACTCCTAGAAATAACTTCATGCCCCATCTTCCTTACTTCCAGCTAGTAAGGATCACATAATTCCTAACAAAGTTTTGACACAGATTCCCAATTCGGGCATTCAGAACATATAGCACGCTGCTGTAAGCAAGCACATTCTCATTCAAAGATGCAAGTTGCTATGTAGGAACAAGTTAATATAGGTATTTCAAAGATGCCCAGAACTGAGCTAAACTTGGTATGTGTCCAACTCCTAGAAATAACTTCATGCCCCATCTCCCTTCCTTCCAGCTTGTAAGGATCACATAATTCCTAACAAAGTTTTGACACAGATTCCCAATTCGGGCATTCAGAACATATAGCACGTTGCTGTAAGCAAGCACATTTTCATTCAAAGATGCAAGTTGCCATGTAGGAACAAGTTAGTATAGGTATTTCAAAGATGCCCAGAACTGAGCTAAACTTGGTATGTGTCCAACTCCTAGAAATAACTTCATGCCCCATCTCCCTTACTTCCAGCTAGTAAGGATCACATAATTCCTAACAAAGATTTGACACAGATTCCCAATTCGGGCATTCAGAACATATAGCACGTTGCTGTAAGCAAGCACATTCTCATTCAAAGTTGCAAGTTACTATGTAGGAACAAGTTTGTATAGGTATTTCAAAGATGCCCAGAACTGTGCTAAACTTGGTATGTGTCCAACTCCTAGAAATACCTTCATGCCCCAACTCACTTACTTCAAGCTAGTAAGGATCACATAATTCCTAACACAATTTTGACACATATTCCCTATTCGGGCATTCAGAACATATAGCACATTGCTGTAAGCAAGCACATTCTCATTCAATGTTGCAAGTTACTATGTAGGAACAAGTTTGTATAGGTATTTCAAAGATGCCAGAACAGAGCTAAAAGTTGTAGGTCTCCAACTCCTAGAAATAACTTCATGCCCCATCTCCCTTACTTCCAGCTAGTAAGGATCACATAATTCCTAACAAAGTTTTGACACAGATTCCCAATTCGGGCATTCAGAACATATAGCACGTTGCTGCAAGCAAGCACATTCTCATTCAAAGTTGCAAGTTACTATGTAGGAACAAGTTTGTATAGGTATTTCAAAGATGCCCAGAACTGAGCTAAACTTGGTATGTGTCCAACTCCTAGAAATAACTTCATGCCCCATCTCCCTTACTTCCAGCTAGTAAGGATCACATAATTCCTAACAAAATTTTGACACAGATTCCCAATTCGGGCATTCAGAACATATAGCACATTGCTGTAAGCAAGCACATTCTCATTCAAATTTGCTAGTTATTATGTAGGAACAAGTTTGTATAGGTATTTCAAAGATGCCCAGAACTGAGCTAAACTTGGTATGTGTCCAACTCCTAGAAATAACTTCATGCCCCAACTCCCTTACTTCCAGCTAGTAAGGATCACATAATTCCTAACAAATTTTGACACAGATTCCCAATTCGGGCATTCAGAACATATAGCACCTTGCTGTAAGCAAGCACATTCTCATTCAAAGTTGCAAGTTACTATGTAGGAACAAGTTAGTATAGGTATTTCAAAGATGCCCAGAACTGCGCTAAACTTGGTATGTGTCCAACTCCTAGAAATAACTTCATGCCCCATCTCCCTTACTTCCAGCTAGTAAGGATCACATAATTCCTAACAAATTTTTGACACAGATTCCCAATTCGGGCATTCAGAACATATAGCACGTTGCTGTAAGTAAGCACATTCTCATTCAAAGTTGCAAGTTACTATGTAGGAACAAGTTTGTATAGGTATTTCAAAGATGCCCACAACTGGGCTAAACGTTGTATGTCTCCATTCCTAGAAATAACTTCATGCCCCATCTCGCTTACTTCCAGCTAGTAAGGATCACATACTTCCTAACAAAGTTTTGACACAGATTCCCAATTCGGGCATTCAGAACATATAGCACGTTGCTGTAAGCAAGCACATTCTCATTCAAAGTTGCAAGTTACTATGTAGGAACAAGTTTGTATAGGTATTTCAAAGATGCCCAGAACTGAGCTAAACGTTGTGTGTGTCCAACCTCTAGAAATAACTTCATGCCCCATCTCCCTTACTTCCAGCTAGTAAGGATCACATAATTCCTAACAAAGTTTTGACACAGATTACCAATTCGGGCATTCAGAACATATAGCACGTTGCTGTAAGCAAGCTCATTCCCATTCAAAGTTGCAAGTTACTATGTAGGAACAAGTTTGTATAGGTATTTCAAAGATGCCCAGAACTGAGCTAAACTTGGTATGTCTCCAACTCCTAGAAATAACTTCATGCCCCATCTCCCTTACTTCCAGCTAGTAAGGATCACATAATTCCTAACAAAGTTTTGACACAGATTCCCAATTCGGGCATTCAGAACATATAGCACGTTGCTGTAAGCAAGCACATTCTCATTCACAGTTGCAAGTTACTATGTAGGAACAAGTTTCTATAGGTATTTCAAAGATGCCCAGAACTGAGCTAAACTTGGTATGTCTCCAACTCCTAGAAATAACTTCATGCCCCATCTCCCTTAATTCCAGCTAGTAAGGATCACATAATTCCTAACAAAGTTTTGACACAGATTCCCAATTCGGGCATTCAGAACATATAGTACATTGCTGTAAGCAAGCACATTCTCATTCAAAGTTGCAAGTTACTATGTAGGAACAAGTTTGTATAGGTATTTGAAAGAAGCCCAGAACAGAGCTAAAAGTTATAGGTCTCCAACTTCTAGAAATAACTTCATGCCCCATCTCCCTTACTTCCAGCTAGTAAGGATCACATAATTCCTAACAATGTTTTGACACAGATTCCCAATTCGGGCATTCAGAAAATATAGCACGTTGCTGTAAGCAAGCACATTCTCATTCAAAGTTGCAAGTTACTATGTAGGAACAAGTTTGTATAGGTATTTCAAAGATGCCCAGAACTGAGCTAAACTTGGTATGTGTCCAACTCCTAGAAATATCTTCATGCCCCATCTCCCTTACTTCCAGCTAGTAAGGATCACATAATTCCTAACAAAGTTTTGACACAGATTCCCAATTCGGGCATTCAGAACATATAGCACGTTGCTATAAGCAAGCACATTCTCATTCAAAGTTGCAAGTTACTATGTAGGAACAAGTTTGTATAGGTATTTCAAAGATGCCCAGAACTGTGCTAAACTTGGTATGTGTCCAACTCCTAGAAATACCTTCATGCCCCAACTACCTTACTTCCAGCTAGTAAGGATCACATAATTCCTAACAAAGTTTTGACACAGATTCCCAATTCGGGCATTCAGAACATATAGTACATTGCTGTAAGCAAGCACATTCTCATTCAAAGTTGCAAGTTACTATGTAGGAACAAGTTTGTATAGGTATTTCAAAGATGCCCAGAACAGAGCTAAAAGTTGTAGGTCTCCAACTTCTAGAAATAACTTCATGCCCCATCTCCCTTACTTCCAGCTAGTAAGGATCACATAATTCCTAACAAAGCTTTGACACAGATTCCCAATTCGGGCATTCAGAACATATAGCACATTGCTGTAAGCAAGCACATTCTCATTCAAAGTTGCAAGTTACTATGTAGGAACAAGTTTGTATAGGTATTTCAAAGATGCCCAGAACTGAGCTAAACTTGGTATGTGTCCAACTCCTAGAAATAACTTCATGCCCCATCTCCCTTACTTCCATCTAGTAAGGATCACATAATTCCTAACAAGGTTTTGACACAGATTCCCAATTCGGGCATTCAGAACATATAGCACGTTGCTGTAAGCAAGCACATTCTCATTCAAAGTTGCAAGTTACTATGTAGGAACAAGTTTGTATAGGTATTTCAAAGATGCCCAGAAATGAGCTAAACTTGGTATGTGTCCAACTCCTTGAAATAACTTCATGCCCCATCTCCCTTACTTCCAGCTAGTAAGGATCACATAATTCCTAACAAAGATTTGACACAGATTCCCAATTCGGGCATTCAGAACATATAGCACATTGCTGTAAGCAAGCTCATTCTCATTCAAAGTTGCAAGTTACTATGTAGGAACAAGTTTGTATAGGTATTTCAAAGATGCCCAGAACTGAGCTAAACTTGGTATGTCCCAACTCCTAGAAATAACTTCATGCCCCATCTCCCTTACTTCCAGCTAGTAAGGATCACATAATTCCTAACAAATTTTGACACAGATTCCCAATTCGGGCATTCAGAACATATAGCACGTTGCTCTAAGCAAGCACATTCTCATTCAAAGTTGCAAGTTACTATGTAGGAACAAGTTTGTATAGGTATTTCAAAGATGCCCAGAACTGAGCTAAACTTGGTATGTCTCCAAATCCTAGAAATATCTTCATGCCCCATCTCCCTTACTTCCAGCTAGTAAGGATCACATAATTCCTAACAAAGTTTTGACACAGATTCCCAATTCGGGCATTCAGAACATATAGCACGTTGCTGTAAGTAAGCACATTATCATTCAAAGTTGCAAGTTACTATGTAGGAACAAGTTTGTATAGGTATTTCAAAGATGCCCACAACTGAGCTAAACTTTGTATGTCTCCAACTCCTAGAAATAACTTCATGCCCCATCTCGCTTACTTCCAGCTAGTAAGGATCACATACTTCCTAACAAAGTTTTGACACAGATTCCCAATTCGGGCATTCACAACATATAGCACGTTGCTGTAAGCAAGCAGATTCTCTTTCAAAGTTGCAAGTTACTATGTAGGAACAAGTTTGTATAGGTATTTCAAAGATGCCCAGAACTGATCTAAACGTTGTATGTGTCCAACCTCTAGAAATAACTTCATGCCCCATCTCTCTTACTTCCAGCTAGTAAGGATCACATAATTCCTAACAAAGTTTTGACACAGATTCCCAATTCGGGCATTCAGAACATATAGCACGTTACTGTAAGCAAGCTCATTCTCATTCAAAGTTGCAAGTTACTATGTAGGAACAAGTTTGTATAGGTATTTCAAAGATGCCCAGAACTGAGCTAAAGTTGGTATGTGTCCAACTCCTAGAAATAACTTCATGCCCCATCTCGCTTATTTCCAGCTAGTAAGGATCACATACTTCCTAACAATGTTTTGACACAGATTCCCAATCGGGCATTCACAACATATACCACGTTGCTGTAAGCAAGCACATTCTCATTCTAAGTTGCAAGTTACTATGTAGGAACAAGTTTGTATAGGTATTTCAAAGATGCTCCGAACTGAGCTAAACTTGGTATGTGTCCAACTCCTAGAAGTAACTTCATGCCCCATCTCCCTTAATTCCAGCTAGTAAGGATCACATAATTCCTAACAAAGTTTTGACACAGAGTCCCAATTCGGGCATTCAGAACATATAGCACGTTGCTGTAAGCAAGCACATTCTCATTCAAAGTTGCAAGTTACTATGTAGGAACAAGTTTGTATAGGTATTTCAAAGATGCCCAGAACTGTGCTAAAATTGGTATGTGTCCAACTCCTAGAAATACCTTCATGCCCCAACTCCCTTACTTCCAGCTTGTAAGGATCACATAATTCCTAACCAGTTTGACACAGATTCCCAATTCGGGCATTCAGAATATATAGCACGTTGCTCTAAGCAAACACATTCTCATTCAAAGTTGCAAGATACTATGTAGGAACAAGTTTGTATAGGTATTTCAAAGATGCCCAGAACTGAGCTAAACTTGGCATGTGTCCAACTCCTAGAAATAACTTCATGCCCCATCTCCCTTACTTCCAGCTAGTAAGGATCACATAATTCCTAACAAAGTTTTGACACAGATTCCCAATTCGGGCATTCAGAACATATAGCACGTTGCTGTAAGCAAGCACATTCTCATTCAAAGATGCAAGTTGCTATGTAGGAACAAGTTAGTATAGGTATTTCAAAGATGCCCAGAACTGTGCTAAAATTGGTATGTGTCCAACTCCTAGAAATACCTTCATGCCCCAACTCCCTTAATTCCAGCTAGTAAGGATCACATAATTCCTAACAAAGTTTTGACACAGATTCCCAATTCGGGCATTCAGAACATATATCACGTTGCTCTAAGCAAGCACATTCTCATTCAAAGTTGCAAGTTACTATGTAGGAACAAGTTTGTATAGGTATTTCAAAGATGCCCAGAACTGAGCTAAACTTGGTATGTGTCCAACTCCTAGAAATAACTTCATGCCCCATCTTCCTTACTTCCAGCTAGTAAGGATCACATAATTCCTAACAAAGTTTTGACACAGATTCCCAATTCGGGCATTCAGAACATATAGCACGCTGCTGTAAGCAAGCACATTCTCATTCAAAGATGCAAGTTGCTATGTAGGAACAAGTTAATATAGGTATTTCAAAGATGCCCAGAACTGAGCTAAACTTGGTATGTGTCCAACTCCTAGAAATAACTTCATGCCCCATCTCCCTTCCTTCCAGCTTGTAAGGATCACATAATTCCTAACAAAGTTTTGACACAGATTCCCAATTCGGGCATTCAGAACATATAGCACGTTGCTGTAAGCAAGCACATTTTCATTCAAAGATGCAAGTTGCCATGTAGGAACAAGTTAGTATAGGTATTTCAAAGATGCCCAGAACTGAGCTAAACTTGGTATGTGTCCAACTCCTAGAAATAACTTCATGCCCCATCTCCCTTACTTCCAGCTAGTAAGGATCACATAATTCCTAACAAAGATTTGACACAGATTCCCAATTCGGGCATTCAGAACATATAGCACGTTGCTGTAAGCAAGCACATTCTCATTCAAAGTTGCAAGTTACTATGTAGGAACAAGTTTGTATAGGTATTTCAAAGATGCCCAGAACTGTGCTAAACTTGGTATGTGTCCAACTCCTAGAAATACCTTCATGCCCCAACTCACTTACTTCAAGCTAGTAAGGATCACATAATTCCTAACACAATTTTGACACATATTCCCTATTCGGGCATTCAGAACATATAGCACATTGCTGTAAGCAAGCACATTCTCATTCAATGTTGCAAGTTACTATGTAGGAACAAGTTTGTATAGGTATTTCAAAGATGCCAGAACAGAGCTAAAAGTTGTAGGTCTCCAACTCCTAGAAATAACTTCATGCCCCATCTCCCTTACTTCCAGCTAGTAAGGATCACATAATTCCTAACAAAGTTTTGACACAGATTCCCAATTCGGGCATTCAGAACATATAGCACGTTGCTGCAAGCAAGCACATTCTCATTCAAAGTTGCAAGTTACTATGTAGGAACAAGTTTGTATAGGTATTTCAAAGATGCCCAGAACTGAGCTAAACTTGGTATGTGTCCAACTCCTAGAAATAACTTCATGCCCCATCTCCCTTACTTCCAGCTAGTAAGGATCACATAATTCCTAACAAAATTTTGACACAGATTCCCAATTCGGGCATTCAGAACATATAGCACATTGCTGTAAGCAAGCACATTCTCATTCAAATTTGCTAGTTATTATGTAGGAACAAGTTTGTATAGGTATTTCAAAGATGCCCAGAACTGAGCTAAACTTGGTATGTGTCCAACTCCTAGAAATAACTTCATGCCCCAACTCCCTTACTTCCAGCTAGTAAGGATCACATAATTCCTAACAAATTTTGACACAGATTCCCAATTCGGGCATTCAGAACATATAGCACCTTGCTGTAAGCAAGCACATTCTCATTCAAAGTTGCAAGTTACTATGTAGGAACAAGTTAGTATAGGTATTTCAAAGATGCCCAGAACTGCGCTAAACTTGGTATGTGTCCAACTCCTAGAAATAACTTCATGCCCCATCTCCCTTACTTCCAGCTAGTAAGGATCACATAATTCCTAACAAATTTTTGACACAGATTCCCAATTCGGGCATTCAGAACATATAGCACGTTGCTGTAAGTAAGCACATTCTCATTCAAAGTTGCAAGTTACTATGTAGGAACAAGTTTGTATAGGTATTTCAAAGATGCCCACAACTGGGCTAAACGTTGTATGTCTCCATTCCTAGAAATAACTTCATGCCCCATCTCGCTTACTTCCAGCTAGTAAGGATCACATACTTCCTAACAAAGTTTTGACACAGATTCCCAATTCGGGCATTCAGAACATATAGCACGTTGCTGTAAGCAAGCACATTCTCATTCAAAGTTGCAAGTTACTATGTAGGAACAAGTTTGTATAGGTATTTCAAAGATGCCCAGAACTGAGCTAAACGTTGTGTGTGTCCAACCTCTAGAAATAACTTCATGCCCCATCTCCCTTACTTCCAGCTAGTAAGGATCACATAATTCCTAACAAAGTTTTGACACAGATTACCAATTCGGGCATTCAGAACATATAGCACGTTGCTGTAAGCAAGCTCATTCCCATTCAAAGTTGCAAGTTACTATGTAGGAACAAGTTTGTATAGGTATTTCAAAGATGCCCAGAACTGAGCTAAACTTGGTATGTCTCCAACTCCTAGAAATAACTTCATGCCCCATCTCCCTTACTTCCAGCTAGTAAGGATCACATAATTCCTAACAAAGTTTTGACACAGATTCCCAATTCGGGCATTCAGAACATATAGCACGTTGCTGTAAGCAAGCACATTCTCATTCACAGTTGCAAGTTACTATGTAGGAACAAGTTTCTATAGGTATTTCAAAGATGCCCAGAACTGAGCTAAACTTGGTATGTCTCCAACTCCTAGAAATAACTTCATGCCCCATCTCCCTTAATTCCAGCTAGTAAGGATCACATAATTCCTAACAAAGTTTTGACACAGATTCCCAATTCGGGCATTCAGAACATATAGTACATTGCTGTAAGCAAGCACATTCTCATTCAAAGTTGCAAGTTACTATGTAGGAACAAGTTTGTATAGGTATTTGAAAGAAGCCCAGAACAGAGCTAAAAGTTATAGGTCTCCAACTTCTAGAAATAACTTCATGCCCCATCTCCCTTACTTCCAGCTAGTAAGGATCACATAATTCCTAACAATGTTTTGACACAGATTCCCAATTCGGGCATTCAGAAAATATAGCACGTTGCTGTAAGCAAGCACATTCTCATTCAAAGTTGCAAGTTACTATGTAGGAACAAGTTTGTATAGGTATTTCAAAGATGCCCAGAACTGAGCTAAACTTGGTATGTGTCCAACTCCTAGAAATATCTTCATGCCCCATCTCCCTTACTTCCAGCTAGTAAGGATCACATAATTCCTAACAAAGTTTTGACACAGATTCCCAATTCGGGCATTCAGAACATATAGCACGTTGCTATAAGCAAGCACATTCTCATTCAAAGTTGCAAGTTACTATGTAGGAACAAGTTTGTATAGGTATTTCAAAGATGCCCAGAACTGTGCTAAACTTGGTATGTGTCCAACTCCTAGAAATACCTTCATGCCCCAACTACCTTACTTCCAGCTAGTAAGGATCACATAATTCCTAACAAAGTTTTGACACAGATTCCCAATTCGGGCATTCAGAACATATAGTACATTGCTGTAAGCAAGCACATTCTCATTCAAAGTTGCAAGTTACTATGTAGGAACAAGTTTGTATAGGTATTTCAAAGATGCCCAGAACAGAGCTAAAAGTTGTAGGTCTCCAACTTCTAGAAATAACTTCATGCCCCATCTCCCTTACTTCCAGCTAGTAAGGATCACATAATTCCTAACAAAGCTTTGACACAGATTCCCAATTCGGGCATTCAGAACATATAGCACATTGCTGTAAGCAAGCACATTCTCATTCAAAGTTGCAAGTTACTATGTAGGAACAAGTTTGTATAGGTATTTCAAAGATGCCCAGAACTGAGCTAAACTTGGTATGTGTCCAACTCCTAGAAATAACTTCATGCCCCATCTCCCTTACTTCCATCTAGTAAGGATCACATAATTCCTAACAAGGTTTTGACACAGATTCCCAATTCGGGCATTCAGAACATATAGCACGTTGCTGTAAGCAAGCACATTCTCATTCAAAGTTGCAAGTTACTATGTAGGAACAAGTTTGTATAGGTATTTCAAAGATGCCCAGAAATGAGCTAAACTTGGTATGTGTCCAACTCCTTGAAATAACTTCATGCCCCATCTCCCTTACTTCCAGCTAGTAAGGATCACATAATTCCTAACAAAGATTTGACACAGATTCCCAATTCGGGCATTCAGAACATATAGCACATTGCTGTAAGCAAGCTCATTCTCATTCAAAGTTGCAAGTTACTATGTAGGAACAAGTTTGTATAGGTATTTCAAAGATGCCCAGAACTGAGCTAAACTTGGTATGTCCCAACTCCTAGAAATAACTTCATGCCCCATCTCCCTTACTTCCAGCTAGTAAGGATCACATAATTCCTAACAAATTTTGACACAGATTCCCAATTCGGGCATTCAGAACATATAGCACGTTGCTCTAAGCAAGCACATTCTCATTCAAAGTTGCAAGTTACTATGTAGGAACAAGTTTGTATAGGTATTTCAAAGATGCCCAGAACTGAGCTAAACTTGGTATGTCTCCAAATCCTAGAAATATCTTCATGCCCCATCTCCCTTACTTCCAGCTAGTAAGGATCACATAATTCCTAACAAAGTTTTGACACAGATTCCCAATTCGGGCATTCAGAACATATAGCACGTTGCTGTAAGTAAGCACATTATCATTCAAAGTTGCAAGTTACTATGTAGGAACAAGTTTGTATAGGTATTTCAAAGATGCCCACAACTGAGCTAAACTTTGTATGTCTCCAACTCCTAGAAATAACTTCATGCCCCATCTCGCTTACTTCCAGCTAGTAAGGATCACATACTTCCTAACAAAGTTTTGACACAGATTCCCAATTCGGGCATTCACAACATATAGCACGTTGCTGTAAGCAAGCAGATTCTCTTTCAAAGTTGCAAGTTACTATGTAGGAACAAGTTTGTATAGGTATTTCAAAGATGCCCAGAACTGATCTAAACGTTGTATGTGTCCAACCTCTAGAAATAACTTCATGCCCCATCTCTCTTACTTCCAGCTAGTAAGGATCACATAATTCCTAACAAAGTTTTGACACAGATTCCCAATTCGGGCATTCAGAACATATAGCACGTTACTGTAAGCAAGCTCATTCTCATTCAAAGTTGCAAGTTACTATGTAGGAACAAGTTTGTATAGGTATTTCAAAGATGCCCAGAACTGAGCTAAAGTTGGTATGTGTCCAACTCCTAGAAATAACTTCATGCCCCATCTCGCTTATTTCCAGCTAGTAAGGATCACATACTTCCTAACAATGTTTTGACACAGATTCCCAATCGGGCATTCACAACATATACCACGTTGCTGTAAGCAAGCACATTCTCATTCTAAGTTGCAAGTTACTATGTAGGAACAAGTTTGTATAGGTATTTCAAAGATGCTCCGAACTGAGCTAAACTTGGTATGTGTCCAACTCCTAGAAGTAACTTCATGCCCCATCTCCCTTAATTCCAGCTAGTAAGGATCACATAATTCCTAACAAAGTTTTGACACAGAGTCCCAATTCGGGCATTCAGAACATATAGCACGTTGCTGTAAGCAAGCACATTCTCATTCAAAGTTGCAAGTTACTATGTAGGAACAAGTTTGTATAGGTATTTCAAAGATGCCCAGAACTGTGCTAAAATTGGTATGTGTCCAACTCCTAGAAATACCTTCATGCCCCAACTCCCTTACTTCCAGCTTGTAAGGATCACATAATTCCTAACCAGTTTGACACAGATTCCCAATTCGGGCATTCAGAATATATAGCACGTTGCTCTAAGCAAACACATTCTCATTCAAAGTTGCAAGATACTATGTAGGAACAAGTTTGTATAGGTATTTCAAAGATGCCCAGAACTGAGCTAAACTTGGCATGTGTCCAACTCCTAGAAATAACTTCATGCCCCATCTCCCTTACTTCCAGCTAGTAAGGATCACATAATTCCTAACAAAGTTTTGACACAGATTCCCAATTCGGGCATTCAGAACATATAGCACGTTGCTGTAAGCAAGCACATTCTCATTCAAAGATGCAAGTTGCTATGTAGGAACAAGTTAGTATAGGTATTTCAAAGATGCCCAGAACTGAGCTAAACTTGGTATGTGTCCAACTCCTAGAAATAACTTCATGCCCCATCTCCCTTACTTCCAGCTAGTAAGGATCACATAATTCCTAACAAAGATTTGACACAGATTCCCAAGTCGGGCATTCAGAACATATAGCACGTTGCTCTAAGCAAGCACATTCTCATTCAAAGTTGCAAGTTACTATGTAGGAACAAGTTTGTATAGGTATTTCAAAGATGCCCAGAACTGAGCTAAACTTTGTATGTGTCCAACTCCTAGAAATAACTTCATGCCCCATCTCCCTTACTTCCAGCTAGTAAGGATCACATAATTTCTAACAAAGTTTTGACACAGATTCCCAATTCGGGCATTCAGAACATATAGCACGTTGCTGTAAGCAAGCACATTCTCATTCAAAGTTGCAAGTTACTATGTAGAAACAAGTTTGTATAGGTATTTCAATGATGCTCAGAACTGAGCTAAACTTGGTATGTGTCCAACTCCTAGAAGTAACTTCATGCCCCATCTCCCTTACTTCCAGCTAGTAAGAATCACATAATTCCTAACAAAGTTTTGACACAGATTCCCAATTCGGGCATTCAGAACATATAGCACGTTGCTGTAAGCAAGCACATTCTCATTCAAAGTTGCAAGTTACTATGTAGGAACAAGTTTGTATAGGTATTTCAAAGATGCCCAGAACTGTGCTAAAATTGGTATGTGCCCAACTCCTAGAAATACCTTCATGCCCCAACTCCCTTACTTCCAGCTCGTAAGGATCACATAATTCCTAACAAATTTTGACACAGATTCCCAATTCGGGCATTCAGAACTTATAGCACGTTGCTGTAAGCAAGCACATTCTCATTCAAAGATGCAAGTTGCTATGTAGGAACAAGTTAGTATAGGTATTTCAAAGATGCCCAGAACTGAGCTAAACTTGGTATGTGTCCAACTCCTAGAAATAACTTCATGCCCCATCTCCCTTACTTCCAGCTAGTAAGGATCACATAATTACTAACAAAGTTTTGACACAGATTCCCAAGTCGGGCATTCAGAACATATAGCACGTTGCTATAAGCAAGCACATTCTCTTTCAATGTTGCAAGTTACTATGTAGGAACAAGTTTGAATAGGACTTTCAAAGATGCCCAGAACTGAGCTAAACTTGGTATGCGTCCAACTCCTAGAAATAACTTCATGCCCCATCTCCCTTACTTCCATCTAGTAAGGATCACATAATTCCTAACAAAGTTTTGACACAGATTCCCAATTCGGACATTCAGAACATATAGCACGTTGCTGTAAGCAAGCACATTCTCATTCAAAGTTGCAAGTTACTATGTAGAAACAAGTTTGTATAGGTATTTCAAAGATGCTCAGAACTGAGCTAAACTTGGTATGTGTCCAACTCCTAGAAGTAACTTCATGCCCCATCTCCCTTACTTCCAGCTAGTAAGGATCACATAATTCCTAACAAAGTTTTGACACAGATTCCCAATTCGGGCAGTCAGAACATATAGCACGTTGCTGTAAGCAAGCACATTCTTATTCAAAGTTGCAAGTTACTATGTAGGAACAAGTTTCTATAGGTATTTCAAAGATGCCCAGAACTGTGCTAAAATTGGTATGTGTCCAACTCCTAGAAATACCTTCATGCCCCAACTCCCTTAATTCCAGCTAGTAAGGATCACATAATTCCTAACCAATTTTGACACAGATTCCCAATTCGGGCATTCAGAACATATATCACGTTGCTCTAAGCAAGCACATTCTCATTCAAAGTTGCAAGTTACTATGTAGGAACAAGTTTGTATAGGTATTTCAAAGATGCCCAGAACTGAGCTAAACTTGGTATGTGTCCAACTCCTAGAAATAACTTCATGCCCCATCTCCCTTACTTCCAGCTAGTAAGGATCACATAATTCCTAACAAAGTTTTGACACAGATTCCCAAGTCGGGCATTCAGAACATATAGCACGTTGCTGTAAGCAAGCACATTCTCATTCAAAGTTGCAAGTTACTATGTAGGAACAAGTTTGTATAGGTATTTCAAAGATGCCCAGAACTGAGCTAAACTTGGTATGTCTCCAACTCCTAGAAATAACTTCATGCCCCTCTCCCTTACTTCCAGCTAGTAAGGATCACATAATTTCTAACAAAGTTTTGACACAGATTCCCAATTCGGGCATTCAGAACATATAGCACGTTGCTGTAAGCAAGCACATTCTCATTCAAAGTTGCAAGTAACTATGTAGGAACAAGTTTGTATAGGTATTTCAAAGATGCCCAGAACTGAGCTAAACTAGGTATGTGTCAAACTCCTAGAAATAACTTCATGCCCCAACTCACTTACATGCAGCTAGTAAGGATCACATAATTCCTAACAAAGTTTTGACACAGATTCCCAATTCGGGCATTCAGAACATATAGCACGTTGCTGTAAGCAAGCACATGTTCATTCAAAGTTGCAAGTTACTATGTAGGAACAAGTTTGAATAGGACATTCAAAGATGCCCAGAACTGAGCTAAACTTGGTATGTGTCCAACTCCTAGAAATAACTTCATGCCCCATCTCCCTTACTTCCATCTAGTAAGGATCACATAATTCCTAACAAAGTTTTGACACAGATTCCCAATTCGGGCATTCAGAACATATAGCACGTTGTTGTAAGCAAGCACATTCTCATTCAAAGTTGCAAGTTACTATGTAGAAACAAGTTTGTATAGGTATTTCAAAGATGCTCAGAACTGAGCTAAACTTGGTATGTGTCCATCTCCTAGAAGTAACTTCATGCCCCATCTCCCTTACTTCCAGCTAGTAAGGATCACATAATTCCTAACAAAGTTTTGACACAGATTCCCAATTCGGGCATTCAGAACATATAGCACGTTTCTGTAAGCAAGCACATTCTTATTCAACGTTGCAAGTTACTATGTAGGAACAAGTTTGTATAGGTATTTCAAAGATGCCCAGAACTGTGCTAAAATTGGTATGTGTCCAACTCCTAGAAATACCTTCATGCCCCAACTCCCTTAATTCCAGCTAGTAAGGATCACATAATTCCTAACAAAGTTTTGACACAGATTCCCAATTCGGGCATTCAGAACATATATCACGTTGCTCTAAGCAAGCACATTCTCAATCAAAGTTGCAAGTTACTATGTAGGAACAAGTTTGTATAGGTATTTCAAAGATGCCCAGAACTGAGCTAAACTAAGTATGTGTCCAACTCCTAGAAATAACTTCATGCCCCAACTCCCTTACTTCCAGCTAGTAAGGATCACATAATTCCTAACAAAGTTTTGACACAGATTCCCTATTCGGGCATTCAGAACATATAGCACGTTGCTCTAAGCAAGCACATTCTCATTCAAAGTTGCAAGTTACTATGTAGGAACTAGTTTGTATAGGTATTTCAAAGATGCCCAGAACTGAGCTAAGCGTTGTATGTCTCCAACTCCTGGAAATAACCTCATGTCCCATCTCCCTTACTTCCATCTAGTAAGGATCACATAATTCCTAACAAAGTTTTGACACAGATTCCCAATTCGGGCATTCACAACATATAGCACGTTGCTGTAAGCAAGCACATTCTCATTAAAGGTGCAAGTTAATATGTAGGAACAAGTTTGTATAGGTATTTCAAAGATGCCCAGAACTGAGCTAAACTTGGTATGTGTCCAACTCCTAGAAATAACTTCATGCCCCATCTCCCTTACTTCCAGCTAGTAAGGATCACATAACTCCTAACAAAGTTTTGACACAGATTCCCAATTCGGGCATTCAGAACATATAGCACGTTGCTGTAAGCAAGCACATTCTCATTCAAAGTTGGCAGTTACAATGTAGGAACAAGTTTGTATAGGTATTTCAAAGATGCCCAGAACTGAGCTAAACTTGGTATGTGTCCAACTCCTAGAAATACTTCATGCCCCATCTCCCTTACTTCCAGCTAGTAAGGATCACATAATTCCTAACAAAGTTTTGACACAGATTCCCAATTTGGGCATTCAGAACATATAGCACGTTGCTGTAAGCAAGCACATTCTCATTCAAAGTTGCAAGTTACTATGTAGGAACAAGTTTGTATAGGTATTTCAAAGATGCCCAGAACTTAGCTAAACTAGGTATGTGTCCAACTCCTAGAAATACCTTCATTCCCCAACTCCCTTACTTCCAGCTAGTAAGGATCACATAATTCCTAACAAAGTTTTGACAGATTCCCAATTCGGGCATTCAGAACATATAGCACGTTGCTGTAAGCAAGCACATTCTCATTCAAAGTTGCAAGTTACTATGTAGGAACAAGTTTGTATAGGTATTTCAAAGATGCCCAGAACTGAGCTAAGCTTGGTATGTGTCCAACTCCTAGACATAACTTCATGCCCCATCTCCCTTACTTCCAGCTAGTAAGGATCACATAATTCCTAACAAAGTTTTGACACAGATTCCCAATTCGGGCATTCAGAACATATAGCACGTTGCTGTAAGCAAGCACATTCTCATTCAAAGTTGCAAGTTACTATGTAGGAACAAGTTTGTATAGGTATTTCAAAGATGCCCAGATCTGAGCTAAACTTAGTATGTGTCAACTCCTAGAAATAACTTCATGCCCCAACTCCCTCACTACCAGCTAGTAAGGATCACATAATTCCTAACAAAGTTTTGACACAGCTTCCCAATTCGGGCATTCAGAACATATAGCACGTTGCTGTACGCAAGCACATTCTCATTCAAAGTTGCAAGTTACTATGTAGGAACAAGTTTCTATAGGTATTTCAAAGATGCCCAGAACTGAGCTAAAATTGGTATGTGTCCAACTCCTACAAATAACTTCATGTCCCATCTCCCTTACTTCCAGCTAGTAAGGATCACATAATTCCTAACAAAGTTTTGACACAGCTTCCCAATTCGGGCATTCACAACATATAGCACGTTGCTGTAAGCAAGCACATTCTCATTCAAAGTTGCAGGTTACTATGTAGGAACAAGTTTGTATAGGTATTTCAAAGATGCGCAGAACTGTGCTAAACTTGGTATGTGTCCAACTCCTAGAAATACCTTCATGCCCCAACTCCCTTACTTCCAGCTAGTAATGATCACATAATTCCTAACAAATATTGACACAGATTCCCAATTCGGGGATTCAGAACATATAGCACGTTGCTGTAAGCAAGCACATTCTCATTCAAAGTTGCAAGTTACTATGTAGGAACAAGTTTGTGTAGGTATTTCAAAGATGCCCAGAACTGAGCTAAACTTGGTATGTGTCCAACTCCTAGAAATAACTTCATGCCCCATCTCCCTTACTTCCAGCTAGTAAGGATCACATAATTCCTAACAAAGTTTTGACACAGATTCCCAATTCGGGCATTCAGAACATATAGCACGTTGCTGTAAGCAAGCACATTCTCATTCAAAGTTGCAAGTTACTATGTAGGAACAAGTTTGTATAGGTATTTCAAAGATGCCCAGAACTGAGCTAAACTTGGTATGTCTCCAACTCCTAGAAATAACTTCATGCCCCATCTCCCTTACTTCCAGCTAGTAAGGATCACATAATTCCTAACAAAGTTTTGACACAGATTCCTAATTCGGGCATTCACAACATATAGCACGTTGCTGTAAGCAAGCACATTCTCATTCAAAGTTGCAAGTTACTATGTAGGAACAAGTTTGTATAGGTATTTCAAAGATGCCCAGAACTGAGCTAAACTTGCTATGTGTCCAACTCCTAGAAATAACTTCATGCCCCAACTCCCTTACTTCCAGCTAGTAAGGATCACATAATTCCTAACAAAATTTTGACACAGATTCCCAATTCGGGCATTCAGAACATATAGCACGTTGCTGTAAGAAAGCAAATTCTCATTCAAAGTTGCAAGTTACTATGTAGGAACAAGTTTGAATAGGACTTTCAAAGATGCCCAGAACTGAGCTAAACTTGGTATGTCTCCAACTCCTAGAAATAACTTCATGCCCCATCTCCCTTACTTCCAGCTAGTAAGGATCACATAATTCCTAACAAAGTTTTGACACAGATTCCCAATTCGGGCATTCAGAACATATAGCACGTTGCTGTAAGCAAGCACATTCTCATTCAAAGTTGCAAATTACTATGTAGGAACAAGATTGTATAGGTATTTCAATGATGCCCAGAACTGAGCTAAACATGGTATGTGTCCAACTCCTAGAAATAACTTCATGCCCCAACTCCCTTACTTCCAGCTAGTAAGGATCACATAATTCCTAACAAAGTTATGACACAGATTCCCAATTCGGGCATTCACAACATATAGCACGTTGCTGTAAGCAAGCACATTCTCATTCAAAGTTGCAAGTTACTATGTAGGAACAAGTTTGAATAGGACTTTCAAAGATGCCCAGAACTGAGCTAAACTTGGTATGTGTCCAACTCCTAGAAATAACTACATGCCCCAACTCCCTTACTTCCAGCTAGTAAGGATCACATAATTCCTAACAAAGTTTTGACACAGACTCCCAATTCGGGCATTCAGAACATATAGCACGTTGCTGTAAGCAAGCACATTCTCATTCAAAGATGCAAGTTACTATGTAGGAACAAGTTTGTATAGGTATTTCAAAGATGCCCAGAACTGAGCTAAACTTGGTATGTCTCCAACTCCTAGAAATAACTTCATGCCCCAACTCCCTTACTTCCATTTAGTAAGGATCACATAATTCCTAAGAAAGTTTTGACACAGATTCCCAATTCGGGCATTCAAAACATATAGCACGTTGCTGTAAGCAAGCACGTTCTCATTCAAAGTTGCAAGTTACTATGTAGGAACAAGTTTGCATAGGTATTTCAAAGTGCCCAGAACTGAGCTAAACTTGGTATGTGTCAAACTCATAGAAATAACTTCATGCCCCATCTCGCTTACTTCCAGCTAGTAAGGATCACATAATTCTTAACAAATTTTGACACAGATTCCTAATTCGGGCATTCACAACATATACCACGTTGCTCTAAGCAAGCACATTCTCATTCAAAGTTGCAAGTTAATATGTAGGAACAAGTTTGTATAGGTATTTCAAAGATGCCCAGAACTGAGCTAAACGTTGTATGTCTCCAACTCCTAGAAATAACTTCATGCCCCATCGCCCTTACTTCCAGCTAGTAAGGATCACATAATTCCTAACAAAGTTTTGACACAGATTCCCAATTCGGGCATTCAGAACATATAGCACGTTGCTGTAAGCAAACACATTCTCATTCAAAGTTGCAAGTTACTATGTAGGAACAAATTTGTATAGGTATTTCAAAGATGCCCAGAACTGAGCTAAACTTGGTATGTGTCCAACTCCTAGAAATAACTTCATGCCCCATCTCCCTTACTTCCAGCTAGTAAGGATCACATAATTCCTAACAAAGTTTTGACACAGATTCCCAATTCGGGCATTCAGAACATATAGCACGTTGCTGTAAGCAAGCACATTCTCATTCAAAGTTTCAAGTTACTATGTAGGAACAAGTTTGTATAGGACTTTCAAAGATGCCCAGAACTGTGCTAAACTTGGTATGTGTCCAACTCCTAGAAATAACTTCATGCCCCAACTCCCTTACTTCCAGCTAGTAAGGATCACATAATTCCTAACAAAGTTTTGACACAGATTCCCAATTCGGGCATTCAGAACATATAGCACGTTGCTGTAAGCAAGCACATTCTCATTCAAAGTTGCAAGTTACTATGTAGGAACAAGTTTGTATAGGTATTTCAAAGATGCCCAGAACTGAGCTAAACTTGGTATGTGTCCAACTCCTAGAAATAACTTCATGCCCCATCTCCCTTACTTCCAGCTAATAAGGATCACATAATTTCTAACAAAGTTTTGACACAGATTCCCAATTCGGGCATTCAGAAAATATAGCACGTTGCTGTAAGCAAGCACATTCTCATTCAAAGTTGCAAGTTACTATGTAGGAACAAGTTTGTATAGGTATTTCAAAGATGCCCAGAACTGAGCTAAACTTAGAATGTGTCCAACTCCTAGAAATAACTTCATGCCCCAACTCACTTACTTCCAGCTAGTAAGGATCACATAATTCCTAACAAAGTTTTGACACAGATTCCCAATTCGGGCATTCAGAACATATAGCACGTTGATGTAAGCAAGCACATTCTCATTCAAAGATGCAAGATACTATGTAGGAACAAGTTTGTATAGGTATTTCAAAGATGCCCAGAACTATGCTAAACTTGGTATGTGTCCAACTCCTAGAAATACCTTCATGCCCCAACTCACTTACTTCCAGCTAGTAAGGATCACATAATTCCTAACAAAGTTTTGACACAGATTCCCAATTCGGGCATTCAGAACATATAGTACATTGCTGAAAGCAAGCACATTCTCATTCAAAGTTGCAAGTTACTATGTAGGAACAAGTTTGTATAGGTATTTCAAAGATGCCCAGAACAGAGCTAAAAGATGTAGGTCTCCAACTTCTAGAAATAACTTCATGCCCCATCTCCCTTACTTCCAGCTAGTAAGGATCACATAATTCCTAACAAAGTTTTGACACAGATTCCCAATTCGGGCATTCAGAACATATAGCACGTTGCTGTAAGCAAGCACATTCTCATTCAAAGTTGCAAGTTACTATGTAGGAACAAGTTTGTATAGGTATTTCAATGATGCCCAGAACTGAGCTAAACTTGGTATGTGTCCAACTCCTAGAAATATCTTCATGCCCCATCTCCCTTACTTCCAGCTAGTTAGGATCACATAATTCCTAACAAAGTTTTGACACAGATTCCCAATTCGGGCATGCAGAACATATAGCACATTGCTGTAAGCAAGCACATTCTCATTCAAAGTTGCAAGTTACTATGTAGGAACAAGTTTGTATAGGTATTTCAAAGATGCCCAGAACTGAGCTAAACTTGGTATGTGTCCAACTCCTAGAAATAACTTCATGCCCCATCTCCCTTACTTCCAGCTAGTAAGGATCACATAATTCCTAACAAAGTTTTGACACAGATTCCCAATTCGGGCATTCACAACATATAGCACGTTGCTGTAAGCAAGCACATTCTCATTCAAAGTTGGCAGTTACTATGTAAGAACAAGTTTGTATAGGTATTTCAAAGATGCCCAGAACTGAGCTAAACTTGGCATGTGTCCAACTCCTAGAAATAACTTCATGACCCATCTCGCTTACTTCCAGCTAGTAAGGATCACATACTTCCTAACAAAGTTTTGACACAGATTCCCAATTCGGGCATTCACAACATATAGCACGTTGCTGTAAGCAAGCACATTCTCATTCAAAGTTGCAAGTTACTATGTAGAAACAAGTTTGTATAGGTATTTCAAAGATGCTCAGAACTGAGCTAAACTTGGTATGTGACCAACTCCTAGAAGTAACTTCATGCCCCATCTCCCTTACTTCCAGCTAGTAAGGATCACATAATTCCTAACAAAGTTTTGACACTGATTCCCAATTCGGGCATTCAGAACATATATTACGTTGCTCTAAGCAAGCACATTCTCATTCAAATTTGCAAGATACTATGTAGGAACAAGTTTGTATAGGTATTTCAAAGATGCCCAGAACTGAGCTAAACTTGGTATGTGTCCAACTCCTAGAAATACCTTCATGCCCCATCTCCCTTACTTCCAGCTAGTAAGGATCACATAATTCCTAACAAAGTTTTGACACAGATTCCCAATTTGGGCATTCAGAACATATAGCACGTTGCTGTAAGCAAGCACATTCTCATTCAAAGTTGCAAGTTACTATGTAGGAACAAGTTTGTATAGGTATTTCAAAGATGCCCAGAACTGAGCTAAACTTGGTATGTGTCCAACTCCTAGAAATAACTTCATGCCCCATCTCCCTTACTTCCAGCTAGTAAGGATCACATAATTCCTAACAAAGTTTTGACACAGATTCCCAATTCGGGCATTCAGAACATATAGCACGTTCCTTTAAGCAAGCACTTTCCCATTCCAAGTCGCAAGTTACTATGTAGGAACAAGTTTGTATAGGTATTTCAAAGATATCCAGAACTGAGCTTATCATGGTATGTCTCCAACTCCTAGAAATAACTTCATGCCCCATCTCCCTTTCTTCCAGCTAGTAAGGATCACATAATTCCTAACAAAGTTTTGACACAGATTCCCAATTCGGGGATTCGGAACATATAGCACGTTGCTGTAAGTAAGCACATTGTCATTCAAAATTGCAAGTTACTATGTAGGAACAAGTTTGTATAGGTATTTCAAAGATGCCCAGAACTGAGCTAAAGTGGGTATGTCTCCAACTCCTAGAAATAACTTCATGCCCCATCTCCCTTCCTTCCAGCTAGTAAGGATCACATAATTCCTAACAACGTTTTGACACAGATTCCCAATTCGGGCATTCATAACATTTAGTACGTTGCTGTAAGCAAGCACAATCTCATTCAAAGTTGCAAGTTACTATGTAGGAACAAGTTTCTATAGGTATTTCAAAGATGCCCAGAACTGAGCTAAACTTGGTATGTCTCCAACTCCTAGAAATATCATCATGCCCCATCTCCCTTACTTCCAGCTAGTAATGATCACATAATTCCTAACAAAGTTTTGACACAGATTCGCAATTCGGGCATTCAGAACATATAGCACGTTGCTGTAAGCAAGCACATTCTCATTCCAAGTAGCAAGTTACTATGTAGGAACAAGTTTGTATAGGACTTTCAAAGATGCCCAGAACTGAGCTAAAGTGGATATGTCTCCAACTCCTAGAAATAACTTCACGCCCCATCTCCCTTACTTCCATCAAGTAAGCATTACATAATTCCTCGCAATGTTTTGACACAGATTCCCTATTCGGGCATTCGGAACATGTAGCACGTTGCTGTAAACAACCACATCTCATTCAAAGTTGCAAGTTACTATGTTGGAACAAGTCTGTATAGGTATTTCAAAGATGCCCAGAACTGAGCTAAATTGGGTATGTCTCCATCTCCAGGAAATAACTTCATGCCCCATCTCCCTTACTTCCAGCTAGTAAGGATCACATAATTCTCAACAAAGCTTTGACAGCTTCCCAATTCGGGCATTCAGAACATATAGCACGTTGCTTTAAGCAAGCACTTTCTCATTCAAAGTAGCAAGTTACTATGTAGGAACAAGTCTGTATAGGTATTTCAAAGATGCCCAGAACTGAGCTAAAGTGGGTATGTCTCCAACTCCTAGAAATAACTTCATGCCCCATCTCCCTTACTTCCAGCTAGTAAGGATCACATAATTCCTAACAAAGTTTTGACACAGATTCCCAATTCGGGCATTCAGAACATTTAGCACGTTGCTTTAAGTAAGCACTTTCTCATTCCAAGTAGCAAGTTACTATGTAGGAACAAGTATGTATAGGTATTTCAAAGATGCAAAGAACTGAACTAAAGTGGGTATGTCTCCAACTCCTAGAAATAACTTCATGCCCCATCTCCCTTACTTCCAGCTAGTTAGGATCACATAATTCCTAACAAAGTTTTGACACAGATTCCCAATTCGGGCATTCAGAACATATAGCACGTTGCTGTAAGCAAGCACATTCTCATTCAAAGTTGCAAGTTACTATGTAGGAACAAGTTTGTATAGGACTTTCAAAGATGCCCAGAACTGAGGTAAAGTGGCTATGTCTCCAACTCCTAGAAATAACTTCATGCCCCATCTCCCTTACTTCCAGCTAGTAAGGATCACATAATTAATAACAAAGATTTGACACAGATTCCCAATTCGGGCATTCGGAACATATAGCAAGTTGCTGTAAGTAAGCACATTCTCATTCAAAATTGCAAGTTACTATGTAGGAACAAGTTTGTATAGGTATTTCAAAGATGCCCAGAACTGAGCTAAAGTGGGTATGTCTCCAACTCCTAGAAATAACTTCATGCCCCATCTCCCTTACTTCCAGCTAGTAAGGATCACATAATTCCTAACAAAGTTTTGACAGAAATTCCCAATTCGGGCATTAAGAACATATAGCACATTGCTGTAAGCAAGCACATTCCCATTCAAAGTTGCAAGTTACTATTTAGGAACAAGTTTGTATAGGTATTTCAAAGATGCCCAGAACTGAGCTAAAGTGGGTATGTCTCCAACTCCTAGAAATAACTTCATGCCCCATCTCCCTTACTTCTAGCTAGTAAGGATCACATAATTCCTAACAAAGGTTTGACAGAGATTCCCAATTCGGGAATTCAGAACATATAGCACGTTGCTGTAAGTAAGCACATTTTCATTCAAAGTTGCAAGTTACTATGTAGGAACAAGTTTGTATAGGTATTTCAAAGATGCCCAGAACAGAGCTAAACTTGGTATGTCTCCAACTCCTACAAATAACTTGATGCCCCATCTCCCTTACTTCCAGCTAGTAAGGATCACATAATTCCTAACAAAGTTTTGACACAGATTCCCAATTCGGTCATTAAGAACATATAGCATGTTGCTTTAAGCAAGCACTTTCTCATTCCAAGTAGCAAGTTACTATCTAGGAACAAGTTTGTATAGGTATTTCTAAGATGCAAAGAACTGAGCTAAAGTGGGTGTGTCTCCAACTCCTAGAAAAAACTTCTTGCTCCATCTCCCTTACTTCCAGCTAGTAAGGATCACATAATTCCTAACAAAGTTTTGACACAGATTCCCAATTCGGGCTTTCAGAACATATAGCACGTTGCTGTAAGCAAGCACATTCTCATTCAAAGTTGCAAGTTACTATGTAGGAACAAGTTTGTATAGGTATTTCAAAGATGCCCAGAACTGAGCTAAAGTGGGTATGTCTCCAACTCCTAGAAATAACTTCATGCCCCATCTCGCTTACTTCCAGCTAGTAAGGATCACATAATTCTTAACAAAGTTTTGACACAGATTCCCAATTCAGGCATTCAGAACATGTAGCACGTTGCTTTAAGCAGGCACTTTCTCATTCCAACAAGCAAGTTACTATGTAGGAACAAGTTTGTATAGGTATTTCAAAGATGCCCAGATCTGAGCTAAGTGGGTATGTCTCCAACTCCTAGAAATAACTTCATGCCCCATCTCCCTTACTTCCAGCTAGTAAGGATCACATAATTCCTAACAAAGTTTTGACACAGATTCCCAATTCGCGCATTCAGAACACTTAGCACGTTGCTTTAAGCAAGCACTTTCTCATTCCAAGTAGCAAGTTACTATGTAGGAACAAGTATGTATAGGTATTTCAAAGATGCAAAGAACTGAACTAAAGTGGGTATGTCTCCAACTCCTAGAAATAACTTCATGCCCCATCTCCCTTCATTCCAGCTAGTAAGGATCACACAATTCCTAACAAAGTTTTGACACAGATTCCCAATTCGGGCATTCAGAACATTTAGTACGTTGCTGTAAGCAAGCACAATCTCATTCAAAGTTGCAAGTTACTATGTAGGAACAAGTTTGTATAGGTATTTCAAAGATGCCCAGAACTGAGCTAAAGTGGGTATGTCTCCAACTCCTAGAAATAACTTCATGCCCCATCTCTCTTACTTCCAGCTAGTAAGGATCACATAATTCCTAATAAAGTTTTGACACAGATTCCCAATTAGGGCATTCAGAACATATAGCACGTTGCTGTAAGCAAGCACTTTCTCATTCAAAGTTCCAAGTTACTATGTAAGAACAAGTTTGTATAGGACTTTCAAAGATGCCCAGAACTGAGGTAAACTTGGTATGTCTCCAACTCCTAGAAATAACTTCATGCCCCATCTCCCTTACTTCCAGCATGCAAGGATCACCTAATTCCTAACAAAGATTTGACACAGATTCCCAATTCGGGCATTCAGAACATATAGCACGTTGCTGTAAGCAAGCACATTCTCATTCAAAGTTGCAAGTTACTATGTAGGAACAAGTTTGTATAGGTATTTCAGAGATGCCCAGAATTGAGCTAAAGTGGCTATGTCTTCAACTCCTAGAAATAACTTCATGCCCCATCTCCCTTACTTCCAGCTAGTAAGGATCACATAATTCTTAACAAAGATTTGACACAGATTCCCAATTCGGGATTTCAGAACTTGTAGCACGTTGCTTTAAGCAAGCACTTTCTCATTCCAAGTAGCAAGTTACTATGTAGGAACAAGTTTGTATAGGTATTTCAAAGATGCCCATAACTGAGCTAAAGTGGGTATGTCTCCAACTCCTAGAAATAACTTCATGCCCCAACTCCCTTACTTCCAGCTAGTAAGGATCACATAAATCCTAACAAAGTTTTGCCACAGATTCCCAATTCGTGCATTCAGAACATATAGCACGTTGCTGTAAGCAAGCACATTCTCATTCAAAGTTTCAAGTTACTATGTTGGAACAAGTCTGTATGGTATTTCTAAGATGCCCAGAACTGAGCTAAAGTGGATATGTCTCCAACTCCTAGAAATAACTTCACGCCCCATCTCCCTTACTTCCATCAAGTAAGCATTACATAATTCCTCACAAAGTTTTGACACAGATTCCCAATTCGGGCATTCGGAACATGTAGCACGTTGCTGTAAACAAGCACATCTCATTCAAAGTTGCAAGTTACTATGATGAAACAAGCCTGTATAGGTATTTCAAAGATGCCCAGAACTGAGCTAAACTTGGTATGTCTCCAACTCCTAGAAATAACTTCAGGCCCCATTTCCCTTACTTCCAGCTAGTAAGGATCACATAATTCCTAACAAAGTTTTGACACAGATTCCCCATTCGGGCATTCAGAACATATAGCACGTTGCTGTAAGTAAGCACATTATCATTCAAAATTGCAAGTTACTATGAAGGAACAAGTTTGTATATGTATTTCAAAGATGCCCAGAACTGAGCTAAACTTGGTATATCTCCAACTCCTAGAAATAATTTCATGCCCCATCTCCCTTACTTCCAGCTAGTAAGGATCACATAATGCCTAACAAAGTTTTGACACAGATTCCCCATTCGGGCATTCAGAACATATAGCACGTTGCTGTAAGCAAGCACATTCTCATTCAAAGTTTCAAGTTACTATGTTGGAACAAGTTTGTATAGGACTTTCAAAGATGCCCAGATCTGAGGTAAAGTGGGTATGTCTCCAACTCCTAGAAGTAACTTCATGCCCCATCTCCCTTTCTTCCAGCTAGTAAGGATCACATAATTCCTAACAAAGTTTTGAAACAGATTCTCAATTAGGGCATTCAGAACATATAGCACGTTGCAGTAAGCAAGCACTTTCTCATTCAAAGTTCCAAGTTAATATGTAGGAACAAGTTTGTATAGGACTTTCAACGATGTCCAGAACTGAGCTAAACTTGGTATGTCTCCAACTCCTAGAAATAACTTCATGCCCCATCTCCCTTACTTCCAGGTAGTAAGGATCACATAATTCCTAACAAAGATTTGACACAGATTCCCAATTCGGGCATTCAGAACATATAGCACGTGGATTTAAGCAAGCACATTCTCATTCAAAGATCAAAATTACTATGTAGGAACAAGTATGTATAGGTATTTCAAAGATGCCCAGAACTGAGCTATTGTGGGTATGTCTCCAACTCCTAGAAATAACTTCATGCCCCATCTCCCTTACTTCCAGCTAGTAAGGATCACAAAATTCCTAACAAAGTTTTGACACAGATTGCCAATTCGGGCATTCGGAACATATAGCATGTTTCTGTAAGCAAGCACATTCTCATTCAAAGTTGCAAGTTACTATGTAGGAACAAGTTTGTATAGGTATTTCAAAGTTGCCCAGAACAGAGCTAAACTTGTTATGTCTCCAACTCCTAGAAATAACTTCATGCCCCAACTCCCTTACTTCCAGCTAGTAAGGATCACATAATTGCTAACAAAGTTTTGACACAGATTCCCAATTCGGGCATTCAGAACATATAGCACGTTGCTGTAAGCAAGCACATTCTCATTCAAAGTTGCAAGTTACCATGTAGGAACAAGTTTGTATAGGACTTTCAAAGATGCCCAGAACTGAGCTAAAGTGGGTATGTCTCCAACTCCTAGAAATAACTTCATGCCCCATCTCCCTTACTTCCGGCATATAAGGATCACATAATTCCTAACAAAGTTTTGCACAGATTCCCAATTCGGGCATTCAGAACATATAGCACGTTGCTGTAAGCAAGCACATTCTCATTCAAAGTAGCATGTTACTATGTAGGAACAAGTCTGTATAGGTATTTCAAAGTTGCCCAGAACTGAGCTAAACTTGGTATGTCTCCAACTCCTAGAAATTACTTCATGCCCCAACTCCCTTACTTCCAGCTAGTAGGATCACATAATTCCTAACAAAGTTTTGACACAGATTCCCTATTCGGGCATTCAGAACACTTAGCACGTTGCTTTAAGCAAGCACATTCTCATTCAAAGTTGCAAGTTACTATGTAGGAACAAGTATGTATAGGTATTTCAAAGATGCAAAGAACTGAACTAAAGTGGGTATGTCTCCAACTCCTAGAAATAACTTCATGCCCCATCTCCCTTCCTTCCAGCTAGTAAGGATCACACAATTCCTAACAAAGTTTTGACACAGATTCCCAATTCGGGCATTCAGAACATTTAGTACGTTGCTGTAAGCAAGCACAATCTCATTCAAAGTTGCAAGATACTATGTAGGAACAAGTTTGTATAGGTATTTCAAAGATGCCCAGAACTGAGCTAAAGTGGGTATGTCTCCAACTCCTAGAAATAACTTCATGCCCCATCTCTCCTACTTCCAGCTAGTAAGGATCACATAATTCCTAATAAAGTTTTGACACAGATTCCCAATTAGGGCATTCAGAACATATAGCACGTTGCTGTAAGCAAGCACATTCTCATTCAAAGTTGCAAGTTACTATAGGAATAAGTTTGTATAGGACTTTCAGAGATGCCCAGAACTGAGCTAAACTTGGTATGTCTCCAAATCCTAGAAATAACTTCATGCCCCATCTCCCTTCTTTCCAGCTAGTAAGGATCACATAATTCCTAACAAAGTTTTGACACAGATTCCCAATTCGGGCATTCAGAACATATAGCACGTTGCTGTAAGCAAGCACATTCTCATTCAAAGATGCAAGTTACTATGTAGGGACAAGTTTGTGAAGGTATTTCAAAGATGCCCAGAACTGAGCTAAACTTGGTATGTCTCCAACTCCTAGTAATAACTTCATGCCCAATCTCCCTTACTTCCAGCTAGTAATGATCACATAATTCCTAACAAGGTTTTGACACAGATTCCCAATTCGGGCATTCACAACATGTAGCACGTTGATTTAAGCAAGCACTTTCTCATTCCAAGTAGCAAGTTACTATGTAGGAACAAGTCTGTATAGGTATTTCAAAGATGCCCAGAACTGAGCTAAAGTGGGTATGTCTCCAACTCCTAGAAATAACTTCATGCCCCATCTCCCTTACTTCCAGCTAGTAAGGATCACATAATTCCTAACAAAGTTTTGACACAGATTCCCAATTCGGGCATTCAGAACATATAGCACGTTGCTGTAAGCAAGCACATTCTCATTCAAAGTTGCAAGTTACTATGTAGGAACAAGTTTGTATAGGACTTTCAAAGATGCCCAGAAGTGAGGTAAACTTGGTATGTCTCCAACTCCTTGAAATAACTTCATGCCCCATCTCCCTTACTTCCAGCTAGTAAGGATCACATAATTACTAACAAAGTTTTGACACAGATTCCCAATTCGGGCATTCAGAACATATGGCACGTTCCTTTAAGCAAGCACGTTCCCATTCAAAGTAGCAAGTTACTATGTAGGAACAGGTTTGTATAGGTATTTGAAAGATGCCCAGAACTGAGCTAAGTGGGTATGTCTCCAACTCCTAGAAACAACTTCATGCCACATCTCCCTTACTATCATCTAGTAAGGATCACATAATTCCTAACAAATTTTGACACAGATTCCCAATTCGGGAATTCAGAACATAAAGCACGTTGTTGTTAGCAAGCACATTCTCATTCAAAGTTGCAAGTTACTATGTAGGAACAAGTCTGTATAGGTATTTCAAAGATGCCCAGAACTGAGCTAAAGTGGGTATGTCTCCAACTCCTAGAAATAACTTCCTGTCACAACTCCCTTACTTCCAGCTAGTAAGGATCACATAATTACTAACAAAGTTTTGACACAGATTCCCAATTCGGGCATTCAGAACATATGGCACGTTCCTTTAAGCAAGCACTTTGCCATTCAAAGTAGCAAGTTACTATGTAGGAACAGGTTTGTATAGGTATTTCAAAGATGCCCAGAAATGAGCTAAAGTGGGTATGTCTCCAACTCCTAGAAACAACTTCATGCCACATCTCCCTTACTATCATCTAGTAAGGATCACATAATTCCTAACAAAGTTTTGACACAGATTCCCAATTCGGGCATTCAGAACATAAAGCACGTTGTTGTAAGCAAGCACATTCTCATTCAAAGATGCAAGTTACTATGTAGTAACAAGTTTGTATATGTATTTCAAAGATGCTCAGAACTGAGCTAAACTTGGTATGTCTCCAACTCCTAGAAATAACATCATGCCCCATCTCCCTCACTTCCAGCTAGTAAGGATCACATATTCCTAACAAAGTTTTGACACAGATTCCCAATTCGGGCATTCAGAACATATAGCACGTTGCTGTAAGCAAGCACATTCCCATTCAAAGTTGAAACTTACTATGTAGGAACAAGTTTGTATAGGTATTTCAAAGATGCCCAGAACAGAGCTAAACTTGGTATGTCTCCAACTCCTAGAAATAACTTGATGCCCCATCTCCCATACTTCCAGCTAGTAAGGATAACATAATTCTTAACAAAGTTTTGCGACAGATTCCCCATTCGGGCATTCAGAACATATAGCACGTTGCTTTAAGCAACTATAAGCAAGCACTTTCTCATTCCAAGTAACAAGTTACTATGTAGGAACAAGTTTGTATAGGTATTTCAAAGATGCCCAGAACTGATGTAAAGTGGGCATGTCTCCAACTCCTACAAATATCTTCATGCCCCATCTCCCTTACTTCCAGCTAGTAAGGATCACATAATTCCTAACAAAGTTTAGACACAGATTCCCAATTCTTGCATTCAGAACATATGGCACGTTGCTGTAAGCAAACACATTCTCATTCAAAGTTGCAAGTTACTATGCAGGAACAAGTTTGTATAGGACTTTCAAAGATGCCCAGAGCTGAGCTAAACTTGCTATGTCTTCAACTCCTAGAAATAACTTCATGCCCCATCTCCCTTACTTCCAGCTAGTAAGGATCACATAATTCCTAAGAAAGTTTTGACACATATTCCCAACTCGGGCATTCAGAACATTTAGCACGTTGCTTTAAGCAAGCACTTTCTCATTCCAAGTAGCAAGTTACTATGTAGGAACAAGTTTGTATAGGTATTTCAAAGAAGCAAAGAACTGAACTAAAGTGGGTATGTCTCCAACTCCAAGAAATAACTTCATGCCCCATCTCCCTTCCTTCCAGCTTGTAAGGATCACATAATTCCTCACAAAGTATTGACACAGATTCCCAATTCGGGCATTCAGAACATATAGCACGTTGCGGTAAGCTAGCACATTCTCATTCAAAGATGCAAGTTACTATGCAGGAACAAGTGTGTATAGGTATTTCAAAGTTGCCCAGAACTGAGCTAAACTTGTTATGTGTCCAACTTCTAGAAATAACTTCATGACCCAACTCCCTTACTTCCAACTAGTAAGGATCACATAATTCCTAACAAAGTTTTGACACAGACTCCCAATTCGGGCATTCGGAACATATAGAACGTGCTGTAAGCAATCAAATTCTCATTCAAAGATGCAAGTTACAATGTAAGAAAAAGTTTGTATAGGTATTTCAAAGATGCCCAGAACTGAGCTAAGCTTGTTAAGTCTCCAACTCCTAGAAATAACTTCAAACCCCATCTCCCTTACTTCCATCTAGTAAGGATCACATAATTCCTCACAAAGTTTTGACACAGATTCCCAATTCGGGCATTCAGAACATACAGCACGTTGCTGTAAGCAAGCACATTCTCATTCAAAGTTGCAAGTTACTATGTAGGAACAAGTTTTTATAGGTATTTCAAAGATGCCCAGAACTGAGCTAAAGTGGGTATGTCTCCAACTTCTAGAAATAACTTCATGCCCCATCTCCCTTACTTCCAGCTAGTAAGGATCACATAATTCTTAACAAAGTTTTGACACAGATTCCCAATTCGGGCATTAAGAACATGTAGCACGTTGCTTTAAGCAAGCAATTTCTCATTCCAAGTAGCAAGTTACTATGTACGAACAAGTTTGTATAGGTATTTCAAAGATGCCCAGAAGTGAGCTAAAGTGGGTATGTCTCCAACTCCTAGAAATAACTTCATGCCCCAACTCCCTTACTTCCAGCTAGTAAGGATCACATAATTCCTAACAAAGTTTTCACACAGATTCCCAATTCGGGGAGTCAGAAAATATAGCACGTTGCTGTAAGCAAGCACATTCTCATTCAAAGTTGCAAGTTACTATGTAGGGTCAAGTTTGTATAGGTATTTCAAAGATGCCCAGAACTGAACTAAAGTGGGTATGTCTCCAACTCCTAGAGACACTTCATGCCCCATCTCCCTTACTTCCATCTAGTAAGGATCACATAATTCCTAACAAAGATTTGACACAGATTCCCAATTCGGGATTTCAGAACACATAGCACGTTGTTGTAAGCAAGCACATTCTCATTCAAAGTTGCAAGTTACTATGTAGGAACAAGTTTGTATAGGTATTTCAAAGATGCCCAGAACTGAGCTAAAGTTGGTATGTCTCCAACTCCCATAAATAACTTCATGCAGCATCTCCCTTTCTTCCAGCTAGTAAGGATCACATAATTTCTAAAAAAGTTTTGACACAGATTCCCAATTCGGGCATTCAGAACATATAGCACGTTGCTGTAAGCAAGCACATTCTCATTCAAAGTTGCAAGTTACTATGTAGGAACAAGTTTGTATAGGTATTTCAAAGATGCCCAGAACTGAGCTAAACTTGGTATGTCTCCAACTCCTAGAAATAACTTCATGCCCCATCTCCCTTACTTCCAGCTAGTAAGGATCACATAAATCCTATCAAAGTTTTGACACAGATTCCCAATTCGGGCATTCAGAACATATAGCACGTTGCTGTAAGCAAGCACATTCTAATTCAAAGATGCATGTTACAATGTAAGAAAAAGTTTGTATAGGTATTTCAAAGATGCCCAGAACTGAGCTAAGCTTGTTAAGTCTCCAACTCCTAGAAATAACTTCACGCCCCATCTCCCTTACTTCCATCTAGTAAGGATCACATAATTCCTCACAAAGTTTTGACACAGATTCCCAATTCGGGCATTCAGAACATATAGCACGTTGCTGTAAGCAAGCACATTCTCATTCAAAGATGCAAGTTACTATGCAGGAACAAGTTTGTATAGGTATTTCAAAGATGCCCAGAACTGAGCTAAAGTGGGTATGTCTCCAACTCCTAGAAACAACTTCATGCCACATCTCCCTTACTTCCATCTAGTAAGGATCACATAATTCCTAACAAAGTTTTGACACAGATTCCCAATTCAGGCATTCAGAACATATAGCACGTTGTTGTAAGCAAGCACATTCTCATTCAATGTTGTAAGTAACTATGTAGGAACAAGTTTGTATATGTATTTCAAAGATGCCCAGAACTGAGCAAAACTTGGTATGTCTCAAACACCTAGAAATAACTTCATGCCCCATCTCCCTTACTTCCAGCTAGTAAGGATCACATAATTCCTAACAAAGTTTTGACACAGATTCCCAATTCGGGGAGTCAGAAAATATAGCACGTTGCTGTAAGCAAGCACATTCTCATTCAAAGTTGCAAGTTACTATGTAGGGTCAAGTTTGTATAGGTATTTCAAAGATGCCCAGAACTGAACTAAAGTGGGTATGTCTCCAACTCCTAGAGACACTTCATGCCCCATCTCCCTTACTTCCATCTAGTAAGGATCACATAATTCCTAAAAAAGATTTGACACAGATTCCCAATTCGGGATTTCAGAACACATAGCACGTTGTTGTAAGCAAGCACATTCTCATTCAAAGTTGCAAGTTACTATGTAGGAACATGTTTGTATAGGTATTTCAAAGATGCCCAGAACAGAGCTAAACTTGGTATGTCTCCAACTCCTAGATATAACTTCAAGCCCCATCTCCCTAACTTCCAACTAGTAAGGATCACATAATTCCTAACAAAGTTTTGACACAGATTCCCAATTCGGGCATTCAGAACATATAGCACGTTGCTGTAAGCAAGCACATTCTCATTCAAAGTTGCAAGTTACTATTTAGGAACAAGTTTGTATAGGTATTTCAAAGATGCCCAGAACTGAGCTAAACGTTGTATGTCTCCAACTCCAAGAAATAACTTCATACTCCATGTCCCTTACTTCCAGCTAGTAAGGATCACATAATTTCTAAAAAAGTTTTGACACAGATTCCCAATTCGGGTATACAGAACATATAGCACGTTGCTGTAAGCAAGCACATTCTCATTCAAAGTTGCAAGTTACTATGTAGGAACAAGTTTGTATAGGTATTTCAAAGATGCCCAGAACTGAGCTAAAATTGGTATGTATCCAACTCCTAGAAATAACATCATGCCCCATCTACCTTACTTCCAGCTAGTAAGGATCACATAATTCCTAACAAAGATTTGACACAGATTCCCAATTCGGGCATTCAGAACATATAGCACGTTGCTGTAAGCAAGCACATTCTCATTCAAAGTTGCAAGTTACTATGTAGGAACAAGTTTGTATAGGACTTTCAAAGATGCCCAGAACTGAGCTAAACTTGGAATGTCTCCAACTCCTAGAAATAACTTCATGCCCCATCTACCTTACTTCCAGCTAGTAAGGATCACATAATTCCTAACAAAGTTTTGACACAGATTCCCCATTCGGGCATTCAGAACATATAGCACGTTGCTGTAAGCAAGCACATTCTCATTCAAAGTTGCAAGTTACTATGTAGGAACAAGTTTGTATAGGTATTTCAAAGATACCCAGAACTCAGCTAAACGGTGCGTGTCTCGAACTCCTAGAAATAACTTCATGCCCCATCTCCCTTACTTCCAGCTAGTAAGGATCACATAATTCCTAACAAAGTTTTGACACAGATTCCCAATTCGAGCATTCAGAACACATAGCACGTTGCTGTAAGCAAGCACATTCTCATTCAAAGTTGCAAGATACTATGTAGGAACAAGTTTGTATAGGTATTTCAAAGATGCCCAGAACTGAGCTAAACGTTGTATGTCTCCAACTCCTAGAAATAACTTCATGCCCCAACTCCCTTACTTCCAGCTAGTAAGGATCACATAATTCCTAAACAAGTTTTGACACAGATTCCCAATTCGGGCATTCAGAACATATAGCACGTTGCTGTAAGCAAGCACATTCTCATTCAAAGTTGCAAGTTACTATGTAGGAACAAGTTTGTATAGGTATTTCAAAGATGCCCAGAACTGAGCTAAACGTTGTATGTCTCCAACTCCAAGAAATAACTTCATGCCCCATCTCCCTTACTTCCAGCTAGTAAGGATCACATAATTTCTAACAAACTTTTGACACAGATTCCTAATTCGGACATTCAGAACATATAGCACGTAGCTGTAAGCAAGCACATTCTCATTCAAAGTTGCAAGTTACTATGTAGGAACAAGTTTGTATAGGTATTTCAAAGATGCCCAGAACTGAGCTAAAGTTGGTATGTCTCCAACTCCCATAAATAACTTCATGCATCATCTCCCTTTCTTCCAGCTAGTAAGGATCACATAATTTCTAAAAAAGTTTTGACACAGATTCCCAATTCGGGCATTCAGAACATATAGCACGTTGCTGTGAGCAAGCACATTCTCATTCAAAGTTGCAAGTTACTATGTAGGAACAAGTTTGTATAGGTATTTCAAAGATGCCCAGAACTGAGCTAAACTTGGTATGTCTCCAACTCCTAGAATTAACTTCATGCCCCATCTCCCTTACTTCCAGCTAGTAAGGATCACATAATTCCTATCAAAGTTTTGACACAGATTCCCAATTCGGGCATTCAGAACATATAGCACGTTGCTGTAAGCAAGCACATTCTCATTCAAAGATGCAAGTTACTATGTAGGAACAAGTTTGTATAGGTATTTCAAAGATGCCCAGAACTGAGCTAAACGTTGTATGTCTCCACCTCCTAGAAATAACTTCATGTCCCATCTCCCTTACTACCAGCTAGTAAGGATCACATAATTCCTATCAAAGTTTTGACACAGATTCCCAATTCGGGCATTCAGAACATATAGCACGTTACTGTAAGCAAGCACATTCTCATTCAAAGTTGCAAGTTACTATGTAGGAACAAGTTTGTATAGGTATTTCAAAGATGCAGAGAACTGAGCTAAACTTGGTATCTCTCCAACTCCTAGAAATAACTTCATGCCCCATCTCCCTTACTTCCAGTTAGTAAGGATCACATAATTCCTAACAAACTTTTGACACAGATTCCCAATTCGGGCATTCAGAACATATAGCACGTTGCTGTAAGCAAGCACATTCTCATTCCAAGTTGCAAGTTACTATGTAGGAACAAGTTTGTATAGGTATTTCAAAGATGACCAGAACTGAGCTAAACTTGGTATGTCTCCAACTCCTAGTAATAACTTCATGCCCCATCTCCCTTACTTCCAGCTAGTAAGGGTCACATAATTCCTAACAATGTTTTGACGCAGATTCCCAATTCGGGCATTCAGAACATATAGCACGTTGCTGTAAGCAAGCACATTCTCATTCAAAGTTGCAAGTTACTATGTAGGAACAAGTTTGTATAGGTATTTCAAAGATCAGCAGAACTGAGCTAAACTTGGTATGTCTCCAACTCCTAGAAATAACTTCATGCCCCATCTCCCTTACTTCCAGCTAGTAAGGATCACATAATTCCTAACAAAGTTTTGACACAGATTCCCAATTCGGGCATTCAGAACATATAGCACGTTGCTGTAAGCAAACACATTCTCATTCAAAGTTGCAAGTTACTATGTAGGAACAAGTTTGTATAGGTATATCAAAGATGCCCAGAACTGAGCTAATCTTGGTATGTCTCCAACTCCTAGAAATAACTTCATGCCCCAACTCCCTTACTTCCAGATAGTAAGGATCACATAATTCCTAACAAAGTTTTGACACAGATTCCCAATTCGGGCATTCAGAACATGTAGCACGTTGCTGTAAGCATGCACATTCTCATTCAAAGTTGCATGTTACTACGTAGGAACAAGTTTGTATAGGTATTTCAAAGATGCCCAGAACTGAGCTAAACTGGGTGTGTGTCCAACTCCTAGAAATAACTTCATGCCCCAACTCCCTTACTTCCAGCTAGTAAGGATCACATAATTTCTAACAAAGTTTTGACACAGATTCCCAATTCGGGCATTCAGAACATATAGAACGTTGCTGTAAGCAAGCACATTCTCATTCAAAGTTGCAAGTTACTATATAGGGACAAGTTTGTATAGGTATTTCAAAGATGCCCAGAACTGAGCTAAACTTGGTATGTGTCCAACTCCTAGAAATAACTTCATGCCCCATCTCTCTTACTTCCAGCTAGTAAGGATAACATAATTCCTAACAAAGTTTTGACAGAGATTCCCAATTCGGGCATTAAGATCATATAGTACGTTGCTGTAAGCAAGCACATTCTCATTCAATGTTGCAAGTTACTATGTAGGAACAAGTTTGTATAGGTATTTCAAAGATGCCCAGAACTCAGCTAAACTAGGTATGTCTCCAACTCCTAGAAATAACTTCATGCCCCATCTCCCTAACTTCCAGGTAGTAAGGATCACATAATTCCTAACAAAGTTCTGACACATATTCCCAATTCGGGCATTCAGAACATATAGCACGTTGCTGTAAGCAAGCACATTCTCATTCAAAGTTGCAAGTTACTATGTAGGAACAAGTTTGTATAGGTATTTCAAAGATGCCCATAACTGAGCTAAACTTTCTACGTCTCCAACTCCTAGAAATAACTTCATGCTCCATGTCCCTTACTTCCAGCTAATAAGGATCACAAAATTTCTAATAAAGTTTTGACACAGATTCCCAATTCGGGCATTCAGAACATATAGCACGTTGCTGTAAGCAAGCACATTCTCATTCAAAGTTGCAAGTTACTATGTAGGAACAAGTTTGTTTAGGTATTTCAAAGATGCCCAGAACTGACCTAAACTTGGTATGTCTCCAACTCCTAGAAATAACTTCATGCCCCATCTCCCTTACTTCTAGCTAGTAAGGATCACATAATTCTTAACAATGTTTTGACACAGATTCCCAATTCGGGCATTCAGAACATATAGCACGTTGCTGTAAGCAAGCACATTCTCATTCAAAGTTGCAAGTTACTATGTAGGAACAAGTTTGTATAAGTATTTCAAAGATGCCCAGAACTGAGCTAAACTTGGTATGTCTCCAACTCCTAGAAATAACTTCATGCCCCATCTCCCTTACTTCCAGGTAGTAAGGATCACATAATACCTAACAAAGTTTTGACACAGATTCCCAATACGGGCATTCAGAACATGTAGCACGTTGCTGTAAGCAAGCACATTCTCATTCAAAGTTGCAAGTTACTATGTAGGAACAAGTTTGTATAGGTATTTCAGAGATGCCCAGAACTGAGCTAAACTTGGTATGTCTCCAACTCCTAGAAATAACTTCATGCCCCATCTCCCTTACTTCCAGCTAGTAAGGATCACATAATTCCTAACAAAGTTTTGACACAGAATCCCAATTCGGGCATTCAGAACATATAGCACGTTGCTGTAAGCAAGCACATTCTCATTCAAAGTTGCAAGTTACTATGTAGGAACAAGTTTGTTAAGGTATTTCAAAGATGCCCAGAACTGAGCTAAACTTGGTATGTCTCCAACTCCTAGAAATAACTTCATGCCCCATCTCCCTTACTTCCAGCTAGTAAGGATCACATAATTCCTAACAAAGTTTTGACACAGATTCCCAATTCGGGCATTCAGAACATATAGCACGTTGCTGTAAGCAAGCACATTCTCATTCAAAGTTGCAAGTTACTATGTAGGAACAAGTTTGTATAGGTATTTCAAAGATGCCCAGAACTGAGCTAAATGTTGTATGTCTCCAACTCCTAGAAATAACTTCATGCTCCATCTTCCTTACTTCCATCTAGTAAGGATCACGTAATTTCTAACAAAGTTTTGACACAGATTCCCAATTCGGGCATTCAGAACATATAGCACGTTGCTGTAAGTAAGCACATTCTCATTGAAAGTTGCAAGTTACTATGTAGGAACAAGTTTGTATAGGTATTTCAAAGATGCCCAGAACTGAGCTAAACTTGGTATGTCTCCAACTCCTAGAAATAACTTCATGCCCCATCTCCCTTACTTCCAGCTAGTAAGGATCACATAATTCCTAACAAAGTTTGACACAGATTCCCAATTCGGGCATTCAGAACATATAGCACGTTGCTGTAAGCTAGCACATTCTCATTCAAAGATGCAAGTTACTATGCAGGAACAAGTGTGTATAGGTATTTCAAAGTTGCCCAGAACTGAGCTAAACTTGGTATGTGTCCAACTTCTAGAAATAACTTCATGACCCAACTCCCTTACTTCCAGCTAGTAAGGATCACATAATTCCTAACAAAGTGTTGACACAGACTCCCAATTCGGGCATTCGTAACATATAGAACGTGCTGTAAGCAATCAAATTCTCATTCAAAGATGCAAATTACTTTGTAAGAAAAAGTTTGTATAGGTATTTCAAAGATGCCCAGAACTGAGCTAAGCTTGGTAAGTCTCCAACTCCTAAAAATAACTTCACGCCCCATCTCCCTTACTTCCATCTAGTAAGGATCACATAATTCCTCACAAAGTTTTGACACAGATTCCCAATTCGGGCATTCAGAACATATAGTACCTTGCTGTAAGCAAGCACATTCTCATTCAAAGATGCAAGTTACTATGCAGGAACAAGTTTGTATAGGTATTTCAATGATGCCCAGAACTGAGCTAAAGTGGGTATGTCTCCAACTCCTAGAAACAACTTCATGCCACATCTCCCTTACTTCCATCTAGTAAGGATCACATAATTCCTCACAAAGTTTAGACATAGATTCCCAATTCAGGCATTCAGAACATATAGCACGTTGTTGTAAGCAAGCACATTCTCATTCAATGTTGTAAGTAACTATGTAGGAACATGTTTGTATATGTATTTCAAAGATGCCCAGAACTGAGCTAAACTTGGTATGTCTCAAACACCTAGAAATAACTTCATGCCCCATCTCCCTTACTTCCAGCTAGTAAGGATCACATAATTCCTAACAAAGTTTTGACACAGATTCCCAATTCGGGCATTCAGAACATACAGCACGTTGCTGTAAGCAAGCACATTCTCATACAAAGTTGCAAGTTACTATGTAGGAACAAGTTTTTATAGGTATTTCAAAGATGCCCAGAACTGAGCTAAAGTGGGTATGTCTCCAACTCCTAGAAATAACTTCATGCCCCATCTCCCTTACTTCCAGCTAGTAAGGATCACATAATTCTTAACAATGTTTTGACACAGATTCCCAATTCGGGCATTCAGAACATATAGCACGTTGCTTTAAGCAAGCACTTTCTCCTTCCAAGTAGCAAGTTACTATGTAGGAACAAGTTTGTATAGGTATTTCAAAGATGCCCAGAACTGAGCTAAAGTGGGTATGTCTCCAACTCCTAGAAATAACTTCATGTCCCAACTCCCTTACTTCCAGCTAGTAAGGATCACATAATTACTAACAAAGTTTTGACACAGATTCCCAATTCGGGGAGTCAGAAAATATAGCACGTTGCTGTAAGCAAGCACATTCTCATTCAAACTTGCAAGTTACTATATAGGGTCAAGTTTGTATAGGTATTTCAAAGATGCCCAGAACTGAACTAAAGTGGGTATGTCTCCAACTCCTAGAGACAACTTCATGCCCCATCTCCCTTATTTCCATCTAGTAAGGATCACATAATTCCTAACAAAGTTTTGACACAGATTCCCAATTCGGGAATTCAGAACACATAGCACGGTGTTGTAAGCAAGCACATTCTCATTCAAAGTTGTAAGTTACTATGTAGGAACATGTTTGTATAGGTATTTCAAAGATGCCCAGAACAGAGCTAAACTTGGTATGTCTCCAACTCCTAGAAATAACTTGATTCCCCATCTCACTTACTTCCAGCTAGTAAGGATCACATAATTCCTAACAAAGATTTGACACAGATTCCCAATTCGGGCATTCAGAACATATTGCACGTTGCTGTAAGCAAGCACATTCTCATTCAAAGTTGCAAGTTACTATGTAGGAACAAGTTTGTATAGGACTTTCAAAGATGCCCAGAACTGAGCTAATGTGGGTATATCTCCAACTCATAGAAATAACTTCATGCCCCATCTCCCTTACTTCCAGCTAGTAAGGATCACATAATATTCCTAACAAAGTTTTGACACAGATTCCCAATTCGGGCATTCAGAACATATAGCACGTTACTGTAAGCAAGCACATTCTCATTCAGAGTTGCAAGTTACTATGTAGGAACAAGTTTGTATAGGTATTTCAAAGATGCCCAGAACTGAGCTAAACGTTGTATGTCTCCAACTTCTAGAAATAAATACATGCTCCATGTCCTTTTCTTCCAGCTAGTAATGATCACATAATTTCTAGCAAAGTTTTGACACAGATTCCCAATTCGGGCATTCAGAACATATAGCACGTTGCTGTAAGCAAGCACATTCTCATTCAAAGTTGCAAGTTTCTATGTAGGAACAAGTTTGTATAGGTATTTCAAAGATGCCCAGAACTGAGCTAAACTTGGTATGTCTCCAACTCCTAGAAATAACTTGATGCCCCATCTCCCTTACTTCCAGCTAGTAAGGATCACATAATTCCTAACAAAGTTTTGACACAGATTTCCAATTCGGTCATTCAGATCATATAGCATGTTGCTTTAAGCAAGCACTTTCTCATTCCAAGTAGCAAGTTACTATGTAGGAACAAGTTTGTATAGGTATTTCAAAGATGCCCAGAACTGAGGTAAAGTGGGCATGTCTCCAACTCCTACAAATATCTTCATGCCCCATCTCCCTTACTTCCAGCTAGTAAGGATCACATAATTCCTAACAAAGTTTAGACACAGATTCCCAATTCTTGCATTCAGAACATATGGCACGTTGCTGTAAGCAAACACATTCTCATTCAAAGTTGCAAGTTACTATGCAGGAACAAGTTTGTATAGGACTTTCAAAGATGCCCACAGCTGAGCTAAACTTGCTATGTCTTCAACTCCTAGAAATAACTTCATGCCCCATCTCCCTTACTTCCAGCTAGTAAGGATCACATAATTCCTAAGAAAGTTTTGACACATATTCCCAACTCGGGCATTCAGAACATTTAGCACGTTGCTTTAAGCAAGCACTTTCTCATTCCAAGTAGCAAGTTACTATGTAGGAACAAGTTTGTATAGGTATTTCAAAGAAGCAAAGAACTGAACTAAAGTGGGTATGTCTCCAACTCCAAGAAATAACTTCATGCCCCATCTCCCTTCCTTCCAGCTTGTAAGGATCACATAATTCCTCACAAAGTATTGACACAGATTCCCAATTCGGGCATTCAGAACATATAGCACGTTGCGGTAAGCTAGCACATTCTCATTCAAAGATGCAAGTTACTATGCAGGAACAAGTGTGTATAGGTATTTCAAAGTTGCCCAGAACTGAGCTAAACTTGTTATGTGTCCAACTTCTAGAAATAACTTCATGACCCAACTCCCTTACTTCCAGCTAGTAAGGATCACATAATTCCTAACAAAGTTTTGACACAGACTCCCAATTCGGGCATTCGGAACATATAGAACGTGCTGTAAGCAATCAAATTCTCATTCAAAGATGCAAGTTACAATGTAAGGAAAAGTTTGTATAGGTATTTCAAAGATGCCCAGAACTGAGCTAAGCTTGTTAAGTCTCCAACTCCTAGAAATAACTTCAAACCCCATCTCCCTTACTTCCATCTAGTAAGGATCACATAATTCCTCACAAAGTTTTGACACAGATTCCCAATTCGGGCATTCAGAACATATAGCACGTTGCTGTAAGCAAGCACATTCTCATTCAAAGATGCAAGTTACTATGCAGGAACAAGTTTGTATAGGTATTTCAAAGATGCCCAGAACTGAGCTAAAGTGGGTATGTCTCCAACTTCTAGAAATAACTTCATGCCCCATCTCCCTTACTTCCAGCTAGTAAGAATCACATAATTCTTAACAAAGTTTTGACACAGATTCCCAATTCGGGCATTAAGAACATGTAGCACGTTGCTTTAAGCAAGCACTTTCTCATTCCAAGTAGCAAGTTACTATGTACGAACAAGTTTGTATAGGTATTTCAAAGACGCCCAGAAGTGAGCTAAAGTGGGTATGTCTCCAACTCCTAGAAATAACTTCATGCCCCAACTCCCTTACTTCCAGCTAGTAAGGATCACATAATTCCTAACAAAGTTTTGACACAGATTCCCAATTCGGGGAGTCAGAAAATATAGCACGTTGCTGTAAGCAAGCACATTCTCATTCAAAGTTGCAAGTTACTATGTAGGGTCAAGTTTGTATAGGTATTTCAAAGATGCCCAGAACTGAACTAAAGTGGGTATGTCTCCAACTCCTAGAGACACTTCATGCCCCATCTCCCTTACTTCCATCTAGTAAGGATCACATAATTCCTAACAAAGATTTGACACAGATTCCCAATTCGGGATTTCAGAACACATAGCACGTTGTTGTAAGCAAGCACATTCTCATTCAAAGTTGCAAGTTACTATGTAGGAACATGTTTGTATAGGTATTTCAAAGATGCCCAGAACAGAGCTACTCTTGGTATGTCTCCAACTCCTAGAAATAACTTCATGCCCCATCTCCCTAACTTCCAACTAGTAAGGATCACATAATTCCTAACAAAGTTTTGACACAGATTCCCAATTCGGGCATTCAGAACATATAGCACGTTGCTGTAAGCAAGCACATTCTCATTCAAAGTTGCAAGTTACTATTTAGGAACAAGTTTGTATAGGTATTTCAAAGATGCCCAGAACTGAGCTAAACGTTGTATGTCTCCAACTCCAAGAAATAACTTCATACTCCATGTCCCTTACTTCCAGCTAGTAAGGATCACATAATTTCTAAAAAAGTTTTGACACAGATTCCCAATTCGGGCATACAGAACATATAGCACGTTGCTGTAAGCAAGCACATTCTCATTCAAAGTTGCAAGTTACTATGTAGGAACAAGTTTGTATAGGTATTTCAAAGATGCCCAGAACTGAGCTAAACTTGGTATGTATCCAACTCCTAGAAATAACATCATGCCCCATCTCCCTTACTTCCAGCTAGTACGGATCACATAATTCCTAACAAAGTTTTGACACAGATTCCCAATTCGGGCATTCAGAACATCTAGCACGTTGCTGTAAGCAAGCACATTCTCATTCAAAGTTGCAAGTTACTATGTAGGAACAAGTTTGTATAGGACATTCAAAGATGCCCAGAACTGAGCTAAACTTGGAATGTCTCCAACTCCTAGAAATAACTTCATGCCCCATCTCCCTTACTTCCAGCTAGTAAGGATCACATAATTCCTAACAAAGTTTTGACACAGATTCCCGCTTCGGGCATTCAGAACATATAGCACGTTGCTGTAAGCAAGCACATTCTCATTCAAACTTCCAAGTTACTATGTAGGAACAAGTTTGTATAGGACTTTCAAAGATGCCCAGAACTGAGCTAAACTTGGTATCTCTCCAACTCCTAGAAATAACTTCATGCCCCATCTCCCTTACTTCCAGCTAGTAAGGATCACATAATTCCTAACCAAGTTTTGACACAGATTCCCAATTCGGGTATTCAGAACATATAGCACGTTGCTGTAAGCAAGCACATTCTCATTCAAAGTTGCAAGTTACTATGTAGGAACAAGTTTGCATAGGTATTTCAAAGATGCCCAGAACTGAGCTAAACTTGGTATGTCTCCAACTCCTAGAAATAACTTCATGCCCCATCTCCCTTACTTCCAGCTAGTAAGGATCACATAATTCCTATCAAAGTTTTGACACAGATTCCCAATTCGGGCATTCAGAACATATAGCACGTTGCTGTAAGCAAGCACATTCTCATTCAAAGTTGCAAGTTACTATGTAGGAACAAGTTAGTATAGGTATTTCAAAGATGCCCAGAACTGAGCTAAACGTTGTATGTCTCCACCTCCTAGAAATAACTTCATGCCCCTTCTCCCTTACTTCCAGCTAGTAAGGATCACATAATTCCTAACAAAGTTTTGACACAGATTCCCAATTCGGGGATTCAGAACATATAGCACGTTGCTGTAAGCAAGCACATTCTCATTCAAAGTTGCAAGTTACTATGTAGGAACAAGTTTGTATAGGTATTTCAAAGATGCCCAGAACTGAGCTAAAGTTGGTATGTCTCCAACTCCCATAAATAACTTCATGCACCATCTCCCTTTCTTCCAGCTAGTAAGGATCACATAATTTCTAAAAAAGGTTTGACACAGATTCCCAATTCGGGCATTCAGAACATATAGCACGTTGCTGTAAGCAAGCACATTCTCATTCAAAGTTGCAAGTTACTATGTAGGAACAAGTTTGTATAGGTATTTCAAAGATGCCCAGAACTGAGCTAAACTTGGTATGTCTCCAACTCCTAGAAATAACTTCATGCCCCATCTCCCTTACTTCCAGATAGTAAGGATCACATAATTCCTATCAAAGTTTTGACACAGATTCCCAATTCGGGCATTCAGAACATATAGCACGTTGCTGTAAGCAAGCACATTCTCATTCAAAGATGCAAGTTACAATGTAAGAAAAAGTTTGTATAGGTATTTCAAAGATGCCCAGAACTGAGCTAAGCTTGTTAAGTCTCCAACTCCTAGAAATAACTTCACGCCCCATCTCCCTTACTTCCATCTAGTAAGGATCACATAATTCCTCACAAAGTTTTGACACAGATTCCCAATTCGGGCATTCAGAACATATAGCACGTTGCTGTAAGCAAGCACATTCTCATTCAAAGATGCAAGTTACTATGCAGGAACAAGTTTGTATAGGTATTTCAAAGATGCCCAGAACTGAGCTAAAGTGGGTATGTCTCCAACTCCTAGAAACAACTTTATGCCACATCTCCCTTACTTCCATCTAGTAAGGATCACATAATTCCTAACAAAGTTTTGACACAGATTCCCAATTCAGGCATTCAGAACATATAGCACGTTGTTGTAAGCAAGCACATTCTCATTCAATGTTGTAAGTAACTATGTAGGAACAAGTTTGTATATGTATTTCAAAGATGCCCAGAACTGAGCAAAACTTGGTATGTCTCAAACACCTAGAAATAACTTCATGCCCCATCTCCCTTACTTCCAGCTAGTAAGGATCACATAATTCCTAACAAAGTTTTGACACAGATTCCCAATTCGGGCATTCAGAACATACAGCACGTTGCTGTAAGCAAGCACATTCTCATTCAAAGTTGCAAGTTACTATGTAGGAACAAGTTTTTATAGGTATATCAAAGATGCCCAGAACTGAGCTAAAGTGGGTATGTCTCCAACTTCTAGAAATAACTTCATGCCCCATCTCCCTTACTTCCAGCTAGTAAGGATCACATAATTCTTAACAAAGTTTTGACACAGATTCCCAATTCGGGAATTCAGAACACATAGCACGTTGTTGTAAGCAAGCAAATTCTCATTCAAAGTTGTAAGTTACTATGTAGGAACATGTTTGTATAGGTATTTCAAAGATGCCCAGAACAGAGCTAAACTTGGTATGTCTCCAACTCCTAGAAATAACTTGATTCCCCATCTCACTTACTTCCAGCTAGTAAGGATCACATAATTCCTAACAAAGATTTGACACAGATTCCCAATTCGGGCATTCAGAACATATTGCACGTTGCTGTAAGCAAGCACATTCTCATTCAAAGTTGCAAGTTACTATGTAGGAACAAGTTTGTATAGGACTTTCAAAGATGCCCAGAACTGAGCTAAAGTGGGTATATCTCCAACTCATAGAAATAACTTCATGCCACATCTCCCTTACTTCCAGCTAGTAAGGATCACATAATATTCCTAACAAAGATTTGACACAGATTCCCAATTCGGGCATTCAGAACATATAGCACGTTACTGTAAGCAAGCACATTCTCATTCAGAGTTGCAAGTTACTATGTAGGAACAAGTTTGTATAGGTATTTCAAAGATGCCCAGAACTGAGCTAAACGTTGTATGTCTCCAACTTCTAGAAATAAATACATGCTCCATGTCCCTTTCTTCCAGCTAGTAATGATCACATAATTTCTAGCAAAGTTTTGACACAGATTCCCAATTCGGGCATTCAGAACATATAGCACGTTGCTGTAAGCAAGCACATTCTCATTCAAAGTTGCAAGTTACTATGTAGGAACAAGTTTGTATAGGTATTTCAAAGATGCCCAGAACTGAGCTAAACGTTGTATGTCTACAACTCCTAGAAATAACTTCATGCTCCATGTCCCTTACTTCCAGCTAGTAAGGATCACATAATTTCTAAAAAAGTTTTGACACAGATTCCCAATTCGGGCATTCAGAACATATAGCACGTTGCTGTAAGCAAGCACATTCTCATTCAAAGTTGCAAGTTACTATGAAGAAACAAGTTTGTATAGGTATTTCAAAGATGCCCAGAACTGAGCGAAACGTTGTATGTCTCCAACTCCTAGAAATAACTTCATGCCCCATCTCCCTTACTTCCAGCTAGTAAGGATCACATAATTCCTAACAAAGTTTTGACTCAGATTCCCAATTCGGGCATTCAGAACATATAGCACGTTGCTGTAAGCAAGCACATTCTCATTAAAGTTGCAAGTTACTATGTAGGAACAAGTTTGTATAGGTATTTCAAAGATGGCCAGAACTGAGCTAAACGTTGTATGTCTCCAAATCCTAGAAATAACTTCATGCCCCATCTCCCTTACTTCCAGCTACTAAGGATCACATAATTCCTAACAAAGTTTTGACACAGATTCTCAATTCGGGCATTCAGAACATATAGCACGTTGCTGTAAGCAAGCACATTCTGATTCAAAGTTGCAAGTTACTATGTAGGAACAAGTTTGTATAGGACTTTCAAAGATGCCCAGAACTGAGCTAAACTTGGTATGTCTCCAACTCCTACAAATAACTTCATGCCCCATCTCCCTTACTTCCAGCTAGTAAGGATCACATAATTTCTAACAAAGTTTTGACACAGATTCCCAATTCGGGCATTCAGAACATATAGCACGTTGCTGTAAGCAAGCACATTCTCATTCAAAGTTGCAAGTTACTATGTAGGAACAAGTTTGTATAGGACTTTCAAAGATGCCCAGAACTGAGGTAAAGTGGGTATGTCTCCAACTCCTAGAAATAACTTCATGCCCCATCTCCCTTACTTCCAGCTAGTAAGGATCACATAATTCCTAACAAAGTATTGACACAGATTCCCAATTCGGGCATTCGGAACATATAGCACGTTGCTGTAAGTAAGTACATTCTCATTCAAAATTGCAAGTTACTATGTAGGAACAAGTCTGTATAGGTATTTCAAAGATGCCCAGAACTGAGCTAAAGTGGGTATGTCTCCAACTCCTAGAAATAACTTCATGCCCCATCTCCCTTACTTCCAGCTAGTAAGGATCACATAATTCCTAACAAAGGTTTGACAGAGATTCCCAATTCGGGCATTCAGAACATACAACACGTTGCTGTAAGCAAGCACATTCTCATTCAAAGTTGCAAGTTACTATGTAGGAACAAGTTTGTATAGGTATTTCAAAGATGCCCAGAACAGAGCTAAACTTGGTATGTCTCCAACTCCTAGAAATAACTTGATGCCCCATCTCCCTTACTTCCAGCTAGTAAGGATCACATAATTCCTAACAAAGTTTTGACACAGATTCCCAATTCGGTCATTCAGATCATACAGCATGTTGCTTTAAGCAAGCACTTTCTCATTCCAAGTAGCAAGTTACTATGTAGGAACAAGTTTGTATAGGTATTTCAAAGATGCCCAGAACTGAGGTAAAGTGGGCATGTCTCCAACTCCTACAAATATATTCATGCCCCATCTCCCTTACTTCCAGCTAGTAAGGATCACATAATTCCTAACAAAGTTTAGACACAGATTCCCAATTCTTGCATTCAGAACATATGGCACGTTGCTGTAAGCAAACACATTCTCATTCAAAGTTGCAAGTTACTATGCAGGAACAAGTTTGTATAGGACTTTCAAAGATGCCCAGAGCTGAGCTAAACTTGCTATGTCTTCAACTCCTAGAAATAACTTCATGCCCCATCTCCCTTACTTCCAGCTAGTAAGGATCACATAATTCCTAAGAAAGTTTTGACACATATTCCCAACTCGGGCATTCAGAACATTTAGCACGTTGCTTTAAGCAAGCACTTTCTCATTCCAAGTAGCAAGTTACTATGTAGGAACAAGTTTGTATAGGTATTTCAAAGAAGCAAAGAACTGAACTAAAGTGGGTATGTCTCCAACTCCAAGAAATAACTTCATGCCCCATCTCCCTTCCTTCCAGCTTGTAAGGATCACATAATTCCTCACAAAGTATTGACACAGATTCCCAATTCGGGCATTCAGAACATATAGCACGTTGCGGTAAGCTAGCACATTCTCATTCAAAGATGCAAGTTACTATGCAGGAACAAGTGTGTATAGGTATTTCAAAGTTGCCCAGAACTGAGCTAAACTTGTTATGTGTCCAACTTCTAGAAATAACTTCATGACCCAACTCCCTTACTTCCAGCTAGTAAGGATCACATAATTCCTAACAAAGTTTTGACACAGACTCCCAATTCGGGCATTCGGAACATATGGAACGTGCTGTAAGCAATCAAATTCTCATTCAAAGATGCAAGTTACAATGTAAGAAAAAGTTTGTATAGGTATTTCAAAGATGCCCAGAACTGAGCTAAGCTTGTTAAGTCTCCAACTCCTAGAAATAACTTCAAACCCCATCTCCCTTACTTCCATCTAGTAAGGATCACATAATTCCTCACAAAGTTTTGACACAGATTCCCAATTCGGGCATTCAGAACATATAGCACGTTGCTGTAAGCAAGCACATTCTCATTCAAAGATGCAAGTTACTATGCAGGAACAAGTTTGTATAGGTATTTCAAAGATGCCCAGAACTGAGCTAAAGTGGGTATGTCTCCAACTTCTAGAAATAACTTCATGCCCCATCTCCCTTACTTCCAGCTAGTAAGGATCACATAATTCTTAACAAAGTTTTGACACAGATTCCCAATTCGGGCATTAAGAACATGTAGCACGTTGCTTTAAGCAAGCACTTTCTCATTCCAAGTAGCAAGTTACTATGTACGAACAAGTTTGTATAGGTATTTCAAAGATGCCCAGAAGTGAGCTAAAGTGGGTATGTCTCCAACTCCTAGAAATAACTTCATGCCCCAACTCCCTTACTTCCAGCTAGTAAGGATCACATAATTCCTAACAAAGTTTTGACACAGATTCCCAATTCGGGGAGTCAGAAAATATAGCACGTTGCTGTAAGCAAGCACATTCTCATTCAAAGTTGCAAGTTACGATGTAGGGTCAAGTTTGTATAGGTATTTCAAAGATGCCCAGAACTGAACTAAAGTGGGTATGTCTCCAACTCCTAGAGACACTTCATGCCCCATCTCCCTTACTTCCATCTAGTAAGGATCACATAATTCCTAACAAAGATTTGACACAGATTCCCAATTCGGGATTTCAGAACACATAGCACGTTGTTGTAAGCAAGCACATTCTCATTCAAAGTTGCAAGTTACTATGTAGGAACATGTTTGTATAGGTATTTCAAAGATGCCCAGAACAGAGCTAAACTTGGTATGTCTCCAACTCCTAGAAATAACTTCATGCCCCATCTCCCTAACTTCCAACTAGTAAGGATCACATAATTCCTAACAAAGTTTTGACACAGATTCCCAATTCGGGCATACACAACATATAGCACGTTGCTGTAAGCAAGCACATTCTCATTCAAAGTTGCAAGTTACTATGTAGGAACAAGTTTGTATAGGTATTTCAAAGATGACCAGAACTGAGCTAAACGTTGTATGTCTCCAACTCCTAGAAATAACTTCATGCTCCATGTCCCTTACTTCCAGCTAGTAAGGATCACATAATTCCTAACAAAGTTTTGACGCAGATTCCGAATTCGGGCATTCAGAACATATAGCACGTTGCTGTAAGCAAGCACATTCTCATTCAAAGTTGCAAGTTACTATGTAGGAACAAGTTTGTATAGGTATTTCAAAGATGACCAGAACTGAGCTAAACTTGGTATGTCTCCAACTCCTAGAAATAACTTCATGCCCCATCTCCCTTACTTCCAGCTAGTAAGGATCACATAATTCCTAACAAAGTATTGACACAGATTCCCAATTCGGGCATTCGGAACATATAGCACGTTGCTGTAAGTAAGTACATTCTCATTCAAAATTGCAAGTTACTATGTAGGAACAAGTCTGTATAGGTATTTCAAAGATGCCCAGAACTGAGCTAAAGTGGGTATGTCTCCAACTCCTAGAAATAACTTCATGCCCCATCTCCCTTACTTCCAGCTAGTAAGGATCACATAATTCCTAACAAAGGTTTGACAGAGATTCCCAATTCGGGCATTCAGAACATATAACACGTTGCTGTAAGCAAGCACATTCTCATTCAAAGTTGCAAGTTACTATGTAGGAACAAGTTTGTATAGGTATTTCAAAGATGCCCAGAACAGAGCTAAACTTGGTATGTCTCCAACTCCTAGAAATAACTTGATGCCCCATCTCCCTTACTTCCAGCTAGTAAGGATCACATAATTCCTAACAAAGTTTTGACACAGATTCCCAATTCGGTCATTCAGATCATACAGCATGTAGCTTTAAGCAAGCACTTTCTCATTCCAAGTAGCAAGTTACTATGTAGGAACAAGTTTGTATAGGTATTTCAAAGATGCCCAGAACTGAGGTAAAGTGGGCATGTCTCCAACTCCTACAAATATATTCATGCCCCATCTCCCTTACTTCCAGCTAGTAAGGATCACATAATTCCTAACAAAGTTTAGACACAGATTCCCAATTCTTGCATTCAGAACATATGGCACGTTGCTGTAAGCAAACACATTCTCATTCAAAGTTGCAAGTTACTATGCAGGAACAAGTTTGTATAGGACTTTCAAAGATGCCCAGAGCTGAGCTAAACTTGCTATGTCTTCAACTCCTAGAAATAACTTCATGCCCCATCTCCCTTACTTCCAGCTAGTAAGGATCACATAATTCCTAAGAAAGTTTTGACACATATTCCCAACTCGGGCATTCAGAACATTTAGCACGTTGCTTTAAGCAAGCACTTTCTCATTCCAAGTAGCAAGTTACTATGTAGGAACAAGTTTGTATAGGTATTTCAAAGAAGCAAAGAACTGAACTAAAGTGGGTATGTCTCCAACTCCAAGAAATAACTTCATGCCCCATCTCCCTTCCTTCCAGCTTGTAAGGATCACATAATTCCTCACAAAGTATTGACACAGATTCCCAATTCGGGCATTCAGAACATATAGCACGTTGCGGTAAGCTAGCACATTCTCATTCAAAGATGCAAGTTACTATGCAGGAACAAGTGTGTATAGGTATTTCAAAGTTGCCCAGAACTGAGCTAAACTTGTTATGTGTCCAACTTCTAGAAATAACTTCATGACCCAACTCCCTTACTTCCAGCTAGTAAGGATCACATAATTCCTAACAAAGTTTTGACACAGACTCCCAATTCGGGCATTCGGAACATATAGAACGTGCTGTAAGCAATCAAATTCTCATTCAAAGATGCAAGTTACAATGTAAGAAAAAGTTTGTATAGGTATTTCAAAGATGCCCAGAACTGAGCTAAGCTTGTTAAGTCTCCAACTCCTAGAAATAACTTCAAACCCCATCTCCCTTACTTCCATCTAGTAAGGATCACATAATTCCTCACAAAGTTTTGACACAGATTCCCAATTCGGGCATTCAGAACATATAGCACGTTGCTGTAAGCAAGCACATTCTCATTCAAAGATGCAAGTTACTATGCAGGAACAAGTTTGTATAGGTATTTCAAAGATGCCCAGAACTGAGCTAAAGTGGGTATGTCTCCAACTTCTAGAAATAACTTCATGCCCCATCTCCCTTACTTCCAGCTAGTAAGGATCACATAATTCTTAACAAAGTTTTGACACAGATTCCCAATTCGGGCATTAAGAACATGTAGCACGTTGCTTTAAGCAAGCACTTTCTCATTCCAAGTAGCAAGTTACTATGTACGAACAAGTTTGTATAGGTATTTCAAAGATGCCCAGAAGTGAGCTAAAGTGGGTATGTCTCCAACTCCTAGAAATAACTTCATGCCCCAACTCCCTTACTTCCAGCTAGTAAGGATCACATAATTCCTAACAAAGTTTTGACACAGATTCCCAATTCGGGGAGTCAGAAAATATAGCACGTTGCTGTAAGAAAGCACATTCTCATTCAAAGTTGCAAGTTACGATGTAGGGTCAAGTTTGTATAGGTATTTCAAAGATGCCCAGAACTGAACTAAAGTGGGTATGTCTCCAACTCCTAGAGACACTTCATGCCCCATCTCCCTTACTTCCATCTAGTAAGGATCACATAATTCCTAACAAAGATTTGACACAGATTCCCAATTCGGGATTTCAGAACACATAGCACGTTGTTGTAAGCAAGCACATTCTCATTCAAAGTTGCAAGTTACTATGTAGGAACATGTTTGTATAGGTATTTCAAAGATGCCCAGAACAGAGCTAAACTTGGTATGTCTCCAACTCCTAGAAATAACTTCATGCCCCATCTCCCTAACTTCCAACTAGTAAGGATCACATAATTCCTAACAAAGTTTTGACACAGATTCCCAATTCGGGCATTCACAACATATAGCACGTTGCTGTAAGCAAGCACATTCTCATTCAAAGTTGCAAGTTACTATTTAGGAACAAGTTTGTATAGGTATTTCAAAGATGCCCAGAACTGAGCTAAACGTTGTATGTCTCCAACTCCAAGAAATAACTTCATGCTCCATGTCCCTTACTTCCAGCTAGTAAGGATCACATAATTCCTAAGAAAGTTTTGACGCAGATTCCGAATTCGGGCATTCAGAACATATAGCACGTTGCTGTAAGCAAGCACATTCTCATTCAAAGTTGCAAGTTACTATGTAGGAACAAGTTTGTATAGGTATTTCAAAGATGACCAGAACTGAGCTAAACGTTGTATGTCTCCAACTCCTAGAAATAACTTCATGCTCCATGTCCCTTACTTCCAGCTAGTAAGGATCACATAATTCCTAACAAAGTTTTGACGCAGATTCCGAATTCGGGCATTCAGAACATATAGCACGTTGCTGTAAGCAAGCACATTCTCATTCAAAGTTGCAAGTTACTATGTAGGAACAAGTTTGTATAGGTATTTCAAAGATGACCAGAACTGAGCTAAACTTGGTATGTCTCCAACTCCTAGAAATAACTTCATGCCCCATCTCCCTAACTTCCAGGTAGTAAGGATCACATAATTCCTAACAAAGTTTTGACACAGATTCCCAATTCGGGCATTCAGAACATATAGCACGTTGCTGTAAGCAAGCACATTCTCATTCAAAGTTGCAAGTTACTGTGTAGGAACAAGTTGTATAGGTATTTCAAAGATGCCCAGAACTGAGCTAAACTTTGTATGTCTCCAACTGCTAGAAATAACTTCATGCTTCATGTCCCTTACTTCCACCTAGTAAGGATCACATAATTTCTAACAAAGTTTTGACACAGAATCCCAATTCGGGCATTCAGAACATATAGCACGTTGCTGTAAGCAAGCACATTCTCATTCAAAGTTGCAAGTTACTATGTAGGAACAAGTTTGTATAGGTATTTCAAAGATGCTCAGAACTGACCTAAACTTGGTATGTCTCCAACTCCTAGAAATAACTTCATGCCCCATCTCCCTTACTTCTAGCTAGTAAGGATCACATAATTCCTAACAAAGTTTTGACACAGATTCCCAATTCGGGCATTCAGAACATATAGCACGTTGCTGTAAGCAAGCACATTCTCATTCAAAGTTGCAAGTTACTATGTAGGAACAAGTTTGTATAGGTATTTCAAATATGCCGAGAACTGACCTAAACTTGGTATGTCTCCAACTTCTAGAAATAGCTTCATGCCCCATCTCCCTTACTTCCAGCTTGTAAGGATCACATAATTCCTAACAAAGTTTTGACACAGATTCCCAAATCGGGCATTCAGAACATTTAGCACGTTGCTGTAAGCAAGCACATTCTCATTCAAAGTTGCAAGTTACTATGTAGGAACAAGTTTGTATAGGTATTTCAAAGATGCCCAGAACTGAGCTAAACTTGGTATGTCTCCAACTCCTAGAAATAACTTCATGCCCCATCTCCCTTACTTCCAGCTAGTAAGGATCACATAATTCCTAACAAAGTTTTGACACAGATTCCCAATTCGGACATTCAGAACATATAGCACGTTGCTGTAAGCAAGCACATTCTCATTCAAAGTTGCAAGTTACTATGTAGGAACAAGTTTGTATAGGTATTTCAAAGATGCCCAGAACTGAGCTAAACTTGGTATGTCTCCAACTCCTAGAAATAACTTCATGTCCCATCTCCCTTACATCCAGCTCGTAAGGATCACATAATTCCTAACAAAATTTTGACACAGATTCCCAATTCAGGCATTCAGAACATATAGCACGTTGCTGTAAGCAAGCACATTCTCATTCAAAGTTGCAAGTTACTATGTAGGAACAAGTTTGTATAGGTATTTCAAAGATGCCCAGAACTGAGCTAAACGTTGTATGTCTCCAACTCCTAGAAATAACTTCATGCTCCATGTCCCTTACTTCCAGCTAGTAAGGATCACATAATTCCTAACAAAGTTTTGACGCAGATTCCGAATTCGGGCATTCAGAACATATAGCACGTTGCTGTAAGCAAGCACATTCTCATTCAAAGTTGCAAGTTACTATGGAGGAACAAGTTTGTATAGGTATTTCAAAGATGCTCAGAACTGACCTAAACTTGGTATGTCTCCAACTCCTAGAAATAACTTCATGCCCCATCTCCCTTACTTCTAGCTAGTAAGGATCACATAATTCCTAACAAAGGTTTGACACAGATTCCCAATTCGGGCATTCAGAACATATAGCACGTTGCTGTAAGCAAGCACATTCTCATTCAATGTTGCAAGTTACTATGTAGGAACAAGTTTGTATAGTTATTTCAAATATGCCCAGAACTGACCTAAACTTGGTATGTCTCCAACTTCTAGAAATAGCTTCATGCCCCATCTCCCTTACTTCCAGCTTGTAAGGATCACATAATTCCTAACAAAGTTTTGACACAGATTCCCAAATCGGGCATTCAGAACATATAGCACGTTGCTGTAAGCAAGCACATTCTCATTCAAAGTTGCAAGTTACTATGTAGGAACAAGTTTGTATAGGTATTTCAAAGATGCCCAGAACTGAGCTAAACTTGGTATGTCTCCAACTCCTAGAAATAACATCATGCCCCATCTCCCTAACTTCCAGGTAGTAAGGATCACATAATTCCTAACAAAGTTTTGACACAGATTCCCAATTCGGGCATTCAGAACATATAGCACGTTGCTGTAAGCAAGCACATTCTCATTCAAAGTTGCAAGTTACTGTGTAGGAACAAGTTTGTATAGGTATTTCAAAGATGCCCAGAACTGAGCTAAACGTTGTATGTCTCCAACTCCTAGAAATAACTTCATGCTCCATGTCCCTTACTTCCAGCTAGTAAGGATCACATAATTCCTAAGAAAGTTTTGACGCAGATTCCGAATTCGGGCATTCAGAACATATAGCACGTTGCTGTAAGCAAGCACATTCTCATTCAAAGTTGCAAGTTACTATGTAGGAACAAGTTTGTATAGGTATTTCAAAGATGCCCAGAACTGAGCTAAACTTGGTATGTCGCCAACTCCTAGAAATAACTTCATGCCCCATCTCCCTTACTTCCAGCTAGTAAGGATCACATAATTCCTAACAAAGTTTTGACACAGATTCCGAATTCGGGCATTCAGAACATATAGCACGTTGCTGTAAGCAAGAACATTCTCATTCAAAGTTGCAAGTTACTATGTAGGAACAAGTTTGTGAAGGTATTTCAAAGATGCCCAGAACTGAGCTAAACTTGGTATGTCTCCAACTCCTAGAAATAACTTCATGCCCCATCTCCCTTACATCCAGCTCGTAAGGATCACATAATTCCTAACAAAATTTTGACACAGATTCCCAATTCAGGCATTCAGAACATATAGCACGTTGCTGTAAGCAAGCACATTCTCATTCAAAGTTGCAAGTTACTATGTAGGAACAAGTTTGTATAGGTATTTCAAAGATGCCCAGAACTGAGCTAAACGTTGTATGTCTCCAACTCCTAGAAATAACTTCATGCTCCATGTCCCTTACTTCCAGCTAGTAAGGATCACATAATTCCTAACAAAGTTTTGACGCAGATTCCGAATTCGGGCATTCAGAACATATAGCACGTTGCTGTAAGCAAGCACATTCTCATTCAAAGTTGCAAGTTACTATGTAGGAACAAGTTTGTATAGGTATTTCAAAGATGACCAGAACTGAGCTAAACTTGGTATGTCTCCAACTCCTAGAAATAACTTCATGCCCCATCTCCCTAACTTCCAGGTAGTAAGGATCACATAATTCCTAACAAAGTTTTGACACAGATTCCCAATTCGGGCATTCAGAACATATAGCACGTTGCTGTAAGCAAGCACATTCTCATTCAAAGTTGCAAGTTACTGTGTAGGAACAAGTTGTATAGGTATTTCAAAGATGCCCAGAACTGAGCTAAACTTTGTATGTCTCCAACTCCTAGAAATAACTTCATGCTTCATGTCCCTTACTTCCACCTAGTAAGGATCACATAATTTCTAACAAAGTTTTGACACAGAATCCCAATTCGGGCATTCAGAACATATAGCACGTTGCTGTAAGCAAGCACATTCTCATTCAAAGTTGCAAGTTACTATGTAGGAACAAGTTTGTATAGGTATTTCAAAGATGCTCAGAACTGACCTAAACTTGGTATGTCTCCAACTCCTAGAAATAACTTCATGCCCCATCTCCCTTACTTCTAGCTAGTAAGGATCACATAATTCCTAACAAAGTTTTGACACAGATTCCCAATTCGGGCATTCAGAACATATAGCACGTTGCTGTAAGCAAGCACATTCTCATTCAAAGTTGCAAGTTACTATGTAGGAACAAGTTTGTATAGGTATTTCAAATATGCCGAGAACTGACCTAAACTTGGTATGTCTCCAACTTCTAGAAATAGCTTCATGCCCCATCTCCCTTACTTCCAGCTTGTAAGGATCACATAATTCCTAACAAAGTTTTGACACAGATTCCCAAATCGGGCATTCAGAACATTTAGCACGTTGCTGTAAGCAAGCACATTCTCATTCAAAGTTGCAAGTTACTATGTAGGAACAAGTTTGTATAGGTATTTCAAAGATGCCCAGAACTGAGCTAAACTTGGTATGTCTCCAACTCCTAGAAATAACTTCATGCCCCATCTCCCTTACTTCCAGCTAGTAAGGATCACATAATTCCTAACAAAGTTTTGACACAGATTCCCAATTCGGTCATTCAGAACATATAGCACGTTGCTGTAAGCAAGCACATTCTCATTCAAAGTTGCAAGTTACTATGTAGGAACAAGTTTGTATAGGTATTTCAAAGATGCCCAGAACTGAGCTAAACTTGGTATGTCTCCAACTCCTAGAAATAACTTCATGTCCCATCTCCCTTACATCCAGCTCGTAAGGATCACATAATTCCTAAAAAAATTTTGACACAGATTCCCAATTCAGGCATTCAGAACATATAGCACGTTGCTGTAAGCAAGCACATTCTCATTCAAAGTTGCAAGTTACTATGTAGGAACAAGTTTGTATAGGTATTTCAAAGATGCCCAGAACTGAGCTAAACGTTGTATGTCTCCAACTCCTAGAAATAACTTCATGCTCCATGTCCCTTACTTCCAGCTAGTAAGGATCACATAATTCCTAACAAAGTTTTGACGCAGATTCCGAATTCGGGCATTCAGAACATATAGCACGTTGCTGTAAGCAAGCACATTCTCATTCAAAGTTGCAAGTTACTATGGAGGAACAAGTTTGTATAGGTATTTCAAAGATGCTCAGAACTGACCTAAACTTGGTATGTCTCCAACTCCTAGAAATAACTTCATGCCCCATCTCCCTTACTTCTAGCTAGTAAGGATCACATAATTCCTAACAAAGGTTTGACACAGATTCCCAATTCGGGCATTCAGAACATATAGCACGTTGCTGTAAGCAAGCACATTCTCATTCAATGTTGCAAGTTACTATGTAGGAACAAGTTTGTATAGTTATTTCAAATATGCCCAGAACTGACCTAAACTTGGTATGTCTCCAACTTCTAGAAATAGCTTCATGCCCCATCTCCCTTACTTCCAGCTTGTAAGGATCACATAATTCCTAACAAAGTTTTGACACAGATTCCCAAATCGGGCATTCAGAACATATAGCACGTTGCTGTAAGCAAGCACATTCTCATTCAAAGTTGCAAGTTACTATGTAGGAACAAGTTTGTATAGGTATTTCAAAGATGCCCAGAACTGAGCTAAACTTGGTATGTCTCCAACTCCTAGAAATAACATCATGCCCCATCTCCCTAACTTCCAGGTAGTAAGGATCACATAATTCCTAACAAAGTTTTGACACAGATTCCCAATTCGGGCATTCAGAACATATAGCACGTTGCTGTAAGCAAGCACATTCTCATTCAAAGTTGCAAGTTACTGTGTAGGAACAAGTTTGTATAGGTATTTCAAAGATGCCCAGAACTGAGCTAAACGTTGTATGTCTCCAACTCCTAGAAATAACTTCATGCTCCATGTCCCTTACTTCCAGCTAGTAAGGATCACATAATTCCTAACAAAGTTTTGACGCAGATTCCGAATTCGGGCATTCAGAACATATAGCACGTTGCTGTAAGCAAGCACATTCTCATTCAAAGTTGCAAGTTACTATGTAGGAACAAGTTTGTATAGGTATTTCAAAGATGCTCAGAACTGACCTAAACTTGGTATGTCTCCAACTCCTAGAAATAACTTCATGCCCCATCTCCCTTATTTCTAGCTAGTAAGGATCACATAATTCCTAACAAAGTTTTGACACAGATTCCCAAATCGGGCATTCAGAACATATAGCACGTTGCTGTAAGCAAGCACATTCTCATTCAAAGTTGCAAGTTACTATGTAGGAACAAGTTTGTATAGGTATTTCAAAGATGCCCAGAACTGAGCTAAACTTGGTATGTCGCCAACTCCTAGAAATAACTTCATGCCCCATCTCCCTTACTTCCAGCTAGTAAGGATCACATAATTCCTAACAAAGTTTTGACACAGATTCCGAATTCGGGCATTCAGAACATATAGCACGTTGCTGTAAGCAAGAACATTCTCATTCAAAGTTGCAAGTTACTATGTAGGAACAAGTTTGTGAAGGTATTTCAAAGATGCCCAGAACTGAGCTAAACTTGGTATGTCTCCAACTCCTAGAAATAACTTCATGCCCCATCTCCCTTACATCCAGCTCGTAAGGATCACATAATTCCTAACAAAATTTTGACACAGATTCCCAATTCAGGCATTCAGAACATATAGCACGTTGCTGTAAGCAAGCACATTCTCATTCAAAGTTGCAAGTTACTATGTAGGAACAAGTTTGTATAGGTATTTCAAAGATGCCCAGAACTGAGCTAAACGTTGTATGTCTCCAACTCCTAGAAATAACTTCATGCTCCATGTCCCTTACTTCCAGCTAGTAAGGATCACATAATTCCTAACAAAGTTTTGACGCAGATTCCGAATTCGGGCATTCAGAACATATAGCACGTTGCTGTAAGCAAGCACATTCTCATTCAAAGTTGCAAGTTACTATGTAGGAACAAGTTTGTATAGGTATTTCAAAGATGACCAGAACTGAGCTAAACTTGGTATGTCTCCAACTCCTAGAAATAACTTCATGCCCCATCTCCCTAACTTCCAGGTAGTAAGGATCACATAATTCCTAACAAAGTTTTGACACAGATTCCCAATTCGGGCATTCAGAACATATAGCACGTTGCTGTAAGCAAGCACATTCTCATTCAAAGTTGCAAGTTACTGTGTAGGAACAAGTTTGTATAGGTATTTCAAAGATGCCCAGAACTGAGCTAAACTTTGTATGTCTCCAACTGCTAGAAATAACTTCATGCTCCATGTCCCTTACTTCCAGCTAGTAAGGATCACATAATTTCTAACAAAGTTTTGAAACAGAATCCCAATTCGGGCATTCAGAACATATAGCACGTTGCTGTAAGCAAGCACATTCTCATTCAAAGTTGCAAGTTACTATGTAGGAACAAGTTTGTATAGGTATTTCAAAGATGCTCAGAACTGACCTAAACTTGGTATGTCTCCAACTCCTAGAAATAACTTCATGCCCCATCTCCCTTACTTCTAGCTAGTAAGGATCACATAATTCCTAACAAAGTTTTGACACAGATTCCCAATTCGGGCATTCAGAACATATAGCACGTTGCTGTAAGCAAGCACATTCTCATTCAAAGTTGCAAGTTACTATGTAGGAACAAGTTTGTATAGGTATTTCAAATATGCCGAGAACTGACCTAAACTTGGTATGTCTCCAACTTCTAGAAATAGCTTCATGCCCCATCTCCCTTACTTCCAGCTTGTAAGGATCACATAATTCCTAACAAAGTTTTGACACAGATTCCCAAATCGGGCATTCAGAACATTTAGCACGTTGCTGTAAGCAAGCACATTCTCATTCAAAGTTGCAAGTTACTATGTAGGAACAAGTTTGTATAGGTATTTCAAAGATGCCCAGAACTGAGCTAAACTTGGTATGTCTCCAACTCCTAGAAATAACTTCATGCCCCATCTCCCTTACTTCCAGCTAGTAAGGATCAAATAATTCCTAACAAAGTTTTGACACAGATTCCCAATTCGGACATTCAGAACATATAGCACGTTGCTGTAAGCAAGCACATTCTCATTCAAAGTTGCAAGTTACTATGTAGGAACAAGTTTGTATAGGTATTTCAAAGATGCCCAGAACTGAGCTAAACTTGGTATGTCTCCAACTCCTAGAAATAACTTCATGTCCCATCTCCCTTACATCCAGCTCGTAAGGATCACATAATTCCTAACAAAATTTTGACACAGATTCCCAATTCAGGCATTCAGAACATATAGCACGTTGCTGTAAGCAAGCACATTCTCATTCAAAGTTGCAAGTTACTATGTAGGAACAAGTTTGTATAGGTATTTCAAAGATGCCCAGAACTGAGCTAAACGTTGTATGTCTCCAACTCCTAGAAATAACTTCATGCTCCATGTCCCTTACTTCCAGCTAGTAAGGATCACATAATTCCTAACAAAGTTTTGACGCAGATTCCGAATTCGGGCATTCAGAACATATAGCACGTTGCTGTAAGCAAGCACATTCTCATTCAAAGTTGCAAGTTACTATGGAGGAACAAGTTTGTATAGGTATTTCAAAGATGCTCAGAACTGACCTAAACTTGGTATGTCTCCAACTCCTAGAAATAACTTCATGCCCCATCTCCCTTACTTCTAGCTAGTAAGGATCACATAATTCCTAACAAAGGTTTGACACAGATTCCCAATTCGGGCATTCAGAACATATAGCACGTTGCTGTAAGCAAGCACATTCTCATTCAATGTTGCAAGTTACTATGTAGGAACAAGTTTGTATAGTTATTTCAAATATGCCCAGAACTGACCTAAACTTGGTATGTCTCCAACTTCTAGAAATAGCTTCATGCCCCATCTCCCTTACTTCCAGCTTGTAAGGATCACATAATTCCTAACAAAGTTTTGACACAGATTCCCAAATCGGGCATTCAGAACATATAGCACGTTGCTGTAAGCAAGCACATTCTCATTCAAAGTTGCAAGTTACTATGTAGGAACAAGTTTGTATAGGTATTTCAAAGATGCCCAGAACTGAGCTAAACTTGGTATGTCTCCAACTCCTAGAAATAACATCATGCCCCATCTCCCTAACTTCCAGGTAGTAAGGATCACATAATTCCTAACAAAGTTTTGACACAGATTCCCAATTCGGGCATTCAGAACATATAGCACGTTGCTGTAAGCAAGCACATTCTCATTCAAAGTTGCAAGTTACTGTGTAGGAACAAGTTTGTATAGGTATTTCAAAGATGCCCAGAACTGAGCTAAACGTTGTATGTCTCCAACTCCTAGAAATAACTTCATGCTCCATGTCCCTTACTTCCAGCTAGTAAGGATCACATAATTCCTAACAAAGTTTTGACGCAGATTCCGAATTCGGGCATTCAGAACATATAGCACGTTGCTGTAAGCAAGCACATTCTCATTCAAAGTTGCAAGTTACTATGTAGGAACAAGTTTGTATAGGTATTTCAAAGATGCTCAGAACTGACCTAAACTTGGTATGTCTCCAACTCCTAGAAATAACTTCATGCCCCATCTCCCTTATTTCTAGCTAGTAAGGATCACATAATTCCTAACAAAGTTTTGACACAGATTCCCAAATCGGGCATTCAGAACATATAGCACGTTGCTGTAAGCAAGCACATTCTCATTCAAAGTTGCAAGTTACTATGTAGGAACAAGTTTGTATAGGTATTTCAAAGATGCCCAGAACTGAGCTAAACTTGGTATGTCGCCAACTCCTAGAAATAACTTCATGCCCCATCTCCCTTACTTCCAGCTAGTAAGGATCACATAATTCCTAACAAAGTTTTGACACAGATTCCGAATTCGGGCATTCAGAACATATAGCACGTTGCTGTAAGCAAGAACATTCTCATTCAAAGTTGCAAGTTACTATGTAGGAACAAGTTTGTGAAGGTATTTCAAAGATGCCCAGAACTGAGCTAAACTTGGTATGTCTCCAACTCCTAGAAATAACTTCATGCCCCATCTCCCTTACATCCAGCTCGTAAGGATCACATAATTCCTAACAAAATTTTGACACAGATTCCCAATTCAGGCATTCAGAACATATAGCACGTTGCTGTAAGCAAGCACATTCTCATTCAAAGTTGCAAGTTACTATGGAGGAACAAGTTTGTATAGGTATTTCAAAGATGCCCAGAACTGAGCTAAACGTTGTATGTCTCCAACTCCTAGAAATAACTTCATGCTCCATGTCCCTTACTTCCAGCTAGTAAGGATCACATAATTCCTAACAAAGTTTTGACGCAGATTCCGAATTCGGGCATTCAGAACATATAGCACGTTGCTGTAAGCAAGCACATTCTCATTCAAAGTTGCAAGTTACTATGTAGGAACAAGTTTGTATAGGTATTTCAAAGATGACCAGAACTGAGCTAAACTTGGTATGTCTCCAACTCCTAGAAATAACTTCATGCCCCATCTCCCTAACTTCCAGGTAGTAAGGATCACATAATTCCTAACAAAGTTTTGACACAGATTCCCAATTCGGGCATTCAGAACATATAGCACGTTGCTGTAAGCAAGCACATTCTCATTCAAAGTTGCAAGTTACTGTGTAGGAACAAGTTTGTATAGGTATTTCAAAGATGCCCAGAACTGAGCTAAACTTTGTATGTCTCCAACTGCTAGAAATAACTTCATGCTCCATGTCCCTTACTTCCAGCTAGTAAGGATCACATAATTTCTAACAAAGTTTTGAAACAGAATCCCAATTCGGGCATTCAGAACATATAGCACGTTGCTGTAAGCAAGCACATTCTCATACAAAGTTGCAAGTTACTATGTAGGAACAAGTTTGTATAGGTATTTCAAAGATGCTCAGAACTGACCTAAACTTGGTATGTCTCCAACTCCTAGAAATAACTTCATGCCCAATCTCCCTTACTTCTAGCTAGTAAGGATCACATAATCCCTAACAAAGATTTGACACAGATTCCCAATTCGGGCATTCAGAACATATAGCACGTTGCTGTAAGCAAGCACATTCTCATTCAAAGTTGCAAGTTACTATGTAGGAACAAGTTTGTATAGGTATTTCAAATATGCCCAGGACTGACCTAAACTTGGTATGTCTCCAACTTCTGGAAATAGCTTCATGCCCCATCTCCCTTACTTCCAGCTAGTAAGGATCACATAATTCCTAACAAAGTTTTGACACAGATTCCCAAATCGGGCATTCAGAACATATAGCACGTTGCTGTAAGCAAGCACATTCTCATTCAAAGTTGCAAGTTACTATGTAGGAACAAGTTTGTATAGGTATTTCAAAGATGCCCAGAACTGAGCTAAACTTGGTATGTCTCCAACTCCTAGAAATAACTTCATGCCCCATCTCCCTTACTTCCAGCTAGTAAGGATCACATAATTCCTAAGAAAGTTTTGACACAGATTCCCAATTCGGGCATTCAGAACATATAGCACGTTGCTGTAAGCAAGCACATTCTCATTCAAAGTTGCAAGTTACTGTGTAGGAACAAGTTTGTATAGGTATTTCAAAGATGCCCAGAACTGAGCTAAACTTTGTATGTCTCCAACTGCTAGAAATAACTTCATGCTCCATGTCCCTTACTTCCAGCTAGTAAGGATCACATAATTTCTAACAAAGTTTTGACACAGAATCCCAATTCGGGCATTCAGAACATATAGCACGTTGCTGTAAGCAAGCACATTCTCATTCAAAGTTGCAAGTTACTATGTAGGAACAAGTTTGTATAGGTATTTCAAAGATGCTCAGAACTGACCTAAACTTGGTATGTCTCCAACTCCTAGAAATAACTTCATGCCCCATCTCCCTTACTTCTAGCTAGTAAGGATCACATAATTCCTAACAAAGTTTTGACACAGATTCCCAATTCGGGCATTCAGAACATCTAGCACGTTGCTGTAAGCAAGCACATTCTCATTCAAAGTTGCAAGTTACTATGTAGGAACAAGTTTGTATAGGTATTTCAAATATGCCCAGAACTGACCTAAACTTGGTATGTCTCCAACTTCTAGAAATAGCTTCATGCCCCATCTCCCTTACTTCCAGCTTGTAAGGATCACACAATTCCTAACAAAGATTTGACACAGATTCCCAAATCGGGCATTCAGAACATATAGCACGTTGCTGTAAGCAAGCACATTCTCATTCAAAGTTGCAAGTTACTATGTAGGAACAAGTTTGTATAGGTATTTCAAAGATGACCAGAACTGAGCTAAACTTGGTATGTCTCCAACTCCTAGAAATAACTTCATGCCCCATCTCCCTAACTTCCAGGTAGTAAGGATCACATAATTCCTAACAAAGTTTTGACACAGATTCCCAATTCGGGCATTCAGAACATATAGCACGTTGCTGTAAGCAAGCACATTCTCATTCAAAGTTGCAAGTTACTGTGTAGGAACAAGTTTGTGTAGGTATTTCAAAGATGCCCAGAACTGAGCTAAACTTTGTATGTCTCCAACTGCTAGAAATAACTTCATGCTCCATGTCCCTTACTTCCAGCTAGTAAGGATCACATAATTTCTAACAAAGTTTTGAAACAGAATCCCAATTCGGGCATTCAGAACATATAGCACGTTGCTGTAAGCAAGCACATTCTCATTCAAAGTTGCAAGTTACTATGTAGGAACAAGTTTGTATAGGTATTTCAAAGATGCTCAGAACTGACCTAAACTTGGTATGTCTCCAACTCCTAGAAATAACTTCATGCCCCATCTCCCTTACTTCTAGCTAGTAAGGATCACATAATTCCTAACAAAGTTTTGACACAGATTCCCAATTCGGGCATTCAGAACATATAGCACGTTGCTGTAAGCAAGCACATTCTCATTCAGAGTTGCAAGTTACTATGTAGGAACAAGTTTGTATAGGTATTTCAAATATGCCGAGAACTGACCTAAACTTGGTATGTCTCCAACTTCTAGAAATAGCTTCATGCCCCATCTCCCTTACTTCCAGCTTGTAAGGATCACATAATTCCTAACAAAGTTTTGACACAGATTCCCAAATCGGGCATTCAGAACATTTAGCACGTTGCTGTAAGCAAGCACATTCTCATTCAAAGTTGCAAGTTACTATGTAGGAACAAGTTTGTATAGGTATTTCAAAGATGCCCAGAACTGAGCTAAACTTGGTATGTCTCCAACTCCTAGAAATAACTTCATGCCCCATCTCCCTTACTTCCAGCTAGTAAGGATCACATAATTCCTAACAAAGTTTTGACACAGATTCCCAATTCGGACATTCAGAACATATAGCACGTTGCTGTAAGCAAGCACATTCTCATTCAAAGTTGCAAGTTACTATGTAGGAACAAGTTTGTATAGGTATTTCAAAGATGCCCAGAACTGAGCTAAACTTGGTATGTCTCCAACTCCTAGAAATAACTTCATGTCCCATCTCCCTTACATCCAGCTCGTAAGGATCACATAATTCCTAACAAAATTTTGACACAGATTCCCAATTCAGGCATTCAGAACATATAGCACGTTGCTGTAAGCAAGCACATTCTCATTCAAAGTTGCAAGTTACTATGTAGGAACAAGTTTGTATAGGTATTTCAAAGATGCCCAGAACTGAGCTAAACGTTGTATGTCTCCAACTCCTAGAAATAACTTCATGCTCCATGTCCCTTACTTCCAGCTAGTAAGGATCACATAATTCCTAACAAAGTTTTGACGCAGATTCCGAATTCGGGCATTCAGAACATATAGCACGTTGCTGTAAGCAAGCACATTCTCATTCAAAGTTGCAAGTTACTATGGAGGAACAAGTTTGTATAGGTATTTCAAAGATGCTCAGAACTGACCTAAACTTGGTATGTCTCCAACTCCTAGAAATAACTTCATGCCCCATCTCCCTTACTTCTAGCTAGTAGGATCACATAATTCCTAACAAAGGTTTGACACAGATTCCCAATTCGGGCATTCAGAACATATAGCACGTTGCTGTAAGCAAGCACATTCTCATTCAATGTTGCAAGTTACTATGTAGGAACAAGTTTGTATAGTTATTTCAAATATGCCCAGAACTGACCTAAACTTGGTATGTCTCCAACTTCTAGAAATAGCTTCATGCCCCATCTCCCTTACTTCCAGCTTGTAAGGATCACATAATTCCTAACAAAGTTTTGACACAGATTCCCAAATCGGGCATTCAGAACATATAGCACGTTGCTGTAAGCAAGCACATTCTCATTCAAAGTTGCAAGTTACTATGTAGGAACAAGTTTGTATAGGTATTTCAAAGATGCCCAGAACTGAGCTAAACTTGGTATGTCTCCAACTCCTAGAAATAACATCATGCCCCATCTCCCTAACTTCCAGGTAGTAAGGATCACATAATTCCTAACAAAGTTTTGACACAGATTCCCAATTCGGGCATTCAGAACATATAGCACGTTGCTGTAAGCAAGCACATTCTCATTCAAAGTTGCAAGTTACTGTGTAGGAACAAGTTTGTATAGGTATTTCAAAGATGCCCAGAACTGAGCTAAACGTTGTATGTCTCCAACTCCTAGAAATAACTTCATGCTCCATGTCCCTTACTTCCAGCTAGTAAGGATCACATAATTCCTAACAAAGTTTTGACGCAGATTCCGAATTCGGGCATTCAGAACATATAGCACGTTGCTGTAAGCAAGCACATTCTCATTCAAAGTTGCAAGTTACTATGTAGGAACAAGTTTGTATAGGTATTTCAAATATGCCCAGAACTGACCTAAACTTGGTATGTCTCCAACTTCTAGAAATAGCTTCATGCCCCATCTCCCTTACTTCCAGCTTGTAAGGATCACACAATTCCTAACAAAGATTTGACACAGATTCCCAAATCGGGCATTCAGAACATATAGCACGTTGCTGTAAGCAAGCACATTCTCATTCAAAGTTGCAAGTTACTATGTAGGAACAAGTTTGTATAGGTATTTCAAAGATGACCAGAACTGAGCTAAACTTGGTATGTCTCCAACTCCTAGAAATAACTTCATGCCCCATCTCCCTAACTTCCAGGTAGTAAGGATCACATAATTCCTAACAAAGTTTTGACACAGATTCCCAATTCGGGCATTCAGAACATATAGCACGTTGCTGTAAGCAAGCACATTCTCATTCAAAGTTGCAAGTTACTGTGTAGGAACAAGTTTGTGTAGGTATTTCAAAGATGCCCAGAACTGAGCTAAACTTTGTATGTCTCCAACTGCTAGAAATAACTTCATGCTCCATGTCCCTTACTTCCAGCTAGTAAGGATCACATAATTTCTAACAAAGTTTTGAAACAGAATCCCAATTCGGGCATTCAGAACATATAGCACGTTGCTGTAAGCAAGCACATTCTCATTCAAAGTTGCAAGTTACTATGTAGGAACAAGTTTGTATAGGTATTTCAAAGATGCTCAGAACTGACCTAAACTTGGTATGTCTCCAACTCCTAGAAATAACTTCATGCCCCATCTCCCTTACTTCTAGCTAGTAAGGATCACATAATTCCTAACAAAGTTTTGACACAGATTCCCAATTCGGGCATTCAGAACATATAGCACGTTGCTGTAAGCAAGCACATTCTCATTCAGAGTTGCAAGTTACTATGTAGGAACAAGTTTGTATAGGTATTTCAAATATGCCGAGAACTGACCTAAACTTGGTATGTCTCCAACTTCTAGAAATAGCTTCATGCCCCATCTCCCTTACTTCCAGCTTGTAAGGATCACATAATTCCTAACAAAGTTTTGACACAGATTCCCAAATCGGGCATTCAGAACATTTAGCACGTTGCTGTAAGCAAGCACATTCTCATTCAAAGTTGCAAGTTACTATGTAGGAACAAGTTTGTATAGGTATTTCAAAGATGCCCAGAACTGAGCTAAACTTGGTATGTCTCCAACTCCTAGAAATAACTTCATGCCCCATCTCCCTTACTTCCAGCTAGTAAGGATCACATAATTCCTAACAAAGTTTTGACACAGATTCCCAATTCGGACATTCAGAACATATAGCACGTTGCTGTAAGCAAGCACATTCTCATTCAAAGTTGCAAGTTACTATGTAGGAACAAGTTTGTATAGGTATTTCAAAGATGCCCAGAACTGAGCTAAACTTGGTATGTCTCCAACTCCTAGAAATAACTTCATGTCCCATCTCCCTTACATCCAGCTCGTAAGGATCACATAATTCCTAACAAAATTTTGACACAGATTCCCAATTCAGGCATTCAGAACATATAGCACGTTGCTGTAAGCAAGCACATTCTCATTCAAAGTTGCAAGTTACTATGTAGGAACAAGTTTGTATAGGTATTTCAAAGATGCCCAGAACTGAGCTAAACGTTGTATGTCTCCAACTCCTAGAAATAACTTCATGCTCCATGTCCCTTACTTCCAGCTAGTAAGGATCACATAATTCCTAACAAAGTTTTGACGCAGATTCCGAATTCGGGCATTCAGAACATATAGCACGTTGCTGTAAGCAAGCACATTCTCATTCAAAGTTGCAAGTTACTATGGAGGAACAAGTTTGTATAGGTATTTCAAAGATGCTCAGAACTGACCTAAACTTGGTATGTCTCCAACTCCTAGAAATAACTTCATGCCCCATCTCCCTTACTTCTAGCTAGTAGGATCACATAATTCCTAACAAAGGTTTGACACAGATTCCCAATTCGGGCATTCAGAACATATAGCACGTTGCTGTAAGCAAGCACATTCTCATTCAATGTTGCAAGTTACTATGTAGGAACAAGTTTGTATAGTTATTTCAAATATGCCCAGAACTGACCTAAACTTGGTATGTCTCCAACTTCTAGAAATAGCTTCATGCCCCATCTCCCTTACTTCCAGCTTGTAAGGATCACATAATTCCTAACAAAGTTTTGACACAGATTCCCAAATCGGGCATTCAGAACATATAGCACGTTGCTGTAAGCAAGCACATTCTCATTCAAAGTTGCAAGTTACTATGTAGGAACAAGTTTGTATAGGTATTTCAAAGATGCCCAGAACTGAGCTAAACTTGGTATGTCTCCAACTCCTAGAAATAACATCATGCCCCATCTCCCTAACTTCCAGGTAGTAAGGATCACATAATTCCTAACAAAGTTTTGACACAGATTCCCAATTCGGGCATTCAGAACATATAGCACGTTGCTGTAAGCAAGCACATTCTCATTCAAAGTTGCAAGTTACTGTGTAGGAACAAGTTTGTATAGGTATTTCAAAGATGCCCAGAACTGAGCTAAACGTTGTATGTCTCCAACTCCTAGAAATAACTTCATGCTCCATGTCCCTTACTTCCAGCTAGTAAGGATCACATAATTCCTAACAAAGTTTTGACGCAGATTCCGAATTCGGGCATTCAGAACATATAGCACGTTGCTGTAAGCAAGCACATTCTCATTCAAAGTTGCAAGTTACTATGTAGGAACAAGTTTGTATAGGTATTTCAAAGATGCTCAGAACTGACCTAAACTTGGTATGTCTCCAACTCCTAGAAATAACTTCATGCCCCATCTCCCTTATTTCTAGCTAGTAAGGATCACATAATTCCTAACAAAGTTTTGACACAGATTCCCAAATCGGGCATTCAGAACATATAGCACGTTGCTGTAAGCAAGCACATTCTCATTCAAAGTTGCAAGTTACTATGTAGGAACAAGTTTGTATAGGTATTTCAAAGATGCCCAGAACTGAGCTAAACTTGGTATGTCGCCAACTCCTAGAAATAACTTCATGCCCCATCTCCCTTACTTCCAGCTAGTAAGGATCACATAATTCCTAACAAAGTTTTGACACAGATTCCGAATTCGGGCATTCAGAACATATAGCACGTTGCTGTAAGCAAGAACATTCTCATTCAAAGTTGCAAGTTACTATGTAGGAACAAGTTTGTGAAGGTATTTCAAAGATGCCCAGAACTGAGCTAAACTTGGTATGTCTCCAACTCCTAGAAATAACTTCATGCCCCATCTCCCTTACATCCAGCTCGTAAGGATCACATAATTCCTAACAAAATTTTGACACAGATTCCCAATTCAGGCATTCAGAACATATAGCACGTTGCTGTAAGCAAGCACATTCTCATTCAAAGTTGCAAGTTACTATGTAGGAACAAGTTTGTATAGGTATTTCAAAGATGCCCAGAACTGAGCTAAACGTTGTATGTCTCCAACTCCTAGAAATAACTTCATGCTCCATGTCCCTTACTTCCAGCTAGTAAGGATCACATAATTCCTAACAAAGTTTTGACGCAGATTCCGAATTCGGGCATTCAGAACATATAGCACGTTGCTGTAAGCAAGCACATTCTCATTCAAAGTTGCAAGTTACTATGTAGGAACAAGTTTGTATAGGTATTTCAAAGATGACCAGAACTGAGCTAAACTTGGTATGTCTCCAACTCCTAGAAATAACTTCATGCCCCATCTCCCTAACTTCCAGGTAGTAAGGATCACATAATTCCTAACAAAGTTTTGACACAGATTCCCAATTCGGGCATTCAGAACATATAGCACGTTGCTGTAAGCAAGCACATTCTCATTCAAAGTTGCAAGTTACTGTGTAGGAACAAGTTTGTATAGGTATTTCAAAGATGCCCAGAACTGAGCTAAACTTTGTATGTCTCCAACTGCTAGAAATAACTTCATGCTCCATGTCCCTTACTTCCAGCTAGTAAGGATCACATAATTTCTAACAAAGTTTTGAAACAGAATCCCAATTCGGGCATTCAGAACATATAGCACGTTGCTGTAAGCAAGCACATTCTCATACAAAGTTGCAAGTTACTATGTAGGAACAAGTTTGTATAGGTATTTCAAAGATGCTCAGAACTGACCTAAACTTGGTATGTCTCCAACTCCTAGAAATAACTTCATGCCCAATCTCCCTTACTTCTAGCTAGTAAGGATCACATAATCCCTAACAAAGATTTGACACAGATTCCCAATTCGGGCATTCAGAACATATAGCACGTTGCTGTAAGCAAGCACATTCTCATTCAAAGTTGCAAGTTACTATGTAGGAACAAGTTTGTATAGGTATTTCAAATATGCCCAGGACTGACCTAAACTTGGTATGTCTCCAACTTCTGGAAATAGCTTCATGCCCCATCTCCCTTACTTCCAGCTAGTAAGGATCACATAATTCCTAACAAAGTTTTGACACAGATTCCCAAATCGGGCATTCAGAACATATAGCACGTTGCTGTAAGCAAGCACATTCTCATTCAAAGTTGCAAGTTACTATGTAGGAACAAGTTTGTATAGGTATTTCAAAGATGCCCAGAACTGAGCTAAACTTGGTATGTCTCCAACTCCTAGAAATAACTTCATGCCCCATCTCCCTTACTTCCAGCTAGTAAGGATCACATAATTCCTAAGAAAGTTTTGACACAGATTCCCAATTCGGGCATTCAGAACATATAGCACGTTGCTGTAAGCAAGCACATTCTCATTCAAAGTTGCAAGTTACTGTGTAGGAACAAGTTTGTATAGGTATTTCAAAGATGCCCAGAACTGAGCTAAACTTTGTATGTCTCCAACTGCTAGAAATAACTTCATGCTCCATGTCCCTTACTTCCAGCTAGTAAGGATCACATAATTTCTAACAAAGTTTTGACACAGAATCCCAATTCGGGCATTCAGAACATATAGCACGTTGCTGTAAGCAAGCACATTCTCATTCAAAGTTGCAAGTTACTATGTAGGAACAAGTTTGTATAGGTATTTCAAAGATGCTCAGAACTGACCTAAACTTGGTATGTCTCCAACTCCTAGAAATAACTTCATGCCCCATCTCCCTTACTTCTAGCTAGTAAGGATCACATAATTCCTAACAAAGTTTTGACACAGATTCCCAATTCGGGCATTCAGAACATCTAGCACGTTGCTGTAAGCAAGCACATTCTCATTCAAAGTTGCAAGTTACTATGTAGGAACAAGTTTGTATAGGTATTTCAAATATGCCCAGAACTGACCTAAACTTGGTATGTCTCCAACTTCTAGAAATAGCTTCATGCCCCATCTCCCTTACTTCCAGCTTGTAAGGATCACATAATTCCTAACAAAGATTTGACACAGATTCCCAAATCGGGCATTCAGAACATATAGCACGTTGCTGTAAGCAAGCACATTCTCATTCAAAGTTGCAAGTTACTATGTAGGAACAAGTTTGTATAGGTATTTCAAAGATGCCCAGAACTGAGCTAAACTTGGTATGTCTCCAACTCCTAGAAATAACTTCATGCCCCATCTCCCTTACTTCCAGCTAGTAAGGATCACATAATTCCTAACAAAGTTTTGACACAGATTCCCAATTCGGGCATTCAGAACATATAGCACGTTGCTGTAAGCAAGCACATTCTCATTCAAAGTTGCAAGTTACTATGTAGGAACAAGTTTGTATAGGTATTTCAAAGATGCCCAGAACTGAGCTAAACTTGGTATGTCTCCAACTCCTAGAAATAACTTCATGCCCCATCTCCCTTACATCCAGCTCGTAAGGATCACATAATTCCTAACAAAATTTTGACACAGATTCCCAATTCAGGCATTCAGAACATATAGCACGTTGCTGTAAGCAAGCACATTCTCATTCAAAGTTGCAAGTTACTATGTAGGAACAAGTTTGTATAGGTATTTCAAGATGCCCAGAACTGAGCTAAACGTTGTATGTCTCCAACTCCTAGAAATAACTTCATGCCCCATGTCCCTTACTTCCAGCTAGTAAGGATCACATAATTCCTAACAAAGTTTTGACGCAGATTCCGAATTCGTGCATTCAGAACATATAGCACGTTGCTGTAAGCAAGCACATTCTCATTCAAAGTTGCAAGTTACTATGTAGGAACAAGTTTGTATAGGTATTTCAAAGATGACCAGAACTGAGCAAAACTTGGTATGTCTCCAACTCCTAGAAATAACTTCATGCCCCATCTCCCTAACTTCCAGGTAGTAAGGATCACATAATTCCTAACAAAGTTTTGACACAGATTCCCAATTCGGGCATTCAGAACATATAGCACGTTGCTGTAAGCAACCACATTCTCATTCAAAGTTGCAAGTTACTGTGTAGGAACAAGTTTGTATAGGTATTTCAAAGATGCCCAGAACTGAGCTAAACTTTGTATGTCTCCAACTGCTAGAAATAACTTCATGCTCCATGTCCCTTACTTCCAGCTAGTAAGGATCACATAATTTCTAACAAAGTTTTGACACAGAATCCCAATTCGGGCATTCAGAACATATAGCACGTTGCTGTAAGCAAGCACATTCTCATTCAAAGTTGCAAGTTACTATGTAGGAACAAGTTTGTATAGGTATTTCAAAGATGCTCAGAACTGACCTAAACTTGGTATGTCTCCAACTCCTAGAAATAACTTCATGCCCCATCTCCCTTACTTCTAGCTAGTAAGGATCACATAATTCCTAACAAAGTTTTGACACAGATTCCCAATTCGGGCATTCAGAACATATAGCACGTTGCTGTAAGCAAGCACATTCTCATTCAAAGTTGCAAGTTACTATGTAGGAACAAGTTTGTATAGGTATTTCAAATATGCCCAGAACTGACCTAAACTTGGTATGTCTCCAACTTCTAGAAATAGCTTCATGCCCCATCTCCCTTACTTCCAGCTTGTAAGGATCACATAATTCCTAACAAAGTTTTGACACAGATTCCCAAATCAGGCATTCAGAACATATAGCACGTTGCTGTAAGCAAGCACATTCTCATTCAAAGTTGCAAGTTACTATGTAGGAACAAGTTTGTATAGGTATTTCAAAGATGCCCAGAACTGAGCTAAACTTGGTATGTCTCCAACTCCTAGAAATAACTTCATGCCCCATCTCCCTTACTTCCAGCTAGTAAGGATCACATAATTCCTAACAAAGTTTTGACACAGATTCCCAATTCGGGCATTCAGAACATATAGCACGTTGCTGTAAGCAAGCACATTCTCATTCAAAGTTGCAAGTTACTATGTAGGAACAAGTTTGTATAGGTATTTCAAAGATGCCCAGAACTGAGCTAAACTTGGTATGTCTCCAACTCCTAGAAATAACTTCATGCCCCATCTCACTTACATCCAGCTCGTAAGGATCACATAATTCCTAACAAAATTTTGACACAGATTCCCAATTCAGGCATTCAGAACATATAGCACGTTGCTGTAAGCAAGCACATTCTCATTCAAAGTTGCAAGTTACTGTGTAGGAACAAGTTTGTATAGGTATTTCAAAGATGCCCAGAACTGAGCTAAACGTTGTATGTCTCCAACTCCTAGAAATAACTTCATGCTCCATGTCCCTTACTTCCAGCTAGTAAGGATCACATAATTCCTAACAAAGTTTTGACGCAGATTCCGAATTCGGGCATTCAGAACATATAGCACGTTGCTGTAAGCAAGCACATTCTCATTCAAAGTTGCAAGTTACTATGTAGGAACAAGTTTGTATAGGTATTTCAAAGATGACCAGAACTGAGCTAAACTTGGTATGTCTCCAACTCCTAGAAATAACTTCATGCCCCATCTCCCTAACTTCCAGGTAGTAAGGATCACATAATTCCTAACAAAGTTTTGACACAGATTCCCAATTCGGGCATTCAGAACATATAGCACGTTGCTGTAAGCAAGCACATTCTCATTCAAAGTTGCAAGTTACTGTGTAGGAACAAGTTTGTATAGGTATTTCAAAGATGCCCAGAACTGAGCTAAACTTTGTATGTCTCCAACTGCTAGAAATAACTTCATGCTCCATGTCCCTTACTTCCAGCTAGTAAGGATCACATAATTTCTAACAAAGTTTTGACACAGAATCCCAATTCGGGCATTCAGAACATATAGCACGTTGCTGTAAGCAAGCACATTCTCATTCAAAGTTGCAAGTTACTATGTAGGAACAAGTTTCTATAGGTATTTCAAAGATGCCCAGAACTGAGCTAAACTTGGTATGTCTCCAACTCCTAGAAATAACTTCATGCCCCATCTCCCTTACTTCTAGCTAGTAAGGATCACATAATTCCTAACAAAGTTTTGACACAGATTCCCAATTCGGGCATTCAGAACATATAGCACGTTGCTGTAAGCAAGCACATTCTCATTCAAAGTTGCAAGTTACTATGTAGGAACAAGTTTGTATAGGTATTTCAAAGATGCTCAGAACTGACCTAAACTTGGTATGTCTCCACCTCCTAGAAATAACTTCATGCCCCATCTCACTTATATCCAGCTCGTAAGGATCACATAATTCCTAACAAAATTTTGACACAGATTCCCAATTCAGGCATTCAGAACATATAGCACGTTGCTGTAAGCAAGCACATTCTCATTCAAAGTTGCAAGTTACTATGTAGGAACAAGTTTGTATAGGTATTTCAAAGATGCCCAGAACTGAGCTAAACGTTGTATGTCTCCAACTCCTAGAAATAACTTCATGCTCCATGTCCCTTACTTCCAGCTAGTAAGGATCACATAATTCCTAACAAAGTTTTGACGCAGATTCCGAATTCGGGCATTCAGAACATATAGCACGTTGCTGTAAGCAAGCACATTCTCATTCAAAGTTGCAAGTTACTATGTAGGAACAAGTTTGTATGGGTATTTCAAAGATGACCAGAACTGAGCTAAACTTGGTATGTCTCCAACTCCTAGAAATAACTTCATGCCCCATCTCCCTAACTTCCAGGTAGTAAGGATCACATAATTCCTAACAAAGTTTTGACACAGATTCCCAATTCGGGCATTCAGAACATATAGCACGTTGCTGTAAGCAAGCACATTCTCATTCAAAGTTGCAAGTTACTATGTAGGAACAAGTTTGTATAGGTATTTCAAAGATGCCCAGAACTGAGCTAAACTTGGTATGTCGCCAACTCCTAGAAATAACTTCATGCCCCATCTCCCTTACTTCCAGCTAGTAAGGATCACATAATTCCTAACAAAGTTTTGACACAGATTCCGAATTCGGGCATTCAGAACATATAGCACGTTTCTGTAAGCAAGCACATTCTCATTCAAAGTTGCAAGTTACTATGTAGGAACAAGTTTGTATAGGTATTTCAAAGATGCCCAGAACTGAGCTAAACTTGGTATGTCTCCAACTCCTAGAAATAACTTCATGCCCCATCTCCCTTACATCCAGCTCGTAAGGATCACATAATTCCTAACAAAATTTTGACACAGATTCCCAATTCAGGCATTCAGAACATATAGCACGTTGCTGTAAGCAAGCACATTCTCATTCAAAGTTGCAAGTTACTATGTAGGAACAAGTTTGTATAGGTATTTCAAAGATGCCCAGAACTGAGCTAAACGTTGTATGTCTCCAACTCCTAGAAATAACTTCATGCTCCATGTCCCTTACTTCCAGCTAGTAAGGATCACATAATTCCTAACAAAGTTATGACGCAGATTCCGAATTCGGGCATTCAGAACATATAGCACGTTGCTGAAAGCAAGCACATTCTCATTCAAAGTTGCAAGTTACTATGTAGGAACAAGTTTGTATAGGTATTTCAAAGATGACCAGAACTGAGCTAAACTTGGTATGTCTCCAACTCCTAGAAATAACTTCATGCCCCATCTCCCTAACTTCCAGGTAGTAAGGATCACATAATTCCTAACAAAGTTTTGACACAGATTCCCAATTCGGGCATTCAGAACATATAGCACGTTGCTGTAAGCAAGCACATTCTCATTCAAAGTTGCAAGTTACTGTGTAGGAACAAGTTTGTATAGGTATTTCAAAGATGCCCAGAACTGAGCTAAACTTTGTATGTCTCCAACTGCTAGAAATAACTTCATGCTCCATGTCCCTTACTTCCAGCTAGTAAGGATCACATAATTTCTAACAAAGTTTTGAAACAGAATCCCAATTCGGGCATTCAGAACATATAGCACGTTGCTGTAAGCAAGCACATTCTCATACAAAGTTGCAAGTTACTATGTAGGAACAAGTTTGTATAGGTATTTCAAAGATGCTCAGAACTGACCTAAACTTGGTATGTCTCCAACTCCTAGAAATAACTTCATGCCCAATCTCCCTTACTTCTAGCTAGTAAGGATCACATAATCCCTAACAAAGTTTTGACACAGATTCCCAATTCGGGCATTCAGAACATATAGCACGTTGCTGTAAGCAAGCACATTCTCATTCAAAGTTGCAAGTTACTATGTAGGAACAAGTTTGTATAGGTATTTCAAATATGCCCAGAACTGACCTAAACTTGGTATGTCTCCAACTTCTGGAAATAGCTTCATGCCCCATCTCCCTTACTTCCAGCTTGTAAGGATCACATAATTCCTAACAAAGTTTTGACACAGATTCCCAAATCGGGCATTCAGAACATATAGCACGTTGCTGTAAGCAAGCACATTCTCATTCAATGTTGCAAGTTACTATGTAGGAACAAGTTTGTATAGGTATTTCAAAGATGCCCAGAACTGAGCTAAACTTGGTATGTCTCCAACTCCTAGAAATAACTTCATGCCCCATCTCACTTACTTCCAGCTAGTAAGGATCACATAATTCCTAAGAAAGTTTTGACACAGATTCCCAATTCGGGCATTCAGAACATATAGCACGTTGCTGTAAGCAAGCACATTCTCATTCAAAGTTGCAAGTTACTATGTAGGAAGAAGTTTGTATAGGTATTTCAAAGATGACCAGAACTGAGCTAAACTTGGTATGTCTCTAACTCCTAGAAATAACATCATGCCCCATCTCCCTATCTTCCAGGTAGTAAGGATCACATAATTCCTAACAAAGTTTTGACACAGATTCCCAATTCGGGCATTCAGAACATATAGCACGTTGCTGTAAGCAAGCACATTCTCATTCAAAGTTGCAAGTTACTGTGTAGGAACAAGTTTGTATAGGTATTTCAAAGATGCCCAGAACTGAGCTAAACTTTGTATGTCTCCAACTGCTAGAAATAACTTCATGCTCCATGTCCCTTACTTCCAGCTAGTAAGGATCACATAATTTCTAACAAAGTTTTGACACAGAATCCCAATTCGGGCATTCAGAACATATAGCACGTTGCTGTAAGCAAGCACATTCTCATTCAAAGTTGCAAGTTACTATGGAGGAACAAGTTTGTATAGGTATTTCAAAGATGCTCAGAACTGACCTAAACTTGGTATGTCTCCAACTCCTAGAAATAACTTCATGCCCCATCTCCCTTACTTCTAGCTAGTAAGGATCACATAATTCCTAACAAAGTTTTGACACAGATTCCCAATTCGGGCATTCAGAACATCTAGCACGTTGCTGTAAGCAAGCACATTCTCATTCAAAGTTGCAAGTTACTATGTAGGAACAAGTTTGTATAGGTATTTCAAAGATGCCCAGAACTGAGCTAAACGTTGTATGTCTCCAACTCCTAGAAATAACTTCATGCTCCATGTCCCTTACTTCCAGCTAGTAAGGATCACATAATTCCTAACAAAGTTATGACGCAGATTCCGAATTCGGGCATTCAGAACATATAGCACGTTGCTGAAAGCAAGCACATTCTCATTCAAAGTTGCAAGTTACTATGTAGGAACAAGTTTGTATAGGTATTTCAAAGATGACCAGAACTGAGCTAAACTTGGTATGTCTCCAACTCCTAGAAATAACTTCATGCCCCATCTCCCTAACTTCCAGGTAGTAAGGATCACATAATTCCTAACAAAGTTTTGACACAGATTCCCAATTCGGGCATTCAGAACATATAGCACGTTGCTGTAAGCAAGCACATTCTCATTCAAAGTTGCAAGTTACTGTGTAGGAACAAGTTTGTATAGGTATTTCAAAGATGCCCAGAACTGAGCTAAACTTTGTATGTCTCCAACTGCTAGAAATAACTTCATGCTCCATGTCCCTTACTTCCAGCTAGTAAGGATCACATAATTTCTAACAAAGTTTTGAAACAGAATCCCAATTCGGGCATTCATAACATATAGCACGTTGCTGTAAGCAAGCACATTCTCATACAAAGTTGCAAGTTACTATGTAGGAACAAGTTTGTATAGGTATTTCAAAGATGCTCAGAACTGACCTAAACTTGGTATGTCTCCAACTCCTAGAAATAACTTCATGCCCAATCTCCCTTACTTCTAGCTAGTAAGGATCACATAATCCCTAACAAAGTTTTGACACAGATTCCCAATTCGGGCATTCAGAACATATAGCACGTTGCTGTAAGCAAGCACATTCTCATTCAAAGTTGCAAGTTACTATGTAGGAACAAGTTTGTATAGGTATTTCAAATATGCCCAGAACTGACCTAAACTTGGTATGTCTCCAACGTCTGGAAATAGCTTCATGCCCCATCTCCCTTACTTCCAGCTTGTAAGGATCACATAATTCCTAACAAAGTTTTGACACAGATTCCCAAATCGGGCATTCAGAACATATAGCACGTTGCTGTAAGCAAGCACATTCTCATTCAATGTTGCAAGTTACTATGTAGGAACAAGTTTGTATAGGTATTTCAAAGATGCCCAGAACTGAGCTAAACTTGGTATGTCTCCAACTCCTAGAAATAACTTCATGCCCCATCTCACTTACTTCCAGCTAGTAAGGATCACATAATTCCTAAGAAAGTTTTGACACAGATTCCCAATTCGGGCATTCAGAACATATAGCACGTTGCTGTAAGCAAGCACATTCTCATTCAAAGTTGCAAGTTACTGTGTAGGAACAAGTTTGTATAGGTATTTCAAAGATGCCCAGAACTGAGCTAAACTTTGTATGTCTCCAACTGCTAGAAATAACTTCATGCTCCATGTCCCTTACTTCCAGCTAGTAAGGATCACATAATTTCTAACAAAGTTTTGACACAGAATCCCAATTCGGGCATTCAGAACATATAGCACGTTGCTGTAAGCAAGCACATTCTCATTCAAAGTTGCAAGTTACTATGGAGGAACAAGTTTGTATAGGTATTTCAAAGATGCTCAGAACTGACCTAAACTTGGTATGTCTCCAACTCCTAGAAATAACTTCATGCCCCATCTCCCTTACTTCTAGCTAGTAAGGATCACATAATTCCTAACAAAGTTTTGACACAGATTCCCAATTCGGGCATTCAGAACATCTAGCACGTTGCTGTAAGCAAGCACATTCTCATTCAAAGTTGCAAGTTACTATGTAGGAACAAGTTTGTATAGGTATTTCAAATATGCCCAGAACTGACCTAAACTTGGTATGTCTCCAACTTCTAGAAATAGCTTCATGCCCCATCTCCCTTACTTCCAGCTTGTAAGGATCACATAATTCCTAACAAAGTTTTGACACAGATTCCCAAATCGGGCATTCAGAACATATAGCACGTTGCTGTAAGCAAGCACATTCTCATTCAAAGTTGCAAGTTACTATGTAGGAACAAGTTTGTATAGGTATTTCAAAGATGCCCAGAACTGAGCTAAACTTGGTATGTCTCCAACTCCTAGAAATAACTTCATGCCCCATCTCCCTTACTTCCAGCTAGTAAGGATCACATAATTCCTAACAAAGTTTCGACACAGATTCCCAAATCGGGCATTCAGAACATATAGCACGTTGCTGTAAGCAAGCACATTCTCATTCAAAGTTGCAAGTTACTATGTAGGAACAAGTTTGTATAGGTATTTCAAAGATGCCCAGAACTGAGCTAAACTTGGTATGTCTCCAACTCCTAGAAATAACTTAATGCCCCATCTCCCTTACATCCAGCTCGTAAGGATCACATAATTCCTAACAAAATTTTGACACAGATTCCCAATTCAGGCATTCAGAACATATAGCACGTTGCTGTAAGCAAGCACATTCTCATTCAAAGTTGCAAGTTACTATGTAGGAACAAGTTTGTATAGGTATTTCAAAGATGCCCAGAACTGAGCTAAACGTTGTATGTCTCCAACTCCTAGAAATAACTTCATGCTCCATGTCCCTTACTTCCAGCTAGTAAGGATCACATAATTCCTAACAAAGTTTTGACGCAGATTCCGAATTCGGGCATTCAGAACATATAGCACGTTGCTGTAAGCAAGCACATTCTCATTCAAAGTTGCAAGTTACTATGTAGGAACAAGTTTGTATAGGTATTTCAAAGATGACCAGAACTGAGCTAAACTTGGTATGTCTCCAACTCCTAGAAATAACTTCATGCCCCATCTCCCTAACTTCCAGGTAGTAAGGATCACATAATTCCTAACAAAGTTTTGACACAGATTCCCAATTCGGGCATTCAGAACATATAGCACGTTGCTGTAAGCAAGCACATTCTCATTCAAAGTTGCAAGTTACTGTGTAGGAACAAGTTTGTATAGGTATTTCAAAGATGCCCAGAACTGAGCTAAACTTTGTATGTCTCCAACTGCTAGAAATAACTTCATGCTCCATGTCCCTTACTTCCAGCTAGTAAGGATCACATAATTTCTAACAAAGTTTTGACACAGAATCCCAATTCGGGCATTCAGAACATATAGCACGTTGCTGTAAGCAAGCACATTCTCATTCAAAGTTGCAAGTTACTATGTAGGAACAAGTTTGTATAGGTATTTCAAAGATGCTCAGAACTGACCTAAACTTGGTATGTCTCCAACTCCTAGAAATAACTTCATGCCCCATCTCCCTTACTTCTAGCTAGTAAGGATCACATAATTCCTAACAATGTTTTGACACAGATTCCCAATTCGGGCATTCAGAACATATAGCACGTTGCTGTAAGCAAGCACATTCTCATTCAAAGTTGCAAGTTACTATGTAGGAACAAGTTTGTATAGGTATTTCAAATATGCCCAGAACTGACCTAAACTTGGTATGTCTCCAACTTCTAGAAATAGCTTCATGCCCCATCTCCCTTACTTCCAGCTTGTAAGGATCACATAATTCCTAACAAAGTTTTGACACAGATTCCCAAATCGGGCATTCAGAACATATAGCACGTTGCTGTAAGCAAGCACATTCTCATTCAAAGTTGCAAGTTACTATGTAGGAACAAGTTTGTATAGGTATTTCAAAGATGCCCAGAACGGAGCTAAACTTGGTATGTCTCCAACTCCTAGAAATAACTTCATGCCCCATCTCACTTACTTCCAGCTAGTAAGGATCACATAATTCCTAACAAAGTTTTGACACAGATTCCCAATTCGGGCATTCAGAACATATAGCACGTTGCTGTAAGCAAGCACATTCTCATTCAAAGTTGCAAGTTACTATGTAGGAACAAATTTGTATAGGTATTTCAAAGATGCCCAGAACTGAGCTAAACTTGGTATGTCTCCAACTCCTAGAAATAACTTCATGCCCCATCTCCCTTACATCCAGCTCGTAAGGATCACATAATTCCTAACAAAATTTTGACACAGATTCCCAATTCAGGCATTCAGAACATATAGCACGTTGCTGTAAGCAAGCACATTCTCATTCAAAGTTGCAAGTTACTATGTAGGAACAAGTTTGTATAGGTATTTCAAAGATGCCCAGAACTGAGCTAAACTTGGTATGTCTCCAACTCCTAGAAATAACTTCATGCCCCAACTCCCTTACTTCCAGCTAGTAAGGATCACATAATTCCTAACAAAGTTTTGACACAGATTCCCAATTCGGGCATTCACAACATATAGCACTTTGCTGTAAGCAAGCACATTCTCATTCAAAGTTGCAAGTTACTGTGTAGGAACAAGTTTGTATAGGTATTTCAAAGATTCCCAGAACTGAGCTAAACTTTGTATGTCTCCAACTGCTAGAAATAACTTCATGCTCCATGTCCCTTACTTCCAGCTAGTAAGGATCACATAATTTCTAACAAAGTTTTGACACAGAATCCCAATTCGGGCATTCAGAACATATAGCACGTTGCTGTAAGCAAGCACATTCTCATTCAAAGTTGCAAGTTACTATGTAGGAACAAGTTTGTATAGGTATTTCAAAGATGCTCAGAACTGACCTAAACTTGGTATGTCTCCAACTCCTAGAAATAACTTCATGCCCCATCTCCCTTACTTCTAGCTAGTAAGGATCACATAATTCCTAACAAAGTTTTGACACAGATTCCCAATTCGGGCATTCAGAACATATAGCACGTTGCTGTAAGCAAGCACATTCTCATTCAAAGTTGCAAGTTACTATGTAGGAACAAGTTTGTATAGGTATTTCAAATATGCCCAGAACTGACCTAAACTTGGTATGTCTCCAACTTCTAGAAATAGCTTCATGCCCCATCTCCCTTACTTCCAGCTTGTAAGGATCACATAATTCCTAACAAAGATTTGACACAGATTCCCAAATCGGGCATTCAGAACATATAGCACGTTGCTGTAAGCAAGCACATTCTCATTCAAAGTTGCAAGTTACTATGTAGGAACAAGTTTGTATAGGTATTTCAAAGATGCCCAGAACTGAGCTAAACTTGGTATGTCTCCAACTCCTAGAAATAACTTCATGCCCCATCTCCCTTACTTCCAGCTAGTAAGGATCACATAATTCCTAACAAAGTTTTGACACAGAATCCCAATTCGGGCATTCAGAACATATAGCACGTTGCTGTAAGCAAGCACATTCTCATTCAAAGTTGCAAGTTACTATGTAGGAACAAGTTTGTATAGGTATTTCAAAGATGCTCAGAACTGACCTAAACTTGGTATGTCTCCAACTCCTAGAAATAACTTCATGCCCCATCTCACTTACTTCTAGCTAGTAAGGATCACATCATTCCTAACAAAGTTTTGACACAGATTCCCAATTCGGGCATTCAGAACATATAGCACGTTGCTGTAAGCAAGCACATTCTCATTCAAAGTTGCAAGTTACTATGTAGGAACAAGTTTGTATAGGTATTTCAAATATGCCCAGAACTGACCTAAACTTGGTATGTCTCCAACTCCTAGAAATAACTTCATGCCCCATCTCCCTTACTTCCAGCTAGTAAGGATCACATAATTCCTAAGAAAGTTTTGACACAGATTCCCAATTCGGGCATTCAGAACATATAGCACGTTGCTGTAAGCAAGCACATTCTCATTCAAAGTTGCAAGTTACTATGTAGGAACAAGTTTGTATAGGTATTTCAAAGATGACCAGAACTGAGCTAAACTTGGTATGTCTCTAACTCCTAGAAATAACATCATGCCCCATCTCCCTATCTTCCAGGTAGTAAGGATCACATAATTCCTAACAAAGTTTTGACACAGGTTCCCAATTCGGGCATTCAGAACATATAGCACGTTGCTGTAAGCAAGCACATTCTCATTCAAAGTTGCAAGTTACTGTGTAGGAACAAGTTTGTATAGGTATTTCAAAGATGCCAGGAACTGAGCTAAACTTTGTATGTCTCCAACTGCTAGAAATAACTTCATGCTCCATGTCCCTTACTTCCAGCTAGTAAGGATCACATAATTTCTAACAAAGTTTTGACACAGAATCCCAATTCGGGCATTCAGAACATATAGCACGTTGCTGTAAGCAAGCACATTCTCATTCAAAGTTGCAAGTTACTATGGAGGAACAAGTTTGTATAGGTATTTCAAAGATGCTCAGAACTGACCTAAACTTGGTATGTCTCCAACTCCTAGAAATAACTTCATGCCCCATCTCCCTTACTTCTAGCTAGTAAGGATCACATAATTCCTAACAATGTTTTGACACAGATTCCCAATTCGGGCATTCAGAACATATAGCACGTTGCTGTAAGCAAGCACATTCTCATTCAAAGTTGCAAGTTACTATGTAGGAACAAGTTTGTATAGGTATTTCAAATATGCCCAGAACTGACCTAAACTTGGTATGTCTCCAACTTCTAGAAATAGCTTCATGCCCCATCTCCCTTACTTCCAGCTTGTAAGGATCACATAATTCCTAACAAAGTTTTGACACAGATTCCCAAATCGGGCATTCAGAACATATAGCACGTTGCTGTAAGCAAGCACATTCTCATTCAAAGTTGCAAGTTACTATGTAGGAACAAGTTTGTATAGGTATTTCAAAGATCCCCAGAACTGAGCTAAACTTGGTATGTCTCCAACTCCTAGAAATAACTTCATGCCCCATCTCACTTACTTCCAGCTAGTAAGGATCACATAATTCCTAACAAAGTTTTGACACAGATTCCCAATTCGGGCATTCAGAACATATAGCACGTTGCTGTAAGCAAGCACATTCTCATTCAAAGTTGCAAGTTACTATGTAGGAACAAGTTTGTATAGGTATTTCAAAGATGCCCAGAACTGAGCTAAACTTGGAATGTCTCCAACTCCTAGAAATAACTTCATGCCCCATCTCCCTTACATCCAGCTCGTAAGGATCACATAATTCCTAAAAAAATTTTGACACAGATTCCCAATTCAGGCATTCAGAACATATAGCACGTTGCTGTAAGCAAGCACATTCTCATTCAAAGTTGCAAGTTACTATGTAGGAACAAGTTTGTATAGGTATTTCAAAGATGCCCAGAACTGAGCTAAACTTGGTATGTCTCCAACTCCTAGAAATAACTTCATGCCCCAACTCCCTTACTTCCAGCTAGTAAGGATCACATAATTCCTAACAAAGTTTTGACACAGATTCCCAATTCGGGCATTCACAACATATAGCACGTTGCTGTAAGCAAGCACATTCTCATTCAAAGTTGCAAGTTACTGTGTAGGAACAAGTTTGTATAGGTATTTCAAAGATTCCCAGAACTGAGCTAAACTTTGTATGTCTCCAACTGCTAGAAATAACTTCATGCTCCATGTACCTTACTTCCAGCTAGTAAGGATCACATAATTTCTAACAAAGTTTTGACACAGAATCCCAATTCGGGCATTCAGAACATATAGCACGTTGCTGTAAGCAAGCACATTCTCATTCAAAGTTGCAAGTTACTATATAGGAACAAGTTTGTATAGGTATTTCAAAGATGCTCAGAACTGACCTAAACTTGGTATGTCTCCAACTCCTAGAAATAACTTCATGCCCCATCTCCCTTACTTCTAGCTAGTAAGGATCACATAATTCCTAACAAAGTTTTGACACAGATTCCCAATTCGGGCATTCAGAACATATAGCACGTTGCTGTAAGCAAGCACATTCTCATTCAAAGTTGCAAGTTACTATGTAGGAACAAGTTTGTATAGGTATTTCAAATATGCCCAGAACTGACCTAAACTTGGTATGTCTCCAACTTCTAGAAATAGCTTCATGCCCCATCTCCCTTACTTCCAGCTTGTAAGGATCACATAATTCCTAACAAAGATTTGACACATATTCCTAAATCGGGCATTCAGAACATATAGCACGTTGCTGTAAGCAAGCACATTCTCATTCAAAGTTGCAAGTTACTATGTAGGAACAAGTTTGTATAGGTATTTCAAAGATGCCCAGAACTGAGCTAAACTTGGTATGTCTCCAACTCCTAGAAATAACTTCATGCCCCATCTCCCTTACTTCCAGCTAGTAAGGATCACATAATTCCTAACAAAGTTTTGACACAGAATCCCAATTCGGGGATTCAGAACATATAGCACGTTGCTGTAAGCAAGCACATTCTCATTCAAAGTTGCAAGTTACTATGTAGGAACAAGTTTGTATAGGTATTTCAAAGATGCTCAGAACTGACCTAAACTTGGTATGTCTCCAACTCCTAGAAATAACTTCATGCCCCATCTCACTTACTTCTAGCTAGTAAGGATCACATCATTCCTAACAAAGTTTTGACACAGATTCCCAATTCGGGCATTCAGAACATATAGCACGTTGCTGTAAGCAAGCACATTCTCATTCAAAGTTGCAAGTTACTATGTAGGAACAAGTTTGTATAGGTATTTCAAATATGCCCAGAACTGACCTAAACTTGGTATGTCTCCAACTTCTAGAAATAGCTTCATGCACCATCTCCCTTACTTCCAGCTTGTAAGGATCACATAATTCCTAACAAAGTTTTGACACAGATTCCCAAATCGGGCATTCAGAACATATAGCACGTTGCTGTAAGCAAGCACATTCTCATTCAAAGTTGCAAGTTACTATGTAGGAACAAGTTTGTATAGGTATTTCAAAGATGCTCAGAACTGACCTAAACGTGGTATGTCTCCACCTCCTAGAAATAACTTCATGCCCCATCTCCCTTACATCCAGCTCGTAAGGATCACATAATTCCTAACAAAATTTTGACACAGATTCCCAATTCAGGCATTCAGAACATATAGCACGTTGCTGTAAGCAAGCACATTCTCATTCAAAGTTGCAAGTTACTATGTAGGAACAAGTTTGTATAGGTATTTCAAAGATGCCCAGAACTGAGCTAAACGTTGTATGTCTCCAACTCCTAGAAATAACTTCATGCTCCATGTCCCTTACTTCCAGCTAGTAAGGATCACATAATTCCTAACAAAGTTTTGACGCAGATTCCGAATTCGGGCATTCAGAACATATAGCACGTTGCTGTAAGCAAGCACATTCTCATTCAAAGTTGCAAGTTACTATGTAGGAACATGTTTGTATGGGTATTTCAAAGATGACCAGAACTGAGCTAAACTTGGTATGTCTCCAACTCCTAGAAATAACTTCATGCCCCATCTCCCTAACTTCCAGGTAGTAAGGATCACATAATTCCTAACAAAGTTTTGACACAGATTCCCAATTCGGGCATTCAGAACATATAGCACGTTGCTGTAAGCAAGCACATTCTCATTCAAAGTTGCAAGTTACTGTGTAGGAACAAGTTTGTATAGGTATTTCAAAGATGCCCAGAACTGAGCTAAACTTTGTATGTCTCCAACTGCTAGAAATAACTTCATGCTCCATGTCCCATACTTCCAGCTAGTAAGGATCACATAATTTCTAACAAAGTTTTGACACAGAATCCCAATTCGGGCATTCAGAACATATAGCACGTTGCTGTAAGCAAGCACATTCTCATTCAAAGTTGCAAGTTACTATGTAGGAACAAGTTTGTATAGGTATTTCAAAGATGCTCAGAACTGACCTAAACTTGGTATGTCTCCAACTCCTAGAAATAACTTCATGACCCATCTCCCTTACTTCTAGCTAGTAAGGATCACATAATTCCTAACAATGTTTTGACACAGATTCCCAATTCGGGCATTCAGAACATATAGCACGTTGCTGTAAGCAAGCACATTCTCATTCAAAGTTGCAAGTTACTATGTAGGAACAAGTTTGTATAGGTATGTCAAATATGCCCAGAACTGACCTAAACTTGGTATGTCTCCAACTTCTAGAAATAGCTTCATGCCCCATCTCCCTTACTTCCAGCTTGTAAGGATCACATAATTCCTAACAAAGTTTTGACACAGATTCCCAAATCGGGCATTCAGAACATATAGCACGTTGCTGTAAGCAAGCACATTCTCATTCAAAGTTGCAAGTTACTATGTAGGAACAAGTTTGTATAGGTATTTCAAAGATGCCCAGAACTGAGCTAAACTTGGTATGTCTCCAACTCCTAGAAATAACTTCATGCCCCATCTCCATTACTTCCAGCTAGTAAGGATCACATAATTCCTAACAAAGATTTGACACAGATTCCCAATTCGGGCATTCAGAACATATAGCACGTTGCTGTAAGCAAGCACATTCTCATTCAAAGTTGCAAGTTACTATGTAGGAACAAGTTTGTATAGGTATTTCAAAGATGCCCAGAACTGAGCTAAACTTGGTATGTCTCCAACTCCTAGAAATAACTTCATGCCCCATCTCCCTTACATCCAGCTCGTAAGGATCACATAATTCCTAACAAAATTTTGACACAGATTCCCAATTCAGGCATTCAGAACATATAGCACGTTGCTGTAAGCAAGCACATTCTCATTCAAAGTTGCAAGTTACTATGTAGGAACAAGTTTGTATAGGTATTTCAAAGATGCCCAGAACTGAGCTAAACGTTGTATGTCTCCAACTCCTAGAAATAACTTCATGCTCCATGTCCCTTACTTCCAGCTAGTAAGGATCACATAATTCCTAACAAAGTTTTGACGCAGATTCCGAATTCGGGCATTCAGAACATATAGTAAGTTGCTGTAAGCAAGCACATTCTCATTCAAAGTTGCAAGTTACTGTGTAGGAACAAGTTTGTATAGGTATTTCAAAGATGCCCAGAACTGAGCTAAACTTTGTATGTCTCCAACTGCTAGAAATAACATCATGCTCCATGTCCCTTACTTCCAGCTAGTAAGGATCACATAATTCCTAACAAAGTTTTGACACAGATTCCCAATTCGGGCATTCAGAACATATAGCACGTTGCTGTAAGCAAGCACATTCTCATTCAAAGTTGCAAGTTACTATGTAGGAACAAGTTTGTATAGGTATTTCAAATATGCCCAGAACTGACCTAAACTTGGTATGTCTCCAACTTCTAGAAATAGCTTCATGCCCCATCTCCCTTACTTCCAGCTTGTAAGGATCACATAATTCCTAACAAAGTTTTGACACAGAATCCCAATTCGGGCATTCAGAACATATAGCACGTTGCTGTAAGCAAGCACATTCTCATTCAAAGTTGCAAGTTACTATGTAGGAACAAGTTTGTATAGGTATTTCAAAGATGCTCAGAACTGACCTAAACTTGGTATGTCTCCAACTCCTAGAAATAACTTCATGCCCCATCTCCCTTACTTCTAGCTAGTAAGGATCACATAATTCCTAACAAAGTTTTGACACAGATTCCCAATTCGGGCATTCAGAACATATAGCACGTTGCTGTAAGCAAGCACATTCTCATTCAAAGTTGCAAGTTACTATGTAGGAACAAGTTTGTATAGGTATTTCAAATATGCCCAGAACTGACCTAAACTTGGTATGTCTCCAACTTCTAGAAATAGCTTCATGCCCCATCTCCCTTACTTCCAGCTTGTAAGGATCACATAATTCCTAACAAAGTTTTGACACAGATTCCCAAATCGGGCATTCAGAACATATAGCACGTTGCTGTAAGCAAGCACATTCTCATTCAAAGTTGCAAGTTACTATGTAGGAACAAGTTTGTATAGGTATTTCAAAGATGCCCAGAACTGAGCTAAACTTGGTATGTCTCCAACTCCTAGAAATAACTTCATGCCCCATCTCCCTAACTTCCAGGTAGTAAGGATCACATAATTCCTAACAAAGTTTTGAAACAGATTCCCAATTCGGGCATTCAGAACATATAGCACGTTGCTGTAAGCAAGCACATTCTCATTCAAAGTTGCAAGTTACTGGGTAGGAACAAGTTTGTATAGGTATTTCAAAGATGCCCAGAACTGAGCTAAACTTTGTATGTCTCCAACTGCTAGAAATAACTTCATGCTCCATGTCCCTTACTTCCAGGTAGTAAGGATCACATAATTTCTAACAAAGTTTTGACACAGAATCCCAATTCGGGCATTTAGAACATATAGCATGTTGCTGTAAGCAAGCACATTCTCATTCAAAGTTGCAAGTTACTATGTAGGAACAAGTTTGTATAGGTATTTCTAAGATGCTCAGAACTGACCTAAAGTTGGTATGTCTCCAACTCCTAGAAATAACTTCATGCCCCATCTCCCTTACTTCTAGCTAGTAAGGATCACATAATTCCTAACAAAATTTTGACACAGATTCCCAATTCGGGCATTCAGAACATATAGCACGTTGCTGTAAGCAAGCACATTCTCATTCAAAGTTGCAAGTTACTATGTAGGAACAAGTTTGTATAGGTATTTCAAAGATGCCCAGAACTGAGCTAAACTTGGTATGTGTCCAACTCCTAGAAATAACTTCATGCCCCATCTCCCTTACTTCCAGATAGTAAGGATCACATAATTCCTAACAAAGTTTTGACACAGATTCCCAATTCGGGCATTCAGAACATATAGCACGTTGCTGTAAGCAAGCACATTCTCATTCAAAGTTGCAAGTTACTATGTAGGAACAAGTTTGTATAGGTATTTCAAAGATGCCCAGAACTGAGCTAAACTTGGTATGTCTCCAACTCCTAGAAATAACTTCATGCCCCATCTCCCTTACATCCAGCTCGTAAGGATCACATAATTCCTAACAAAATTTTGACACAGATTCCCAATTCAGGCATTCAGAACATATAGCACGTTGCTGTAAGCAAGCACATTCTCATTCAAAGTTGCAAGTTACTATGTAGGAACAAGTTTGTATAGGTATTTCAAAGATGCCCAGAACTGAGCTAAACGTTGTATGTCTCCAACTCCTAGAAATAACTTCATGCTCCATGTCACTTACTTCCAGCTAGTAAGGATCACATAATTCCTAACAAAGTTTTGACGCAGATTCCGAATTCGGGCATTCAGAACATATAGTAAGTTGCTGTAAGCAAGCACATTCTCATTCAAAGTTGCAAGTTACTGTGTAGGAACAAGTTTGTATAGGTATTTCAAAGATGCCCAGAACTGAGATAAACTTTGTATGTCTCCAACTGCTAGAAATAACATCATGCTCCATGTCCCTTACTTCCAGCTAGTAAGGATCACATAATTCCTAACAAAGTTTTGACACAGATTCCCAATTCGGGCATTCAGAACATATAGCACGTTGCTGTAAGCAAGCACATTCTCATTCAAAGTTGCAAGTTACTATGTAGGAACAAGTTTGTATAGGTATTTCAAATATGCCCAGAACTGACCTAAACTTGGTATGTCTCCAACTTCTAGAAATAGCTTCATGCCCCATCTCCCTTACTTCCAGCTTGTAAGGATCACATAATTCCTAACAAAGTTTTGACACAGAATCCCAATTCGGGCATTCAGAACATATAGCACGTTGCTGTAAGCAAGCACATTCTCATTCAAAGTTGCAAGTTACTATGTAGGAACAAGTTTGTATAGGTATTTCAAAGATGCTCAGAACTGACCTAAACTTGGTATGTCTCCAACTCCTAGAAATAACTTCATGCCCCATCTCCCTTACTTCTAGCTAGTAAGGATCACATAATTCCTAACAAAGTTTTGACACAGATTCCCAATTCGGGCATTCAGAACATATAGCACGTTGCTGTAAGCAAGCACATTCTCATTCAAAGTTGCAAGTTACTATGTAGGAACAAGTTTGTATAGGTATTTCAAATATGCCCAGAACTGACCTAAACTTGGTATGTCTCCAACTTCTAGAAATAGCTTCATGCCCCATCTCCCTTACTTCCAGCTTGTAAGGATCACATAATTCCTAACAAAGTTTTGACACAGATTCCCAAATCGGGCATTCAGAACATATAGCACGTTGCTGTAAGCAAGCACATTCTCATTCAAAGTTGCAAGTTACTATGTAGGAACAAGTTTGTATAGGTATTTCAAAGATGCCCAGAACTGAGCTAAACTTGGTATGTCTCCAACTCCTAGAAATAACTTCATGCCCCATCTCCCTTACATCCAGCTCGTAAGGATCACATAATTCCTAACAAAATTTTGACACAGATTCCCAATTCAGGCATTCAGAACATATAGCACGTTGCTGTAAGCAAGCACATTCTCATTCAAAGTTGCAAGTTACTATGTAGGAACAAGTTTGTATAGGTATTTCAAAGATGCCCAGAACTGAGCTAAACGTTGTATGTCTCCAACTCCTAGAAATAACTTCATGCTCCATGTCACTTACTTCCAGCTAGTAAGGATCACATAATTCCTAACAAAGTTTTGACGCAGATTCCGAATTCGGGCATTCAGAACATATAGTAAGTTGCTGTAAGCAAGCACATTCTCATTCAAAGTTGCAAGTTACTGTGTAGGAACAAGTTTGTATAGGTATTTCAAAGATGCCCAGAACTGAGCTAAACTTTGTATGTCTCCAACTGCTAGAAATAACATCATGCTCCATGTCCCTTACTTCCAGCTAGTAAGGATCACATAATTCCTAACAAAGTTTTGACACAGATTCCCAATTCGGGCATTCAGAACATATAGCACGTTGCTGTAAGCAAGCACATTCTCATTCAAAGTTGCAAGTTACTATGTAGGAACAAGTTTGTATAGGTATTTCAAATATGCCCAGAACTGACCTAAACTTGGTATGTCTCCAACTTCTAGAAATAGCTTCATGCCCCATCTCCCTTACTTCCAGCTTGTAAGGATCACATAATTCCTAACAAAGTTTTGACACAGAATCCCAATTCGGGCATTCAGAACATATAGCACGTTGCTGTAAGCAAGCACATTCTCATTCAAAGTTGCAAGTTACTATGTAGGAACAAGTTTGTATAGGTATTTCAAAGATGCTCAGAACTGACCTAAACTTGGTATGTCTCCAACTCCTAGAAATAACTTCATGCCCCATCTCCCTTACTTCTAGCTAGTAAGGATCACATAATTCCTAACAAAGTTTTGACACAGATTCCCAATTCGGGCATTCAGAACATATAGCACGTTGCTGTAAGCAAGCACATTCTCATTCAAAGTTGCAAGTTACTATGTAGGAACAAGTTTGTATAGGTATTTCAAATATGCCCAGAACTGACCTAAACTTGGTATGTCTCCAACTTCTAGAAATAGCTTCATGCCCCATCTCCCTTACTTCCAGCTTGTAAGGATCACATAATTCCTAACAAAGTTTTGACACAGATTCCCAAATCGGGCATTCAGAACATATAGCACGTTGCTGTAAGCAAGCACATTCTCATTCAAAGTTGCAAGTTACTATGTAGGAACAAGTTTGTATAGGTATTTCAAAGATGCCCAGAACTGAGCTAAACTTGGTATGTCTCCAACTCCTAGAAATAACTTCATGCCCCATCTCCCTAACTTCCAGGTAGTAAGGATCACATAATTCCTAACAAAGTTTTGAAACAGATTCCCAATTCGGGCATTCAGAACATATAGCACGTTGCTGTAAGCAAGCACATTCTCATTCAAAGTTGCAAGTTACTGGGTAGGAACAAGTTTGTATAGGTATTTCAAAGATGCCCAGAACTGAGCTAAACTTTGTATGTCTCCAACTGCTAGAAATAACTTCATGCTCCATGTCCCTTACTTCCAGGTAGTAAGGATCACATAATTTCTAACAAAGTTTTGACACAGAATCCCAATTCGGGCATTTAGAACATATAGCATGTTGCTGTAAGCAAGCACATTCTCATTCAAAGTTGCAAGTTACTATGTAGGAACAAGTTTGTATAGGTATTTCTAAGATGCTCAGAACTGACCTAAAGTTGGTATGTCTCCAACTCCTAGAAATAACTTCATGCCCCATCTCCCTTACTTCTAGCTAGTAAGGATCACATAATTCCTAACAAAATTTTGACACAGATTCCCAATTCGGGCATTCAGAACATATAGCACGTTGCTGTAAGCAAGCACATTCTCATTCAAAGTTGCAAGTTACTATGTAGGAACAAGTTTGTATAGGTATTTCAAAGATGCCCAGAACTGAGCTAAACTTGGTATGTGTCCAACTCCTAGAAATAACTTCATGCCCCATCTCCCTTACTTCCAGCTAGTAAGGATCACATAATTCCTAACAAAGTTTTGACACAGATTCCCAATTCGGGCATTCAGAACATATAGCACGTTGCTGTAAGCAAGCACATTCTCATTCAAAGTTGCAAGTTACTATGTAGGAACAAGTTTGTATAGGTATTTCAAAGATGCCCAGAACTGAGCTAAACTTGGTATGTCTCCAACTCCTAGAAATAACTTCATGCCCCATCTCCCTTACATCCAGCTCGTAAGGATCACATAATTCCTAAAAAAATTTTGACACAGATTCCCAATTCAGGCATTCAGATCATATAGCACGTTGCTGTAAGCAAGCACATTCTCATTCAAAGTTGCAAGTTACTATGTAGGAACAAGTTTGTATAGGTATTTCAAAGATGCCCAGAACTGAGCTAAACTTGGTATGTCTCCAACTCCTAGAAATAACTTCATGCCCCAACTCCCTTACTTCCAGCTAGTAAGGATCACATAATTCCTAACAAAGTTTTGACACAGATTCCCAATTCGGGCATTCACAACATATAGCACGTTGCTGTAAGCAAGCACATTCTCATTCAAAGTTGCAAGTTACTGTGTAGGAACAAGTTTGTATAGGTATTTCAAAGATGCCCAGAACTGAGCTAAACTTGGTATGTCTCCAACTCCTAGAAATAACTTCATGCCCCATCTCCCTTACTTCCAGCTAGTAAGGATCACATAATTCCTAACAAAGTTTTGACACAGAATCCCAATTCGGGCATTCAGAACATATAGCACGTTGCTGTAAGCAAGCACATTCTCATTCAAAGTTGCAAGTTACTATGGAGGAACAAGTTTGTATAGGTATTTCAAAGATGCTCAGAACTGACCTAAACTTGGTATGTCTCCACCTCCTAGAAATAACTTCATGCCCCATCTCCCTTACTTCTAGATAGTAAGGATCACATAATTCCTAACAAAGTTTTGACACAGATTCCCAATTCGGGCATTCAGAACATATAGCACGTTGCTGTAAGCAAGCACATTCTCATTCAAAGTTGCAAGTTACTATGTAGGAACAAGTTTGTATAGGTATTTCAAATATGCCCAGAACTGACCTAAACTTGGTATGTCTCCAACTTCTAGAAATAGCTTCATGCCCCATCTCCCTTACTTCCAGCTTGTAAGGATCACATAATTCCTAACAAAGTTTTGACACAGATTCCCAAATCGGGCATTCAGAACATATAGCACGTTGCTGTAAGCAAGCACATTCTCATTCAAAGTTGCAAGTTACTATGTAGGAACAAGTTTGTATAGGTATTTCAAAGATGCCCAGAACTGAGCTAAACTTGGTATGTCTCCAACTCCTAGAAATAACTTCATGCCCCATCTCCCTTACTTCCAGCTAGTAAGGATCACATAATTCCTAACAAAGTTTTGACACAGAATCCCAATTCGGGCATTCAGAACATATAGCACGTTGCTGTAAGCAAGCACATTCTCATTCAAAGTTGCAAGTTACTATGTAGGAACAAGTTTGTATAGGTATTTCAAAGATGCTCAGAACTGACCTAAACTTGGTATGTCTCCACCTCCTAGAAATTACTTCATGCCCCATTTCCCTTACATCCAGCTCGTAAGGATCACATAATTCCTAAAAAAATTTTGAAACAGATTCCCAATTCAGGCATTCAGAACATATAGCACGTTGCTGTAAGCAAGCACATTCTCATTCAAAGTTGCAAGTTACTATGTAGGAACAAGTTTGTATAGGTATTTCAAAGATGCCCAGAACTGAGCTAAACGTTGTATGTCTCCAACTCCTAGAAATAACTTGATGCTCCATGTCCCTTACTTCCAGCTAGTAAGGATCACATAATTCCTAACAAAGTTTTGACGCAGATTCCGAATTCGGGCATTCAGAACATATAGCACGTTGCTGTAAGCAAGCACATTCTCATTCAAAGTTGCAAGTTACTATGTAGGAACAAGTTTGTGTAGGTATTTCAAAGATGACCAGAACTGAGCTAAACTTGGTATGTCTCCAACTCCTAGAAATAACTTCATGCCCCATCTCCCTAACTTCCAGGTAGTAAGGATCACATAATTCCTAACAAAGTTTTGACACAGATTCCCAATTCGGGCATTCAGAACATATAGCACATTGCTGTAAGCAAGCACATTCTCATTCAAAGTTGCAAGTTACTGTGTAGGAACAAGTTTGTATAGGTATTTCAAAGATGCCCAGAACTGAGCTAAACTTTGTATGTCTCCAACTGCTAGAAATAACTTCATGCTCCATGTCCCTTACTTCCAGCTAGTAAGGATCACATAATTTCTAACAAAGTTTTGACACAGAATCCCAATTCGGGCATTCAGAACATATAGCACGTTGCTGTAAGCAAGCACATTCTCATTCAAAGTTGCAAGTTACTATGTAGGAACAAGTTTGTATAGGTATTTCAAAGATGCTCAGAACTGACCTAAACTTGGTATGTCTCCAACTCCTAGAAATAACTTCATGCCCCATCTCCCTTACTTCTAGCTAGTAAGGATCACATAATTCCTAACAATGTTTTGACACAGATTCCCAATTCGGGCATTCAGAACATATAGCACGTTGCTGTAAGCAAGCACATTCTCATTCAAAGATGCAAGTTACTATGTAGGAACAAGTTTGTATAGGTATTTCAAATATGCCCAGAACTGACCTAAACTTGGTATGTCTCCAACTTCTAGAAATAGCTTCATGCCCCATCTCCCTTAATTCCAGCTTGTAAGGATCACATAATTCCTAACAAAGTTTTGACACAGATTCCCAATTCAGGCATTCAGAACATATAGCACGTTGCTGTAAGCAAGCACATTCTCATACAAAGTTGCAAGTTACTATGTAGGAACAAGTTTGTATAGGTATTTCAAAGATGCCCAGAACTGAGCTAAACTTGGTATGTCTCCAACTCCTAGAAATAACTTCATGCCCCATCTCCCTTACTTCCAGCTAGTAAGGATCACATAATTCCTAACAAAGTTTTGACACAGATTCCCAATTCGGGCATTCAGAACATATAGCACGTTGCTGTAAGCAAGCACATTCTCATTCAAAGTTGCAAGTTACTATGTAGGAACAAGTTTGTATAGGTATTTCAAAGATGCCCAGAACTGAGCTAAACTTGGTATGTCTCCAACTCCTAGAAATAACTTCATGCCCCATCTCCCTTACATCCAGCTCGTAAGGATCACATAATTCCTAACAAAATTTTGACACAGATTCCCAATTCAAGCATTCAGAACATATAGCACGTTGCTGTAAGCAAGCACATTCTCATTCAAAGTTGCAAGTTACTATGTAGGAACAAGTTTGTATAGGTATTTCAAAGATGCCCAGAACTGAGCTAAACGTTGTATGTCTCCAACTCCTAGAAATAACTTCATGCTCCATGTCCCTTACTTCCAGCTAGTAAGGATCACATAATTCCTAACAAAGTTTTGACGCAGATTCCGAATTCGGGCATTCAGAACATATAGCAAGTTGCTGTAAGCAAGCACATTCTCATGCAAAGTTGCAAGTTACTGTGTAGGAACAAGTTTGTATAGGTATTTCAAAGATGCCCAGAACTGAGCTAAACTTTGTATGTCTCCAACTGCTAGAAATAACTTCATGCTCCATGTCCCTTACTTCCAGCTAGTAAGGATCACATAATTTCTAACAAAGTTTTGACACAGAATCCCAATTCGGGCATTCAGAACATATAGCACGTTGCTGTAAGCAAGCACATTCTCATTCAAAGTTGCAAGTTACTATGTAGGAACAAGTTTGTATAGGTTTTTCAAAGATGCTCAGAACTGACCTAAACTTTTTATGTCTCCAACTCCTAGAAATAACTTCATGCCCCATCTCCCTTACTTCTAGCTAGTAAGGATCACATAATTCCTAACAAAGTTTTGACACAGATTCCCAATTCGGGCATTCAGAACATATAGCACGTTGCTGTAAGCAAGCACATTCTCATTCAAAGTTGCAAGTTACTATGTAGGAACAAGTTTGTATAGGTATTTCAAATATGCCCAGAACTGACCTAAACTTGGTATGTCTCCAACTTCTAGAAATAGCTTCATGCCCCATCTCCCTTACTTCCAGCTTGTAAGGATCACATAATTCCTAACAAAGTTTTGACACAGATTCCCAAATCGGGCATTCAGAACATATAGCACGTTGCTGTAAGCAAGCACATTCTCATTCAAAGTTGCAAGTTACTATGTAGGAACAAGTTTGTATAGGTATTTCAAAGATGCCCAGAACTGAGCTAAACTTGGTATGTCTCCAACTCCTAGAAATAACTTCATGCCCCATCTCCCTTACTTCCAGCTAGTAAGGATCACATAATTCCTAACAAAGTTTTGACACAGAATCCCAATTCGGGCATTCAGAACATATAGCACGTTGCTGTAAGCAAGCACATTCTCATTCAAAGTTGCAAGTTACTATGGAGGAACAAGTTTGTATAGGTATTTCAAAGATGCTCCGAACTGACCTAAACTTGGTATGTCTCCACCTCCTAGAAATAACTTCATGCCCCATCTCCCTTACTTCTAGATAGTAAGGATCACATAATTCCTAACAAAGTTTTGACACAGATTCCCAATTCGGGCATTCAGAACATATAGCACGTTGCTGTAAGCAAGCACATTCTCATTCAAAGTTGCAAGTTACTATGTAGGAACAAGTTTGTATAGGTATTTCAAATATGCCCAGAACTGACCTAAACTTGGTATGTCTCCAACTTCTAGAAATAGCTTCATGCCCCATCTCCCTTACTTCCAGCTTGTAAGGATCACATAATTCCTAACAAAGTTTTGACACAGATTCCCAAATCGGGCATTCAGAACATATAGCACGTTGCTGTAAGCAAGCACATTCTCATTCAAAGTTGCAAGTTACTATGTAGGAACAAGTTTGTATAGGTATTTCAAAGATGCCCAGAACTGAGCTAAACTTGGTATGTCTCCAACTCCTAGAAATAACTTCATGCCCCATCTCCCTTACTTCCAGCTAGTAAGGATCACATAATTCCTAACAAAGTTTTGACACAGATTCCCAATTCGGGCATTCAGAACATATAGCACGTTGCTGTAAGCAAGCACATTCTCATTCAAAGTTGCAAGTTACTGTGTAGGAACAAGTTTGTATAGGTATTTCAAAGATGCCCAGAACTGAGCTAAACTTGGTATGTCTCCAACTGCTAGAAATAACTTCATGCTCCATGTCCCTTACTTCCAGCTAGTAAGGATCACATAATTTCTAACAAAGTTTTGACACAGAATCCCAATTCGGGCATTCAGAACATATAGCATGTTGCTGTAAGCAAGCACATTCTCATTCAAAGTTGCAAGTTACTATGTAGGAACAAGTTTGTATAGGTATTTCAAAGATGCCCAGAACTGAGCTAAACTTGGTATGTCTCCAACTCCTAGAAATAACATCATGCCCCATCTCCCTTACTTCCAGCTAGTAAGGATCACATAATTCCTAACAAAGTTTTGACACAGATTCCCAATTCGGGCATTCAGAACATATAGCACGTTGCTGTAAGCAAGCACATTCTCATTCAAAGTTGCAAGTTACTATGTAGGAACAAGTTTGTATAGGTATTTCAAAGATGCCCAGAACTGAGCTAAACTTGGTATGTCTCCAACTCCTAGAAATAACTTCATGCCCCATCTCCCTTACATCCAGCTCGTAAGGAGCACATAATTCCTAACAAAATTTTGACACAGATTCCCAATTCAGGCATTCAGAACATATAGCACGTTGCTGTAAGCAAGCACATTCTCATTCAAAGTTGCAAGTTACTATGTAGGAACAAGTTTGTATAGGTATTTCAAAGATGCCCAGAACTGAGCTAAACGTTGTATGTCTCCAACTCCTAGAAATAACTTCATGCTCCATGTCCCTTACTTCCAGCTAGTAAGGATCACATAATTCCTAACAAAGTTTTGACGCAGATTCCGAATTCGGGCATTCAGAACATATAGCACGTTGCTGTAAGCAAGCACATTCCCATTCAAAGTTGCAAGTTACTATGTAGGAACAAGTTTGTATAGGTATTTCAAAGATGACCAGAACTGAGCTAAACTTGGTATGTCTCCAACTCCTAGAAATAACTTCATGCCCCATCTCCCTAACTTCCAGGTAGTAAGGATCACATAATTCCTAACAAAGTTTTGTCACAGATTCCCAATTCGGGCATTCAGAACATATAGCACGTTGCTGTAAGCAAGCACATTCTCATTCAAAGTTGCAAGTTACTGTGTAGGAACAAGTTTGTATAGGTATTTCAAAGATGCCCAGAACTGAGCTAAACTTGGTATGTCTCCAACTCCTAGAAATAACTTCATGCTCCATGTCCCTTACTTCCAGCTATTAAGAATCACATAATTTCTAACAAAGTTTTGACACAGAATCCCAATTCGGGCATTCAGAACATATAGCACGTTGCTGTAAGCAAGCACATTCTCATTCAAAGTTGCAAGTTACTATGTAGGAACAAGTTTGTATAGGTATTTCAAAGATGCTCAGAACTGACCTAAACTTGGTATGTCTCCAACTCCTAGAAATAACTTCATGCCCCATCTCCCTTACTTCTAGCTAGTAAGGATCACATAATTCCTAACAAAGTTTTGACACAGATTCCCAATTCGGGCATTCAGAACATCTAGCACGTTGCTGTAAGCAAGCACATTCTCATTCAAAGTTGCAAGTTACTATGTAGGAACAAGTTTGTATAGGTATTTCAAATAGGCCCAGAACTGACCTAAACTTGGTATGTCTCCAACTTCTAGAAATAGCTTCATGCCCCATCTCCCTTACTTCCAGCTTGTAAGGATCACATAATTCCTAACAAAGTTTTGACACAGATTCCCAAATCGGGCATTCAGAACATATAGCACGTTGCTGTAAGCAAGCACATTCTCATTCAAAGTTGCAAGTTACTATGTAGGAACAAGTTTGTATAGGTATTTCAAAGATGCCCAGAACTGAGCTAAACTTGGTATGTCTCCAACTCCTAGAAATAACTTCATGCCCCATCTCCCTTACTTCCAGCTAGTAAGGATCACATAATTCCTAACAAAGTTTTGACACAGATTCCCAATTCGGGCATTCAGAACATATAGCACGTTGCTGTAAGCAAGCACATTCTCATTCAAAGTTGCAAGTTACTATGTAGGAACAAGTTTGTATAGGTATTTCAAAGATGCCCAGAACTGAGCTAAACTTGGTATGTCTCCAACTCCTAGAAATAACTTCATGCCCCATCTCCCTTACATCAAGCTCGTAAGGATCACATAATTCCTAACAAAATTTTGACACAGATTCCCAATTCGGGCATTCAGAACATATAGCACGTTGCTGTAAGCAAGCACATTCTCATTCAAAGTTGCAAGTTACTATGTAGGAACAAGTTTGTATATGTATTTCAAAGATGCCCAGAACTGAGCTAAACGTTGTATGTCTCCAACTCCTAGAAATAACTTCATGCTCCATGTCCCTTACTTCCAGCTAGTAAGGATCACATAATTCCTAACAAAGTTTTGACGCAGATTCCGAATTCGGGCATTCAGAACATATAGCACGTTGCTGTAAGCAAGCACATTCTCATTCAAAGTTGCAAATTACTATGTAGGAACAAGTTTGTATAGGTATTTCAAAGATGACCAGAACTGAGCTAAACTTGGTATGTCTCCAACTCCTAGAAATAACTTCATGCCCCATCTCCCTAACTTCCAGGTAGTAAGGATCACATAATTCCTAACAAAGTTTTGACACAGATTCCCAATTCGGGCATTCAGAACATATAGCACGTTGCTGTAAGCAAGCACATTCTCATTCAAAGTTGCAAGTTACTATGTAGGAACAAGTTTGTATAGGTATTTCAAAGATGCCCAGAAGTGAGCTAAACTTGGTATGTGTCCAACTCCTAGAAATAACTTCATGCCCCATCTCCCTTACTTCCAGCTAGTAAGGATCACATAATTCCTAACAAAGTTTTGACACAGATTCCCAATTCGGGCATTCAGAACATATAGCACGTTGCTGTAAGCAAGCACATTCTCATTCAAAGTTGCAAGTTACTATGTAGGAACAAGTTTGTATAGGTATTTCAAATATGCCCAGAACTGAGCTAAACTTGGTATGTCTCCAATTCCTAGAAATAACTTCATGCCCCATCTTCCTTACATCCAGCTAGTAAGGATCACATAATTCCTAACAAAGTTTTGACACAGATTCCCAATTCGGGCATTCAGAACATATAGCACGTTGCTCTAAGCAAGCACATTCTCATTCAAAGTTGCAAGTTACTATGTAGGAACAAGTTTGTATAGGTATTTCAAAGATGCCCAGAACTGAGCTAAACGTTGTATGTCTCCAACTCCTAGAAAAAACTTCATGCTCCATGTCTCTTACTTCCAGCTAGTAAGGATCACATAATTCCTAACAAAGTTTTGACACAGATTCCCAATTCGGGCATTCAGAACATATAGCACATTGCTGTAAGCAAGCACATTCTCATTCAAAGTTGCAAGTTACTATGTAGGAACAAGTTTGTATAGGAATTTCAAAGATGCCCAGAACTGAGCTAAACGTTGTATGTCTCCAACTCCTAGAAATAACTTCATGCCCCATCTCCCTTACTTCCAGCTAGTAAGGATCACATAATTCCTAACAAAGTTTTGACACAGATTCCCAATTCGGGCATTCAGAACATATAGCACGTTGCTGTAAGCAAGCACATTCTCATTCAAAGTTGCAAGTTACTATGTAGGAACAAGTTTGTATAGGTATTTCAAAGATGCCCAGAACTGAGCTAAACTTGGTATGTGTCCAACTCCTAGAAATAACTTCATGCCCCATCTCCCTTACTTCCAGCTAGTAAGGATCACATAATTCCTAACAAAATTTTGACACAGATTCCCAATTCGGGCATTCAGAACATATAGCACGTTGCTGTAAGCAAGCACATTCTCATTCAAAGTTGCAAGTTACTATGTAGGAACAAGTTTGTATAGGTATTTCAAAGATGCCCAGAACTGAGCTAAACTTGGTATGTCTCCAACTCCTAGAAATAACTTCATGCCCCATCTCCCTTACATCCAGCTTGTAAGGATCACATAATTCCTAACAAAGTTTTGACACAGATTCCCAATTCAGGCATTCAGAACATATAGCACGTTGCTGTAAGCAAGCACATTCTCATTCAAAGTTGCAAGTTACTATGTAGGAACAAGTTTGTATAGGTATTTCAAAGATGCCCAGAACTGAGCTAAACGTTGTATGTCTCCAACTCCTAGAAATAACTTCATGCCCCATCTCCGTTACATCCAGCTCGTAAGGATCACATAATTCCTAACAAAGTTTTGACACAGATTCCCAATTCAGGCATTCAGAACATATAGCACGTTGCTGTAAGCAAGCACATTCTCATTCAAAGTTGCAAGTTACTATGTAGGAACAAGTTTGTATAGGTATTTCAAAGATGCCCAGAACTGACCTAAACTTGGTATGTCTACAACTCCTAGAAATAACTTCATGCCCCATCTCCCTTACTTCCAGCTTGTAAGGATCACATAATTCCTATCAAAGTTTTGACACAGATTCCCAATTCGGGCATTCAGAACATATAGCACGTTGCTGTAAGCAAGCACATTCTCATTCAAAGTTGCAAGTTACTATGTAGGAACAAGTTTGTATAGGTATTTCAAAGATGCCCAGAACTGAGCTAAACTTGGTATGTCTCCAACTCCTAGAAATAACTTCATGCCCCATCTTCCTTACTTCCAGCTAGTAAGGATCACATAATTCCTAACAAAGTTTTGACACAGATTCCCAATTCGGGCATTCAGAACATATAGCACGTTGCTGTAAGCAAGCACATTCTCACTCAAAGTTGCAAGTTACTATGTAGGAACAAGTTTGTATAGGTATTTCAAAGATGCCCAGAACTGAGCTAAACTTGGTATGTCTCCAACTCCTAGAAATAACTTCATGCCCCATCTCCCTTACTTCCAGCTAGTAAGGATCACATAATTCCTAACAAAGTTTTGACACAGATTCCCAATTCGGGCATTCAGAACGTGTAGCACGTTGCTGTAAGCAAGCACATTCTCATTGAAAGTTACAAGTTACTATGTAGGAACAAGTTTGTATAGGTGTTTCAAAGATGCCCAGAACTGACCTAAACTTGGTATGTCTACAACTCCTAGAAATAACTTCATGCCCCATCTCCCTTACTTCCAGCTTGTAAGGATCACATAATTCCTATCAAAGTTTTGACACAGATTCCTAATTCGGGCATTCAGAACATATAGCACGTTGCTGTAAGCAAGCACATTCTCATTCAAAGTTGCAAGTTACTATGTAGGAACAAGTTTGTATAGGTATTTCAAAGATGCCCAGAACTGAGCTAAACTTGGTATGTCTCCAACTCCTAGAAATAACTTCATGCCCCATCTCCCTTACTTCCAGCTAGTAAGGATCACATAATTCCTAACAAAGTTTTGACACAGATTCCCAATTCGGGCATTCAGAACATGTAGCACGTTGCTGTAAGCAAGCACATTCTCATTCAAAGTTGCAAGTTACTATGTAGGAACAAGTTTGTATAGGTATTTCAAAGATGCCCAGAACTGAGCTAAACTTGGTATGTCTCCAACTCCTAGAAATAACTTCATGCCCCATCTCCCTTACTTTCAGATTGTAAGGAGCACATAATTCCTATCAAAGTTTTGACACAGATTCCCAATTCGGGCATTCAGAACATATAGCACGTTGCTGTAAGCAAGCACATTCTCATTCAAAGTTGCAAGTTACTATGTAGGAACAAGTTTGTATAGGTATTTCAAAGATGCCCAGAACTGAGCTAAACTTGGTATGTCTCCAACTCCTAGAAATAACTTCATGCCCCATCTCCCTTACTTCCAGCTAGTAAGGATCACATAATTCCTAACAAAGTTTTGACACAGATTCCCAATTCGGGCATTCAGAACATGTAGCACGTTGCTGTAAGCAAGCACATTCTCATTCAAAGTTGCAAGTTACTATGTAGGAACAAGTTTGTATAGGTATTTCAAAGATGCCCAGAACTGAGCTAAACTTGGTATGTCTCCAACTCCTAGAAATAACTTCATGCCCCATCTCCCTTACTTTCAGATTGTAAGGAGCACATAATTCCTATCAAAGTTTTGACACAGATTCCCAATTCGGGCATTCAGAACATATAGCACGTTGCTGTAAGCAAGCACATTCTCATTCAAAGTTGCAAGTTACTATGTAGGAACAAGTTTGTATAGGTATTTCAAAGATGCCCAGAACTGACCTAAACTTGGTATGTCTCCAGCTTCTAGAAATAGCTTCATGCCCCATCTCCCTTACTTCCAGCTTCTAAGGATCACATAATTCCTAACAAAGTTTTGACACAGATTCCCAATTCGGGCATTCAGAACATAGAGCACGTTGCTGTAAGCAAGCACATTCTCATTCAAAGTTGCAAGTTACTATGTAGGAACAAGTTTGTATACGTATTTCAAAGATGCCCAGAACTGAGCTAAACTTGGTATGTCTCCAACTCCTAGAAATAACTTCATGCCCCATCTCCCTTACTTCCAGCTAGTAAGGATCACATAATTCCTAACAAAGTTTTGACACAGATTCCCAATTCGGGCATTCAGAACATATAGCACGTTGCTGTAAGCAAGCACATTCTCATTCAAAGTTGCAAGTTACTATGTAGGAACAAGTTTGTATAGGTATTTCTAAGATGCCCAGAACTGAGCTAAACGTTGTATGTCTCCAACTCCTAGAAATAACTTCATGCCCCATCTCCCTTACATCCAGCTCGTAAGGATCACATAATTCCTAACAAAGTTTTGACACAGATTCCCAATTCAGGCATTCAGAACATATAGCACGTTGCTGTAAGCAAGCACATTCTCATTCAAAGTTGCAAGTTACTATGTAGGAACAAGTTTGTATAGGTATTTCAAAGATGCCCAGAACTGACCTAAACGTTGTATGTCTCCAACTCCTAGAAATAACTTCATGCTGTATGTCCCTTACTTCCAGCTAGTAAGGATCACATAATTCCTAACAAAGTTTTGACACAGATTCCCAATTCAGGCATTCAGAACATATAGCACGTTGCTGTAAGCAAGCACATTCTCATTCAAAGTTGCAAGTTACTATGTAGGAACAAGTTTGTATAGGTATTTCAAAGATGCCCAGAACTGAGCTAAACTTGGTATGTCTCTAACTCCTAGAAATAACTTCATGCCCCATCTCCCTTACTTCCAGCTAGTAAGGATCACATAATTCCTAACAAAGTTTTGACACAGATTTCCAATTCGGGCATTCAGAACATATAGCACGTTGCTGTAAGCAAGCACATTCTCATTTAAAGTTGCAAGTTACTATGTAGGAACAAGTGTGTATAGGTATTTCAAAGATGCCCAGAACTGAGCTAAACTTGGTATGTCTCCAACTCCTAGAAATAACTTCATGCCCCATCTCCCTTACTTCCAGCTAGTAAGGATCACATAATTCCTAACAAAGTTTTGACACAGATTCCAAATTCGGGCATTCAGAACATATAGCACGTTGCTGTAAGCAAGCACATTCTCATTCAAAGTTGCAAGTTACTATGTAGGAACAAGTTTGTATAGGTATTTTAAAAATGCCCAGAACTGAGCTAAACGTTGTATGTCTCCAACTCCTAGAAATAACATCATGCCCCATCTCCCTTACTTCCAGCTAGTAAGGATCACATAATTCCTAACAAAGTTTTGACACAGATTCCCAATTCGGGCATTCAGAACATGTAGCACGTTGCTGTAAGCAAGCACATTCTCATTCAAAGTTGCAAGTTACTATGTAGGAACAAGTTTGTATAGGTATTTCAAAGATGCCCAGAACTGACCTAAACTTGGTATGTCTCCAACTTCTAGAAATAGCTTCATGCCCCATCTCCCTTACTTCCAGCTTGTAAGGATCACATAATTCCTAACAAAGTTTTGACACAGATTCCCAATTCGGGCATTCAGAACATATAGCATGTTGCTGTAAGCAAGCACATTCTCATTCAAAGTTGCAAGTTACTATGTAGGAACAAGTTTGTATAGGTATTTCAAAGATGCCCAGAACTGAGCTACACTTGGTATGTCTCCAACTCCTAGAAATAACTTCATGCCCCATCTCACTTACTTCCAGCTAGTAAGGATCACATAATTCCTAACAAAGTTTTGACACAGATTCCCAATTCGGGCATTCAGAACATATAGCACGTTGCTGTAAGCAAGCACATTCTCATTCAAAGTTGCAAGTTACTATGTAGGAACAAGTTTGTATAGGTATTTCAAAGATGCCCAGAACTGAGCTAAACTTGGTATGTCTCCAACTCCTAGAAATAACTTCATGCCCCATCTCAGTTACATCCAGCTCTTAAGGATCACATAATTCCTAACAATGATTTGACACAGATTCCCAATTCAGGCATTCAGAACATATAGCACGTTGCTGTAAGCAAGCACATTCTCATTCAAAGTTGCAAGTTACTATGTAGGAACAAGTTTGTATAGGTATTTCAAAGATGCCCAGAACTGACCTAAACTTGGTATGTCTCCAACTCCTAGAAATAACTTCATGCTGTATGTCCCTTACTTCCAGCTAGTAAGGATCACATAATTCCTAACAAAGTTTTGACACAGATTCCCAATTCGGGCATTCAGAACATGTAGCACGTTGCTGTAAGCAAGCACATTCTCATTCAAGGTTGCAAGTTACTATGTAGGAACAAGTTTGTATAGGTATTTCAAAGATGCCCAGAACTGACCTAAACTTGGTATGTCTCCAACTCCTAGAAATAACTTCATGCCCCATCTCCCTTACTTCCAGCTTGTAAGGATCACATAATTCCTATCAAAGTTTTGACACAGATTCCCAATTCGGGCATTCAGAACATATAGCACGTTGCTGTAAGCAAGCACATTCTCATTCAAAGTTGCAAGTTACTATGTAGAAACAAGTTTGTATAGGTATTTCAAAGATGCCCAGAACTGAGCTAAACTTGGTATGTCTCCAACTCCTAGAAATAACTTCATGCCCCATCTCCCTTACTTCCAGCTAGTAAGGATCACATAAATCCTAACAAAGTTTTGACACAGATTCCCAATTCGGGCATTCAGAACATATAGCACGTTGCTGTAAGCAAGCACATTCTCATTCAAAGTTGCAAGTTACTATGTAGGAACAAGTTTGTACAGGTATTTCAAAGATGCCCAGAACTGAGCTAAACTTGGTATGTCTCCAACTCCTAGAAATAACTTCATGCCCCATCTCCCTTACATCCAGCTCGAAAGGATCACATAATTCCTAACAAAGTATTGACACAGATTCCCAATTCCGGCATTCAGAACATATAGCACGTTGCTGTAAGCAAGCACATTCTCATTCAAAGTTGCAAGTTACTATGTAGGAACAAGTTTGTATAGGTATTTCAAAGATGCCCAGAACAGAACTAAACGTTGTATGTCTCCAACTCCTAGAAATAACTTCATGCTCCATGTCGCTTACTTCCAGCTAGTAAGGATCACATAATTCCTAACAAAGTTTTGACACAGATTCCCAATTCGGGCATTCAGAACATGTAGCACGTTGCTGTAAGCAAGCACATTCTCATTCAAAGTTGCAAGTTACTATGTAGGAACAAGTTTGTATAGGTTTTTCAAAGATGCCCAGAACTGAGCTAAACTTGGTATGTGTCCAACTCCTAGAAATAACTTCATGCCCCATCTCCCTTACTTCCAGCTAGTAAGGATCACATAATTCCTAACAAAGTTTTGACACAGATTCCCAATTCGGGCATTCAGAACATATAGCACGTTGCTGTAAGCAAGCACATTCTCATTCAAAGTTGCAAGTTACTATATAGGAACAAGTGTGTATAGGTATATCAAAGATGCCCAGAACAGAGCTAAACTTGGTATGTCTCCAACTCCTAGAAATAACTTCATGCCCCATCTCCCTTACTTCCAGCTAGTAAGGATCACATAATTCCTAACAAAGTTTTGACACAGATTCCAAATTCGGGCATTCAGAACTTATAGCACGTTGCTGTAAGCAAGCACATGCTCATTCAAAGTTGCAAGTTACTATGTAGGAACAAGTTTGTATAGGTATTTTAAAAATGCCCAGAACTGAGCTAAACGTTGTATGTCTCCAACTCCTAGAAATAACATCATGCCCCATCTCCCTTACTTCCAGCTAGTAAGGATCACATAATTCCTAACAAAGTTTTGACACAGATTCCCAATTCGGGCATTCAGAACATGTAGCACGTTGCTGTAAGCAAGCACATTCTCATTCAAAGTTGCAAGTTACTATGTAGGAACAAGTTTGTATAGGTATTTCAAAGATGCCCAGAACTGACCTAAACTAGGTATGTCTCCAACTTCTAGAAATAGCTTCATGCCCCATCTCCCTTACTTCCAGCTTGTAAGGATGACATAATTCCTAACAAAGTTTTGACACAGATTCCCAATTCGGGCATTCAGAACATATAGCACGTTGCTGTAAGCAAGCACATTCTCATTCAAAGTTGCAAGTTACTATGTAGGAACAAGTTTGTATAGGTATTTCAAAGATGCCCAGAACTGAGCTAAACTTGGTATGTCTCCAACTCCTAGAAATAACTTCATGCCCCATCTCCCTTACTTCCAGGTAGTAAGGATCACATAATTCCTAACCAAGTTTTGACACAGATTCCCAATTCGGGCATTCAGAACATATAACACGTTGCTGTAAGCAAGCACATTCTCATTCAAAGTTGCAAGTTACTATGTAGGAACAAGTTTGTATAGGTATTTCAAAGATGCCCAGAACTGAGCTAAACTTGGTATGTCTCCAACTCCTAGAAATAACTTCATGCCCCATCTCCGTTACATCCAGCTCTTAAGGATCACATAATTCCTAACAAAGTTTTGACACAGATTCCCAATTCAGGCATTCAGAACATATAGCACGTTGCTGTAAGCAAGCACATTCTCATTCAAAGTTGCAAGTTACTATGTAGGAACAAGTTTGTATAGGTATTTCAAAGATGCCCAGAACTGACCTAAACTTGGTATGTCTACAACTCCTAGAAATAACTTCATGCCCCATCTCCCTTACTTCCAGCTAGTAAGGATCACATAATTCCTAACAAAGTTTTGACACAGATTCCCAATTCGGGCATTCAGAACATGTAGCACGTTGCTGTAAGCAAGCACATTCTCATTCAAAGTTGCAAGTTACTATGTAGGAACAAGTTTGTATAGGTATTTCAAAGATGCCCAGAACTGACCTAAACTTGGTATGTCTCCAACTTCTAGAAAGAACTTCATGCCCCATCTCCGTTACATCCAGCTCTTAAGGATCACATAATTCCTAACAATGATTTGACACAGATTCCCAATTCAGGCATTCAGAACATATAGCACGTTGCTGTAAGCAAGCACATTCTCATTCAAAGTTGCAAGTTACTATGTAGGAACAAGTTTGTATAGGTATTTCAAAGATGCCCAGAACTGACCTAAACTTGGTATGTCTCCAACTCCTAGAAATAACTTCATGCTGTATGTCCCTTACTTCCAGCTAGTAAGGATCACATAATTCCTAACAAAGTTTTGACACAGATTCCCAATTCGGGCATTCAGAACATGTAGCACGTTGCTGTAAGCAAGCACATTCTCATTCAAAGTTGCAAGTTACTATGTAGGAACAAGTTTGTATAGGTATTTCAAAGATGCCCAGAACTGACCTAAACTTGGTATGTCTACAACTCCTAGAAATAACTTCATGCCCCATCTCCCTTACTTCCAGCTTGTAAGGATCACATAATTCCTATCAAAGTTTTGACACAGATTCCCAATTCGGGCATTCAGAACATATAGCACGTTGCTGTAAGCAAGCACATTCTCATTCAAAGTTGCAAGTTACTATGTAGAAACAAGTTTGTATAGGTATTTCAAAGATGCCCAGAACTGAGCTAAACTTGGTATGTCTCCAACTCCTAGAAATAACTTCATGCCCCATCTCCCTTACTTCCAGCTATTAAGGATCACATAAATCCTAACAAAGTTTTGACACAGATTCCCAATTCGGGCATTCAGAACATATAGCACGTTGCTGTAAGCAAGCACATTCTCATTCAAAGTTGCAAGTTACTATGTAGGAACAAGTTTGTATAGGTATTTCAAAGATGCCCAGAACTGAGCTAAACTTGGTATGTCTCCAACTCCTAGAAATAACTTCATGCCCCATCTCCCTTACATCCAGCTCGAAAGGATCACATAATTCCTAACAAAGTATTGACACAGATTCCCAATTCCGGCATTCAGAACATATAGCACGTTGCTGTAATCAAGCACATTCTCATTCAAAGTTGCAAGTTACTATGTAGGAACAAGTTTGTATAGGTATTTCAAAGATGCCCAGAACAGAACTAAACGTTGTATGTCTCCAACTCCTAGAAATAACTTCATGCTCCATGTCGCTTACTTCCAGCTAGTAAGGATCACATAATTCCTAACAAAGTTTTGACACAGATTCCCAATTCGGGCATTCAGAACATGTAGCACGTTGCTGTAAGCAAGCACATTCTCATTCAAAGTTGCAAGTTACTATGTAGGAACAAGTTTGTATAGGTATTTCAAAGATGCCCAGAACTGACCTAAACTTGGTATGTCTACAACTCCTAGAAATAACTTCATGCCCCATCTCCCTTACTTCCAGCTTGTAAGGACCACATAATTCCTATCAAAGTTTTGACACAGATTCCCAATTCGGGCATTCAGAACATATAGCACGTTGCTGTAAGCAAGCACATTCTCATTCAAAGTTGCAAGTTACTATGTAGGAACAAGTTTGTATAGGTATTTCAAAGATGCCCAGAACTGAGCTAAACTTGGTATGTGTCCAACTCCTAGAAATAACTTCATGCCCCATCTCCCTTACTTCCAGCTAGTAAGGATCACATAATTCCTAACAAATTTTTGACACAGATTCCCAATTCGGGCATTCAGAACATATAGCACGTTGCTGTAAGCAAGCACATTCTCATTCAAAGTTGCAAGTTACTATATAGGAACAAGTGTGTATAGGTATTTCAAAGATGCCCAGACCTGAGCTAAACTTGGTATGTCTCCAACTCCTAGAAATAACTTCATGCCCCATCTCCCTTACTTCCAGCTAGTAAGGATCACATAATTCCTAACAAAGTTTTGACACAGATTCCAAATTCGGGCATTCAGAACATATAGCATGTTGCTGTAAGCAAGCACATGCTCATTCAAAGTTGCAAGTTACTATGTAGGAACAAGTTTGTATAGGTATTTTAAAAATGCCCAGAACTGAGCTAAACGTTGTATGTCTCCAACTCCTAGAAATAACATCATGCCCCATCTCCCTTACTTCCAGCTAGTAAGGATCACATAATTCCTAATAATGTTTTGACACAGATTCCCAATTCGGGCATTCAGAACATGTAGCACGTTGCTGTAAGCAAGCAAATTCTCATTCAAAGTTGCAAGTTACTATGTAGGAACAAGTTTGTATAGGTATTTCAAAGATGCCCAGAACTGACCTAAACTTGGTATGTCTCCAACTTCTAGAAATAGCTTCATGCCCCATCTCCCTTACTTCCAGCTTGTAAGGATCACATAATTCCTAACAAAGTTTTGACACAGATTCCCAATTCGGGCATTCAGAACATATAGCACGTTGCTGTAAGCAAGCACATTCTCATTCAAAGTTGCAAGTTACTATGTGGGAACAAGTTTGTATAGGTATTTCAAAGATGCCCAGAACTGAGCTAAACTTGGTATGTCTCCAACTCCTAGAAATAACTTCATGCCCCATCTCCCTTACTTCCAGCTAGTAAGGATCACATAATTCCTAACAAAGTTTTGACACAGATTCCCAATTCGGGCATTCAGAACATATAACACGTTGCTGTAAGCAAGCACATTCTCATTCAAAGTTGCAAGTTACTATGTAGGAACAAGTTTGTATAGGTATTTCAAAGATGCCCAGAACTGAGCTCAACTTGGTATGTCTCCAACTCCTAGAAATAACTTCATGCCCCATCTCCGTTACATCCAGCTCGTAAGGATCACATAATTCCTAACAAAGTTTTGACACAGATTCCCAATTCAGGCATTCAGAACATATAGCACGTTGCTGTAAGCAAGCACATTCTCATTCAAAGTTGCAAGTTACTATGTAGGAACAAGTTTGTATAGGTATTTCAAAGATGCCCAGAACTGACCTAAACTTGGTATGTCTACAACTCCTAGAAATAACTTCATGCCCCATCTCCCTTACCTCCAGCTAGTAAGGATCACATAATTCCTAACAAAGTTTTGACACAGATTCCCAATTCGGGCATTCAGAACATGTAGCACGTTGCTGTAAGCAAGCACATTCTCATTCAAAGTTGCAAGTTACTATGTAGGAACAAGTTTGTATAGGTATTTCAAAGATGCCCAGAACTGACCTAAACTTGGTATGTCTACAACTACTAGAAATAACTTCATGCCCCATCTATCTTACTTCCAGCTTGTAAGGATCACATAATTCCTATCAAAGTTTTGACACAGATTCCCAATTCGGGCATTCAGAACATATAGCACGTTGCTGTAAGCAAGCACATTCTCATTCAAAGTTGCAAGTTACTATGTAGGAACAAGTTTGTATAGGTATTTCAAAGATGCCCAGAACTGAGCTAAACTTGGTATGTCTCCAACTCCTAGAAATAACTTCATGCCCCATCTCCCTTACTTCCAGCTAGTAAGGATCACATAATTCCTAACAAAGTTTTGACACAGATTTCCAATTCGGGCATTCAGAACATATAGCACGTTGATGTAAGCAAGCACATTCTCATTCAGAGTTGCAAGTTACTATGTAGGAACAAGTTTGTATAGGTATTTCAAAGATGCCCAGAACTGAGCTAAACTTGGTATGTCTCCAACTCCTAGAAATAACTTCATGCCCCATCTCCCTTACATCCAGCTCGTAAGGATCACATAATTCCTAACAAAGTTTTGACACAGATTCCCAATTCGGGCATTCAGAACATATAGCACGTTGCTGTAAGAAAGCACATTCTCATTCAAAGTTGCAAGTTACTATGTAGGAACAAGTTTGTATAGGTATTTCAAAGATGCCCAGAACTGAGCTAAACGTTGTATGTCTCCAACTCCTAGAAATAACTTCATGCTCCATGTCGCTTACTTCCAGCTAGTAAGGATCACATAATTCCTAACAAAGTTTTGACACAGATTCCCAATTCTGGCATTCAGAACATGTAGCACGTTGCTGTAAGCAAGCACATTCTCATTCAAAGTTGCAAGTTACTATGTAGGAACAAGTTTGTATAGGTATTTCAAAGATGCCCAGAACTGACCTAAACTTGGTATGTCTACAACTCCTAGAAATAACTTCATGCCCCATCTCCCTTACTTCCAGCTTGTAAGGATCACATAATTCCTATCAAAGTTTTGACACAGATTCCCAATTCGGGCATTCAGAACATATAGCACGTTGCTGTAAGCAAGCACATTCTCATTCAAAGTTGCAAGTTACTATGTAGGAACAAGTTTGTATAGGTATTTCAAAGATGCCCAGAACTGAGCTAAACTTGGTATGTCTCCAACTCCTAGAAATAACTTCATGCCCCATCTCCCTTACTTCCAGCTAGTAAGGATCACATAATTCCTAACAAAGTTTTGACACAGATTCCCAATTCGGGCATTCAGAACATATAGCACGTTGCTGTAAGCAAGCACATTCTCATTCAAAGTTGCAAGTTACTATGTAGGAACAAGTTTGTATAGGTATTTCAAAGATGCCCAGAACTGAGCTAAACTTGGTATGTCTCCAACTCCTAGAAATAACATCATGCCCCATCTCCCTTACTTCCAGCTAGTAAGGATCACATAATTCCTAACAAAGTTTTGACACAGATTCCAAATTCGGGCATTCAGAACATGTAGCACGTTGCTGTAAGCAAGCACATTCTCATTCAAAGTTGCAAATTACTATGTAGGAACAAGTTTGTATAGGTATTTCAAAGATGCCCAGAACTGAGCTAAACTTGGTATGTCTCCAACTCCTAGAAATAACTTCATGCCCCATCTCCCTTACTTCCAGCTTGTAAGGATCACATAATTCCTATCAAAGTTTTGACACAGATTCCCAATTCGGGCATTCAGAGCATATAGCACGTTGCTGTAAGCAAGCACATTCTCATTCAAAGTTGCAAGTTACTATGTAGGAACAAGTTTGTATAGGTATTTCAAAGATGCCCAGAACTGAGCTAAACTTGGTATGTCTCCACCTCCTAGAAATAACTTCATGCCCCATCACACTTACTTCCAGCTAGTAAGGATCACATAATTCCTAACAAAGTTTTGACACAGATTCCCAATTCGGGCATTCAGAACATATAGCACGTTGCTGTAAGCAAGCACATTCTCATTCAAAGTTGCAAGTTACTATGTAGGAACAAGTTTGTATAGGTATTTCAAAGATGCCCAGAACTGAGCTAAACTTGGTATGTCTCCAACTCCTAGAAATAACTTCATGCCCCCTCTCCCTTACATCCAGCTCGTAAGGATCACATAATTCCTAACAAAGTTTTGACACAGATTCCCAATTAGGGCATTCAGAGCATATAGCACGTTGCTGTAAGCAAGCACATTCTCATTCAAAGTTGCAAGTTACTATGTAGGAACAAGTTTGTATAGGTATTTAAAAGATGCCCAGAACAGAGCTAAACGTTGTATGTCTCCAACTCCTAGAAATAACTTCATGCTCCATTTCGCTTACTTCCAGCTAGTAAGGATCACATAATTCCTAACAAAGTTATGACACAGATTCCCAATTCGGGCATTCAGAACATATAGCACGTTGCTGTAAGCAAGCACATTCTCATTCAAAGTTGCAAGTTACTATGTAGGAACAAGTTTGTATAGGTATTTCAAAGATGCCCAGAACTGAGCTAAACTTGGTATGTGTCCAACTCCTAGAAATAACTTCATGCCCCAACTCCCTTACTTCCAGCTAGTAAGAATCACATAATTCCTAACAAAGTTTTGACACATATTCCCATTTCGGGCATTCAGAACATATAGCACGTTGCTGTAAGCAAGCACATTCTCATTCAAAGTTGCAAGTTACTATGTAGGAACAAGTTTGTATAGGTATTTCAAAGATGCCCAGAACTGACCTAAACTTGGTATGTCTCCAACTTCTAGAAATAGCTTCATGCCCCATCTCCCTTACTTCCAGCTTGTAAGATTCACATAATTCCCAACAAAGTTTTGACACAGATTCCCAATTCGGGCATTCAGAACATATAGCACGTTGCTGTAAGCAAGCACATTCTCATTCAAAGTTGCAAGTTACTATGTAGGAACAAGTTTGTATAGGTATTTCAAAGATGCCCAGAACTGAGCTAAACTTGGTATGTCTCCAACTCCTAGAAATAACTTCATGCCCCATCTCCCTTACTTCCAGCTAGTAAGGATCACATAATTCCTATCAAAGTTTTGACACAGATTCCCAATTCGGGCATTCAGAACATATAGCACGTTGCTGTAAGCCAGCACATTCTCATTCAAAGTTGCAAGTTACTATGTAGGAACAAGTTTGTATAGGTATTTCAAAGATGCCCAGAACTGAGCTAAACGTTGTATGTCTCCAACTCCTAGAAATAACTTCATGCCCCATCTCCCTTACATCCAGCTCGTAAGGATCACATAATTCCTAACAAAGTTTTGACACAGATTCCCAATTCGGGCATTCAGAACATATAGCACGTTGCTGTAAGCAAGCACATTCTCATTCAAAGTTGCAAGTTACTATGTAGGAACAAGTTTGTATAGGTATTTCAAAGATGCCCAGAACTGAGCTAAACTTGGTATGTCTACAACTCCTAGAAATAACTTCATGCCCCAACTCCCTTACTTCCAGCTTGTAAGAATCACATAATTCCTATCAAAGTTTTGACACAGATTCCCAATTCGGGCATTCAGAACATATAGCACGTTGCTGTTAGCAAGCACATTCTCATTCAAAGTTGCAAGTTACTATGTAGGAACAAGTTTGTATAGGTATTTCAAAGATGCCCAGAACTGACCTAAACTTGGTATGTCTCCAACTTCTAGAAATAGCTTCATGCCCCATCTCCCTTACTTCCAGCTTGTAAGGATCACATAATTCCTAACAATGTTTTGACACAGATTCCCAATTCGGGCATTCAGAACATATAGCACGTTGCTGTAAGCAAGCACATTCTCATTCAAAGTTGCAAGTTACTATGTAGGAACAAGTTTGTATAGGTATTTCAAAGATGCCCAGAACTGAGCTAAACGTTGTATGTCTCCAACTCCTAGAAATAACTTCATGCCCCATCTCCCTTACTTCCAGCTAGTAAGGATCACATAATTCCTAACAAAGTTTTGACACAGATTCCCAATTCGGGCATTCAGAACATATAGCACGTTGCTGTAAGCAAGCACATTCTCATTCAAAGTTGCAAGTTACTATGTAGGAACAAGTTTGTATAGGTATTTCAAAGATGCCCAGAACTGACCTAAACTTGGTATGTCTACAACTACTAGAAATAACTTCATGCCCCATCTATCTTACTTCCAGCTTGTAAGGATCACATAATTCCTATCAAAGTTTTGACACAGATTCCCAATTCGGGCATTCAGAACATATAGCACGTTGCTGTAAGCAAGCACATTCTCATTCAAAGTTGCAAGTTACTATGTAGGAACAAGTTTGTATAGGTATTTCAAAGATGCCCAGAACTGAGCTAAACTTGGTATGTCTCCAACTCCTAGAAATAACTTCATGCCCCATCTCCCTTACTTCCAGCTAGTAAGGATCACATAATTCCTAACAAAGTTTTGACACAGATTTCCAATTCGGGCATTCAGAACATATAGCACGTTGCTGTAAGCAAGCACATTCTCATTCAAAGTTGCAAGTTACTATGTAGGAACAAGTTTGTATAGGTATTTCAAAGATGCCCAGAACTGAGCTAAACTTGGTATGTCTCCAACTCCTAGAAATAACTTCATGCCCCATCTCCCTTACATCCAGCTCGTAAGGATCACATAATTCCTAACAAAGTTTTGACACAGATTCCCAATTCGGGCATTCAGAACATATAGCACGTTGCTGTAAGAAAGCACATTCTCATTCAAAGTTGCAAGTTACTATGTAGGAACAAGTTTGTATAGGTATTTCAAAGATGCCCAGAACTGAGCTAAACGTTGTATGTCTCCAACTCCTAGAAATAACTTCATGCTCCATGTCGCTTACTTCCAGCTAGTAAGGATCACATAATTCCTAACAAAGTTTTGACACAGATTCCCAATTCGGGCATTCAGAACATGTAGCACGTTGCTGTAAGCAAGCACATTCTCATTCAAAGTTGCAAGTTACTATGTAGGAACAAGTTTGTATAGGTATTTCAAAGATGCCCAGAACTGACCTAAACTTGGTATGTCTACAACTCCTAGAAATAACTTCATGCCCCATCTCCCTTACTTCCAGCTTGTAAGGATCACATAATTCCTATCAAAGTTTTGACACAGATTCCCAATTCGGGCATTCAGAACATATAGCACGTTGCTGTAAGCAAGCACATTCTCATTCAAAGTTGCAAGTTACTATGTAGGAACAAGTTTGTATAGGTATTTCAAAGATGCCCAGAACTGAGCTAAACTTGGTATGTCTCCAACTCCTAGAAATAACTTCATGCCCCATCTCCCTTACTTCCAGCTAGTAAGGATCACATAATTCCTAACAAAGTTTTGACACAGATTCCCAATTCGGGCATTCAGAACATATAGCACGTTGCTGTAAGCAAGCACATTCTCATTCAAAGTTGCAAGTTACTATGTAGGAACAAGTTTGTATAGGTATTTCAAAGATGCCCAGAACTGAGCTAAACTTGGTATGTCTCCAACTCCTAGAAATAACATCATGCCCCATCTCCCTTACTTCCAGCTAGTAAGGATCACATAATTCCTAACAAAGTTTTGACACAGATTCCCAATTCGGGCATTCAGAACATGTAGCACGTTGCTGTAAGCAAGCACATTCTCATTCAAAGTTGCAAATTACTATGTAGGAACAAGTTTGTATAGGTATTTCAAAGATGCCCAGAACTGAGCTAAACTTGGTATGTCTCCAACTCCTAGAAATAACTTCATGCCCCATCTCCCTTACTTCCAGCTTGTAAGGATCACATAATTCCTATCAAAGTTTTGACACAGATTCCCAATTCGGGCATTCAGAACATATAGCACGTTGCTGTAAGCAAGCACATTCTCATTCAAAGTTGCAAGTTACTATGTAGGAACAAGTTTGTATAGGTATTTCAAAGATGCCCAGAACTGAGCTAAACTTGGTATGTCTCCACCTCCTAGAAATAACTTCATGCCCCATCACACTTACTTCCAGCTAGTAAGGATCACATAATTCCTAACAAAGTTTTGACACAGATTCCCAATTCGGGCATTCAGAACATATAGCACGTTGCTGTAAGCAAGCACATTCTCATTCAAAGTTGCAAGTTACTATGTAGGAACAAGTTTGTATAGGTATTTCAAAGATGCCCAGAACTGAGCTAAACTTGGTATGTCTCCAACTCCTAGAAATAACTTCATGCCCCCTCTCCCTTACATCCAGCTCGTAAGGATCACATAATTCCTAACAAAGTTTTGACACAGATTCCCAATTAGGGCATTCAGAGCATATAGCACGTTGCTGTAAGCAAGCACATTCTCATTCAAAGTTGCAAGTTACTATGTAGGAACAAGTTTGTATAGGTATTTAAAAGATGCCCAGAACAGAGCTAAACGTTGTATGTCTCCAACTCCTAGAAATAACTTCATGCTCCATTTCGCTTACTTCCAGCTAGTAAGGATCACATAATTCCTAACAAAGTTATGACACAGATTCCCAATTCGGGCATTCAGAACATATAGCACGTTGCTGTAAGCAAGCACATTCTCATTCAAAGTTGCAAGTTACTATGTAGGAACAAGTTTGTATAGGTATTTCAAAGATGCCCAGAACTGAGCTAAACTTGGTATGTGTCCAACTCCTAGAAATAACTTCATGCCCCAACTCCCTTACTTCCAGCTAGTAAGAATCACATAATTCCTAACAAAGTTTTGACACATATTCCCATTTCGGGCATTCAGAACATATAGCACGTTGCTGTAAGCAAGCACATTCTCATTCAAAGTTGCAAGTTACTATGTAGGAACAAGTTTGTATAGGTATTTCAAAGATGCCCAGAACTGACCTAAACTTGGTATGTCTCCAACTTCTAGAAATAGCTTCATGCCCCATCTCCCTTACTTCCAGCTTGTAAGATTCACATAATTCCTAACAAAGTTTTGACACAGATTCCCAATTCGGGCATTCAGAACATATAGCACGTTGCTGTAAGCAAGCACATTCTCATTCAAAGTTGCAAGTTACTATGTAGGAACAAGTTTGTATAGGTATTTCAAAGATGCCCAGAACTGAGCTAAACTTGGTATGTCTCCAACTCCTAGAAATAACTTCATGCCCCATCTCCCTTACTTCCAGCTAGTAAGGATCACATAATTCCTAACAAAGTTTTGACACAGATTCCCAATTCGGGCATTCAGAACATATAGCACGTTGCTGTAAGCAAGCACATTCTCATTCAAAGTTGCAAGTTACTATGTAGGAACAAGTTTGTATAGGTATTTCAAAGATGCCCAGAACTGAGCTAAACGTTGTATGTCTCCAACTCCTAGAAATAACTTCATGCCCCATCTCCCTTACATCCAGCTCGTAAGGATCACATAATTCCTAACAAAGTTTTGACACAGATTCCCAATTCAGGCATTCAGAACATATAGCACGTTGCTGTTAGCAAGCACATTCTCATTCAAAGTTGCAAGTTACTATGTAGGAACAAGTTTGTAAAGGTATTTCAAAGATGCCCAGAACTGAGCTAAACTTGGTATGTCTCCAACTCCTAGAAATAACTTCATGCCCCATCTCCCTTTCTTCCAGCTAGTAAGGATCACATAATTCCTAACAAAGTTTTGACACAGATTCCCAATTCGGGCATTCCGAACATATAGCACGTTGCTGTAAGCAAGCACATTCTCATTCAAAGTTGCAAGTTACTATGTAGGAACAAGTTTGTATAGGTATTTCAAAGATGCCCAGAACTGAGCTAAACTTGGTATGTCTCCAACTCCTAGAAATAACTTCATGCCCCCTCTCCCTTACATCCAGCTCGTAAGGATCACATAATTCCTAACAAAGATTTGACACAGATTCCCAATTAGGGCATTCAGAGCATATAGCACGTTGCTGTAAGCAAGCACATTCTCATTCAAAGTTGCAAGTTACTATGTAGGAACAAGTTTCTATAGGTATTTAAAAGATGCCCAGAACAGAGCTAAACGTTGTATGTCTCCAACTCATAGAAATAACTTCATGCTCCATTTCGCTTACTTCCAGCTAGTAAGGATCACATAATTCCTAACAAAGTTTTGACACAGATTCCCAATTCGGGCATTCAGAACATATAGCACGTTGCTGTAAGCCAGCACATTCTCATTCAAAGTTGCAAGTTACTATGTAGGAACAAGTTTGTATAGGTATTTCAAAGATGCCCAGAACTGAGCTAAACGTTGTATGTCTCCAACTCCTAGAAATAACTTCATGCCCCATCTCCCTTACTTCCAGCTAGTAAGGATCACATAATTCCTAACAAAGTTTTGACACAGATTCCCAATTCGGGCATTCAGAACATATAGCACGTTGCTGTAAGCAAGCACATTCTCATTCAAAGTTGCAAGTTACTATGTAGGAACAAGTTTGTATAGGTATTTCAAAGATGCCCAGAACTGAGCTAAACTTGGTATGTCTACAACTCCTAGAAATAACTTCATGCCCCAACTCCCTTACTTCCAGCTTGTAAGAATCACATAATTCCTATCAAAGTTTTGACACAGATTCCCAATTCGGGCATTCAGAACATATAGCACGTTGCTGTTAGCAAGCACATTCTCATTCAAAGTTGCAAGTTACTATGTAGGAACAAGTTTGTATAGGTATTTCAAAGATGCCCAGAACTGACCTAAACTTGGTATGTCTCCAACTTCTAGAAATAGCTTCATGCCCCATCTCCCTTACTTCCAGCTTGTAAGGATCACATAATTCCTAACAATGTTTTGACACAGATTCCCAATTCGGGCATTCAGAACATATAGCACGTTGCTGTAAGCAAGCACATTCTCATTCAAAGTTGCAAGTTACTATGTAGGAACAAGTTTGTATAGGTATTTCAAAGATGCCCAGAACTGAGCTAAACGTTGTATGTCTCCAACTCCTAGAAATAACTTCATGCCCCATCTCCCTTACTTCCAGCTAGTAAGGATCACATAATTCCTAACAAAGTTTTGACACAGATTCCCAATTCGGGCATTCAGAACATATAGCACGTTGCTGTAAGCAAGCACATTCTCATTCAAAGTTGCAAGTTACTATGTAGGAACAAGTATGTATAGGATTTTCTAAGATGCCCAGAACTGAGCTAAACTTGGTATGTCTCCAACTCCTAGAAATAGCTTCATGCCCCATCTCCCTTACTTCCAGCTAGTAAGGATCACATAATTCCTAACAAAGTTTTGACACAGATTCCCAATTCGGGCATTCAGAACATGAAGCAGGTTGCTGTAAGCAAGCACATTCTCATTCAAAGTTGCAAGTTACTATGTAGGAACAAGTATGTATAGGACTTTCTAAGATGCCCAGAACTGAGCTAAAGTGGGTATGTGTCCAACTCCTAGAAATAACTTCATGCCCCATCTCCCTTACTTCCAACTAGTAAGGATCACATAATTCCTAACAAAGTTTTGACACAGATTCCCAATTCGGGCATTCAGAACTTGTAGCACGTTGCTGTAAGCAAGCACATTCTCATTCAAAGTTGCAAGTTACTATGTAGGAACAAGTTTGTATAGGTATTTCAAAGATGCCCAGAACTGAGCTAAACTTGGTATGTCTCCAACTCCTAGAAATAACTTCATGCCCCATCTCCCTTACTTCCAGCTAGTAAGGATCACATAATTCCTAACAAAGTTTTGACACAGATTCCCAATTCGGGCATTCCGAACATATAGCACGTTGCTGTAAGCAAGCACATTCTCATTCAAAGTTGCAAGTTACTATGTAGGAACAAGTTTGTATAGGACTTTCTAAGATGCCCAGAACTGAGCTAAACTTGGTATGTCTCCAACTCCTAGAAATAACTTCATGCCCCATCTCCCTTACTTCCAGCTAGTAAGGATCACATAATTCCTAACAAAATTTTGACACAAATTCCCAATTCGGGCATTCAGAACATGTAGCACGTTGCTGTAAGCAAGCACATTCTCATTCAAAGTTGCAAGTTACTATGTAGGAACAAGTCTGTATAGGTATTTCAAAGATGCCCAGAACTGAGCTAAACGTTGTATGTCTCCAACTCCTAGAAATAACTTCATGCTCCATGTCCCTTACTTCAATCTAGTAAGGATCACATAATTCCTAACAAAGTTTTGACACAGATTCCCAATTCGGGCATTCAGAACATATAGCACGTTGCTGTAAGCAAGCACATTCTCATTCAAAGTTGCAAGTTATTATGTAGGAACAAGTTTGTATAGGTATTTCAAAGATGCCCAGAACTGAGCTAAACTTGGTATGTGTCCAACTCCTAGAAAGAACTTCTTGCCCCATCTCCCTTACTTCCAGCTAGTGAGGATCACATAATTCCTAACAAAGTTTTGACACAGATTCCCAATTCGGGCATTCAGAACATATAGCACGTTGCTGTAAGCATTCACATTCTCATTCAAAGTTGCAAGTTACTATGTAGGAACAAGTTTGTATAGGTATTTCAAAGATGCCCAGAACTGAGCTAAAGTGGGTATGTCTCCAACTCCTATCAATAACTTCATGCTCCATGTCCCTTACTTCCATCTAGTAAGGATCACATAATTTCTAACAAAGTTTTGACACAGATTTCCAATTCGGGCATTCAGAACATATAGCACGCTGCTGTAAGCAAGCACATTCTCATTCAAAGTTGCAAGTTACTATGTAGGAACAAGTTTGTATAGTTCTTTCAAAGATGCCCAGAACTGAGCTAAACGTTGTATGTCTCCAACTCCTGGAAATAACTTCATGCACCATCTCCCTTACTTCCAGCTAGTAAGGATCACATAATTCCTGACAAAGTTTTGACACAGATTCCCAATTCGGGCATTCAGAACATATAGCACGTTGCTGTAAGCAAGCACATTCTCATTCAAAGTTGCAAGTTACTATGTAGGAACAAGTTTGTATAGGTATTTCAAAGATGCCCAGAACTGAGCTAAACTTCGTATGCCTCCAACTCCTAGAAATAACTTCATGCCCCATCTTCCTTACTTCCAGCTAGTAAGGATCACATAATTCCTAACAAAGTTTTGACACAGATTCCCAATTCGGGCATTCAGAACATATAGCACCTTGCTGTAAGCAAGCACATTCTCATTCAAAGTTGCAAGTTACTATGTAGGAACAAGTTTGTATAGGTATTTCAAAGATTCCCAGAACTGAGCTAAAGTGGGTATGTCTCCAAATCCTAGAAATATCTTCATACCCCATCTGCCTTACTTCCAGCCAGTAAGGATCACATAATTCCTAACAAAGTTTTGACACAGATTCCCAATTCGGGTATTCAGAACATATAGCACGTTGCTGTAAGCAAGCACATTCTCATTCATAGTTGCAAGTTACTATGAAGGAACAAGTTTGTATAGGTATTTCAAAGATGCCCAGAACTGTGCTAAACTTGGTATGTCTCCAACTCCTAGAAATAACTTCATGCCCCATCTCCCTTACTTCCAGCTAGTAAGGATCACATAATTCCTAACCAAGTTTTGACACAGATTCCCAATTCGTGCATTCAGAACGTATAGCACGTTGCTGTAAGCAAGCACAATCTCATTCAAAGTTGCTAGTTACTATGTAGGAACAAGTTTGTATAGGTATTTCAAAGATGCCCAGAACTGAGCTAAACTTTGTATGTCTCCAACTCCTAGAAATATCTTCATGACCGATCTCCCTTACTTCCAGGTAGTAAGGATCACAAAATTCCTAACAAAGTTTTGACACAGATTCCCAATTCGGGCATTCAGGACATAGAGCACGTTGCTGTAAGCAAGCACATTCTCATTCAAAGTTGCAAGTTACTATGTAGGAACAAGTTTGTATAGGTATTTCAAAGATGCCCAGAACTGAGCTAAACGTTGTATGTCTCCAACTCCCAGAAATAACTTCATGCCCCATCTCCCTTACTTCCAGCTAGTATGGATCACATAATTCCTAACAAACTTTTGACACAGATTCCCAAATCCGGCATTCAGAACATGTAGCACGTTGCTGTAAGCAAGCACATTCTCATTCAAAGTTGCAAGTTACTATGTAGGAACAAGTTTGTATAGGACTTTCAAAGATGCCCTGAACTGAGCTAAACTTGGTATATCTCCAACTCCTAGAAATAACTTCATGCCCCATCTCACTTAATTCCAGCTAGTAAGGATCACATAATTCCTAACAAAGTTTTGACACAGATTCCCAATTCGGGCATTCAGAACATATAGCACGTTGCTGTAAGCAAGCACATTCTCATTCAAAGTTGCAAGTTACTATGTAGGAACAAGTTTGTTTAGGTATTTCAAAGATGCCCATATCTGTGCTAAACTTGGTATTTGTCCATCTCCTAGAAATAACTTCATGCCCCATCTCCCTTACTTCCAGTTAGTAAGGATCACGTAATATTCCTAACAAAGTTTTGACACAGATTCCCAATTCGGGCATTCAGAACATATAGCACGTTGCTGTAAGCAAGCACATTCTCCTTCAAAGTTGCAAGTTACTATGTAGGAACAAGTTTGTATAGGTATTTCAAAGATACCCAGAACTGAGCTAAACTTGGTATGTCTCCAACTCCTAGAAATATTTTCATGCCCCATCTCCCTTACTTCCATCTAGTAAGGATCATATAATTTCTAACAAAGATTTGACACAGATTCCCAATTCGGGCATTCAGAACATATAGCACGTTGCTGTAAGCAAGCACATTCTCATTCAAAGTTGCAAGTTACTATGTAGGAACAAGTTTGTATAGGTATTTCAAAGATGCCCAGAACTGAGCTAAACTTGGTATGTCTCCAACTCCTAGAAATAATTTCATGACCCATCTCCCTAACTTCCAGCTAGTAAGGATCACATAATTCCTAACAAAGTTTTGACACAGATTCCCAATTCGGGCATACAGAACATATAGCACGTTGCTGTAAGCAAGCACATTCTCATTCAAAGTTGCAAGTTACTATGTAGGAACAAGTTTGTATAGGTATTTCAAAGATGCCCTGAACTGAGCTAAACTTGGTATGTGTTCAACTTCTAGAAATAACTTCATGCCCCATCTCCCTTACTTCCAGCTAGTAAGGATCACATAATTCCTAACAAAGTTTTGACACATATTCCCAATTCGGGCATTCAGAACATATAGCACGTTGCTGTAAGCAAGCACATTCTCATTCAAAGTTGCAAGTTACTATGTAGGAACAAGTTTGTATAGGTATTTCAAAGATGCAAAGAACTGAGCTAAACATGGTATGTCTTCCACTCCTAGAAATAACTTCATGCCCCATCTCCCTTATTTCCAGCTAGTAAGGATCACATAATTCCTAACAAACTTTTGACACAGATTCCCAAATCGGGCATTCAGAACAGATAGCACGTTGCTGTAAGCAAGCACATTCTCATTGAAAGTTGCAAGTTACTATGTAGGAACAAGTTTGTAAAGGTGTTTCAAAGATGCCCAGAACTGAGCTAAACGTTGTATGTCTCCAACACCTATAAATAACTTCATGACCGATCTCCCTTACTTCCAGCTAGTAAGGATCACATAATTCCTAACAAAGTTTTGACACAGATTCCCAATTCGGGCATTCAGAACATATAGCACGTTGCTGTAAGCAAGCACATTCTCATTCAAAGTTGCAAGTTACTATGTAAGAACAAGTTTGTATAGGACTTTCAAAGATGCCCAGAACTGAGCTAAACTTGGTATATCTCCAACTCCTAGAAATAACTTCATGCCCCATCTCCCTTACTTCCAGCTAGTAAGGATCACATAATTCCTAACAAAGTTTTGACACAGATTCCCAAATCGGGCATTCAGAACATGTAGCACGTTGCTGTAAGCAAGCACATTCTCATTGAAAGTTGCAAGTTACAATGTAGAAACAAGTTTGTATAGGACTTTCAAAGATGCCCAGAACTGAGCTAAACTTGGTATATCTCCAACTCCTAGAAATAACTTCATGCCCCATCTCCCTTACTTCCAGCTAGTAAGGATCACATAATTCCTAACAAAGTTTTGACACAGATTCTCAATTCGGGCATTCAGAACATGTAGCACGTTGCTGTAAGCAAGCACATTCTCATTCAAAGTTGCAAGTTAATATGTAGGAACAAATTTGTTTAGGTATTTCAAAGACGCCCAGATCTGTGCTAAACTTGGTATGTGTCCATCTCCTAGAAATAACTTCATGTCCCATCTCCCTTACTTCCAGCTAGTAAGGATCACATAATATTCCTAACAAAGTTTTGACACAGATTCCCAATTCTGGCATTCAGACCATATAGCACGTTGCTGTAAGCAAGCACATTCTCCTTCAAAGTTGCAAGTTACTATGTAGGAACAAGTTTGTATAGGTATTTCAAAGATACTCAGAACTGAGCTAAACTTGGTATGTCTCCAACTCCTAAAAATATCTTCATGCCCCATCTCCCTTACTTCCATCTAGTAAGGATCACATAATTTCTAACAAAGATTTGACACAGATTCCCAATTCGTGCATTCCGAACATATAGCACGTTGCTGTAAGCAAGCACATTTTCATTCAAAGTTGCAAGTTACTATGTAGGAACAAGTTTGTATAGGTATTTCAAAGATGCCCAGAACTGAGCTAAACGTTGTATGTCTCCAACTCCTAGAAATAACTTCATGCCCCATCTCCCTTACTTCCAGCTAGTAAGGATCACATAATTCCTAACAAAGTTTTGACACAGATTCCCAATTCGGGCATTCAGAACATATAGCACGTTGCTGTAAGCAAGCACATTCTCATTCAAAGTTGCAAGTTACTATGTAGGAACAAGTTTGTATAGGTATTTCAAATATGCCCAGAACTGAGCTAAACGTTGTATGTCTCCAACTCCTGGAAATAACTTCATGCTCCATGTCCCTTACTTCCATCTAGTAAGGATCACATAATTCCTAACAAACTTTTGACACAGATTCCCAATTCGGGCATTCAGAACATATAGCACGTTGCTGTAAGCAAGCACATTCTCATTCAAAGTTGCAAGTTACTATGCAGGAACAAGTTTGTATAGGACTTTCAAAGATGCCCAGAAGTGAGCTAAACTTGGTATGTGTCCAACTCCTAGAAATAACTTCATGCCCCATCTCCCTTACTTCCAGCTAGTAAGGATCACATGATTCCTAACAAAGTTTGACACAGATACCCAATTCGGGCCTTCAGAACATATAGCACGTTGCTGTAAGCAAGCACATTCTCATTCAAAGTTGCAAGTTACTATGTAGGAACAAGTTTGTATAGGTATTTCAAAGATGCCCAGAACTGAGCTAAACGTTGTATGTCTCCAACTCCTAGAAATAACTTCATGCCCCATCTCCCTTACTTCCAGCTAGTAAGGATCACATAATTCCTAACAAGCTTTTGACACAGATTCCCAAATCGGGCATTCAGAACATGTAGCACGTTGCTGTAAGCAAGCACATTCTCATTCAAAGTTGCAAGTTACTATGTAGGAACAAGTTTGTATAGGACTTTCAAAGATGCCCTGAACTGAGCTTAACTTGGTATATCTCCAACTCCTAGAAATAACTTCATGCCCCATCTCCCTTAATTCCAGCTAGTAAGGATCACATAATTCCTAACAAAGTTTTGACACAGATTCCCAATTCGGGCATTCAGAACATGTAGCACGTTGCTGTAAGCAAGCACATTCTCATTCAAAGTTGCAAGTTACTATGTAGGAACAAATTTGTTTAGGTATTTCAAAGACGCCCAGATCTGTGCTAAACTTGGTATGTGTCCATCTCCTAGAAATAACTTCATGCCCCATCTCCCTTACTTCCAGCTAGTAAGGATCACATAATATTCCTAACAAAGTTTTGACACAGATTCCCTATTCGGGCATTCAGAACATATACCACGCTGCTGTAAGCAAGCACATTCTCCTTCAAAGTTGCAAGTTACTATGTAGGAACAAGTTTGTATAGGTATTTCAAAGATACTCAGAACTGAGCTAAACTTGGTATGTCTCCAACTCCTAAAAATATCTTCATGCCCCATCTCCCTTACTTCCATCTAGTAAGGATCACATAATTTCTAACAAAGATTTGACACAGATTCCCAATTCGTCCATTCAGAACATATAGCACGTTGCTGTAAGCAAGCACATTTTCATTCAAAGTTGCAAGTTACTATGTAGGAACAAGTTTGTATAGGTATTTCAAAGATGCCCAGAACTGAGCTAAACGTTGTATGTCTCCAACTCCTAGAAATAACTTCATGCTCCATCTCCCTTACTTCCAGCTAGTAATGATCACATAATTCCTAACAAACTTTTGACACAGATTCCCAATTCGGGCATTCAGAACATATAGCACGTTGCTGTAAGCAAGGACATTCTCATTCAAAGTTGCAAGTTACTATGTAGGAACAAGTTTGTATAGGTATTTCAAAGATGCCCAGAACTGAGCTAAACTTTGTATGTCTCCAACTCCTGGAAATAACTTCATGCTCCATGTCCCTTACTTCCATCTAGTAAGGATCACATAATTCCTAACAAAGTTTTGACACAGATTCCCAATTCGGGCATTCAGAACATATAGCACGTTGCTGTAAGCAAGCACATTCTCATTCAAAGTTGCAAGTTACTATGCAGGAACAAGTTTGTATAGGACTTTAAAAGATGCCCAGAAGTGAGCTAAACTTGGTATGTGTCCAACTCCTAGAAATAACTTCATGCCCCATCTCCCTTACTTCCAGCTAGTAAGGATCACATAATTCCTAACAAAGTTTGACACAGATTCCCAATTCGGGCCTTCAGAACATATAGCACGTTGCTGTAAGCAAGCACATTCTCATTCAAAGTTGCAAGTTACTATGTAGGAACAAGTTTGTATAGGTATTTCAAAGATGCCCAGAACTGAGCTAAACTTGGTATGTCTCCAACTCCTAGAAATAACTTCATGCCCCATCTCCCTTACTTCCAGCTAGTAAGGATCACATAATTCCTAACAAAGTTTTGACACAGATTCCCAATTCGGGCATTCAGAACATATAGCACGTTGCTGTAAGCAAGCACATTCTCATTCAAAGTTGCAAGTTACTATGTAGGAACAAGTTTGTATAGGTATTTCAAAGATGCCCAGAACTGAGCTAAACGTTGTATGTCTCCAACTCCTAGAAATGACTTCATGCCCCATCTCCCTTACTTCCAGCTAGTAAGGATCACATATTTCCTAACAAGCTTTTGACACAGATTCCCAAATCGGGCATTCAGAACATGTAGCACGTTGCTGTAAGCAAGCACATTCTCATTCAAAGTTGCAAGTTACTATGTAGGAACAAGTTTGTATAGGAATTTCAAAGATGCCCTGAACTGAGCTTAACTTGGTATATCTCCAACTCCTAGAAATAACTTCATGCCCCATCTCCCTTAATTCCAGCTAGTAAGGATCACATAATTCCTAACAAAGTTTTGACACAGATTCCCAATTCGGGCATTCAGAACATGTAGCACGTTGCTGTAAGCAAGCACATTCTCATTCATAGTTGCAAGTTACTATGAAGGAACAAGTTTGTATAGGTATTTCAAAGATGCCCAGAACTGTGCTAAACTTGGTATGTCTCCAACTCCTAGAAATAACTTCATGCCCCATCTCCCTTACTTCCAGCTAGTAAGGATCACATAATTCCTAACCAAGTTTTGACACAGATTCCCAATTCGTGCATTCAGAACGTATAGCACGTTGCTGTAAGCAAGCACAATCTCATTCAAAGTTGCTAGTTACTATGTAGGAACAAGTTTGTATAGGTATTTCAAAGATGCCCAGAACTGAGCTAAACGTTGTATGTCTCCAACTCCTAGAAATATCTTCATGACCGATCTCCCTTACTTCCAGGTAGTAAGGATCACAAAATTCCTAACAAAGTTTTGACACAGATTCCCAATTCGGGCATTCAGGACATAGAGCACGTTGCTGTAAGCAAGCACATTCTCATTCAAAGTTGCAAGTTACTATGTAGGAACAATTTGTATAGGTATTTCAAAGATGCCCAGAACTGAGCTAAACGTTGTATGTCTCCAACTCCCAGAAATAACTTCATGCCCCATCTCCCTTACTTCCAGCTAGTATGGATCACATAATTCCTAACAAACTTTTGACACAGATTCCCAAATCCGGCATTCAGAACATGTAGCACGTTGCTGTAAGCAAGCACATTCTCATTCAAAGATGCAAGTTACTATGTAGGAACAAGTTTGTATAGGAATATCAAAGATGCCCTGAACTGAGCTAAACTTGGTATATCTCCAACTCCTAGAAATAACTTCATGCCCCATCTCCCTTAATTCCAGCTAGTAAGGATCACATAATTCCTAACAAAGTTTTGACACAGATTCCCAATTCGGGCATTCAGAACATATAGCACGTTGCTGTAAGCAAGCACATTCTCATTCAAAGTTGCAAGTTACTATGTAGGAACAAGTTTGTTTAGGTATTTCAAAGATGCCCATATCTGTGCTAAACTTGGTATTTGTCCATCTCCTAGAAATAACTTCATGCTCCATCTCCCTTACTTCCAGCTAGTAAGGATCACGTAATATTCCTAACAAAGTTTTGACACAGATTCCCAATTCGGGCATTCAGAACATATAGCACGTTGCTGTAAGCAAGCACATTCTCCTTCAAAGTTGCAAGTTACTATGTAGGAACAAGTTTGTATAGGTATTTCAAAGATACCCAGAACTGAGCTAAACTTGGTATGTCTCCAACTCCTAGAAATATTTTCATGCCCCATCTCCCTTACTTCCATCTAGTAAGGATCATATAATTTCTAACAAAGATTTGACACAGATTCCCAATTCGGGCATTCAGAACATATAGCACGTTGCTGTAAGCAAACACATTCTCATTCAAAGTTGCAAGTTACTATGTAGGAACAAGTTTGTTTAGGTATTTCAAAGATGCCCAGAACTGAGCTAAACTTGGTATGTGTCCAACTCCTAGAAATAACTTCATGCCCCATCTCCCTTACTTCCAGCTAGTAAGGATCACATAATTCCTAACAAAGTTTTGACACAGATTCCCAATTCGGGCATTCAGAACATATAGCACGTTGCTGTAAGCAAGCACATTCTCATTCAAAGTTGCAAGTTACTATGTAGGAACAAGTTTGTATAGGTATTTCAAAGATGCTCAGAACTGAGCTAAACGTTGTATGTCTCCAACGCCTAGAAATAACTTCATGACCCATCTCCCTTACTTCCAGGTAGTAAGGATCACATAATTCCTAACAAAGTTTTGACACAGATTCCCAATTCGGGCATTCAGAACATATAGCACGTTGCTGTAAGCAAGCACATTCTCATTCAAAGTTGCAAGTTACTATGTAGGAACAAGTTTGTATAGGTATTTCAAAGATGCCCAGAACTGAGCTAAACTTGGTATGTCTCCAACTCCTAGAAATAACTTCATGCCCCATCTCCCTTACTTCCAGCTAGTAAGGATCACATAATTCCTAACAAAGTTTTGACACAGATTCCCAATTCGGGCATTCAGAACATATAGCACGTTGCTGTAAGCAAGCACATTTTCATTCAAAGTTGCAAGTTACTATGTAGGAACAAGTTTGTATAGGTATTTCAAAGATGCCCAGAACTGAGCTAAACGTTGTATGTCTCCAACTCCTAGAAATAACTTCATGCCCCATCTCCCTTACTTCCAGCTAGTAAGGATCACATAATTCCTAACAAAGTTTTGACACAGATTCCCAATTCGGGCATTCAGAACATATAGCACGTTGCTGTAAGCAAGCACATTCTCATTCAAAGTTGCAAGTTACTATGTAGGAACAAGTTTGTATAGGTATTTCAAATATGCCCAGAACTGAGCTAAACGTTGTATGTCTCCAACTCCTGGAAATAACTTCATGCTCCATGTCCCTTACTTCCATCTAGTAAGGATCACATAATTCCTAACAAACTTTTGACACAGATTCCCAATTCGGGCATTCAGAACATATAGCACGTTGCTGTAAGCAAGCACATTCTCATTCAAAGTTGCAAGTTACTATGCAGGAACAAGTTTGTATAGGACTTTCAAAGATGTCCAGAAGTGAGCTAAACTTGGTATGTGTCCAACTCCTAGAAATAACTTCATGCCCCATCTCCCTTACTTCCAGCTAGTAAGGATCACATGATTCCTAACAAAGTTTGACACAGATTCCCAATTCGGGCCTTCAGAACATATAGCACGTTGCTGTAAGCAAGCACATTCTCATTCAAAGTTGCAAGTTACTATGTAGGAACAAGTTTGTATAGGTATTTCAAAGATGCCCAGAACTGAGCTAAACGTTGTATGTCTCCAACTCCTAGAAATAACTTCATGCCCCATCTCCCTTACTTCCAGCTAGTAAGGATCACATAATTCCTAACAAGCTTTTGACACAGATTCCCAAATCGGGCATTCAGAACATGTAGCACGTTGCTGTAAGCAAGCACATTCTCATTCAAAGTTGCAAGTTACTATGTAGGAACAAGTTTGTATAGGACTTTCAAAGATGCCCTGAACTGAGCTTAACTTGGTATATCTCCAACTCCTAGAAATAACTTCATGCCCCATCTCCCTTAATTCCAGCTAGTAAGGATCACATAATTCCTAACAAAGTTTTGACACAGATTCCCAATTCGGGCATTCAGAACATGTAGCACGTTGCTGTAAGCAAGCACATTCTCATTCAAAGTTGCAAGTTACTATGTAGGAACAAATTTGTTTAGGTATTTCAAAGACGCCCAGATCTGTGCTAAACTTGGTATGTGTCCATCTCCTAGAAATAACTTCATGCCCCATCTCCCTTACTTCCAGCTAGTAAGGATCACATAATATTCCTAACAAAGTTTTGACACAGATTCCCTATTCGGGCATTCAGAACATATACCACGCTGCTGTAAGCAAGCACATTCTCCTTCAAAGTTGCAAGTTACTATGTAGGAACAAGTTTGTATAGGTATTTCAAAGATACTCAGAACTGAGCTAAACTTGGTATGTCTCCAACTCCTAAAAATATCTTCATGCCCCATCTCCCTTACTTCCATCTAGTAAGGATCACATAATTTCTAACAAAGATTTGACACAGATTCCCAATTCGTCCATTCAGAACATATAGCACGTTGCTGTAAGCAAGCACATTTTCATTCAAAGTTGCAAGTTACTATGTAGGAACAAGTTTGTATAGGTATTTCAAAGATGCCCAGAACTGAGCTAAACGTTGTATGTCTCCAACTCCTAGAAATAACTTCATGCCCCATCTCCCTTACTTCCAGCTAGTAATGATCACATAATTCCTAACAAACTTTTGACACAGATTCCCAATTCGGGCATTCAGGACATATAGCACGTTGCTGTAAGCAAGGACATTCTCATTCAAAGTTGCAAGTTACTATGTAGGAACAAGTTTGTATAGGTATTTCAAAGATGCCCAGAACTGAGCTAAACGTTGTATGTCTCCAACTCCTGGAAATAACTTCATGCTCCATGTCCCTTACTTCCATCTAGTAAGGATCACATAATTCCTAACAAACTTTTGACACAGATTCCCAATTCGGGCATTCAGAACATATAGCACGTTGCTGTAAGCAAGCACATTCTCATTCAAAGTTGCAAGTTACTATGCAGGAACAAGTTTGTATAGGACTTTAAAAGATGCCCAGAAGTGAGCTAAACTTGGTATGTGTCCAACTCCTAGAAATAACTTCATGCCCCATCTCCCTTACTTCCAGCTAGTAAGGATCACATAATTCCTAACAAAGTTTGACACAGATTCCCAATTCGGGCCTTCAGAACATATAGCACGTTGCTGTAAGCAAGCACATTCTCATTCAAAGTTGCAAGTTACTATGTAGGAACAAGTTTGTATAGGTATTTCAAAGATGCCCAGAACTGAGCTAAACTTGGTATGTCTCCAACTCCTAGAAATAACTTCATGCCCCATCTCCCTTACTTCCAGCTAGTAAGGATCACATAATTCCTAACAAAGTTTTGACACAGATTCCCAATTCGGGCATTCAGAACATATAGCACGTTGCTGTAAGCAAGCACATTCTCATTCAAAGTTGCAAGTTACTATGTAGGAACAAGTTTGTATAGGTATTTCAAAGATGCCCAGAACTGAGCTAAACGTTGTATGTCTCCAACTCCTAGAAATGACTTCATGCCCCATCTCCCTTACTTCCAGCTAGTAAGGATCACATATTTCCTAACAAGCTTTTGACACAGATTCCCAAATCGGGCATTCAGAACATGTAGCACGTTGCTGTAAGCAAGCACATTCTCATTCAAAGTTGCAAGTTACTATGTAGGAACAAGTTTGTATAGGAATTTCAAAGATGCCCTGAACTGAGCTTAACTTGGTATATCTCCAACTCCTAGAAATAACTTCATGCCCCATCTCCCTTAATTCCAGCTAGTAAGGATCACATAATTCCTAACAAAGTTTTGACACAGATTCCCAATTCGGGCATTCAGAACATGTAGCACGTTGCTGTAAGCAAGCACATTCTCATTCATAGTTGCAAGTTACTATGAAGGAACAAGTTTGTATAGGTATTTCAAAGATGCCCAGAACTGTGCTAAACTTGGTATGTCTCCAACTCCTAGAAATAACTTCATGCCCCATCTCCCTTACTTCCAGCTAGTAAGGATCACATAATTCCTAACCAAGTTTTCACACAGATTCCCAATTCGTGCATTCAGAACGTATAGCACGTTGCTGTAAGCAAGCACAATCTCATTCAAAGTTGCTAGTTACTATGTAGGAACAAGTTTGTATAGGTATTTCAAAGATGCCCAGAACTGAGCTAAACGTTGTATGTCTCCAACTCCTAGAAATATCTTCATGACCGATCTCCCTTACTTCCAGGTAGTAAGGATCACAAAATTCCTAACAAAGTTTTGACACAGATTCCCAATTCGGGCATTCAGGACATAGAGCACGTTGCTGTAAGCAAGCACATTCTCATTCAAAGTTGCAAGTTACTATGTAGGAACAATTTGTATAGGTATTTCAAAGATGCCCAGAACTGAGCTAAACGTTGTATGTCTCCAACTCCCAGAAATAACTTCATGCCCCATCTCCCTTACTTCCAGCTAGTATGGATCACATAATTCCTAACAAACTTTTGACACAGATTCCCAAATCCGGCATTCAGAACATGTAGCACGTTGCTGTAAGCAAGCACATTCTCATTCAAAGTTGCAAGTTACTATGTAGGAACAAGTTTGTATAGGAATATCAAAGATGCCCTGAACTGAGCTAAACTTGGTATATCTCCAACTCCTAGAAATAACTTCATGCCCCATCTCCCTTAATTCCAGCTAGTAAGGATCACATAATTCCTAACAAAGTTTTGACACAGATTCCCAATTCGGGCATTCAGAACATATAGCACGTTGCTGTAAGCAAGCACATTCTCATTCAAAGTTGCAAGTTACTATGTAGGAACAAGTTTGTTTAGGTATTTCAAAGATGCCCATATCTGTGCTAAACTTGGTATTTGTCCATCTCCTAGAAATAACTTCATGCCCCATCTCCCTTACTTCCAGCTAGTAAGGATCACGTAATATTCCTAACAAAGTTTTGACACAGATTCCCAATTCGGGCATTCAGAACATATAGCACGTTGCTGTAAGCAAGCACATTCTCCTTCAAAGTTGCAAGTTACTATGTAGGAACAAGTTTGTATAGGTATTTCAAAGATACCCAGAACTGAGCTAAACTTGGTATGTCTCCAACTCCTAGAAATATTTTCATGCCCCATCTCCCTTACTTCCATCTAGTAAGGATCATATAATTTCTAACAAAGATTTGACACAATTCCCAATTCGGGCATTCAGAACATATAGCACGTTGCTGTAAGCAAACACATTCTCATTCAAAGTTGCAAGTTACTATGTAGGAACAAGTTTGTTTAGGTATTTCAAAGATGCCCAGAACTGAGCTAAACTTGGTATGTGTCCAACTCCTAGAAATAACTTCATGCCCCATCTCCCTTACTTCCAGCTAGTAAGGATCACATAATTCCTAACAAAGTTTTGACACAGATTCCCAATTCGGGCATTCAGAACATATAGCACGTTGCTGTAAGCAAGCACATTCTCATTCAAAGTTGCAAGTTACTATGTAGGAACAAGTTTGTATAGGTATTTCAAAGATGCTCAGAACTGAGCTAAACGTTGTATGTCTCCAACGCCTAGAAATAACTTCATGACCCATCTCCCTTACTTCCAGGTAGTAAGGATCACATAATTCCTAACAAAGTTTTGACACAGATTCCCAATTCGGGCATTCAGAACATATAGCACGTTGCTGTAAGCAAGCACATTCTCATTCAAAGTTGCAAGTTACTATGTAGGAACAAGTTTGTATAGGTATTTCAAAGATGCCCAGAACTGAGCTAAACTTGGTATGTCTCCAACTCCTAGAAATAACTTCATGCCCCATCTCCCTTACTTCCAGCTAGTAAGGATCACATAATTCCTAACAAAGTTTTGACACAGATTCCCATTTCGGGCATTCAGAACATATAGCACGTTGCTGTAAGCAAGCACATTCTCATTCAAAGTTGCAAGTTACTATGTAGGAACAAGTTTGTATAGGTATTTAAAAGATGCCCAGAACTGAGCTAAACTTGGTATGTCTCCAACTTCTAGAAATAAATTCATGCTCCATGTCCCTTACTTCCAGCTAGTAAGGATGACATAATTCCTAACAAAGTTTTGACACAGATTCCCAATTCGGGCATTCAGAACATATAGCACGTTGCTGTAAGCAAGCACATTCTCATTCAAAGTTGCAAGTTACTATGTAGGAACAAGTTTGTATAGGTATTTCAAAGATGCCCAGAACTGAGCTAAACTTGGTATGTCTCCAACTCCTAGAAATAATTTCATGACCCATCTCCCTAACTTCCAGCTAGTAAGGATCACATAATTCCTAACAAAGTTTTGACACAGATTCCCAATTCGGGCATACAGAACATATAGCACGTTGCTGTAAGCAAGCACATTCTCATTCAAAGTTGCAAGTTAATATGTAGGAACAAGTTTGTATAGGTATTTCAAAGATGCCCTGAACTGAGCTAAACTTGGTATGTGTTCAACTTCTAGAAATAACTTCATGCCCCATCTCCCTTACTTCCAGCTAGTAAGGATCACATAATTCCTAACAAAGTTTTGACACAGATTCCCAATTCGGGCATTCAGAACATATAGCACGTTGCTGTAAGCAAGCACATTCTCATTCAAAGTTGCAAGTTACTATGTAGGAACAAGTTTGTATAGGTATTTCAAAGATGCAAAGAACTGAGCTAAACATGGTATGTCTTCCACTCCTAGAAATAACTTCATGCCCCATCTCCCTTATTTCCAGCTAGTAAGGATCACATAATTCCTAACAAACTTTTGACACAGATTCCCAAATCGGGCATTCAGAACAGATAGCACGTTGCTGTAAGCAAGCACATTCTCATTGAAAGTTGCAAGTTACTATGTAGGAACAAGTTTGTAAAGGTGTTTCAAAGATGCCCAGAACTGAGCTAAACGTTGTATGTCTCCAACACCTATAAATAACTTCATGACCGATCTCCCTTACTTCCAGCTAGTAAGGATCACATAATTCCTAACAAAGTTTTGACACAGATTCCCAATTCGGGCATTCAGAACATATAGCACGTTGCTGTAAGCAAGCACATTCTCATTCAAAGTTGCAAGTTACTATGTAAGAACAAGTTTGTATAGGACTTTCAAAGATGCCCAGAACTGAGCTAAACTTGGTATATCTCCAACTCCTAGAAATAACTTCATGCCCCATCTCCCTTACTTCCAGCTAGTAAGGATCACATAATTCCTAACAAAGTTTTGACACAGATTCCCAAATCGGGCATTCAGAACATGTAGCACGTTGCTGTAAGCAAGCACATTCTCATTGAAAGTTGCAAGTTACAATGTAGAAACAAGTTTGTATAGGACTTTCAAAGATGCCCAGAACTGAGCTAAACTTGGTATATCTCCAACTCCTAGAAATAACTTCATGCCCCATCTCCCTTACTTCCAGCTAGTAAGGATCACATAATTCCTAACAAAGTTTTGACACAGATTCTCAATTCGGGCATTCAGAACATGTAGCACGTTGCTGTAAGCAAGCACATTCTCATTCAAAGTTGCAAGTTACTATGTAGGAACAAATTTGTTTAGGTATTTCAAAGACGCCCAGATCTGTGCTAAACTTGGTATGTGTCCATCTCCTAGAAATAACTTCATGTCCCATCTCCCTTACTTCCAGCTAGTAAGGATCACATAATATTCCTAACAAAGTTTTGACACAGATTCCCAATTCTGGCATTCAGACCATATAGCACGTTGCTGTAAGCAAGCACATTCTCCTTCAAAGTTGCAAGTTACTATGTAGGAACAAGTTTGTATAGGTATTTCAAAGATACTCAGAACTGAGCTAAACTTGGTATGTCTCCAACTCCTAAAAATATCTTCATGCCCCATCTCCCTTACTTCCATCTAGTAAGGATCACATAATTTCTAACAAAGATTTGACACAGATTCCCAATTCGTGCATTCCGAACATATAGCACGTTGCTGTAAGCAAGCACATTTTCATTCAAAGTTGCAAGTTACTATGTAGGAACAAGTTTGTATAGGTATTTCAAAGATGCCCAGAACTGAGCTAAACGTTGTATGTCTCCAACTCCTAGAAATAACTTCATGCCCCATCTCCCTTACTTCCAGCTAGTAAGGATCACATAATTCCTAACAAAGTTTTGACACAGATTCCCAATTCGGGCATTCAGAACATATAGCACGTTGCTGTAAGCAAGCACATTCTCATTCAAAGTTGCAAGTTACTATGTAGGAACAAGTTTGTATAGGTATTTCAAATATGCCCAGAACTGAGCTAAACGTTGTATGTCTCCAACTCCTGGAAATAACTTCATGCTCCATGTCCCTTACTTCCATCTAGTAAGGATCACATAATTCCTAACAAACTTTTGACACTGATTCCCAATTCGGGCATTCAGAACATATAGCACGTTGCTGTAAGCAAGCACATTCTCATTCAAAGTTGCAAGTTACTATGCAGGAACAAGTTTGTATAGGACTTTCAAAGATGCCCAGAAGTGAGCTAAACTTGGTATGTGTCCAACTCCTAGAAATAACTTCATGCCCCATCTCCCTTACTTCCAGCTAGTAAGGATCACATGATTCCTAACAAAGTTTGACACAGATTCCCAATTCGGGCCTTCAGAACATATAGCACGTTGCTGTAAGCAAGCACATTCTCATTCAAAGTTGCAAGTTACTATGTAGGAACAAGTTTGTATAGGTATTTCAAAGATGCCCAGAACTGAGCTAAACGTTGTATGTCTCCAACTCCTAGAAATAACTTCATGCCCCATCTCCCTTACTTCCAGCTAGTAAGGATCACATAATTCCTAACAAGCTTTTGACACAGATTCCCAAATCGGGCATTCAGAACATGTAGCACGTTGCTGTAAGCAAGCACATTCTCATTCAAAGTTGCAAGTTACTATGTAGGAACAAGTTTGTATAGGACTTTCAAAGATGCCCTGAACTGAGCTTAACTTGGTATATCTCCAACTCCTAGAAATAACTTCATGCCCCATCTCCCTTAATTCCAGCTAGTAAGGATCACATAATTCCTAACAAAGTTTTGACACAGATTCCCAATTCGGGCATTCAGAACATGTAGCACGTTGCTGTAAGCAAGCACATTCTCATTCAAAGTTGCAAGTTACTATGTAGGAACAAATTTGTTTAGGTATTTCAAAGACGCCCAGATCTGTGCTAAACTTGGTATGTGTCCATCTCCTAGAAATAACTTCATGCCCCATCTCCCTTACTTCCAGCTAGTAAGGATCACATAATATTCCTAACACAGTTTTGACACAGATTCCCTATTCGGGCATTCAGAACATATACCACGTTGCTGTAAGCAAGCACATTCTCCTTCAAAGTTGCAAGTTACTATGTAGGAACAAGTTTGTATAGGTATTTCAAAGATACTCAGAACTGAGCTAAACTTGGTATGTCTCCAACTCCTAAAAATATCTTCATGCCCCATCTCCCTTACTTCCATCTAGTAAGGATCACATAATTTCTAACAAAGATTTGACACAGATTCCCAATTCGTCCATTCAGAACATATAGCACGTTGCTGTAAGCAAGCACATTTTCATTCAAAGTTGCAAGTTACTATGTAGGAACAAGTTTGTATAGGTATTTCAAAGATGCCCAGAACTGAGCTAAACGTTGTATGTCTCCAACTCCTAGAAATAACTTCATGCCCCATCTCCCTTACTTCCAGCTAGTAATGATCACATAATTCCTAACAAACTTTTGACACAGATTCCCAATTCGGGCATTCAGGACATATAGCACGTTGCTGTAAGCAAGGACATTCTCATTCAAAGTTGCAAGTTACTATGTAGGAACAAGTTTGTATAGGTATTTCAAAGATGCCCAGAACTGAGCTAAACGTTGTATGTCTCCAACTCCTGGAAATAACTTCATGCTCCATGTCCCTTACTTCCATCTAGTAAGGATCACATAATTCCTAACAAACTTTTGACACAGATTCCCAATTCGGGCATTCAGAACATATAGCACGTTGCTGTAAGCAAGCACATTCTCATTCAAAGTTGCAAGTTACTATGCAGGAACAAGTTTGTATAGGACTTTAAAAGATGCCCAGAAGTGAGATAAACTTGCTATGTGTCCAACTCCTAGAAATAACTTCATGCCCCATCTCCCTTACTTCCAGCTAGTAAGGATCACATAATTCCTAACAAAGTTTGACACAGATTCCCAATTCGGGCCTTCAGAACATATAGCACGTTGCTGTAAGCAAGCACATTCTCATTCAAAGTTGCAAGTTACTATGTAGGAACAAGTTTGTATAGGTATTTCAAAGATGCCCAGAACTGAGCTAAACTTGGTATGTCTCCAACTCCTAGAAATAACTTCATGCCCCATCTCCCTTACTTCCAGCTAGTAAGGATCACATAATTCCTAACAAAGTTTTGACACAGATTCCCAATTCGGGCATTCAGAACATATAGCACGTTGCTGTAAGCAAGCACATTCTCATTCAAAGTTGCAAGTTACTATGTAGGAACAAGTTTGTATAGGTATTTCAAAGATGCCCAGAACTGAGCTAAACGTTGTATGTCTCCAACTCCTAGAAATGACTTCATGCCCCATCTCCCTTACTTCCAGCTAGTAAGGATCACATATTTCCTAACAAGCTTTTGACACAGATTCCCAAATCGGGCATTCAGAACATGTAGCACGTTGCTGTAAGCAAGCACAATCTCATTCAAAGTTGCAAGTTACTATGAAGGAACAAGTTTGTATAGGTATTTCAAAGATGCCCAGAAATGAGCTAAACTTGGTAAGTGTCCAACTCCTAGATATAACTTCATGCCCCATCTCCCTAACTTCCAGGTAGTAAGGATCACATAATTCCTAACAAAGTTTGACACAGATTCCCAATTCGGGCCTTCAGAACATATAGCACGTTGCTGTAAGCAAGCACATTCTCATTCAAAGTTGCAAGTTACTATGTAGGAACAAGTTTGTATAGGTATTTCAAAGATGCCCAGAACTGAGCTAAACTTGGTATGTCTCCAACTCCTAGAAATAACTTCATGCCCCATCTCCCTTACTTCCAGCTAGTAAGGATCACATAATTCCTAACAAAGTTTTGACACAGATTCCCAATTCGGGCATTCAGAACATATAGCACGTTGCTGTAAGCAAGCACATTCTCATTCAAAGTTGCAAGTTACTATGTAGGAACAAGTTTGTATAGGTATTTCAAAGATGCCCAGAACTGAGCTAAACGTTGTATGTCTCCAACTCCTAGAAATGACTTCATGCCCCATCTCCCTTACTTCCAGCTAGTAAGGATCACATATTTCCTAACAAGCTTTTGACACAGATTCCCAAATCGGGCATTCAGAACATGTAGCACGTTGCTGTAAGCAAGCACATTCTCATTCAAAGTTGCAAGTTACTATGTAGGAACAAGTTTGTATAGGAATTTCAAAGATGCCCTGAACTGAGCTTAACTTGGTATATCTCCAACTCCTAGAAATAACTTCATGCCCCATCTCCCTAACTTCCAGGTAGTAAGGATCACGTAATTCCTAACAAAGTTTTGACACAGATTCCCCATTCGGGCATTCAGAACATATAGCACGTTGCTGTAAGCAAGCACATTCTCATTCAAAGTTGCAAGTTACTATGCAGGAACAAGTTTGTATAGGACTTTGAAAGATGCCCAGAACTGAGCAAAACTTGGTATGTCTCCAACTCCTAGAAATAACTTCATGCCCCATCTCCCTTACTTCCAGCTAGTAAGGATCACATAATTCCTAACAAAGTTTTGACACAGATTCCCAATTCGGGCATTCAGAACATATAGCACGTTGCTGTAAGCAAGCACATTCTCATTCAAAGTTGCAAGTTACTATGTAGGAACAAGTTTGTTTAGGTATTTCAAAGATGCCCAGATCTGTGCTAAACTTGGTATGTGTTCATCTCCTAGAAATAACTTCATGCCCCATCTCCCTTACTTCCAGCTAGTAAGGATCACGTAATATTCCTAACAAAGTTTTGACACAGATTCCCAATTCGGGCATTCAGAACATATAGCACGTTGCTGTAAGCAAGCACATTCTCATTCAAAGTTGCAAGTTACTATGTAGGAACAAGTTTGTATAGGTATTTCAAAGATACCCAGAACTGAGCTAAACTTGGTATGTCTCCAACTCCTAGAAATATTTTCATGCCCCATCTCCCTTACTTCCATCTATTAAGGATGACATAATTTCTAACAAAGATTTGACACAGATTCCCAATTCGGGCATTCAGAACATATAGCACGTTGCTGTAAGCAAACACATTCTCATTCAAAGTTGCAAGTTACTATGTAGGAACAAGTTGGTATAGGTATTTCAAAGATGCCCACAACTGAGCTAAACTTGGTATGTGTCCAACTCCTAGAAATAACTTCATGCCCCATCTCCCTTACTTTCAGCTAGTAAGGATCACATAATTCCTAACAAAGTTTTGACACAGATTCCCAATTCGGGCATTCAGAACATATAGCACGTTGCTCTAAGCAAGCACATTCTCATTCAAAGTTGCAAGTTACTATGTAGGAACAAGTTTGTATAGGTATTTCAAAGATGCCCAGAACTGAGCTAAACGTTGTATGTCTCCAACGCCTAGAAATAACTTCATGACCCATCTCCCTTACTTCCAGCTAGTAAGGATCACATAATTCCTAACAAAGTTTTGACACAGATTCCCAATTCGGGCATTCAGAACATATAGCACGTTGCTGTAAGCAAGCACATTCTCATTCAAAGTTGCAAGTTACTATGTAGGAACAAGTTTGTATAGGTATTTCAAAGATGCCCAGAACTGAGCTAAACTTGGTATGTCTCCAACTCCTAGAAATAACTTCATGCCCCATCTCCCTTACTTCCAGCTAGTAAGGATCACATAATTCCTAACAAAGTTTTGACACAGATTCCCAATTCGGGCCTTCAGAACATATAGCACGTTGCTGTAAGCAAGCACATTCTGATTCAAAGTTGCAAGTTAATATGTAGGAACAAGTTTGTATAGGTATTTCAAAGATGCCCAGAACTGAGCTAAACTTGGTATGTCTCCAACTCCTAGAAATAAATTCATGCTCCATGTCACTTACTTCCAGCTAGTAAGGATGACATAATTCCTAACAAAGTTTTGACACAGATTCCCAATTCGGGCATTCAGAACATATAGCACGTTGCTGTAAGCAAGCACATTCTCATTCAAAGTTGCAAGTTACTATGTAGGAACAAGTTTGTATAGGTATTTCAAAGATGCCCAGAACTGAGCTAAACTTGGTATGTGTTCAACTTCTAGAAATAACTTCATGCCCCATCTCCCTTACTTCCAGCTAGTAAGGATCACATAATTCCTAACAAAGTTTTGACACAGATTCCCAATTCGGGCATTCAGAACATATAGCACGTTGCTGTAAGCAAGCACATTCTCTTTCAAAGTTGCAAGTTACTATGTAGGAACAAGTTTGTATAGGTATTTCAAAGATACCCAGAACTGAGCTAAACTTGGTATGTCTCTAACTCCTAGAAATATCTTCATGCCCCATCTCCCTTACTTCCATCTAGTAAGGATCACATAATTTCTAACAAAGATTTGACACAGATTCCCAATTCGGGCATTCAGAACATATAGCACGTTGCTGTAAGCAAACACATTCTCATTCAAAGTTGCAAGTTACTATGTAGGAACAAGTTTGTATAGGTATTTCAAAGATGCCCAGAACTGAGCTAAAGTTGGTATGTCTCTAACTCCTATAAATAACTTCATGCCCCATCTCGCTAACTTCCAGCTAGTAAGGATCACATAATTCCTAACAAAGTTTTGACACAGATTCCCAATTCGGGCATTCAGAACATATAGCACGTTGCTGTAAGCAAGCACATTCTCATTCAAAGTTGCAAGTTACTATGTAGGAACAAGTTTGTATAGGTATTTCAAAGATGCCCAGAACTGAGCCAAACGTTGTATGTCTCCAACTCCTAGAAATAACTTCATGCTCCATGTCCCTTACTTCCATCTTGTAAGGATCACATAATTTCTAACAAAGTTTTGACACAGATTCCCAACTCTGGCATTCAGAACATATAGCACGTTGCTGTAAGAAAGCACATTATCATTCAAAGTTGCAACTTACTATGTAGGAAAAAGTTTGTATAGGTATTTCAAAGATGCCCAGTACTGAGCTAAACTTGGTATGTGTTCAACTCCTACAAATAACTTCATGCCCCATCTCCCTTACTTCCAGCTAGTAAGGATCACATAATTCCTAACAAAGTTTTGACACAGATTCCCAATTCGGGCATTCAGAATATATAGCACGTTGCTGTAAGCAAGCACATTCTCATTCAAAGTTGCAAGTTACTATGTAGGAACAAGTTTGTATAGGTATTTCAAAGATGCCCAGAACTGAGCTAAACTTGGTATGTCTCCAACTCCTAGAAATAACTTCATGCCCCATCTCCCTTACTTCCAGCTAGTAAGGATCACATAATTCCTAACAAAGTTTTGACACAGATTCCCAATTCGGGCATTCAGAACATATAGCACGTTGCTGTAAGCAAGCACATTCTCATTCAAAGTTGCAAGTTACTATGTAGGAACAAGTTTGTATAGGTATTTCAAAGATGCCCAGAACTGAGCTAAACGTTGTATGTCTCCAACTCCTAGAAATAACTTCATGACCGATCTCCCTTACTTCCAGCTAGTAAGGATCACATAATTCCTAACAAAGATTTGACACAGATTCCCAATTCGGGCATTCAGAACATATAGCACGTTGCTGTAAGCAAGCACATTCTCATTCAAAGTTGCAAGTTACTATGTAAGAACAAGTTTGTATAGGACATTCAAAGATGCCCAGAACTGAGCTAAACTTCGTATATCTCCAACTCCTAGATATAACTTCATGCCCCATCTCCCTTACTTCCAGCTAGTAAGGATCACATAATTCCTAACAAAGTGTTGACACAGATTCCCAATTCGGGCATTCAGAACATGTAGCACGTTGCTGTAAGCAAGCACATTCTCATTCAAAGTTGCAAGTTACTATGTAGGAACAAGTTTGTATAGGTATTTCAAAGATGCCCAGAACTGTGCTAAACTTGCTATGTGTCAATCTCCTAGAAATAACTTCATGCCCCATCTCCCTTACTCCCAGCTAGTAAGGATCACATAATTCCTAACAAAGTTTTGACACAGATTCCCAATTCGGGCATTCAGAACATATAGCACATTGCTGTAAGCAAGCACATTCTCATTCAAAGTTGCAAGTTACTATGTAGGAACAAGTTTGTATAGGTATTTCAAAGATGCCCAGAACTGAGCTAAACGTTGTATGTCTCCAACTCCTAGAAATAACATCATGCCCCATCTCCCTAACTTCCAGATAGTAAGGATCACATAATTCCTAACAAAGTTATGAACCAGATTCCCAATTCGGGCATTCAGAACATATGGCACGTTGCTCTAAGCAAGCACATTCTCATTCAAAGTTGCAAGTTACTATGTAGGAACAAGTTTGTATAGGTATTTCAAAGATGCCCAGAACTGAGCTAAACTTGGTATGTCTCCAACTCCTAGAAATAACTTCATGCCCCGTCTCCCTTACTTCCAGCTAGTAAGGATCACATAATTCCTAACAAATTTTGACACAGATTCCCAATTTGGGCATTCAGAACATATAGCACGTTGCTGTAAGCAAGCACATTCTCATTCAAAGTTGCAAGTTACTATGTAGGAACAAGTTTGCATAGGTATTTCAAAGATGCCCAGAACTGAGCTAAACTTGGTATGTGTCCAACTCCTAGAAATAACTTCATGCCCCATCTCCCTTACTTTCAGCTAGTAAGGATCACATAATTCCTAACAAAGTTTTGACACAGATTCCCAATTCGGGCATTCAGAACATATAGCACGTTGCTGTAAGCAAGCACATTCTCATTCAAAGTTGCAAGTTACTATGTAGGAACAAGTTTGTATAGGTATTTCAAAGATGCCCAGAACTGAGCTAAACTTGGTATGTCTCCCACTCCTAGAAATAACTTCATGCCCAATCTCCCTTACTTCCAGCTAGTAAGGATCACATAATTCCTAACAAAGTTTTGACACAGATTCCCAATTCGGGCATTCAGAACATATAGCACGTTGCTGTAAGCAAGCACATTCTCATTCAAAGTTGCAAGTTACTATGTAGGAACAAGTATGTATAGGTATTTCAAAGATGCCCAGAACTGAGCTAAACGTTGTATGTCTCCAACTCCTAGAAATAACTTCATGACCGATCTCCCTTACTTCCAGCTAATAAGGATCACAAAATTCCTAACGAAGTTTTGACACAGATTCCCAATTCGGGCATTCAGAACATAGAGCACGTTGCTGTAAGCAAGCACATTCTCATTCAAAGATGCAAGTTACTATGTAGGAACAAGTTTGTATAGGTATTTCAAAGATGCCCAGAACTGAGCTAAACTTGGTATGTCTCCAACTCCTAGAAATAACTTCATGCCACATCTCCCTTACTTCCAGCTAGTAAGGATCACATAATTCCTAACAAAGTTTTGACACAGATTCCCAATTCGGGCATTCAGAACATATAGCACGTTGCTGTAAGCAAGCACATTCTCATTCAAAGTTGCAAGTTACTATGTAGGAACAAGTTTGTATAGGTATTTCAAAGATGCCCAGAACTGAGCTAAACTTGGTATGTCTCCAACTCCTAGAAATAACTTCATGCCCCGTAGCCCTTACTTCCAGCTTAAGGATCACATAATTCCTAACAAAGTTTTGACACAGATTCCCAATTCGGGCATTCAGAACATATAGCACGTTGCTGTAAGCAAGCACATTCTCATTCAAAGTGGCAAGTTACTATGTAGGAACAAGTTTGTATAGGACTTTCAAAGATGCCCAGAATTGAGCTAAAGTGGGTATGTCTCCAAGTCCTAGAAATAACTTCATGCCCCATCTCCCTTACTTCCAGCTAGTAAGGATCACATAATATTCCTAACAAAGTTTTGAAACAGATTCCCAATTCGGGCATTCAGAACATATAGCACGTTGCTGTAAGCAAGCACATTCTCATTCAAAGTTGCATGTTACTATGTAGGAACAAGTTTGTATAGGTATTTCAAAGATGCCCAGAACTGAGCTAAACTTGGTATGTCTCCAACTCCTAGAAATAACTTCATGCCCCATCTCCCTTACTTCCAGCTAGTAAGGATCACATAATTTCTAACAAAGTTTTGACACATATTCCCAATTCGGGCATTCAGAACATATAGCACGTTGCTATAAGCAAGCACATTCTCATTCAAAGTTGCAAGTTACTATGTAGGAACAAGTTTGTATAGGTATTTCAAAGGTGCCCAGAACTGAGCTAAACTTGGTATGTCTCCAACTGCTAGAAATAACTTCATGCCCTATCTCCCTTACTTCCAGCTAGTAAGGATCACATAATTTCTATCAAAGTTTTGACACAGATTCCCAATTCGGGCATTCAGAACATGTAGCACGTTGCTGTAAGCAAGCACATTCTCATTCAAAGTTGCAAGTTACTATGTAGGAACAAGTTTGTATAGGTATTTCAAAGATGCCCAGAACTGAGCTAAACTTGGTATGTCTCCAACTCCTAGAAATAGCTTCATGCCCCATCTCCCTTACTTCCAGCTAGTAAGGATCACATAATTCCTAACAAAGTTTTGACACAGATTCCCAATTCGGGCATTCAGAACATATAACACGTTGCTGTAAGCAAGCACATTCTCATTCAAAGTTGCAAGTTACTATGTAGGAACAAGTTTGTATAGGTATTTCAAAGATGCCCAGAACTGAGCTAAACTTGGTATGTGTCCAACTCCTAGAAATAACTTCATGCCCCATCTCCCTTACTTCCAGCTAGTAAGGATCACATAATTCCTAACAAAGTTTTGACACAGATTCCCAAATCGGGCATTCAGAACATATAGCACGTTGCTGTAAGCAAGCACATTCTCATTCAAAGTTGCAAGTTACTATGTAGGAACAAGTTTGTATAGGTATTTCAAAGATGCCCAGAACTGAGCTAAAGTGGGTATGTCTCCAACTCCTACAAATAACTTCATGCCCCATCTCCCTTACTTCCAGCTAGTAAGGATCACAAAATTCCTAACAAAGTTTTGACAGATTCCCAATTCGGGCATTCAGAACATGTAGCACATTGCTGTAAGCAAGCACATTCTCATTCAAAGTTGCAAGTTACTATGTAGGAACAAGTTTGTATAGGTATTTCAAAGATGCCCAGAACTGAGCTAAACGTTGTATGTCTCCAACTCCTAGAAATAACTTCATGCTCCATGTCCCTTACTTCCATCTAGGAAGGATCACATAATTCCTAACAAAGTTTTGACACAGATTCCGAATTCGGGCATTCAGAACATACAGCACGTTGCTGTAAGCAAGCACATTCTCATTCAAAGTTGCAAGTTACTATGTAGGAACAAGTTTCTATAGGTATTTCAAAGATGCCCAGAACTGAGCTAAACTTGGTATGTCTCAAACTCCTAGAAATAACTTCATGCCCCATCTCCCTTACTTCCAGCTAGTAAGGATCACATAATTCTTAACAAAGTTTTGACACAGATTCCCAATTCGGGCATTCAGAACATATAACACGTTGCTGTAAGCAAGCACATTCTCATTCAAAGTTGCAAGTTACTATGAAGGAACAAGTTTGTATAGGTATTTCAATGATGCCCAGAACTGAGCTAAACGTTGTATGTCTCCAACTCCTAGAAATAACTTCATGCCCCATCTCCCTTTCTTCCAGCTAGTAAGGATCACATAATTCCTAACAAAGTTTTGACACAGATTCCCAATTCGGACATTCAGAACATATAGCACGTTGCTGTAAGCAAGCACATTCTCATTCAAAGTTGCAAGTTACTATGTAGGAACAAGTTTGTATAGGTATTTCAAAGATGCCCAGAACTGAGCTAAACGTTGTATGTATCCAACTCCTGGAAGTAACTTCTTGCCCCATCTCCCTAACTTCCAGCTAGTAGGGATCACATAATTCCTAACATAGTTTTGACACAGATTCCCAATTCGGGCATTCAGAACATGTAGCACGTTGCTGTAAGCAAGCACATTCTCATTCAAAGTTGCAAGTTACTATGTAGGAACAAGTTTGTATAGGTATTTCAAAGATGCCCAGAACTGTGCTAAACTTGCTATGTGTCCATCTCCTAGAAATAACTTCATGCCCCATCTCTCTTACTTCCATCTAGTAAGGATCACATAATTCCTAACAAAGTTTTGACACAGATTCCCAATTCGGGCATTCAGAACATATAGCACGTTGCTGTAAGCAAGCACATTCTCATTCAAAGTGGCAAGTTACTATGTAGGAACAAGTTTGTATAGGACATTCAAAGATGCCCAGAACTGAGCTAAAGTGGGTATGTCCCCAACTCCTAGAAATAACTTCATGCCCCATCTCCCTTACTTCCAGCTAGTAATGATCACATAATTCTTAACAAAGTTTTGACACAGATTCCCAATTCGGGCATTCAGAACATATAGCACGTTGCTGTAAGCAAGCACATTCTCATTCAAAGTTGCAAGTTACTATGAAGGAACAAGTTTGTATAGGTATTTCAATGATGCCCAGAACTGAGCTAAACGTTGTATGTCTCCAACTCCTAGAAATAACTTCATGCCCCATCTCCCTTTCTTCCAGTTAGTAAGGATCACATAATTCCTAACAAAGTTTTGACACAGATTCCCAATTCGGGCATTCAGAACATATAGCACGTTGCTGTAAGCAAGCACATTCTCATTCAAAGTTGCAAGTTACTATGTAGGAACAAGTTTGTATAGGTATTTCAAAGATGCCCAGAACTGAGCTAAACGTTGTATGTCTCCATCTCCTAGAAATAACTTCATGCCCCATCTCCCTAACTTCCAGCTAGTAAGAATGACATAATTCCTAACAAAGTTTTGACACAGATTCCCAATTCGGGCATTCAGAACATATAGCACGTTGCTGTAAGCAAGCACATTCTCATTCAAAGTTGCAAGTTACTATGTAGGAACAAGTTTGTATAGGTATTTCAAAGATGCCCAGAACTGAGCTAAACTTGGTATGTCGCCAACTCCTAGAAATAAATTCATTCTCCAAGTCCCTTACTTCCAGCTAGTAAGGATCACATAATATCTAACAAAGTTTTGACACAGATTCCCAATTCGGGCATTCAGAACATATAGCACGTTGCTGTAAGCAAGCACATTCTCATTCAAAGTTGCAAGTTACTATGTAGGAACAAGTTTGTAAAGGTATTTCAAAGATGCCCAGAACTGAGCTAAACGTTGCATGTCTCCAACTCCTAGAAATAACTTCATGCCCCATCTCCCTTATTTCCAGCTAGTAAGGATCACATAATTCCTAAAAAAGTTTTGACACAGATTCCCAATTCGGGCATTCAGAATATTTAGCACGTTGCTGTAAGCAAGCACATTCTCATTCAAAGTTGCAAGTTACTATGTAGGAACAAGTTTGTATAGGTATTTCAAAGATGCCCAGAACTGAGCTAAACGTTGTATGTCTCCAACTCCTAGAAATAACTTCATGCCCCATCTCCCTTACTTCCAGCTAGTAAGGATCACATAATTCCTAACAAAGTTTTGACACAGATTCCCACTTCGGGCATTCAGAACATATAGCACGTTGCTGTAAGCAAGCACATTCTCATTCAAAGTTGCAAGTTACTATGTAGGAACAAGTTTGTATAGGTATTTCAAAGATGCCAGAACTGAGCTAAACTTGGTATGTCTCCAACTCCTAGAAATAGCTTCATGCCCCATCTCCCTTACTTCCAGCTAGTAAGGATCACATAATTCCTAACAAAGTTTTGACACAGATTCCCAATTCGGGCATTCAGAACATATAGCACGTTGATGTAAGCAAGCACATTCTCATTCAAAGTTGCAAGTTACTATGTAGGAACAAGTTTGTATAGGTATTTCAAAGATGCCCAGAACTGAGCTAAACTTGGTATGTCTCCAACTCTAGAAATAACTACATGCCCCATCTCCCTAATTCCAGCTAGTAAGGATCACATAATTCCTAACAAAGTTTTGACACAGATTCCCAATTCGGGCATTCAGAACATGTAGCACGTTGCTGTAAGCAAGCACATTCTCATTCAAAGTTGCAAGTTACTATGTAGGAACAAGTTTGTATAGGTATTTCAAAGATGCCCAGAACTGAGCTAAACGTTGTATGTCTCCAACTCCTAGAAATAACTTCATGCTCCATGTCCCTTACTTCCATCTAGAAAGGATCACATATTTCCTAACAACGTTTTGACACAGATTCCCAATACGGGCATTCAGAACATATAGCACGTTGCTGTAAGCAAGCTCATTCTCATTCAAAGTTGCAAGTTACTATGTAGGAACAAGTTTGTATAGGTATTTCAAAGATGCCCAGAACTGAGCTAAACATGGTATGTCTCCAACTCCTAGAAATAACTTCATGCCCCGTAACCCTTACTTCCAGCTACTAAGGATCACATAATTCCTAACAAAGTTTTGACACAAAATCCCCAATTCGGGCATTCAGAACAAATAGCACGTTGCTGTAAGCAAGCACATTCTCATTCAAAGTGGCAAGTTACTATGTAGGAACAAGTTTGTATAGGACTTTCAAAGATGCCCAGAACTGAGCTAAAGTGGGTATGTCCCCAACTCCTAGAAATAACTTCATGCCCCATCTCCCTTACTTCCAGCTAGTAAGGAGCACATAATATTCCTAACAAAGTTTTGACACAGATTCCCAATTCGGGCATTCAGAACATATAGCACGTTGCTGTAAGCAAGCACATTCTCATTCAAAGTTGCAAGTTACTATGTAGGAGCAAGTTTGTATAGGTATTTCAAAGATGCCCAGAACTGAGCTAAACTTGGTATGTCTCCAACTCCTAGAAATAACTTCATGCCCCATCTCCCTTACTTCCATCTAGTAAGGATCACATTATTTCTAACAAAGTTTTGACACAGATTCCCAATTCGGGCATTCAGAACATATAGCACGTTGCTGTATGCAAGCACATTCTCATTCAAAGTTGCAAGTTACTATGTAGGAACAAGTTTGTATAGGTATTTGAAAGATGCCCAGAACTGAGCTAAACTTGGTATGTCTCCAACTCCTAGAAATAACTTCATGCCCCATCTCCCTTACTTCCATCTAGTAAGGATCACATAATTCCTAACAAAGTTTGGACACAGATTCCCAATTCGGGCATTCAGAACATATAGCACGTTGCTGTAAGCAAGCACATTCTCATTCAAAGTTGCAAGTTACTATGTAGGAACGAGTTTGTATAGGTATTTCAAAGATGCCCAGAAGTGAGCTAAACTTGGTATGTCTCCTACTCCTAGAAATAACTTCATGCCCCATCTCCCTTACTTCCAGCTAGTAAGGATCACATAATTCCTAACAAAGTTTTGACACAGATTCCCAATTCGGGCATTCAGAACATATAGCACGTTGCTGTAAGCAAGCACATTCTCATTCAAAGTTGCAAGTTACTATGTAGGAACAAGTTTGTATAGGTATTTCAAAGATGCCCAGAACTGAGCTAAACTTGGTATGTGTCCAACTCCTAGAATAACTTCATGCCCCATCTCCCTTACTTCCAGCTAGTAAGGATCACATAATTCCTAACAAAGTTTTGACACAGATTCCCAATTCGGGCATTCAGAACATATAGCACGTTGCTGTAAGCAAGAACATTCTCATTCAAAGTTGCAAGTTACTATGTAGGAACAAGTTTGTATAGGTATTTCAAAGATGCCCAGAACTGAGCTAAACGTTGTATGTCTCCAACTCCTAGAAATAACTTCATGCCCCATCTCCCTTACTTCCAGCTAGTAAGGATCACAAAATTCCTAACAAAGTTTTGACACAGATTCCCAATTCGGGCATTCAGAACATGTAGCACGTTGCTGTAAGCAAGCACATTCTCATTCAAAGTTGCAAGTTACTATGTAGGAACAAGTTTGTATAGGTATTTCAAAGAAGCCCAGAACTGAGCTAAACTTGGTATGTCTCCAACTCCTAGAAATAACTTCATGCCCCGTCTCCCTTACTTCCAGCTAGTAAGGATCACATAATTCCTAACAAAGTTTTGACACAGATTCCCAATTCGGGCATTCAGAACATGTAGCACGTTGCTGTAAGCAAGCACATTCTCATTCAAAGTTGCAAGTTACTATGTAGGAACAAGTTTGTATAGGTATTTCAAAGATGCCCAGAACTGAGCTAAACTTTGTATGTGTCAAACTCCTAGAATAACTTCATGCCCCATCTCCCTTACTTCCAGCTAGTAAGGATCACATAATTCCTAACAAAGTTTTGACACAGATTCCCAATTCGGGCATTCAGAACATATAGCACGTTGCTGTAAGCCAGCACATTCTCATTCAAAGTTGCAAGTTACTATGTAGGAACAAGTTTGTATAGGTATTTCAAAGATGCCCAGAACTGAGCTAAACGTTGTATGTCTCCAACTCCTAGAAATAACTTCATGCCCCATCTGCCTTACTTCCAGCTAGTAAGGATCACAAAATTCCTAACAAAGTTTTGACACAGATTCCCAATTCGGGCATTCAGAACATGTAGCACGTTGCTGTAAGCAAGCACATTCTCATTCAAAGTTGCAAGTTGCTATGTAGGAACAAGTTTGTATAGGTATTTCAAAGATGCCCAGAACTGACCTAAACTTGGTATGTCTCCAATTCCTAGAAATAACTTCATGCCCCGTCTCCCTTACTTCCAGCTAGTAAGGATCACATAATCGCTAACAAAGTTTTGACACAGATTCCCAATTCGGGCATTCAGAACATATAGCACGTTGCTGTAAGCAAGCACATTCTCATTCAAAGTTGCAAGTTACTATGTAGGAACAAGTTTGTATAGGTATTTCAAAGATGCCCAGAACTGAGCTAAACTTGGTATGTCTCCAACTCCTAGAAATAACTTCATGCCCCATCTCCCTTACTTCCAGCTAGTAAGGATCACATAATTTCTAACAAAGTTTTGACACAGATTCCCAATTCGGGCATTCAGAACATATAGCACGTTGCTGTAAGCAAGCACATTCTCATTCAAAGTTGCAAGTTACGATGTAGGAACAAGTTCGTATAGGAATTTCAAAGATGCCCAGAACGGAGCTAGTCTTGGCATGTCTCCAATTCCTAGAAATAACTTCATGCCCCATCTCCCTTACTTCCAGCTAGTAACGATCACATCATTCCTAACAAAGTTTTGACACAGATTCCCATTTCGGGCATTCAGACATATAGCACGTTGCTGTAAGCAAGCACATTCTCATTCAAAGTTGCAAGTTACTATGTAGGAACAACTTTCTATAGGTATTTCAAAGATGCCCAGAACTGAGCTAAACTTTGTATGTCTCCAACTCCTAGAAATAACTTCATGCCCCATCTCCCTTACTTCCAGCTAGTAAGGATCACATAATTCCTAACAAAGTTTTGACACAGATTCCCAATTCGGGCATTCAGAACATATAGCACGTTGCTGTAAGCAAGCACATTCTCATTCAAAGTTGCAAGTTACTATGTAGGAACAAGTTTGTATAGGTATTTCAAAGATGCCCAGAACTGAGCTAAACTTGGTATGTCTCTAACTCCTAGAAATAACTTCATGCCCCAACTCACTTACTTCCAGCTAGTAAGGATCACATATATCCTAAGAAACTTTTGACACAGATTCCCAATTCGGGCATTCAGAACATATAGCACGTTGCTGTAAGCAAGCACATTCTCATTCAAAGTTGCAAGTTACTATGTAGGAACAAGTTTGTATAGGACTTTCAAAGATGCCCAACTGAGCTAAAGTGGGTATGTCTCCAACTCCTAGAAATAACTTCATGCCCCATCTCCCTTACTTCCAGCTAGTAAGGATCACATAATATTCCTAACAAAGATTTGACACAGATTCCCAATTCGGGCATTCAGAACATATAGCACGTTGCTGTAAGCAGGTACATTCTCATTCAAAGTTGCATGTTACTATGTAGGAACAAGTTTGTATAGGTATTTCAAAGATGCCCAGAACTGAGCTAAACGTTGTATGTCTCCAACTCCTAGAAATAACTTCATGCTCCATGTCCCTTACTTCCATCTAGGAAGGATCACATAATTCCTAACAAAGTTTTGACACAGATTCCCAATACGGGCATTCAGAACATATAGCACGTTGCTGTAAGCAAGCACATTCTCATTCAAAGTTGCAAGTTACTATGTAGGAACAACTTTCTATAGGTATTTCAAAGATGCCCAGAACTGAGCTAAACTTTGTATGTCTCCAACTCCTAGAAATAACTTCATGCCCCATCTCCCTTACTTCCAGCTAGTAAGGATCACATAATTCCTAACAAAGTTTTGACACAGATTCCCAATTCGGGCATTCAGAACATATAGCACGTTGCTGTAAGCAAGCACATTCTCATTCAAAGTTGCAAGTTACTATGTAGGAACAAGTTTGTATAGGTATTTCAAAGATGCCCAGACCTGAGCTAAACGTTGTATGTCTCCAACTCCTAGAAATAAATTCATTCTCCAAGTCCCTTACTTCCAGCTAGTAAGGATTACATAATTTCTAACAAAGTTTTGACACAGATTCCCAATTCGGGCATTCAGAACATATAGCACGTTGCTGTAAGCAAGCACATTCTCATTCATAGTTGCAAGTTACTATGTAGGAACAAGTTTGTATAGGTATTTCAAAGATGCCCAGAACAGAGCTAAACTTGGCATGTCTCCAACTCCTAGAAATAACTTCATGCCCCATCTCCCTTACTTCCAGCTAGTAAGGATCACATAATTCCTAACAAAGTTTTGACACAGATTCCCAATTCGGGCATTCAGAACATATAGCACGTTGCTGTAAGCAAGCACATTCTCATTCAAAGTTGCAAGTTACTATGTAGGAACAAGTTTGTATAGGACTTTCAAAGATGCCCAACTGAGCTAAAGTGGGTATGTCTACAACTCCTAGAAATAACTTCATGCCCCATCTCTCTTACTTCCAGCTAGTAAGGATCACATAATATTCCTAACAAAGTTTTGACACAGATTGCCAATTCGGGCATTCAGAACATATAGCACGTTGCTGTAAGCAAGCACATTCTCATTCAAAGTTGCAAGTTACTATGTAGGAACAAGTTTGTATAGGTATTTCAAAGATGCCCAGAACTGAGCTAAACGTTGTATGTCTCCAACTCCTAGAAATAACTTCATGCCCCATCTCCCTTACTTCCATCTAGTAAGGATCACATAATTTCTAACAAAGTTTTGACACAGATTCCCAATTCGGGCATTCAGAACATATAGCACGTTGATGTAAGCAAGCACATTCTCATTCAAAGTTGCAAGTTACTATGTAGGAACAAGTTTGTATAGGTATTTCAAAGATGCCCAGAACTGAGCTAAAATTGGTATGTCTCCAACTCTAGAAATAACTTCATGCCCCATCTCCCTAATTCCAGCTAGTAAGGATCACATAATTCCTAACAAAGTTTTGACACAGATTCCCAATTCGGGCATTCAGAACATATAGCACGTTGCTGTAAGCAAGTACATTCTCATTCAAAGTTGCAAGTTACTATGTAGGAACAAGTTTGTATAGGTATTTCAAAGATGCCCAGAACTGAGCTAAACGTTGTATGTCTCCAAATCCTAGAAATAACTTCATGCTCCATGTCCGTTACTTCCATCTAGGAAGGATCACATAATTCCTAACAAAGTTTTGACACAGATTCCCAATACGGGCATTCAGACATATAGCACGTTGCTGTAAGCAAGCACATTCTCATTCAAAGTTGCAAGTTACTATGTAGGAACAAGTTTGTATAGGTATTTCAAAGATGCCCAGAACTGAGCTAAACTTGGTATGTCTCCAACTCCTAGAAATAACTTCATGCCCCGTAACCCTTACTTCCAGCTAGTAAGGATCACATAATTCCTAACAAAGTTTTGACACAGATTCCCAATTCGGGCATTCAGAACAAATAGCACGTTGCTGTAAGCAAGCACATTCTCATTCAAAGTGGCAAGTTACTATGTAGGAACAAGTTTGTATAGGACTTTCAAAGATGCCCAGAACTGAGCTAAAGTGGGTATGTCCCCAACTCCTAGAAATAACTTCATGCCCCATCTCCCTTACTTCCAGCTAGTAAGGAGCACATAATATTCCTAACAAAGTTTTGACACAGATTCCCAATTCGGGCATTCAGAACATATAGCACGTTGCTGTAAGCAAGCACATTCTCATTCAAAGTTGCAAGTTACTATGTAGGAACAAGTTTGTATAGGTATTTCAAAGATGCCCAGACCTGAGCTAAACGTTGTATGTCTCCAACTCCTAGAAATAAATTCATTCTCCAAGTCCCTTACTTCCAGCTAGTAAGGATTACATAATTTCTAACAAAGTTTTGACACAGATTCCCAATTCGGGCATTCAGAACATATAGCACGTTGCTGTAAGCAAGCACATTCTCATTCATAGTTGCAAGTTACTATGTAGGAACAAGTTTGTATAGGTATTTCAAAGATGCCCAGAACAGAGCTAAACTTGGCATGTCTCCAACTCCTAGAAATAACTTCATGCCCCATCTCCCTTACTTCCAGCTAGTAAGGATCACATAATTCCTAACAAAGTTTTGACACAGATTCCCAATTCGGGCATTCAGAACATATAGCACGTTGCTGTAAGCAAGCACATTCTCATTCAAAGTTGCAAGTTACTATGTAGGAACAAGTTTGTATAGGACTTTCAAAGATGCCCAACTGAGCTAAAGTGGGTATGTCTACAACTCCTAGAAATAACTTCATGCCCCATCTCTCTTACTTCCAGCTAGTAAGGATCACATAATATTCCTAACAAAGTTTTGACACAGATTGCCAATTCGGGCATTCAGAACATATAGCACGTTGCTGTAAGCAAGCACATTCTCATTCAAAGTTGCAAGTTACTATGTAGGAACAAGTTTGTATAGGTATTTCAAAGATGCCCAGAACTGAGCTAAACGTTGTATGTCTCCAACTCCTAGAAATAACTTCATGCCCCATCTCCCTTACTTCCATCTAGTAAGGATCACATAATTTCTAACAAAGTTTTGACACAGATTCCCAATTCGGGCATTCAGAACATATAGCACGTTGATGTAAGCAAGCACATTCTCATTCAAAGTTGCAAGTTACTATGTAGGAACAAGTTTGTATAGGTATTTCAAAGATGCCCAGAACTGAGCTAAAATTGGTATGTCTCCAACTCTAGAAATAACTTCATGCCCCATCTCCCTAATTCCAGCTAGTAAGGATCACATAATTCCTAACAAAGTTTTGACACAGATTCCCAATTCGGGCATTCAGAACATATAGCACGTTGCTGTAAGCAAGTACATTCTCATTCAAAGTTGCAAGTTACTATGTAGGAACAAGTTTGTATAGGTATTTCAAAGATGCCCAGAAATGAGCTAAACGTTGTATGTCTCCAAATCCTAGAAATAACTTCATGCTCCATGTCCGTTACTTCCATCTAGGAAGGATCACATAATTCCTAACAAAGTTTTGACACAGATTCCCAATACGGGCATTCAGAACATATAGCACGTTGCTGTAAGCAAGCACATTCTCATTCAAAGTTGCAAGTTACTATGTAGGAACAAGTTTGTATAGGTATTTCAAAGATGCCCAGAACTGAGCTAAACTTGGTATGTCTCCAACTCCTAGAAATAACTTCATGCCCCGTAACCCTTACTTCCAGCTAGTAAGGATCACATAATTCCTAACAAAGTTTTGACACAGATTCCCAATTCGGGCATTCAGAACAAATAGCACGTTGCTGTAAGCAAGCACATTCTCATTCAAAGTGGCAAGTTACTATGTAGGAACAAGTTTGTATAGGACTTTCAAAGATGCCCAGAACTGAGCTAAAGTGGGTATGTCCCCAACTCCTAGAAATAACTTCATGCCCCATCTCCCTTACTTCCAGCTAGTAAGGAGCACATAATATTCCTAACAAAGTTTTGACACAGATTCCCAATTCGGGCATTCAGAACATATAGCACGTTGCTGTAAGCAAGCACATTCTCATTCAAAGTTGCAAGTTACTATGTAGGAACAAGTTTGTATAGGTATTTCAAAGATGCCCAGAACTGAGCTAAACTTGGTATGTCTCCAACTCCTAGAAATAACTTCATGCCCCATCTCCCTTACTTCCAGCTAGTAAGGATCACATAATTTCTAACAAAGTTTTGACACAGATTCCCAATTCGGGCATTCAGAACATATAGCACGTTGCTGTAAGCAAGCACATTCTCATTCAAAGTTGCAAGTTACGATGTAGGAACAAGTTCGTATAGGAATTTCAAAGATGCCCAGAACGCAGCTAGTCTTGGCATGTCTCCAATTCCTAGAAATAACTTCATGCCCCATCTCCCTTACTTCCAGCTAGTAACGATCACATCATTCCTAACAAAGTTTTGACACAGATTCCCATTTCGGGCATTCAGACATATAGCACGTTGCTGTAAGCAAGCACATTCTCATTCAAAGTTGCAAGTTACTATGTAGGAACAACTTTCTATAGGTATTTCAAAGATGCCCAGAACTGAGCTAAACTTTGTATGTCTCCAACTCCTAGAAATAACTTCATGCCCCATCTCCCTTACTTCCAGCTAGTAAGGATCACATAATTCCTAACAAAGTTTTGACACAGATTCCCAATACGGGCATTCAGAACATATAGCACGTTGCTGTAAGCAAGCACATTCTCATTCAAAGTTGCAAGTTACTATGTAGTAACAAGTTTGTATAGGTATTTCAAAGATGTCCAGACCTGAGCTAAACGTTGTATGTCTCCAACTCCTAGAAATAAATTCATTCTCCAAGTCCCTTACTTCCAGCTAGTAAGGATTACATAATTTCTAACAAAGTTTTGACACAGATTCCCAATTCGGGCATTCAGAACATATAGCACGTTGCTGTAAGCAAGCACATTCTCATTCAAAGTTGCAAGTTACTATGTAGGAACAAGTTTGTATAGGTATTTCAAAGATGCCCAGAACAGAGCTAAACTTGGCATGTCTCAAACTCCTAGAAATAACTTCATGCCCCATCTCCCTTACTTCCAGCTAGTAACGATCACATAATTCCTAACAAAGTTTTGACACAGATTCCCAATTCGGGCATTCAGAACATATAGCACGTTGCTGTAAGCAAGCACATTCTCATTCAAAGTTGCAAGTTACTATGTAGGAACAAGTTTGTATAGGTATTTCAAAGATGCCCAGAACTGAGCTAAACGTTGTATGTCTCCAACTCCTAGAAATAACTTCATGCCCCATCTCCCTTACTTCCAGCTAGTAAGGATCACATAATTCCTAACAAAGTTTTGACACAGATTCCCAATTCGGGCATTCAGAACATATAGCACGTTGCTGTAAGCAAGCACATTCTCATTCAAAGTTGCAAGTTACTATGTAGGAACAAGTTTGTATAGGTATTTCAAAGATGCCCAGAACTGAGCTAAACTTGGTATGTCTCTAACTCCTAGAAATAACTTCATGCCCCAACTCACTTACTTCCAGCTAGTAAGGATCACATATTTCCTAAGAAACTTTTGACACAGATTCCCAATTCGGGCATTCAGAACATATAGCACGTTGCTGTAAGCAAGCACATTCTCATTCAAAGTTGCAAGTTACTATGTAGGAACAAGTTTGTATAGGACTTTCAAAGATGCCCAACTGAGCTAAAGTGGGTATGTCTCCAACTCCTAGAAATAACTTCATGCCCCATCTCCCTTACTTCCAGCTAGTAAGGATCACATAATATTCCTAACAAAGATTTGACACAGATTCCCTATTCGGGCATTCAGAACATATAGCACGTTGCTGTAAGCAAGCACATTCTCATTCAAAGATGCAAGTTACTATGTAGGAACAAGTTTGTATAGGTATTTCAAAGATGCCCAGAACTGAGCTAAACTTTGTATGTCTCCAACTCCTAGAAATAACTTCATGCCCCATCTCCCTTACTTCCATCTAGTAAGGATCACATAATTTCTAACAAAGTTTTGACACAGATTCCCAATTCGGGCATTCAGAACATATAGCACGTTGATGTAAGCAAGCACATTCTCATTCAAAGTTGCAAGTTACTATGTAGGAACAAGTTTGTATAGGTATTTCAAAGATGCCCAGAACTGAGCTAAACTTGGTATGTCTCCAACTCTAGAAATAACTTCATGCCCCATCTCCCTAATTCCAGCTAGTAAGGATCACATAATTCCTAACAAAGTTTTGACACAGATTCCCAATTCGGGCATTCAGAACATATAGCACGTTGCTGTAAGCAAGTACATTCTCATTCAAAGTTGCAAGTTACTATGTAGGAACAAGTTTGTATAGGTATTTCAAAGATGCCCAGAACTGAGCTAAACGTTGTATGTCTCCAAATCCTAGAAATAACTTCATGCTCCATGTCCCTTACTTCCATCTAGGAAGGATCACATAATTCCTAACAAAGTTTTGACAAAGATTCCCAATACGGGCATTCAGAACATATACCACGTTGCTGTAAGCAAGCACATTCTCATTCAAAGTTGCAAGTTACTATGTAGGAACAAGTTTGTATAGGTATTTCAAAGATGCCCAGAACTGAGCTAAACTTGGTATGTCTCCAACTCCTAGAAATAACTTCATGCCCCGTAACCCTTACTTCCAGCTAGTAAGGATCACATAATTCCTAACAAAGTTTTGACACAGATTCCCAAATCGGGCATTCAGAACAAATAGCACGTTGCTGTAAGCAAGCACATTCTCATTCAAAGTGGCAAGTTACTATGTAGGAACAAGTTTGTATAGGACTTTCAAAGATGCCCAGAACCGAGCTAAAGTGGGTATGTCCCCAACTCCTAGAAATAACTTCATGCCCCATCTCCCTTACTTCCAGCTAGTAAGGAGCACATAATATTCCTAACAAAGTTTTGACACAGATTCCCAATTCGGGCATTCAGAACATATAGCATGTTGCTGTAAGCATGCACATTCTCATTCAAAGTTGCAAGTTACTATGTAGGAACAAGTTTTATAGGTATTTCAAAGATGCCCAGAACTGAGCTAAACTTGGTATGTCTCCAACTCCTAGAAATAACTTCATGCCCCATCTCCCTTACTTCCATCTAGTAAGGATCACATAATTTCTAACAAAGTTTTGACACATAGTCCCAATTCGGGCATTAAGAACATATAGCACGTTGCTGTAAGCAAGCACATTCTCATTCAAAGTTGCAAGTTACTATGTAGGAACAAGTTTGTATAGGTATTTCAAAGATGCCCAGAACTGAGCTAAACTTGGTATGTCTCCAACTCATAGAAATAACTTCATGCCCTATCTCCCTTACTTCCAGCTAGTAAGGATCACATAATTTCTAACAAAGTTTTGACACAGATTCCCAATTCGGTCATTCAGAACATGTAGCACGTTGCTGTAAGCAAGCACATTCTCATTCAAAGTTGCAAGTTACTATGTAGGAACAAGTTTGTATAGGTATTTCAAAGATGCCCAGAACTGAGCTAAAGTGGGTATGTCTCCAACTCCTAGAAATAACTTCATGCCCCATTTCCCTTACTTCCAGCTAGTAAGGATCACAAAATTCCTAACAAAGTTTTGACAGATTCCCAATTCGGGCATTCAGAACATGTAGCACATTGCTGTAAGCAAGCACATTCTCATTCAAAGTTGCAAGTTACTATGTAGGAACAAGTTTGTATAGGTATTTCAAAGATGCCCAGAACTGAGCTAAACTTGGTATGTCTCCAACTCCTAGAAATAACTTCATGCCCCATCTCCCTTACTTCCAGCTAGTAAGGATCACATAATTCCTAACAAAGTTTTGACACAGATTCCCAATTCGGGCATTCAGAACATATAGCACGTTGCTGTAAGCAAGCACATTCTCATTCAAAGTTGCAAGTTACTATGTAGGAACAAGTTTGTATAGGACTTTCAAAGATGCCCAACTGAGCTAAAGTGGGTATGTCTACAACACCTAGAAATAACTTCATGCCCCATCTCTCTTACTTCCAGCTAGTAAGGATCACATAATATTCCTAACAAAGTTTTGACACAGATTCCCAATTCGGGCATTCAGAACATATAGCACGTTGCTGTAAGCAAGCACATTCTCATTCAAAGTTGCAAGTTACTATGTAGGAACAAGTTTGTATAGGTATTTCAAAGATGCCCAAAACTGAGCTAAACTTGGTATGTCTCCAACTCCTAGAAATAACTTCATGCCCCATCTCCCTTACTTCCATCTAGTAAGGATCACATAATTTCTAACAAAGTTTTGACACATAGTCCCAATTCGGGCATTAAGAACATATAGCACGTTGCTGTAAGCAAGCACATTCTCATTCAAAGTTGCAAGTTACTATGTAGGAACAAGTTTGTATAGGTATTTCAAAGATGCCCAGAACTGAACTAAACTTGGTATGTCTCCAACTCATAGAAATAACTTCATGCCCTATCTCCCTTACTTCCAGCTAGTAAGGATCACATAATTTCTAACAAAGTTTTGACACAGATTCCCAATTCGGGCATTCAGAACATGTAGCACGTTGCTGTAAGCAAGCACATTCTCATTCAAAGTTGCAAGTTACTATGTAGGAACAAGTTTGTATAGGTATTTCAAAGATGCCCAGAACTGAGCTAAAGTGGGTATGTCTCCAACTCCTAGAAATAACTTCATGCCCCATTTCCCTTACTTCCAGCTAGTAAGGATCACAAAATTCCTAACAAAGTTTTGACAGATTCCCAATTCGGGCATTCAGAACATGTAGCACATTGCTGTAAGCAAGAACATTCTCATTCAAAGTTGCAAGTTACTATGTAGGAACAAGTTTGTATAGGTATTTCAAAGATGCCCAGAACTGAGCTAAACTTGGTATGTCTCCAACTCCTAGAAATAACTTCATGCCCCATCTCCCTTACTTCCAGCTAGTAAGGATCACATAATTCCTAACAAAGTTTTGACACAGATTCCCAATTCGGGCATTCAGAACATATAGCACGTTGCTGTAAGCAAGCACATTCTCATTCAAAGTTGCAAGTTACTATGTAGGAACAAGTTTGTATAGGACTTTCAAAGATGCCCAACTGAGCTAAAGTGGGTATGTCTACAACTCCTAGAACTAACTTCATGCCCCATCTCTCTTACTTCCAGCTAGTAAGGATCACATAATATTCCTAACAAAGTTTTGACACAGATTCCCAATTCGGGCATTCAGAACATATAGCACGTTGCTGTAAGCAAGCACATTCTCATTCAAAGTTGCAAGTTACTATGTAGGAACAAGTTTGTATAGGTATTTCAAAGATGCCCAAAACTGAGCTAAACGTTGTATGTCTCCAACTCCTAGAAATAACTTCATGCCCCATCTCCCTTACTTACATCTAGTAAGGATCACATAATTTCTAACAAAGTTTTGACACAGATTCCCAATTCGGGCATTCAGAACATATAGCACGTTGATGTAAGCAAGCACATTCTCATTTAAAGTTGCAAGTTACTATGTAGGAACAAGTTTGTATAGGTATTTCAAAGATGCCCAGAACTGAGCTAAACTTGGTATGTCTCCAACTCTAGAAATAACTTCATGCCCCATCTCCCTAATTCCAGCTAGTAAGGATCACATAATTCCTAACAAAGTTTTGACACAGATTCCCAATTCGGGCATTCAGAACATATAGCACGTTGCTGTAAGCAGGTACATTCTCATTCAAAGTTGCATGTTACTATGTAGGAACAAGTTTGTATAGGTATTTCAAAGATGCCCAGAACTGAGCTAAACGTTGTATGTCTCCAACTCCTAGAAATAACTTCATGCTCCATGTCCCTTACTTCCATCTAGGAAGGATCACATAATTCCTAACAAAGTTTTGACACAGATTCCCAATACGGGCATTCAGAACATATAGCACGTTGCTGTAAGCAAGCACATTCTCATTCAAAGTTGCAAGTTACTATGTAGGAACAACTTTCTATAGGTATTTCAAAGATGCCCAGAACTGAGCTAAACTTTGTATGTCTCCAACTCCTAGAAATAACTTCATGCCCCATCTCCCTTACTTCCAGCTAGTAAGGATCACATAATTCCTAACAAAGTTTTGACACAGATTCCCAATTCGGGCATTCAGAACATATAGCACGTTGCTGTAAGCAAGCACATTCTCATTCAAAGTTGCAAGTTACTATGTAGGAACAAGTTTGTATAGGTATTTCAAAGATGCCCAGACCTGAGCTAAACGTTGTATGTCTCCAACTCCTAGAAATAAATTCATTCTCCAAGTCCCTTACTTCCAGCTAGTAAGGATTACATAATTTCTAACAAAGTTTTGACACAGATTCCCAATTCGGGCATTCAGAACATATAGCACGTTGCTGTAAGCAAGCACATTCTCATTCAAAGTTGCAAGTTACTATGTAGGAACAAGTTTGTATAGGTATTTCAAAGATGCCCAGAACAGAGCTAAACTTGGCATGTCTCCAACTCCTAGAAATAACTTCATGCCCCATCTCCCTTACTTCCAGCTAGTAAGGATCACATAATTCCTAACAAAGTTTTGACACAGATTCCCAATTCGGGCATTCAGAACATATAGCACGTTGCTGTAAGCAAGCACATTCTCATTCAAAGTTGCAAGTTACTATGTAGGAACAAGTTTGTATAGGACTTTCAAAGATGCCCAACTGAGCTAAAGTGGGTATGTCTACAACTCCTAGAAATAACTTCATGCCCCATCTCTCTTACTTCCAGCTAGTAAGGATCACATAATATTCCTAACAAAGTTTTGACACAGATTGCCAATTCGGGCATTCAGAACATATAGCACGTTGCTGTAAGCAAGCACATTCTCATTCAAAGTTGCAAGTTACTATGTAGGAACAAGTTTGTATAGGTATTTCAAAGATGCCCAGAACTGAGCTAAACGTTGTATGTCTCCAACTCCTAGAAATAACTTCATGCCCCATCTCCCTTACTTCCATCTAGTAAGGATCACATAATTTCTAACAAAGTTTTGACACAGATTCCCAATTCGGGCATTCAGAACATATAGCACGTTGATGTAAGCAAGCACATTCTCATTCAAAGTTGCAAGTTACTATGTAGGAACAAGTTTGTATAGGTATTTCAAAGATGCCCAGAACTGAGCTAAAATTGGTATGTCTCCAACTCTAGAAATAACTTCATGCCCCATCTCCCTAATTCCAGCTAGTAAGGATCACATAATTCCTAACAAAGTTTTGACACAGATTCCCAATTCGGGCATTCAGAACATATAGCACGTTGCTGTAAGCAAGTACATTCTCATTCAAAGTTGCAAGTTACTATGTAGGAACAAGTTTGTATAGGTATTTCAAAGATGCCCAGAACTGAGCTAAACGTTGTATGTCTCCAAATCCTAGAAATAACTTCATGCTCCATGTCCGTTACTTCCATCTAGGAAGGATCACATAATTCCTAACAAAGTTTTGACACAGATTCCCAATACGGGCATTCAGAACATATAGCACGTTGCTGTAAGCAAGCACATTCTCATTCAAAGTTGCAAGTTACTATGTAGGAACAAGTTTGTATAGGTATTTCAAAGATGCCCAGAACTGAGCTAAACTTGGTATGTCTCCAACTCCTAGAAATAACTTCATGCCCCGTAACCCTTACTTCCAGCTAGTAAGGATCACATAATTCCTAACAAAGTTTTGACACAGATTCCCAATTCGGGCATTCAGAACAAATAGCACGTTGCTGTAAGCAAGCACATTCTCATTCAAAGTGGCAAGTTACTATGTAGGAACAAGTTTGTATAGGACTTTCAAAGATGCCCAGAACTGAGCTAAAGTGGGTATGTCCCCAACTCCTAGAAATAACTTCATGCCCCATCTCCCTTACTTCCAGCTAGTAAGGAGCACATAATATTCCTAACAAAGTTTTGACACAGATTCCCAATTCGGGCATTCAGAACATATAGCACGTTGCTGTAAGCAAGCACATTCTCATTCAAAGTTGCAAGTTACTATGTAGGAACAAGTTTGTATAGGTATTTCAAAGATGCCCAGAACTGAGCTAAACTTGGTATGTCTCCAACTCCTAGAAATAACTTCATGCCCCATCTCCCTTACTTCCAGCTAGTAAGGATCACATAATTTCTAACAAAGTTTTGACACAGATTCCCAATTCGGGCATTCAGATCATATAGCACGTTGCTGTAAGCAAGCACATACTCATTCAAAGTTGCAAGTTACGATGTAGGAACAAGTTCGTATAGGAATTTCAAAGATGCCCAGAACGGAGCTAGTCTTGGCATGTCTCCAATTCCTAGAAATAACTTCATGCCCCATCTCCCTTACTTCCAGCTAGTAACGATCACATCATTCCTAACAAAGTTTTGACACAGATTCCCATTTCGGGCATTCAGACATATAGCACGTTGCTGTAAGCAAGCACATTCTCATTCAAAGTTGCAAGTTACTATGTAGGAACAACTTTCTATAGGTATTTCAAAGATGCCCAGAACTGAGCTAAACTTTGTATGTCTCCAACTCCTAGAAATAACTTCATGCCCCATCTCCCTTACTTCCAGCTAGTAAGGATCACATAATTCCTAACAAAGTTTTGACACAGATTCCCAATACGGGCATTCAGAACATATAGCACGTTGCTGTAAGCAAGCACATTCTCATTCAAAGTTGCAAGTTACTATGTAGGAACAAGTTTGTATAGGTATTTCAAAGATGTCCAGACCTGAGCTAAACGTTGTATGTCTCCAACTCCTAGAAATAAATTCATTCTCCAAGTCCCTTACTTCCAGCTAGTAAGGATTACATAATTTCTAACAAAGTTTTGACACAGATTCCCAATTCGGGCATTCAGAACATATAGCACGTTGCTGTAAGCAAGCACATTCTCATTCAAAGTTGCAAGTTACTATGTAGGAACAAGTTTGTATAGGTATTTCAAAGATGCCCAGAACAGAGCTAAACTTGGCATGTCTCAAACTCCTAGAAATAACTTCATGCCACATCTCCCTTACTTCCAGCTAGTAAGGATCACATAATTCCTAACAAAGTTTTGACACAGATTCCCAATTCGGGCATTCAGAACATATAGCACGTTGCTGTAAGCAAGCACATTCTCATTCAAAGTTGCAAGTTACTATGTAGGAACAAGTTTGTATAGGTATTTCAAAGATGCCCAGAACTGAGCTAAACGTTGTATGTCTCCAACTCCTAGAAATAACTTCATGCCCCATCTCCCTTACTTCCAGCTAGTAAGGATCACATAATTCCTAACAAAGTTTTGACACAGATTCCCAATTCGGGCATTCAGAACATATAGCACGTTGCTGTAAGCAAGCACATTCTCATTCAAAGTTGCAAGTTACTATGTAGGAACAAGTTTGTATAGGTATTTCAAAGATGCCCAGAACTGAGCTAAACTTGGTATGTCTCTAACTCCTAGAAATAACTTCATGCCCCAACTCACTTACTTCCAGCTAGTAAGGATCACATATTTCCTAAGAAACTTTTGACACAGATTCCCAATTCGGGCATTCAGAACATATAGCACGTTGCTGTAAGCAAGCACATTCTCATTCAAAGTTGCAAGTTACTATGTAGGAACAAGTTTGTATAGGACTTTCAAAGATGCCCAACTGAGCTAAAGTGGGTATGTCTCCAACTCCTAGAAATAACTTCATGCCCCATCTCCCTTACTTCCAGCTAGTAAGGATCACATAATATTCCTAACAAAGATTTGACACAGATTCCCTATTCGGGCATTCAGAACATATAGCACGTTGCTGTAAGCAAGCACATTCTCATTCAAAGATGCAAGTTACTATGTAGGAACAAGTTTGTATAGGTATTTCAAAGATGCCCAGAACTGAGCTAAACGTTGTATGTCTCCAACTCCTAGAAATAACTTCATGCCCCATCTCCCTTACTTCCATCTAGTAAGGATCACATAATTTCTAACAAAGTTTTGACACAGATTCCCAATTCGGGCATTCAGAACATATAGCACGTTGATGTAAGCAAGCACATTCTCATTCAAAGTTGCAAGTTACTATGTAGGAACAAGTTTGTATAGGTATTTCAAAGATGCCCAGAACTGAGCTAAACTTGGTATGTCTCCAACTCTAGAAATAACTTCATGCCCCATCTCCCTAATTCCAGCTAGTAAGGATCACATAATTCCTAACAAAGTTTTGACACAGATTCCCAATTCGGGCATTCAGAACATATAGCACGTTGCTGTAAGCAAGTACATTCTCATTCAAAGTTGCAAGTTACTATGTAGGAACAAGTTTGTATAGGTATTTCAAAGATGCCCAGAACTGAGCTAAACGTTGTATGTCTCCAAATCCTAGAAATAACTTCATGCTCCATGTCCCTTACTTCCATCTAGGAAGGATCACATAATTCCTAACAAAGTTTTGACAAAGATTCCCAATACGGGCATTCAGAACATATAGCACGTTGCTGTAAGCAAGCACATTCTCATTCAATGTTGCAAGTTACTATGTAGGAACAAGTTTGTATAGGTATTTCAAAGATGCCCAGAACTGAGCTAAACTTGGTATGTCTCCAACTCCTAGAAATAACTTCATGCCCCGTAACCCTTACTTCCAGCTAGTAAGGATCACATAATTCCTAACAAAGTTTTGACACAGATTCCCAAATCGGGCATTCAGAACAAATAGCACGTTGCTGTAAGCAAGCACATTCTCATTCAAAGTGGCAAGTTACTATGTAGGAACAAGTTTGTATAGGACTTTCAAAGATGCCCAGAACCGAGCTAAAGTGGGTATGTCCCCAACTCCTAGAAATAACTTCATGCCCCATCTCCCTTACTTCCAGCTAGTAAGGAGCACATAATATTCCTAACAAAGTTTTGACACAGATTCCCAATTCGGGCATTCAGAACATATAGCACGTTGCTGTAAGCATGCACATTCTCATTCAAAGTTGCAAGTTACTATGTAGGAACAAGTTTTATAGGTATTTCAAAGATGCCCAGAACTGAGCTAAACTTGGTATGTCTCCAACTCCTAGAAATAACTTCATGCCCCATCTCCCTTACTTCCATCTAGTAAGGATCACATAATTTCTAACAAAGTTTTGACACATAGTCCCAATTCGGGCATTAAGAACATATAGCACGTTGCTGTAAGCAAGCACATTCTCATTCAAAGTTGCAAGTTACTATGTAGGAACAAGTTTGTATAGGTATTTCAAAGATGCCCAGAACTGAGCTAAACTTGGTATGTCTCCAACTCATAGAAATAACTTCATGCCCTATCTCCCTTACTTCCAGCTAGTAAGGATCACATAATTTCTAACAAAGTTTTGACACAGATTCCCAATTCGGTCATTCAGAACATGTAGCACGTTGCTGTAAGCAAGCACATTCTCATTCAAAGTTGCAAGTTACTATGTAGGAACAAGTTTGTATAGGTATTTCAAAGATGCCCAGAACTGAGCTAAAGTGGGTATGTCTCCAACTCCTAGAAATAACTTCATGCCCCATTTCCCTTACTTCCAGCTAGTAAGGATCACAAAATTCCTAACAAAGTTTTGACAGATTCCCAATTCGGGCATTCAGAACATGTAGCACATTGCTGTAAGCAAGCACATTCTCATTCAAAGTTGCAAGTTACTATGTAGGAACAAGTTTGTATAGGTATTTCAAAGATGCCCAGAACTGAGCTAAACTTGGTATGTCTCCAACTCCTAGAAATAACTTCATGCCCCATCTCCCTTACTTCCAGCTAGTAAGGATCACATAATTCCTAACAAAGTTTTGACACAGATTCCCAATTCGGGCATTCAGAACATATAGCACGTTGCTGTAAGCAAGCACATTCTCATTCAAAGTTGCAAGTTACTATGTAGGAACAAGTTTGTATAGGACTTTCAAAGATGCCCAACTGAGCTAAAGTGGGTATGTCTACAACTCCTAGAAATAACTTCATGCCCCATCTCTCTTACTTCCAGCTAGTAAGGATCACATAATATTCCTAACAAAGTTTTGACACAGATTCCCAATTCGGGCATTCAGAACATATAGCACGTTGCTGTAAGCAAGCACATTCTCATTCAAAGTTGCAAGTTACTATGTAGGAACAAGTTTGTATAGGTATTTCAAAGATGCCCAAAACTGAGCTAAACGTTGTATGTCTCCAACTCCTAGAAATAACTTCATGCCCCATCTCCCTTACTTACATCTAGTAAGGATCACATAAATTCTAACAAAGTTTTGACACAGATTCCCAATTCGGGCATTCAGAACATATAGCACGTTGATGTAAGCAAGCACATTCTCATTTAAAGTTGCAAGTTACTATGTAGGAACAAGTTTGTATAGGTATTTCAAAGATGCCCAGAACTGAGCTAAACTTGGTATGTCTCCAACTCTAGAAATAACTTCATGCCCCATCTCCCTAATTCCAGCTAGTAAGGATCACATAATTCCTAACAAAGTTTTGACACAGATTCCCAATTCGGGCATTCAGAACATATAGCACGTTGCTGTAAGCAGGTACATTCTCATTCAAAGTTGCATGTTACTATGTAGGAACAAGTTTGTATAGGTATTTCAAAGATGCCCAGAACTGAGCTAAACGTTGTATGTCTCCAACTCCTAGAAATAACTTCATGCTCCATGTCCCTTACTTCCATCTAGGAAGGATCACATAATTCCTAACAAAGTTTTGACACAGATTCCCAATACGGGCATTCAGAACATATAGCACGTTGCTGTAAGCAAGCACATTCTCATTCAAAGTTGCAAGTTACTATGTAGGAACAACTTTCTATAGGTATTTCAAAGATGCCCAGAACTGAGCTAAACTTTGTATGTCTCCAACTCATAGAAATAACTTCATGCCCCATCTCCCTTACTTCCAGCTAGTAAGGATCACATAATTCCTAACAAAGTTTTGACACAGATTCCCAATTCGGGCATTCAGAACATATAGCACGTTGCTGTAAGCAAGCACATTCTCATTCAAAGTTGCAAGTTACTATGTAGGAACAAGTTTGTATAGGTATTTCAAAGATGCCCAGACCTGAGCTAAACGTTGTATGTCTCCAACTCCTAGAAATAAATTCATTCTCCAAGTCCCTTACTTCCAGCTAGTAAGGATTACATAATTTCTAACAAAGTTTTGACACAGATTCCCAATTCGGGCATTCAGAACATATAGCACGTTGATGTAAGCAAGCACATTCTCATTCAAAGTTGCAAGTTACTATGTAGGAACAAGTTTGTATAGGTATTTCAAAGATGCCCAGAACAGAGCTAAACTTGGCATGTCTCCAACTCCTAGAAATAACTTCATGCCCCATCTCCCTTACTTCCAGCTAGTAAGGATCACATAATTCCTAACAAAGTTTTGACACAGATTCCCAATTCGGGCATTCAGAACATATAGCACGTTGCTGTAAGCAAGCACATTCTCATTCAAAGTTGCAAGTTACTATGTAGGAACAAGTTTGTATAGGTATTTCAAAGATGCCCAGAACTGAGCTAAACGTTGTATGTCTCCAACTCCTAGAAATAACTTCATGCCCCATCTCCCTTACTTCCAGCTAGTAAGGATCACATAATTCCTAACAAAGTTTTGACACAGATTCCCAATTCGGGCATTCAGAACATATAGCACGTTGATGTAAGCAAGCACATTCTCATTCAAAGTTGCAAGTTACTATGTAGGAACAAGTTTGTATAGGACTTTCAAAGATGCCCAACTGAGCTAAAGTGGGTATGTCTCCAACTCCTAGAAATAACTTCATGCCCCATCTCCCTTACTTCCAGCTAGTAAGGATCACATAATATTCCTAACAAAGTTTTGACACAGATTCCCAATTCGGGCATTCAGAACATATAGCACGTTGCTGTAAGCAAGCACATTCTCATTCAAAGTTGCAAGTTACTATGTAGGAACAAGTTTGTATAGGTATTTCAAAGATGCCCAGAACTGAGCTAAACGTTGTATGTCTCCAACTCCTAGAAATAACTTCATGCCCCATCTCCCTTACTTCCATCTAGTAAGGATCACATAATTTCTAACAAAGTTTTGACACAGATTCCCAATTCGGGCATTCAGAACATATAGCACGTTGATGTAAGCAAGCACATTCTCATTCAAAGTTGCAAGTTACTATGTAGGAACAAGTTTGTATAGGTATTTCAAAGATGCCCAGAACTGAGCTAAAATTGGTATGTCTCCAACTCTAGAAATAACTTCATGCCCCATCTCCCTAATTCCAGCTAGTAAGGATCACATAATTCCTAACAAAAGTTTTGACACAGATTCCCAATTCGGGCATTCAGAACATATAGCACGTTGCTGTAAGCAAGTACATTCTCATTCAAAGTTGCAAGTTACTATGTAGGAACAAGTTTGTATAGGTATTTCAAAGATGCCCAGAACTGAGCTAAACGTTGTATGTCTCCAAATCCTAGAAATAACTTCATGCTCCATGTCCGTTACTTCCATCTAGGAAGGATCACATAATTCCTAACAAAGTTTTGACACAGATTCCCAATACGGGCATTCAGAACATATAGCACGTTGCTGTAAGCAAGCACATTCTCATTCAAAGTTGCAAGTTACTATGTAGGAACAAGTTTGTATAGGTATTTCAAAGATGCCCAGAACTGAGCTAAACTTGGTATGTCTCCAACTCCTAGAAATAACTTCATGCCCCGTAACCCTTACTTCCAGCTAGTAAGGATCACATAATTCCTAACAAAGTTTTGACACAGATTCCCAATTCGGGCATTCAGAACAAATAGCACGTTGCTGTAAGCAAGCACATTCTCATTCAAAGTGGCAAGTTACTATGTAGGAACAAGTTTGTATAGGACTTTCAAAGATGCCCAGAACTGAGCTAAAGTGGGTATGTCCCCAACTCCTAGAAATAACTTCATGCCCCATCTCCCTTACTTCCAGCTAGTAAGGAGCACATAATATTCCTAACAAAGTTTTGACAGAGATTCCCAATTCGGGCATTCAGAACATATAGCACGTTGCTGTAAGCAAGCACATTCTCATTCAAAGTTGCAAGTTACTATGTAGGAACAAGTTTGTATAGGTATTTCAAAGATGCCCAGAACTGAGCTAAACTTGGTATGTCTCCAACTCCTAGAAATAACTTCATGCCCCATCTCCCTTACTTCCATCTAGTAAGGATCACATAATTTCTAACAAAGTTTTGACACATAGTACCAATTCGGGCATTCAGAACATATAGCACGTTGCTGTAAGCAAGCACATTCTCATTCAAAGTTGCAAGTTACTATGTAGGAACAAGTTTGTATAGGTATTTCAAAGATGCCCAGAACTGAGCTAAACTTGGTATGTCTCCAACTCATAGAAATAACTTCATGCCCTATCTCCCTTACTTCCAGCTAGTAAGGATCACATAATTTCTAACAAAGTTTTGACACAGATTCCCAATTCGGGCATTCAGAACATGTAGCACGTTGCTGTAAGCAAGCACATTCTCATTCAAAGTTGCAAGTTACTATGTAGGAATAAGTTTGTATAGGTATTTCAAAGATGCCCAGAAGTGAGCTAAACTTGGTATGTCTCCAACTCCTAGAAATAGCTTCATGCCCCATCTCCCTTACTTCCAGATAGTAAGGATCACATAATTCCTAACAAAGTTTTGACACAGATTCCCAATTCGGGCATTCAGAACATATAGCACGTTGCTGTAAGCAAGCACATTCTCATTCAAAGTTGCAAGTTACTCTGTAGGAACAAGTTTGTATAGGTATTTCAAAGATGCCCAGAACTGAGCTAAAGTGGGTATGTCTCCAACTCCTAGAAATAACTTCATGCCCCATTTCCCTTACTTCCAGCTAGTAAGGATCACAAAATTCCTAACAAAGTTTTGACAGATTCCCAATTCGGGCATTCAGAACATGTAGCACATTGCTGTAAGCAAGCACATTCTCATTCAAAGTTGCAAGTTACTATGTAGGAACAAGTTTGTATAGGTAATTCAAAGATGCCCAGAACTGAGCTAAACGTTGTATGTCTCCAACTCTTAGAAATAACTTCATGCTCCATGTCCCTTACTTCCATCTAGGAAGGATCACATAATTCCTAACAAAGTTTTGACACAGATTCCCAATACGGGCATTCAGAACATATAGCACGTTGCTGTAAGCAAGCACATTCTCATTCAAAGTTGCAAGTTACTATGTAGGAACAAGTTTGTATAGGTATTTCAAAGATGCCCAGAACTGAGCTAAACTTGGTATGTCTCCAACTCCTAGAAATAACTTCATGCCCCGTAACTCTTACTTCCAGCTAGTAAGGATCACATAATTTCTAACAAAGTTTTGACACAGATTCCCAATTCGGGCATTCAGAACAAATAGCACGTTGCTGTAAGCAAGCACATTCTCATTCAAAGTGGCAAGTTACTATGTAGGAACAAGTTTGTATAGGATTTTCAAAGATGCCCAGAACTGAGCTAAAGTGGGTATGTCCCCAACTCCTAGAAATAACTTCATGCCCCATCTCCCTTACTTCCAGCTAGTAAGGAGCACATAATATTCCTAACAAAGTTTTGACACAGATTCCCAATTCGGGCATTCAGAACATATAGCACGTTGCTGTAAGCAAGCACATTCTCATTCAAAGTTGCAAGTTACTATGTAGGAGCAAGTTTGTATAGGTATTTCAAAGATGCCCAGAACTGAGCTAAACTTGGTATGTCTCCAACTCCTAGAAATAACTTCATGCCCCATCTCCCTACTTCCATCTAGTAAGGATCACATTATTCCTAACAAAGTTTTGACACAGATTCCCAATTCGGGCATTCAGAACATATAGCACGTTGCTGTAAGCAAGTACATTCTCATTCAAAGTTGCAAGTTACTATGTAGGAACAAGTTTGTATAGGTATTTCAAAGATGCCCAGAACTGAGCTAAACGTTGTATGTCTCCAAATCCTAGAAATAACTTCATGCTCCATGTCCCTTACTTCCATCTAGGAAGGATCACATAATTCCTAACAAAGTTTTGACAAAGATTCCCAATACGGGCATTCAGAACATATACCACGTTGCTGTAAGCAAGCACATTCTCATTCAATGTTGCAAGTTACTATGTAGGAACAAGTTTGTATAGGTATTTCAAAGATGCCCAGAACTGAGCTAAACTTGGTATGTCTCCAACTCCTAGAAATAACTTCATGCCCCGTAACCCTTACTTCCAGCTAGTAAGGATCACATAATTCCTAACAAAGTTTTGACACAGATTCCCAAATCGGGCATTCAGAACAAATAGCACGTTGCTGTAAGCAAGCACATTCTCATTCAAAGTGGCAAGTTACTATGTAGGAACAAGTTTGTATAGGACTTTCAAAGATGCCCAGAACCGAGCTAAAGTGGGTATGTCCCCAACTCCTAGAAATAACTTCATGCCCCATCTCCCTTACTTCCAGCTAGTAAGGAGCACATAATATTCCTAACAAAGTTTTGACACAGATTCCCAATTCGGGCATTCAGAACATATAGCACGTTGCTGTAAGCATGCACATTCTCATTCAAAGTTGCAAGTTACTATGTAGGAACAAGTTTTATAGGTATTTCAAAGATGCCCAGAACTGAGCTAAACTTGGTATGTCTCCAACTCCTAGAAATAACTTCATGCCCCATCTCCCTTACTTCCATCTAGTAAGGATCACATAATTTCTAACAAAGTTTTGACACATAGTCCCAATTCGGGCATTAAGAACATATAGCACGTTGCTGTAAGCAAGCACATTCTCATTCAAAGTTGCAAGTTACTATGTAGGAACAAGTTTGTATAGGTATTACAAAGATGCCCAGAACTGAGCTAAACTTGGTATGTCTCCAACTCATAGAAATAACTTCATGCCCTATCTCCCTTACTTCCAGCTAGTAAGGATCACATAATTTCTAACAAAGTTTTGACACAGATTCCCAATTCGGTCATTCAGAACATGTAGCACGTTGCTGTAAGCAAGCACATTCTCATTCAAAGTTGCAAGTTACTATGTAGGAACAAGTTTGTATAGGTATTTCAAAGATGCCCAGAACTGAGCTAAAGTGGGTATGTCTCCAACTCCTAGAAATAACTTCATGCCCCATTTCCCTTACTTCCAGCTAGTAAGGATCACAAAATTCCTAACAAAGTTTTGACAGATTCCCAATTCGGGCATTCAGAACATGTAGCACATTGCTGTAAGCAAGCACATTCTCATTCAAAGTTGCAAGTTACTATGTAGGAACAAGTTTGTATAGGTATTTCAAAGATGCCCAGAACTGAGCTAAACTTGGTATGTCTCCAACTCCTAGAAATAACTTCATGCCCCATCTCCCTTACTTCCAGCTAGTAAGGATCACATAATACCTAACAAAGTTTTGACACAGATTCCCAATTCGGGCATTCAGAACATATAGCACGTTGCTGTAAGCAAGCACATTCTCATTCAAAGTTGCAAGTTACTATGTAGGAACAAGTTTGTATAGGACTTTCAAAGATGCCCAACTGAGCTAAAGTGGGTATGTCTACAACTCCTAGAAATAACTTCATGCCCCATCTCTCTTACTTCCAGCTAGTAAGGATCACATAATATTCCTAACAAAGTTTTGACACAGATTCCCAATTCGGGCATTCAGAACATATAGCACGTTGCTGTAAGCAAGCACATTCTCATTCAAAGTTGCAAGTTACTATGTAGGAACAAGTTTGTATAGGTATTTCAAAGATGCCCAAAACTGAGCTAAACGTTGTATGTCTCCAACTCCTAGAAATAACTTCATGCCCCATCTCCCTTACTTACATCTAGTAAGGATCACATAATTTCTAACAAAGTTTTGACACAGATTCCCAATTCGGGCATTCAGAACATATAGCACGTTGCTGTAAGCAGGTACATTCTCATTCAAAGTTGCATGTTACTATGTAGGAACAAGTTTGTATAGGTATTTCAAAGATGCCCAGAACTGAGCTAAACGTTGTATGTCTCCAACTCCTAGAAATAACTTCATGCTCCATGTCCCTTACTTCCATATAGGAAGGATCACATAATTCCTAACAAAGTTTTGACACAGATTCCCAATACGGGCATTCAGAACATATAGCACGTTGCTGTAAGCAAGCACATTCTCATTCAAAGTTGCAAGTTACTATGTAGGAACAACTTTCTATAGGTATTTCAAAGATGCCCAGAACTGAGCTAAACTTTGTATGTCTCCAACTCATAGAAATAACTTCATGCCCCATCTCCCTTACTTCCAGCTAGTAAGGATCACATAATTCCTAACAAAGTTTTGACACAGATTCCCAATTCGGGCATTCAGAACATATAGCACGTTGCTGTAAGCAAGCACATTCTCATTCAAAGTTGCAAGTTACTATGTAGGAACAAGTTTGTATAGGTATTTCAAAGATGCCCAGACCTGAGCTAAACGTTGTATGTCTCCAACTCCTAGAAATAAATTCATTCTCCAAGTCCCTTACTTCCAGCTAGTAAGGATTACATAATTTCTAACAAAGTTTTGACACAGATTCCCAATTTGGGCATTCAGAACATATAGCACGTTGCTGTAAGCAAGCACATTCTCATTCAAAGTTGCAAGTTACTATGTAGGAACAAGTTTGTATAGGTATTTCAAAGATGCCCAGAACAGAGCTAAACTTGGCATGTCTCCAACTCCTAGAAATAACTTCATGCCCCATCTCCCTTACTTCCAGCTAGTAAGGATCACATAATTCCTAACAAAGTTTTGACACAGATTCCCAATTCGGGCATTCAGAACATATAGCACGTTGCTGTAAGCAAGCACATTCTCATTCAAAGTTGCAAGTTACTATGTAGGAACAAGTTTGTATAGGTATTTCAAAGATGCCCAGAACTGAGCTAAACGTTGTATGTCTCCAACTCCTAGAAATAACTTCATGCCCCATCTCCCTTACTTCCAGCTAGTAAGGATCACATAATTCCTAACAAAGTTTTGACACAGATTCCCAATTCGGGCATTCAGAACATATAGCACGTTGATGTAAGCAAGCACATTCTCATTCAAAGTTGCAAGTTACTATGTAGGAACAAGTTTGTATAGGACTTTCAAAGATGCCCAACTGAGCTAAAGTGGGTATGTCTCCAACTCCTAGAAATAACTTCATGCCCCATCTCCCTTACTTCCAGCTAGTAAGGATCACATAATATTCCTAACAAAGTTTTGACACAGATTCCCAATTCGGGCATTCAGAACATATAGCACGTTGCTGTAAGCAAGCACATTCTCATTCAAAGTTGCAAGTTACTATGTAGGAACAAGTTTGTATAGGTATTTCAAAGATGCCCAGAACTGAGCTAAACGTTGTATGTCTCCAACTCCTAGAAATAACTTCATGCCCCATCTCCCTTACTTCCATCTAGTAAGGATCACATAATTTCTAACAAAGTTTTGACACAGATTCCCAATTCGGGCATTCAGAACATATAGCACGTTGATGTAAGCAAGCACATTCTCATTCAAAGTTGCAAGTTACTATGTAGGAACAAGTTTGTATAGGTATTTCAAAGATGCCCAGAACTGAGCTAAAATTGGTATGTCTCCAACTCTAGAAATAACTTCATGCCCCATCTCCCTAATTCCAGCTAGTAAGGATCACATAATTCCTAACAAAAGTTTTGACACAGATTCCCAATTCGGGCATTCAGAACATATAGCACGTTGCTGTAAGCAAGTACATTCTCATTCAAAGTTGCAAGTTACTATGTAGGAACAAGTTTGTATAGGTATTTCAAAGATGCCCAGAACTGAGCTAAACGTTGTATGTCTCCAAATCCTAGAAATAACTTCATGCTCCATGTCCGTTACTTCCATCTAGGAAGGATCACATAATTCCTAACAAAGTTTTGACACAGATTCCCAATACGGGCATTCAGAACATATAGCACGTTGCTGTAAGCAAGCACATTCTCATTCAAAGTTGCAAGTTACTATGTAGGAACAAGTTTGTATAGGTATTTCAAAGATGCCCAGAACTGAGCTAAACTTGGTATGTCTCCAACTCCTAGAAATAACTTCATGCCCCGTAACCCTTACTTCCAGCTAGTAAGGATCACATAATTCCTAACAAAGTTTTGACACAGATTCCCAATTCGGGCATTCAGAACAAATAGCACGTTGCTGTAAGCAAGCACATTCTCATTCAAAGTTGCAAGTTACTATGTAGGAATAAGTTTGTATAGGTATTTCAAAGATGCCCAGAAGTGAGCTAAACTTGGTATGTCTCCAACTCCTAGAAATAGCTTCATGCCCCATCTCCCTTACTTCCAGATAGTAAGGATCACATAATTCCTAACAAAGTTTTGACACAGATTCCCAATTCGGGCATTCAGAACATATAGCACGTTGCCTTAAGCAAGCACATTCTCATTCAAAGTGGCAAGTTACTATGTAGGAGCAAGTTTGTATAGGTATTTCAAAGATGCCCAGAACTGAGCTAAACTTGGTATGTCTCCAACTCCTAGAAATAACTTCATGCCCCATCTCCCTTACTTCCATCTAGTAAGGATCACATTATTTCTAACAAAGTTTTGACACAGATTCCCAATTCGGGCATTCAGAACATATAGCACGTTGCTGTATGCAAGCACATTCTCATTCAAGGTTGCAAGTTACTATGTAGGAACAAGTTTGTATAGGTATTTGAAAGATTCCCAGAACTGCGATAAACTTGGTATGTCTCCAACTCCTAGAAATAACTTCATGCCCCATCTCCCTTACTTCCAGCTAGTAAGGATCACATAATTCCTAACAAAGTTTTGACACAGATTCCCAATTCGGGCATTCAGAACATATAGCACGTTGCTGTAAGCAAGCACATTCTCATTCAAAGTTGCAAGTTACTATGTAGGAACAAGTTTGTATAGGTATTTCAAAGATGCCCAGAAGTGAGCTAAACTTGGTATGTCTCCTACTCCTAGAAATAACTTCATGCCCCATCTCCCTTACTTCCAGCTTGTAAGGATCACATAATTCCTAACAAAGTTTTGAGACAGATTCCCAATTCGGGCATTCAGAACATATAGCACGTTGCTGTAAGCAAGCACATTCTCATTCAAAGTTGCAAGTTACTATGTAGGAACAAGTTTGTATAGGTATTTCCAAGATGCCCAGAACTGAGCTAAACTTGGTATGTGTCCAACTCCTAGAATAACTTCATGCCCCATCTCCCTTACTTCCAGCTAGTAAGGATCACATAATTCCTAACAAAGTTTTGACACAGATTCCCAATTCGGGCATTCAGAACATATAGCACGTTGCCTTAAGCAAGCACATTCTCATTCAAAGTGGCAAGTTACTATGTAGGAACAAGTTTGTATAGGTATTTCAAAGATGCCCAGAACTGAGCTAAACGTTGTATGTCTCCAACTCCTAGAAATAACTTCATGCTCCATGTCACTTACTTCCATCTAGTAAGGATCACATAATTTCTAACAAAGTTTTGACACAGATTCCCAATTCGGGCATTCAGAACATATAGCACGTTGCTGTAAGCAAGCACATTCTCATTCAAAGTTGCAAGTTACTATGTAGGAACAAGTTTGTATAGGTATTTCAACGATGCCCAGAACTGAGCTAAACTTGGTATGTCTCCAACTCCTAGAAATAACTTCATGCCCCATCTCCCTTACTTCCAGTTAGTAAGGATCACATAATTTCTAACAAAGTTTTGACACAGATTCCCAATTCGAGCATTCAGAACATATAGCACGTTGCTGTAAGCAAGCACATTCTCATTCAAAGTTGCAAGTTACTATGTAGGAACAAGTTTGCATAGGTATTTCAAAGATGGCCAGAACTGAGCTAAACTTTGTATGTCTCCAACTCCTAGAAATAAATTCATGCTCTATGTCACTTACTTCCTGCTAGTAAGGATCACATAATTTCTAACAAAGTTTTGACACAGATTCCCAATTCGGGCATTCAGAACATATAGCACGTTGCTGTAAGCAAGCACATTCTCATTCAAAGTTGCAAGTTACTATGTAGGAACAAGTTTGTATAGGTATTTCAAAGATGCCCAGAACTGAGCTAAACTTGGTATGTCTCCAACTCCTAGAAATAACTTCATGCCCCATCTCCCTTACTTCCAGCTAGGAAGGATCACATAATTCCTAACAAACTTTTGACACTGATTCCCAATTCGGGCATTCAGAACATATAGCACGTTGCTGTAAGCAAGCACAGTCTCATTCAATGTTGTAAGTTACTATGTAGGAACAAGTTAGTATAGGTATTTCAAAGATGCCCAGAACTGAGCTAAACTTGGTATGTCTCCAACTCCTAGAAATAACTTCATGCTCCATGTCACTTACTTCCATCTAGTAAGGATCACATAATTTCTAACAAAGTTTTGACACAGATTCCCAATTCGGGCATTCAGAACATATAGCACGTTGCTGTAAGCAAGCACATTCTCATTCAAAGTTGCAAGTTACTATGTAGGAACAAGTTTGTATAGGTATTTCAAAGATGCCCAGAACGGAGCTAAACTTGGCATGTCTCCAACTCCTAGAAATAACTTCATGCCCCATCTCCCTTACTTCCAGCTAGTAACGATCACATAATTCCTAACAAAGTTTTGACACAGATTCCCATTTCGGGCATTCAGACATATAGCACGTTGCTGTAAGCAAGCACATTCTCATTCAAAGTTGCAAGTTACTATGTAGGAACAACTTTCTATAGGTTTTTCAAGGATGCCCAGAACTGAGCTAAACTTGGTATGTCTCCAACTCCTAGAAATAACTTCATGCCCCATCTCCCTTACTTCCAGCTAGTAAGGATCACATAATTCCTAACAAAGTTTTGACACAGATTCCCAATTCGGGCATTCAGAACATATAGCACGTTGCCTTAAGCAAGCACATTCTCATTCAAAGTGGCAAGTTACTATGTAGGAACAAGTTTGTATAGGTATTTCAAAGATGCCCAGAACTGAGCTAAACGTTGTATGTCTCCAACTCCTAGAAATAACTTCATGCTCCATGTCACTTACTTCCATCTAGTAAGGATCACATAATTTCTAACAAAGTTTTGACACAGATTCCCAATTCGGGCATTCACAACATATAGCACGTTGCTGTAAGCAAGCACATTCTCATTCAAAGTTGCAAGTTACTATGTAGGAACAAGTTTGTATAGGTATTTCAAAGATGCCCAGAACTGAGCTAAACGTTGTATGTCTCCAACTCCTAGAAATAACTTCATGCCCCATCTCCCTTACTTCCAGCTAGTAAGGATCACATAATTCCTAACAAAGTTTTGACACAGATTCCCAATTCGGGCATTCAGAACATATAGCACGTTGCTGTAACCAAGCACATTCTCATTCAAAGTTGCAAGTTACTATGTAGGAACAAGTTTGTATAGGTATTTCAAAGATGCCCAGAACTGAGCTAAACTTGGTATGTCTCCAACTCCTAGAAATAACTTCATGCCCCGTCTCCCTTACTTCCAGCTAGTAAGGATCACATAATTCCTAACAAAGTTTTGACACAGATTCCCAATTCGGGCATTCAGAACATGTAGCACGTTGCTGTAAGCAAGCACATTCTCATTCAAAGTTGCAAGTTACTATGTAGGAACAAGTTTGTATAGGTATTTCAAAGATGCCCAGAACTGAGCTAAACTTGGTATGTGTCAAACTCCTAGAATAACTTCATGCCCCATCTCCCTTACTTCCAGCTAGTAAGGATCACATAATTCCTAACAAAGTTTTGAGACAGATTCCCAATTCGGGCATTCAGAACATATAGCACGTTGCTGTAAGTAAGCACATTCTCATTCAAAGTTGCAAGTTACTATGTAGGAACAAGTTTGTATAGGTATTTCAAAGATGCCCAGAACTGAGCTAAACGTTGTATGTCTCCAACTCCTAGAAATAACTTCATGCCCCATCTCCCTTACTTCCAGCTAGTAAGGATCACAAAATTCCTAACAAAGTTTTGACACAGATTCCCAATTCGGGCATTCAGAACATGTAGCACGTTGCTGTAAGCAAGCACATTCTCATTCAAAGTTGCAAGTTACTATGTAGGAACAAGTTTGTATAGGTATTTCAAAGATGCCCAGAACTGACCTAAACTTGGTATGTCTCCAATTCCTAGAAATAACTTCATGCCCCGTCTCCCTTACTTCCAGCTAGTAAGGATCACATAATTGCTAACAAAGTTTTGACACAGATTCCCAATTCGGGCATTCAGAACATATAGCACGTTGCTGTAAGCAAGCACATTCTCATTCAAAGTTGCAAGTTACTATGTAGGAACAAGTTTGTATAGGTATTTCAAAGATGCCCAGAACTGAGCTAAACTTGGTATGTCCCCCTCTCCTAGAAATAACTTCATGCCCCATCTCCCTTACTTCCAGCTAGTAAGGATCACATAATTTCTAACAAAGTTTTGACACAGATTCCCAATTCGGGCATTCAGAACATATAGCACGTTGCTGTAAGCAAGCACATTCTCATTCAAAGTTGCAAGTTACGATGTAGGAACAAGTTCGTATAGGAATTTCAAAGATGCCCAGAACGGAGCTAGTCTTGGCATGTCTCCAATTCCTAGAAATAACTTCATGCCCCATCTCCCTTACTTCCAGCTAGTAACGATCACATCATTCCTAACAAAGTTTTGACACAGATTCCCATTTCGGGCATTCAGACATATAGCACGTTGCTGTAAGCAAGCACATTCTCATTCAAAGTTGCAAGTTACTATGTAGGAACAACTTTCTATAGGTATTTCAAAGATGCCCAGAACTGAGCTAAACTTTGTATGTCTCCAACTCCTAGAAATAACTTCATGCCCCATCTCCCTTACTTCCAGCTAGTAAGGATCACATAATTCCTAACAAAGTTTTGACACAGATTCCCAATTCGGGCATTCAGAACATATAGCACGTTGCTGTAACCAAGCACATTCTCATTCAAAGTTGCAAGTTACTATGTAGGAACAAGTTTGTATAGGTATTTCAAAGATGCCCAGAACTGAGCTAAACTTGGTATGTCTCCAACTCCTAGAAATAACTTCATGCCCCGTCTCCCTTACTTCCAGCTAGTAAGGATCACATAATTCCTAACAAAGTTTTGACACAGATTCCCAATTCGGGCATTCAGAACATGTAGCACGTTGCTGTAAGCAAGCACATTCTCATTCAAAGTTGCAAGTTACTATGTAGGAACAAGTTTGTATAGGTATTTCAAAGATGCCCAGAACTGAGCTAAACTTGGTATGTGTCAAACTCCTAGAATAACTTCATGCCCCATCTCCCTTACTTCCAGCTAGTAAGGATCACATAATTCCTAACAAAGTTTTGAGACAGATTCCCAATTCGGGCATTCAGAACATATAGCACGTTGCTGTAAGTAAGCACATTCTCATTCAAAGTTGCAAGTTACTATGTAGGAACAAGTTTGTATAGGTATTTCAAAGATGCCCAGAACTGAGCTAAACGTTGTATGTCTCCAACTCCTAGAAATAACTTCATGCCCCATCTCCCTTACTTCCAGCTAGTAAGGATCACAAAATTCCTAACAAAGTTTTGACACAGATTCCCAATTCGGGCATTCAGAACATGTAGCACGTTGCTGTAAGCAAGCACATTCTCATTCAAAGTTGCAAGTTACTATGTAGGAACAAGTGTGTATAGGTATTTCAAAGATGCCCAGAACTGACCTAAACTTGGTATGTCTCCAATTCCTAGAAATAACTTCATGCCCCGTCTCCCTTACTTCCAGCTAGTAAGGATCACATAATTGCTAACAAAGTTTTGACACAGATTCCCAATTCGGGCATTCAGAACATATAGCACGTTGCTGTAAGCAAGCACATTCTCATTCAAAGTTGCAAGTTACTATGTAGGAACAAGTTTGTATAGGTATTTCAAAGATGCCCAGAACTGAGCTAAACTTGGTATGTCCCCCTCTCCTAGAAATAACTTCATGCCCCATCTCCCTTACTTCCAGCTAGTAAGGATCACATAATTTCTAACAAAGTTTTGACACAGATTCCCAATTCGGGCATTCAGAACATATAGCACGTTGCTGTAAGCAAGCACATTCTCATTCAAAGTTGCAAGTTACGATGTAGGAACAAGTTCGTATAGGAATTTCAAAGATGCCCAGAACGGAGCTAGTCTTGGTATGTCTCCAATTCCTAGAAATAACTTCATGCCCCATCTCCCTTACTTCCAGCTAGTAACGATCACATCATTCCTAACAAAGTTTTGACACAGATTCCCATTTCGGGCATTCAGACATATAGCACGTTGCTGTAAGCAAGCACATTCTCATTCAAAGTTGCAAGTTACTATGTAGGAACAACTTTCTATAGGTATTTCAAAGATGCCCAGAACTGAGCTAAACTTTGTATGTCTCCAACTCCTAGAAATAACTTCATGCCCCATCTCCCTTACTTCCAGCTAGTAAGGATCACATAATTCCTAACAAAGTTTTGACACAGATTCCCAATTCGGGCATTCAGAACATATAGCACGTTGCTGTAACCAAGCACATTCTCATTCAAAGTTGCAAGTTACTATGTAGGAACAAGTTTGTATAGGTATTTCAAAGATGCCCAGAACTGAGCTAAACTTGGTATGTCTCCAACTCCTAGAAATAACTTCATGCCCCGTCTCCCTTACTTCCAGCTAGTAAGGATCACATAATTCCTAACAAAGTTTTGACACAGATTCCCAATTCGGGCATTCAGAACATGTAGCACGTTGCTGTAAGCAAGCACATTCTCATTCAAAGTTGCAAGTTACTATGTAGGAACAAGTTTGTATAGGTATTTCAAAGATGCCCAGAACTGAGCTAAACTTGGTATGTGTCAAACTCCTAGAATAACTTCATGCCCCATCTCCCTTACTTCCAGCTAGTAAGGATCACATAATTCCTAACAAAGTTTTGAGACAGATTCCCAATTCGGGCATTCAGAACATATAGCACGTTGCTGTAAGTAAGCACATTCTCATTCAAAGTTGCAAGTTACTATGTAGGAACAAGTTTGTATAGGTATTTCAAAGATGCCCAGAACTGAGCTAAACGTTGTATGTCTCCAACTCCTAGAAATAACTTCATGCCCCATCTCCCTTACTTCCAGCTAGTAAGGATCACAAAATTCCTAACAAAGTTTTGACACAGATTCCCAATTCGGGCATTCAGAACATGTAGCACGTTGCTGTAAGCAAGCACATTCTCATTCAAAGTTGCAAGTTACTATGTAGGAACAAGTTTGTATAGGTATTTCAAAGATGCCCAGAACTGACCTAAACTTGGTATGTCTCCAATTCCTAGAAATAACTTCATGCCCCGTCTCCCTTACTTCCAGCTAGTAAGGATCACATAATTGCTAACAAAGTTTTGACACAGATTCCCAATTCGGGCATTCAGAACATATAGCACGTTGCTGTAAGCAAGCACATTCTCATTCAAAGTTGCAAGTTACTATGTAGGAACAAGTTTGTATAGGTATTTCAAAGATGCCCAGAACTGAGCTAAACTTGGTATGTCCCCCTCTCCTAGAAATAACTTCATGCCCCATCTCCCTTACTTCCAGCTAGTAAGGATCACATAATTTCTAACAAAGTTTTGACACAGATTCCCAATTCGGGCATTCAGAACATATAGCACGTTGCTGTAAGCAAGCACATTCTCATTCAAAGTTGCAAGTTACGATGTAGGAACAAGTTCGTATAGGAATTTCAAAGATGCCCAGAACGGAGCTAGTCTTGGCATGTCTCCAATTCCTAGAAATAACTTCATGCCCCATCTCCCTTACTTCCAGCTAGTAACGATCACATCATTCCTAACAAAGTTTTGACACAGATTCCCAATTCGGGCATTCAGAACATGTAGCACGTTGCTGTAAGCAAGCACATTCTCATTCAAAGTTGCAAGTTACTATGTAGGAACAAGTTTGTATAGGTATTTCAAAGATGCCCAGAACTGACCTAAACTTGGTATGTCTCCAATTCCTAGAAATAACTTCATGCCCCGTCTCCCTTACTTCCAGCTAGTAAGGATCACATAATTGCTAACAAAGTTTTGACACAGATTCCCAATTCGGGCATTCAGAACATATAGCACGTTGCTGTAAGCAAGCACATTCTCATTCAAAGTTGCAAGTTACTATGTAGGAACAAGTTTGTATAGGTATTTCAAAGATGCCCAGAACTGAGCTAAACTTGGTATGTCCCCATCTCCTAGAAATAACTTCATGCCCCATCTCCCTTACTTCCAGCTAGTAAGGATCACATAATTTCTAACAAAGTTTTGACACAGATTCCCAATTCGGGCATTCAGAACATATAGCACGTTGCTGTAAGCAAGCACATTCTCATTCAAAGTTGCAAGTTACGATGTAGGAACAAGTTCGTATAGGAATTTCAAAGATGCCCAGAACGGAGCTAGTCTTGGGATGTCTCCAATTCCTAGAAATAACTTCATGCCCCATCTCCCTTACTTCCAGCTAGTAACGATCACATCATTCCTAACAAAGTTTTGACACAGATTCCCATTTCGGGCATTCAGACATATAGCACGTTGCTGTAAGCAAGCACATTCTCATTCAAAGTTGCAAGTTACTATGTAGGAACAACTTTCTATAGGTATTTCAAAGATGCCCAGAACTGAGCTAAACTTTGTATGTCTCCAACTCCTAGAAATAACTTCATGCCCCATCTCCCTTACTTCCAGCTAGTAAGGATCACATAATTCCTAACAAAGTTTTGACACAGATTCCCAATTCGGGCATTCAGAACATATAGCACGTTGCTGTAACCAAGCACATTCTCATTCAAAGTTGCAAGTTACTATGTAGGAACAAGTTTGTATAGGTATTTCAAAGATGCCCAGAACTGAGCTAAACTTGGTATGTCTCCAACTCCTAGAAATAACTTCATGCCCCGTCTCCCTTACTTCCAGCTAGTAAGGATCACATAATTCCTAACAAAGTTTTGACACAGATTCCCAATTCGGGCATTCAGAACATGTAGCACGTTGCTGTAAGCAAGCACATTCTCATTCAAAGTTGCAAGTTACTATGTAGGAACAAGTTTGTATAGGTATTTCAAAGATGCCCAGAACTGAGCTAAACTTGGTATGTGTCAAACTCCTAGAATAACTTCATGCCCCATCTCCCTTACTTCCAGCTAGTAAGGATCACATAATTCCTAACAAAGTTTTGAGACAGATTCCCAATTCGGGCATTCAGAACATATAGCACGTTGCTGTAAGTAAGCACATTCTCATTCAAAGTTGCAAGTTACTATGTAGGAACAAGTTTGTATAGGTATTTCAAAGATGCCCAGAACTGAGCTAAACGTTGTATGTCTCCAACTCCTAGAAATAACTTCATGCCCCATCTCCCTTACTTCCAGCTAGTAAGGATCACAAAATTCCTAACAAAGTTTTGACACAGATTCCCAATTCGGGCATTCAGAACATGTAGCACGTTGCTGTAAGCAAGCACATTCTCATTCAAAGTTGCAAGTTACTATGTAGGAACAAGTTTGTATAGGTATTTCAAAGATGCCCAGAACTGAGCTAAACTTGGTATGTCCCCCTCTCCTAGAAATAACTTCATGCCCCATCTCCCTTACTTCCAGCTAGTAAGGATCACATAATTTCTAACAAAGTTTTGACACAGATTCCCAATTCGGGCATTCAGAACATATAGCACGTTGCTGTAAGCAAGCACATTCTCATTCAAAGTTGCAAGTTACGATGTAGGAACAAGTTCGTATAGGAATTTCAAAGATGCCCAGAACGGAGCTAGTCTTGGCATGTCTCCAATTCCTAGAAATAACTTCATGCCCCATCTCCCTTACTTCCAGCTAGTAACGATCACATCATTCCTAACAAAGTTTTGACACAGATTCCCATTTCGGGCATTCAGACATATAGCACGTTGCTGTAAGCAAGCACATTCTCATTCAAAGTTGCAAGTTACTATGTAGGAACAACTTTCTATAGGTATTTCAAAGATGCCCAGAACTGAGCTAAACTTTGTATGTCTCCAACTCCTAGAAATAACTTCATGCCCCATCTCCCTTACTTCCAGCTAGTAAGGATCACATAATTCCTAACAAAGTTTTGACACAGATTCCCAATTCGGGCATTCAGAACATATAGCACGTTGCCTTAAGCAAGCACATTCTCATTCAAAGTGGCAAGTTACTATGTAGGAACAAGTTTGTATAGGTATTTCAAACATGCCCAGAACTGAGCTAAACGTTGTATGTCTCCAACTCCTAGAAATAACTTCATGCTCCATGTCACTTACTTCCATCTAGTAAGGATCACATAATTTCTAACAAAGTTTTGACACAGATTCCCAATTCGGGCATTCAGAACATATAGCACGTTGCTGTAAGCAAGCACATTCTCATTCAAAGTTGCAAGTTACTATGTAGGAACAAGTTTGTATATGTATTTCAAAGATGCCCAGAACTGAGCTAAACGTTGTATGTCTCCAACTCCTAGAAATAACTTCATGCCCCGTCTCCCTTACTTCCAGCTAGTAAGGATCACATAATTCCTAACAAAGTTTTGACACAGATTCCCAATTCGGGCATTCAGAACATGTAGCACGTTGCTGTAAGCAAGCACATTCTCATTCAAAGTTGCAAGTTACTATGTAGGAACAAGTTTGTATAGGTATTTCAAAGATGCCCAGAACTGAGCTAAACTTGGTATGTGTCAAACTCCTAGAATAACTTCATGCCCCATCTCCCTTACTTCCAGCTAGTAAGGATCACATAATTCCTAACAAAGTTTTGAGACAGATTCCCAATTCGGGCATTCAGAACATATAGCACGTTGCTGTAAGCAAGCACATTCTCATTCAAAGTTGCAAGTTACTATGTAGGAACAAGTTTGTATAGGTATTTCAAAGATGCCCAGAACTGAGCTAAACGTTGTATGTCTCCAACTCCTAGAAATAACTTCATGCCCCATCTCCCTTACTTCCAGCTAGTAAGGATCACAAAATTCCTAACAAAGTTTTGACACAGATTCCCAATTCGGGCATTCAGAACATGTAGCACGTTGCTGTAAGCAAGCACATTCTCATTCAAAGTTGCAAGTTACTATGTAGGAACAAGTTTGTATAGGTATTTCAAAGATGCCCAGAACTGACCTAAACTTGGTATGTCTCCAATTCCTAGAAATAACTTCATGCCCCGTCTCCCTTACTTCCAGCTAGTAAGGATCACATAATTGCTAACAAAGTTTTGACACAGATTCCCAATTCGGGCATTCAGAACATATAGCACGTTGCTGTAAGCAAGCACATTCTCATTCAAAGTTGCAAGTTACTATGTAGGAACAAGTTTGTATAGGTATTTCAAAGATGCCCAGAACTGAGCTAAACTTGGTATGTCTCCAACTCCTAGAAATAACTTCATGCCCCATCTCCCTTACTTCCAGCTAGTAAGGATCACATAATTTCTAACAAAGTTTTGACACAGATTCCCAATTCGGGCATTCAGAACATATAGCACGTTGCTGTAAGCAAGCACATTCTCATTCAAAGTTGCAAGTTACGATGTAGGAACAAGTTCGTATAGGAATTTCAAAGATGCCCAGAACGGAGCTAGTCTTGGCATGTCTCCAATTCCTAGAAATAACTTCATGCCCCATCTCCCTTACTTCCAGCTAGTAACGATCACATCATTCCTAACAAAGTTTTGACACAGATTCCCATTTCGGGCATTCAGACATATAGCACGTTGCTGTAAGCAAGCACATTCTCATTCAAAGTTGCAAGTTACTATGTAGGAACAACTTTCTATAGGTATTTCAAAGATGCCCAGAACTGAGCTAAACTTTGTATGTCTCCAACTCCTAGAAATAACTTCATGCCCCATCTCCCTTACTTCCAGCTAGTAAGGATCACATAATTCCTAACAAAGTTTTGACACAGATTCCCAATTCGGGCATTCAGAACATATAGCACGTTGCCTTAAGCAAGCACATTCTCATTCAAAGTGGCAAGTTACTATGTAGGAACAAGTTTGTATAGGTATTTCAAAGATGCCCAGAACTGAGCTAAACGTTGTATGTCTCCAACTCCTAGAAATAAATTCATTCTCCAAGTCCCTTACTTCCAGCTAGTAAGGATTACATAATTTCTAACAAAGTTTTGACACAGATTCCCAATTCGGGCATTCAGAACATATAGCACGTTGCTGTAAGCAAGCACATTCTCATTCAAAGTTGCAAGTTACTATGTAGGAACAAGTTTGTATAGGTATTTCAAAGATGCCCAGAACAGAGCTAATCTTGGCATGTCTCAAACTCCTAGAAATAACTTCATGCCCCATCTCCCTTACTTCCAGCTAGTAAGGATCACATAATTCCTAACAAATTTTGACACAGATTCCCAATTCGGGCATTCAGAACATATAGCACGTTGCTGTAAGCAAGCACATTCTCATTCAAAGTTGCAAGTTACTATGTAGGAACAAGTTTGTATAGGTATTTCAAAGATGCCCAGAACTGAGCTAAACGTTGTATGTCTCCAACTCCTAGAAATAACTTCATGCCCCATCTCCCTTACTTCCAGCTAGTAAGGATCACATAATTCCTAACAAAGTTTTGACACAGATTCCCAATTCGGGCATTCAGAACATATAGCACGTTGCTGTAAGCAAGCACATTCTCATTCAAAGTTGCAAGTTACTATGTAGGAACAAGTTTGTATAGGTATTTCAAAGATGCCCAGAACTGAGCTAAACTTGGTATGTCTCTAACTCCTAGAAATAACTTCATGCCCCAACTCACTTACTTCCAGCTAGTAAGGATCACATATTTCCTAAGAAACTTTTGACACAGATTCCCAATTCGGGCATTCAGAACATATAGCACGTTGCTGTAAGCAAGCACATTCTCATTCAAAGTTGCAAGTTACTATGTAGGAACAAGTTTGTATAGGACTTTCAAAGATGCCCAACTGAGCTAAAGTGGGTATGTCTCCAACTCCTAGAAATAACTTCATGCCCCATCTCCCTTACTTCCAGCTAGTAAGGGTCACATAATATTCCTAACAAAGATTTGACACAGATTCCCAATTCGGGCATTCAGAACATAGAGCACGTTGCTGTAAGCAAGCACATTCTCATTCAAAGTTGCAAGTTACTATGTAGGAACAAGTTTGTATAGGTATTTCAAAGATGCCCAGAACTGAGCTAAAATTGGTATGTCTCCAACTCCTAGAAATAACTTCATGCCCCATCTCCCTTACTTCCATCTAGTAAGGATCACATAATTTCTAACAAAGTTTTGACACAGATTCCCAATTCGGGCATTCAGAACATATAGCACGTTGATGTAAGCAAGCACATTCTCATTCAAAGTTGCAAGTTACTATGTAGGAACAAGTTTGTATAGGTATTTCAAAGATGCCCAGAACTGAGCTAAACTTGGTATGTCTCCAACTCTAGAAATAACTTCATGCCCCATCTCCCTAATTCCAGCTAGTAAGGATCACATAATTCCTAACAAAGTTTTCACACAGATTCCCAATTCGGGCATTCAGAACATATAGCACGTTGCTGTAAGCAAGTACATTCTCATTCAAAGTTGCAAGTTACTATGTAGGAACAAGTTTGTATAGGTATTTCAAAGATGCCCAGAACTGAGCTAAACGTTGTATGTCTCCAAATCCTAGAAATAACTTCATGCTCCATGTCCCTTACTTCCATCTAGGAAGGATCACATAATTCCTAACAAAGTTTTGACACAGATTCCCAATACGGGCATTCAGAACATATACCACGTTGCTGTAAGCAAGCACATTCTCATTCAAAGTTGCAAGTTACTATGTAGGAACAAGTTTGTATAGGTATTTCAAAGATGCCCAGAACTGAGCTAAACTTGGTATGTCTCCAACTCCTAGAAATAACTTCATGCCCCGTAACCCTTACTTCCAGCTAGTAAGGATCACATAATTCCTAACAAAGTTTTGACACAGATTCCCAAATCGGGCATTCAGAACAAATAGCACGTTGCTGTAAGCAAGCACATTCTCATTCAAAGTGGCAAGTTACTATGTAGGAACAAGTTTGTATAGGACTTTCAAAGATGCCCAGAACCGAGCTAAAGTGGGTATGTCCCCAACTCCTAGAAATAACTTCATGCCCCATCTCCCTTACTTCCATCTAGTAAGGATCACATAATTTCTAACAAAGTTTTGACACATAGTCCCAATTCGGGCATTAAGAACATATAGCACGTTGCTGTAAGCAAGCACATTCTCATTCAAAGTTGCAAGTTACTATGTAGGAACAAGTTTGTATAGGTATTTCAAAGATGCCCAGAACTGAGCTAAACTTGGTATGTCTCCAACTCATAGAAATAACTTCATGCCCTATCTCCCTTACTTCCAGCTAGTAAGGATCACATAATTTCTAACAAAGTTTTGACACAGATTCCCAATTCGGGCATTCAGAACATGTAGCACGTTGCTGTAAGCAAGCACATTCTCATTCAAAGTTGCAAGTTACTATGTAGGAACAAGTTTGTATAGGTATTTCAAAGATGCCCAGAACTGAGCTAAAATTGGTATGTCTCCAACTCCTAGAAATAACTTCATGCCCCATTTCCCTTACTTCCAGCTAGTAAGGATCACAAAATTCCTAACAAAGTTTTGACAGATTCCCAATTCGGGCATTCAGAACATGTAGCACATTGCTGTAAGCAAGCACATTCTCATTCAAAGTTGCAAGTTACTATGTAGGAACAAGTTTGTATAGGTATTTCAAAGATGCCCAGAACTGAGCTAAACTTGGTATGTCTCCAACTCCTAGAAATAACTTCATGCCCCATCTCCCTTACTTCCAGCTAGTAAGGATCACATAATTCCTAACAAAATTTTGACACAGATTCCCAATTCGGGCATTCAGAACATATAGCACGTTGCTGTAAGCAAGCACATTCTCATTCAAAGTTGCAAGTTACTATGTAGGAACAAGTTTGTATAGGACTTTCAAAGATGCCCAACTGAGCTAAAGTCGGTATGTCTACAACTCCTAGAAATAACTTCATGCCCCATCTCTCTTACTTCCAGCTAGTAAGGATCACATAATATTCCTAACAAAGTTTTGACACAGATTCCCAATTCGGGCATTCAGAACATATAGCACGTTGCTGTAAGCAAGCACATTCTCATTCAAAGTTGCAAGTTACTATGTAGGAACAAGTTTGTATAGGTATTTCAAAGATGCCCAAAACTGAGCTAAACGTTGTATGTCTCCAACTCCTAGAAATAACTTCATGCCCCATCTCCCTTACTTACATCTAGTAAGGATCACATAATTTCTAACAAAGTTTTGACACAGATTCCCAATTCGGGCATTCAGAACATATAGCACGTTGATGTAAGCAAGCACATTCTCATTTAAAGTTGCAAGTTACTATGTAGGAACAAGTTTGTATAGGTATTTCAAAGATGCCCAGAACTGAGCTAAACTTGGTATGTCTCCAACTCTAGAAATAACTTCATGCCCCATCTCCCTAATTCCAGCTAGTAAGGATCACATAATTCCTAACAAAGTTTTGACACAGATTCCCAATTCGGGCATTCAGAACATATAGCACGTTGCTGTAAGCAGGTACATTCTCATTCAAAGTTGCATGTTACTATGTAGGAACAAGTTTGTATAGGTATTTCAAAGATGCCCAGAACTGAGCTAAACGTTGTATGTCTCCAACTCCTAGAAATAACTTCATGCTCCATGTCCCTTACTTCCATCTAGGAAGGATCACATAATTCCTAACAAAGTTTTGACACAGATTCCCAATACGGGCATTCAGAACATATAGCACGTTGCTGTAAGCAAGCACATTCTCATTCAAAGTTGCAAGTTACTATGTAGGAACAACTTTCTATAGGTATTTCAAAGATGCCCAGAACTGAGCTAAACTTTGTATGTCTCCAACTCCTAGAAATAACTTCATGCCCCATCTCCCTTACTTCCAGCTAGTAAGGATCACATAATTCCTAACAAAGTTTTGACACAGATTCCCAATTCGGGCATTCAGAACATATAGCACGTTGCTGTAAGCAAGCACATTCTCATTCAAAGTTGCAAGTTACTATGTAGGAACAAGTTTGTATAGGTATTTCAAAGATGCCCAGACCTGAGCTAAACGTTGTATGTCTCCAACTCCTAGAAATAAATTCATTCTCCAAGTCCCTTACTTCCAGCTAGTAAGGATTACATAATTTCTAACAAAGTTTTGACACAGATTCCCAATTCGGGCATTCAGAACATATAGCACGTTGCTGTAATCAAGCACATTCTCATTCAAAGTTGCAAGTTACTATGTAGGAACAAGTTTGTATAGGTATTTCAAAGATGCCCAGAACAGAGCTAAACTTGGCATGTCTCCAACTCCTAGAAATAACTTCATGCCCCATCTCCCTTACTTCCAGCTAGTAAGGATCACATAATTCCTAACAAAGTTTTGACACAGATTCCCAATTCGGGCATTCAGAACATATAGCACGTTGCTGTAAGCAAGCACATTCTCATTCAAAGTTGCAAGTTACTATGTAGGAACAAGTTTGTATAGGTATTTCAAAGATGCCCAGAACTGAGCTAAACGTTGTATGTCTCCAACTCCTAGAAATAACTTCATGCCCCATCTCCCTTACTTCCAGCTAGTAAGGATCACATAATTCCTAACAAAGTTTTGACACAGATTCCCAATTCGGGCATTCAGAACATATAGCACGTTGCTGTAAGCAAGCACATTCTCATTCAAAGTTGCAAGTTACTATGTAGGAAAAAGTTTGTATAGGTATTTCAAAGATGCCCAGAACTGAGCTAAACTTGGTATGTCTCCAACTCCTAGAAATAACTTCATGCCCCGTAACCCTTACTTCCAGCTAGTAAGGATCACATAATTCCTAACAAAGTTTTGACACAGATTCCCAATTCGGGCATTCAGAACAAATAGCACGTTGCTGTAAGCAAGCACATTCTCATTCAAAGTGGCAAGTTACTATGTAGGAACAAGTTTGTATAGGACTTTCAAAGATGCCCAGAACTGAGCTAAAGTGGGTATGTCCCCAACTCCTAGAAATAACTTCATGCCCCATCTCCCTTACTTCCAGCTAGTAAGGAGCACATAATATTCCTAACAAAGTTTTGACACAGATTCCCAATTCGGGCATTCAGAACATATAGCACGTTGCTGTAAGCAAGCACATTCTCATTCAAAGTTGCAAGTTACTATGTAGGAACAAGTTTGTATAGGTATTTCAAAGATGCCCAGAACTGAGCTAAACTTGGTATGTCTCCAACTCCTAGAAATAACTTCATGCCCCATCTCCCTTACTTCCATCTAGTAAGGATCACATAATTTCTAACAAAGTTTTGACACATAGTCCCAATTCGGGCATTCAGAACATATAGCACGTTGCTGTAAGCAAGCACATTCTCATTCAAAGTTGCAAGTTACTATGTAGGAACAAGTTTGTATAGGTATTTCAAAGATGCCCAGAACTGAGCTAAACTTGGTATGTCTCCAACTCATAGAAATAACTTCATGCCCTATCTCCCTTACTTCCAGCTAGTAAGGATCACATAATTTCTAACAAAGTTTTGACACAGATTCCCAATTCGGGCATTCAGAACATGTAGCACGTTGCTGTAAGCAAGCACATTCTCATTCAAAGTTGCAAGTTACTATGTAGGAGCAAGTTTGTATAGGTATTTCAAAGATGCCCAGAACTGAGCTAAACTTGGTATGTCTCCAACTCCTAGAAATAACTTCATGCCCCATCTCCCTTACTTCCAGCTAGTAAGGATCACATAATTCCTAACAAAGTTTTGACACAGATTCCCAATTCGGGCATTCAGAACATATAGCACGTTGCTGTAAGCAAGCACATTCTCATTCAAAGTTGCAAGTTACTATGTAGGAACAAGTTTGTATAGGTATTTCCAAGATGCCCAGAACTGAGCTAAACTTGGTATGTGTCCAACTCCTAGAATAACTTCATGCCCCATCTCCCTTACTTCCAGTTAGTAAGGATCACATAATTTCTAACAAAGTTTTGACACAGATTCCCAATTCGGGCATTCAGAACATATAGCACGTTGCTGTAAGCAAGCACATTCTCATTCAAAGTTGCAAGTTACAATGTAGGAACAAGTTTGCATAGGTATTTCAAAGATGCCCAGAACTGAGCTAAACTTTGTATGTCTCCAACTCCTAGAAATAAATTCATGCCCCATCTCCCTTACTTCCAGCTAGTAAGGATCACATAATTCCTAACAAAGTTTTGACACAGATTCCCAATTCGGGCATTCAGAACATATAGCACGTTGCTGTAAGCAAGCACATTCTCATTCAAAGTTGCAAGTTACTATGTAGGAACAAGTTTGTATAGGTATTTCAAAGATGCCCAGACCTGAGCTAAACGTTGTATGTCTCCAACTCCTAGAAATAAATTCATTCTCCAAGTCCCTTACTTCCAGCTAGTAAGGATTACATAATTTCTAACAAAGTTTTGACACAGATTCCCAATTCGGGCATTCAGAACATATAGCACGTTGCTGTAAGCAAGCACATTCTCATTCAAAGTTGCAAGTTACTATGTAGGAACAAGTTTGTATAGGTATTTCAAAGATGCCCAGAACAGAGCTAAACTTGGCATGTCTCCAACTCCTAGAAATAACTTCATGCCCCATCTCCCTTACTTCCAGCTAGTAAGGATCACATAATTCCTAACAAAGTTTTGACACAGATTCCCAATTCGGGCATTCAGAACATATAGCACGTTGCTGTAAGCAAGCACGTTCTCATTCAAAGTTGCAAGTTACTATGTAGGAACAAGTTTGTATAGGTATTTCAAAGATGCCCAGAACTGAGCTAAACGTTGTATGTCTCCAACTCCTAGAAATAACTTCATGCCCCATCTCCCTTACTTCCAGCTAGTAAGGATCACATAATTCCTAACAAAGTTTTGACACAGATTCCCAATTCGGGCATTCAGAACATATAGCACGTTGCTGTAAGCAAGCACATTCTCATTCAAAGTTGCAAGTTACTATGTAGGAAAAAGTTTGTATAGGTATTTCAAAGATGCCCAGAACTGAGCTAAACTTGGTATGTCTCCAACTCCTAGAAATAACTTCATGCCCCGTAACCCTTACTTCCAGCTAGTAAGGATCACATAATTCCTAACAAAGTTTTGACACAGATTCCCAATTCGGGCATTCAGAACAAATAGCACGTTGCTGTAAGCAAGCACATTCTCATTCAAAGTGGCAAGTTACTATGTAGGAACAAGTTTGTATAGGACTTTCAAAGATGCCCAGAACTGAGCTAAAGTGGGTATGTCCCCAACTCCTAGAAATAACTTCATGCCCCATCTCCCTTACTTCCAGCTAGTAAGGAGCACATAATATTCCTAACAAAGTTTTGACACAGATTCCCAATTCGGGCATTCAGAACATATAGCACGTTGCTGTAAGCAAGCACATTCTCATTCAAAGTTGCAAGTTACTATGTAGGAACAAGTTTGTATAGGTATTTCAAAGATGCCCAGAACTGAGCTAAACTTGGTATGTCTCCAACTCCTAGAAATAACTTCATGCCCCATCTCCCTTACTTCCATCTAGTAAGGATCACATAATTTCTAACAAAGTTTTGACACATAGTCCCAATTCGGGCATTCAGAACATATAGCACGTTGCTGTAAGCAAGCACATTCTCATTCAAAGTTGCAAGTTACTATGTAGGAACAAGTTTGTATAGGTATTTCAAAGATGCCCAGAACTGAGCTAAACTTGGTATGTCTCCAACTCACAGAAATAACTTCATGCCCTATCTCCCTTACTTCCAGCTAGTAAGGATCACATAATTTCTAACAAAGTTTTGACACAGATTCCCAATTCGGGCATTCAGAACATGTAGCACGTTGCTGTAAGCAAGCACATTCTCATTCAAAGTTGCAAGTTACTATGTAGGAATAAGTTTGTATAGGTATTTCAAAGATGCCCAGAAGTGAGCTAAACTTGGTATGTCTCCAACTCCTAGAAATAGCTTCATGCCCCATCTCCCTTACTTCCAGATAGTAAGGATCACATAATTCCTAACAAAGTTTTGACACAGATTCCCAATTCGGGCATTCAGAACATATAGCACGTTGCTGTAAGCAAGCACATTCTCATTCAAAGTTGCAAGTTACTATGTAGGAACAAGTTTGTATAGGTATTTCAAAGATGCCCAGAACTGAGCTAAAGTGGGTATGTCTCCAACTCCTAGAAATAACTTCATGCCCCATTTCCCTTACTTCCAGCTAGTAAGGATCACAAAATTCCTAACAAAGTTTTGACAGATTCCCAATTCGGGCATTCAGAACATGTAGCACATTGCTGTAAGCAAGCACATTCTCATTCAAAGTTGCAAGTTACTATGTAGGAACAAGTTTGTATAGGTATTTCAAAGATGCCCAGAACTGAGCTAAACGTTGTATGTCTCCAACTCTTAGAAATAACTTCATGCTCCATGTCCCTTACTTCCATCTAGGAAGGATCACATAATTCCTAACAAAGTTTTGACACAGATTCCCAATACGGGCATTCAGAACATATAGCACGTTGCTGTAAGCAAGCACATTCTCATTCAAAGTTGCAAGTTACTATGTAGGAAAAAGTTTGTATAGGTATTTCAAAGATGCCCAGAACTGAGCTAAACTTGGTATGTCTCCAACTCCTAGAAATAACTTCATGCCCCGTAACTCTTACTTCCAGCTAGTAAGGATCACATAATTTCTAACAAAGTTTTGACACAGATTCCCAATTCGGGCATTCAGAACAAATAGCACGTTGCTGTAAGCAAGCACATTCTCATTCAAAGTGGCAAGTTACTATGTAGGAACAAGTTTGTATAGGACTTTCAAAGATGCCCAGAACTGAGCTAAAGTGGGTATGTCCCCAACTCCTAGAAATAACTTCATGCCCCATCTCCCTTACTTCCAGCTAGTAAGGAGCACATAATATTCCTAACAAAGTTTTGACACAGATTCCCAATTCGGGCATTCAGAACATATAGCACGTTGCTGTAAGCAAGCACATTCTCATTCAAAGTTGCAAGTTACTATGTAGGAGCAAGTTTGTATAGGTATTTCAAAGATGCCCAGAACTGAGCTAAACTTGGTATGTCTCCAACTCCTAGAAATAACTTCATGCCCCATCTCCCTTACTTCCATCTAGTAAGGATCACATTATTTCTAACAAAGTTTTGACACAGATTCCCAATTCGGGCATTCAGAACATATAGCACGTTGCTGTATGCAAGCACATTCTCATTCAAGGTTGCAAGTTACTATGTAGGAACAAGTTTGTATAGGTATTTGAAAGATTCCCAGAACTGCGATAAACTTGGTATGTCTCCAACTCCTAGAAATAACTTCATGCCCCATCTCCCTTACTTCCAGCTAGTAAGGATCACATAATTCCTAACAAAGTTTTGAGACAGATTCCCAATTCGGGCATTCAGAACATATAGCACGTTGCTGTAAGCAAGCACATTCTCATTCAAAGTTGCAAGTTACTATGTAGGAACAAGTTTGTATAGGTATTTCCAAGATGCCCAGAACTGAGCTAAACTTGGTATGTGTCCAACTCCTAGAATAACTTCATGCCCCATCTCCCTTACTTCCAGCTAGTAAGGATCACATAATTCCTAACAAAGTTTTGACACAGATTCCCAATTCGGGCATTCAGAACATATAGCACGTTGCCTTAAGCAAGCACATTCTCATTCAAAGTGGCAAGTTACTATGTAGGAACAAGTTTGTATAGGTATTTCAAAGATGCCCAGAACTGAGCTAAACGTTGTATGTCTCCAACTCCTAGAAATAATTTCATGCTCCATGTCACTTACTTCCATCTAGTAAGGATCACATAATTTCTAACAAAGTTTTGACACAGATTCCCAATTCGGGCATTCAGAACATATAGCACGTTGCTGTAAGCAAGCACATTCTCATTCAAAGTTGCAAGTTACTATGTAGGAACAAGTTTGTATAGGTATTTCAACGATGCCCAGAACTGAGCTAAACTTGGTATGTCTCCAACTCCTAGAAATAACTTCATGCCCCATCTCCCTTACTTCCAGTTAGTAAGGATCACATAATTTCTAACAAAGTTTTGACACAGATTCCCAATTCGGGCATTCAGAACATATAGCACGTTGCTGTAAGCAAGCACATTCTCATTCAAAGTTGCAAGTTACTATGTAGGAACAAGTTTGCATAGGTATTTCAAAGATGCCCAGAACTGAGCTAAACTTTGTATGTCTCCAACTCCTAGAAATAAATTCATGCTCTATGTCACTTACTTCCTGCTAGTAAGGATCACATAATTTCTAACAAAGTTTTGACACAGATTCCCAATTCGGGCATTCAGAACATATAGCACGTTGCTGTAAGCAAGCACATTCTCATTCAAAGTTGCAAGTTACTATGTAGGAACAAGTTTGTATAGGTATTTCAAAGATGCCCAGAACTGAGCTAAACTTGGTATGTCTCCAACTCCTAGAAATAACTTCATGCCCCATCTCCCTTACTTCCAGCTAGGAAGGATCACATAATTCCTAACAAACTTTTGACACTGATTCCCAATTCGGGCATTCAGAACATACAGCACGTTGCTGTAAGCAAGCACAGTCTCATTCAATGTTGCAAGTTACTATGTAGGAACAAGTTAGTATAGGTATTTCAAAGATGCCCAGAACTGAGCTAAACGTTGTATGTCTCCAACTCCTAGAAATAACTTCATGTAACATCTCACTTACTTCCAGCTAGTAAGGATCACATAATTCCTAACAAAGTTTTGACACAGATTCCCAATTCGGGCATTCAGAACATATAGCACGTTGCTGTAAGCAAGCACATTCTCATTCAAAGTTGCAAGTTACTATGTAGGAACAAGTTTGTATAGGTATTTCAAAGATGCCCAGAACGGAGCTAAACTTGGCATGTCTCCAACTCCTAGAAATAACTTCATGCCCCATCTCCCTTACTTCCAGCTAGTAACGATCACATAATTCCTAACAAAGTTTTGACACAGATTCCCATTTCGGGCATTCAGACATATAGCACGTTGCTGTAAGCAAGCACATTCTCATTCAAAGTTGCAAGTTACTATGTAGGAACAACTTTCTATAGGTATTTCAAAGATGCCCAGAACTGAGCTAAACTTTGTATGTCTCCAACTCCTAGAAATAACTTCATGCCCCATCTCCCTTACTTCCAGCTAGTAAGGATCACATAATTCCTAACAAAGTTTTGACACAGATTCCCAATTCGGGCATTCAGAACATATAGCACGTTGCTGTAAGCAAGCACATTCTCATTCAAAGTTGCAAGTTACTATGTAGGAACAAGTTTGTATAGGTATTTCAAAGATGCCCAGAACTGAGCTAAACTTGGTATGTCTCTAACTCCTAGAAATAACTTCATGTCCCATCTCACTTACTTCCAGCTAGTAAGGATCACATAATATTCCTAACAAACTTTTGACACAGATTCCCAATTCGGGCATTCAGAACATATAGCACGTTTCTGTAAGCAAACACATTCTTATTCAAAGTTGCAAGTTACTATGTAGGAACAAGTTTGTATAGGTATTTCAAAGATGCCCAGAACTGAGCTAAACTTGGTATGTCTCCAACTCCTAGAAATAACTTCATGCCCCATCTCCCTTACTTCCAGCTAGTAAGGATCACATAATTCCTAACAAAGTTTTGACACAGATTCCCAATTCGGGCATTCAGAACATATAGCACGTTGCCTTAAGCAAGCACATTCTCATTCAAAGTGGCAAGTTACTATGTAGGAACAAGTTTGTATAGGTATTTCAAAGATGCCCAGAACTGAGCTAAACGTTGTATGTCTCCAACTCCTAGAAATAACTTCATGCTCCATGTCACTTACTTCCATCTAGTAAGGATCACATAATTTCTAACAAAGTTTTGACACAGATTCCCAATTCGGGCATTCAGAACATATAGCACGTTGCTGTAAGCAAGCACATTCTCATTCAAAGTTGCAAGTTACTATGTAGGAACAAGTTTGTATATGTATTTCAAAGATGCCCAGAACTGAGCTAAACGTTGTATGTCTCCAACTCCTAGAAATAACTTCATGCCCCATCTCCCTTACTTCCAGCTAGTAAGGATCACATAATTCCTAACAAAGTTTTGACACAGATTCCCAATTCGGGCATTCAGAACATATAGCACGTTGCTGTAACCAAGCACATTCTCATTCAAAGTTGCAAGTTACTATGTAGGAACAAGTTTGTATAGGTATTTCAAAGATGCCCAGAACTGAGCTAAACTTTTTATGTCTCCAACTCATAGAAATAACTTCATGCCCCATCTCCCTTACTTCCAGCTAGTAAGGATCACATAATTTCTAACAAAGTTTTGACACAGATTCCCAATTCAGGCATTCAGAACATATAGCACGTTGCTGTAAGCAAGCACATTCTCATTCAAAGTTGCAAGTTACTATGTAGGAACAAGTTTGTATAGGTATTTCAAAGATGCCCAGAACGGAGCTAAACTTGGCATGTCTCCAACTCCTAGAAATAACTTCATGCCCCATCTCCCTTACTTCCAGCTAGTAAGGATCACATAATTCCTAACAAAGTTTTGACACAGATTCCCAATTCGGGCATTCAGAACATATAGCACGTTGCTGTAAGCAAGCACATTCTCATTCAAAGTTGCAAGTTACTATGTAGGAACAACTTTCTATAGGTATTTCAAAGATGCCCAGAACTTAGCTAAACGTTGTATGTCTCCAACTCCTAGAAATAAATTCATGCTCCATCTCCCTTACTTCCAGCTAGTAATGATCACATAATTTCTAACAAAGTTTTGACACAGATTCCTATTTGGGCATTCAGAACATATAGCACGTTGCTGTAAGCAAGCACATTCTCATTCAAAGTTGCAAGTTACTATGTAGGAACAAGTTTGTATAGGTATTTCAAAGATGCCCAGAACTGAGCTAAACTTGGTATGTATCCAACTCCTAGAAATAACTTCATGCCCCATCTCCCTTACTTCCAGCTAGTAAGGATAACATAATTCCTAACAAACTTTTGACACAGATTCCCAATTCGGGGATTCAGAACATATAGCACGTTGCTGTAAGCAAGCACATTCTCATTCAAAGTTGCAAGTTACTATGTAGGAACAAGTTTATATAGGTATTTCAAAGATGCCCCGAACTGAGCTAAACGTTGTATGTCTGAAACTCCTAAAAATAACTTCATGCCCCATCTCCCTTACATCCAGCTAGTAAGGATCACATATTTCCTAACAAACTTTTGACACAGATTCCCAATTCTGGCATTCAGAACATATAGCACGTTGCTGTAAGCAAGCACATTCTCATTCAAAGTTGCAAGTTACTATGTAGGAACAAGTTTGTATAGGTATTTCAAAGATGCCCAGAACTGAGCTAAACGTTGTATGTCTCCAACTCCTAGAAATAACTCATGCCCCATCTCCCTTACTTCCAGCTAGTAAGGATCACATAATTCCTAACAAAGTTTTGACACAGATTCCCAATTCGGGCATTCAGAACATATAGCACGTTGCTGTAAGCAAGCACATTCTCATTCAAAGTTGCAAGTTACTATGTAGGAACAAGTTTGTATAGGTATTTCAAAGATGCTCAGAACTGAGCTAAACTTGGTATGTCTCCAACTCCTAGAAATAACTTCCTGCCGCAACTCCCTTACTTCCAGCTAGTAAGGATCACATAATTCCTAAGAAAGTTTTGACACAGATTCCCAATTCGGGCAATCAGAACATATAGCACGTTGCTGTAAGCAAGCACATTCTCATTCAAAGTTGCAAGTTACTATGTAGGAACAAGTTTGTATAGGACTTTCAAAGATGCCCAGAACTGAGCTAAACTTGGTATGCTTCCAACTCATAGAAATAACTTCATGCCCCTTCTCCCTTACTTCCAGCTAGTAAGGATCACATAATATTCCTAACAAAGTTTTGACACAGATTCCCAATTCGGGCATTCAGAACATATAGCACGTTGCTGTAAGCAAGCACATTCTCATTCAAAGTTGCAAGTTACTATGTAGGAACAAGTTTGTATAGGTATTTCAAAGATGCCCAGAACTGAGCTAAACTTGGTATGTCTCTAACTCCTAGAAATAACTTCATGTCCCATCTCACTTACTTCCAGCTAGTAAGGATCACATAATATTCCTAACAAACTTTTGACACAGATTCCCAATTCGGGCATTCAGAACATATAGCACGTTTCTGTAAGCAAACACATTCTCATTCAAAGTTGCAAGTTACTATGTAGGAACAAGTTTGTATAGGTATTTCAAAGATGCCCAGAACTGAGCTAAACTTGGTATGTCTCCAACTCCTAGAAATAACTTCATGCCCCATCTCCCTTACTTCCAGCTAGTAAGGATCACATAATTCCTAACAAAGTTTTGACACAGATTCCCAATTCGGGCATTCAGAACATATAGCACGTTGCTGTAAGCAAGCACATTCTCATTCAAAGTTGCAAGTTACTATGTAGGAACAAGTTTGTATAGGTATTTCAAAGATGCCCAGAACGGAGCTAAACTTGGCATGTCTGCAACTCCTAGAAATAACTTCATGCTCCATCTCCCTTACTTTCAGCTAGTAAGGATCACATAATTCCTAACAAAGATTTGACACAGATTCCCAAATCGGGCATTCAGAACATATACCACGTTGCTTTAAGCAAGCACTTTCTCATTACAAGTAGCAAGTTACTATGTAGGAACAAGTTTGTATAGGTATATCAAAGATGCCCAGAACTGAGCTAAAGTGGGTATGTCTCCAACTCCTAGAAATAACTTCATGCCCCATCTCCCTTACTTCCAGCTAGTAAGGATCACATAATTCCTAACAAAGATTTGACACAGATTCCCAATTCGGGCATTCAGAACATATAGCACGTTGTTGTAAGCAAGCACATTCTCATTCAAAGTTGCAAGTTACTATGTAGGAACAAGATTGTATAGGACTTTCAAAGATGCCCAGAACTGAGCTAAACTTGGTGTGTCTCCAACTCCTAGAAATAACTTCATGCCCCATCTCCCTTACTTTCAGCTAGTAAGGATCAAAGAATTCCTAACAAAGTTTTGACACAGATTCCCAATTCGGGCATTCAGAACATATAGCACGTTGCTTTAACCAAGCACATTCTGATTCAAAGTTGCAAGTTACTATGTAGGAACAAGTTTGTATAGGTATTTCAAAGATGCCCAGAACTGAGCTAAACTTGGTATGTCTCCAACTCCTAGAAATAACTTCATGCCCCATCTCCCTTACTTCCAGCTAGTAAGGATCACAGAATTCCTAACAAAGTTTTGACAGAGATTCCCAATTCGGGCATTCAGAACATGTAGCACGTTGCTTTAAGCAAGCACTTTCTCATTCCAAGTAGCAAGTTACTATGTAGGAACAAGTTTGTATAGGTATTTCAAAGATGCCCAGAACTGAGCTAAAGTGGGTATGTCTCCAACTCCTAGAAACAACTTCATGCCCCATCTCCCTTACTTCCAGCTAGTAAGGATCACATAATTCCTAACAAAGTTTTGACACAGATTCCCCATTCGGGCATTCAGAACATGTAGCACGTTGCTGTAAGCAAGCACATTCTCATTCAAAGATGCAAGTTACTATGTAGGAACAAGTTTGTATAGGTATTTCAAAGATGCCCAGAATTGTGCTAAACTTGGTATGTCTCCAACTCCTAGAAATAACTTCATGCCCCGTCTCACTTACTTCCAGCTAGTAAGGATCACATAATTCCTAACAAAGTTTTGACACAGGTTCCCCATTCGGGCATTCAGAACATATAGAACGTTCCTTTAAGCAAACACTTTCTCATTCCAAGTAGCAAGTTACTATGTAGGAACAAGTTAGTAAATGTATTTCAAAGATGCCAAGAACTGAGGTAAAGTGGGTATGTCTCCAACTCCTAGAAATAACTTCAGGCCCCATCTCCCTTACTTCCAGCTAGTAAGGATCACATAATTCCTAACAAAGTTTTGACACAGGTTCCCCATTCGGGCATTCAGAACATATAGAACGTTCCTTTAAGCAAGCACTTTCTCATTCCAAGTAGCAAGTTACTATGTAGGAACAAGTTAGTAAATGTATTTCAAAGATGCCAAGAACTGAGGTAAAGTGGGTATGTCTCCAACTCCTAGAAATAACTTCAGGCCCCATCTCCCTTACTTCCAGCTAGTAAGGATCACATAATTCCTAACAAAGTTTTAACACAGATTCCCAATTCGGGCATTCAGAACATATAGCACGTTGCTGTAAGCAAGCACATTCTCATTCAAAGTTGCAAGTTACTATGTAGGAACAAGTTTGTATAGGTATTTCAAAGATGCTCAGAACTGAGCTAAACTTGGTATGTCTCCAACTCCTAGAAATAACTTCCTGCCGCAACTCCCTTACTTCCAGCTAGTAAGGATCACATAATTCCTAACAAAGATTTGACACAGATTCCCAGTTTGGGCATTCAGAACATATAGCACGTTGCTTTAAGCAAGCACATTCTCATTCAAAGTTGCAAGTTACTATGTAGGAACAAGTTTGTATAGGTATTTCTAAGATGCCCAGAACTGAATTAAAGTGGGTATGTCTCCAACTCCTACAAATAACTTCATGCCCCATCTCCCTTACTTCCAGCTAGTAAGGATCACATAATTCCTAACAAAGTTTTGACACAGATTCCCAATTCGGGCATTCAGAACATATAGCACGTTGCTGTAAGCAAGCACATTCTCATTCAAAGTTGCAAGTTACTATGTAGGAACAAGTTTGTATAGGTATTTCAAAGATGCCCAGAACTGAGCTAAACTTGGTATGTCTCCAACTCCTAGAAATAACTTCTTGCCCCATCTCAGTTACTTCCATGTAGTAAGGATCACATAATGCCTAACAAAGTTTTGACACAGTTTCCCAATTCGAGCATTCAGAACATGTAGCACGATGCTTCAAGTAAGCACTTTCTCATTCCAAGTAGCAAGTTACTATGTAGGAACAAGGTTATATAGGTATTTCAAAGATGCCCAGAACTGAGCTAAACTTGGTATGTCTGCAACTCCTAGAAATAACTTCATGCTCCATCTCCCTTACTTCCAGCTAGTAAGGATCACATAATTCCTAACAAAGTTTTGACACAGATTCCCAAATCGGGCATTCAGAACATATACCACGTTGCTTTAAGCAAGCACTTTCTCATTCCAAGTAGCAACTTACTATGTAGGAACAAGTTTGTATAGGTATATCAAAGATGCCCAGAACTGAGCTAAAGTGGGTATGTCTCCAACTCCTAGAAATAACTTCATGCCCCATCTCCCTTACTTCCAGCTAGTAAGGATCACATAATTCCTAACAAAGATTTGACACAGATTCCCAATTCGGGCATTCAGAACATATAGCACGTTGTTGTAAGCAAGCACATTCTCATTCAAAGTTGCAAGTTACTATGTAGGAACAAGATTGTATAGGACTTTCAAAGATGCCCAGAACTGAGCTAAACTTGGTGTGTCTCCAACTCCTAGAAATAACTTCATGCCCCATCTCCCTTACTTTCAGCTAGTAAGGATCACAGAATTCCTAACAAAGTTTTGACACAGATTCCCAATTCGGGCATTCAGAACATATAGCACGTTGCTTTAACCACGCACATTCTGATTCAAAGTTGCAAGTTACTATGTAGGAACAAGTTTGTATACGTATTTCAAAGATGCCCAGAACTGAGCTAAACTTGGTATGTCTCCAACTCCTAGAAATAACTTCATGCCACATCTCCCTTACTTCCAGCTAGTAAGGATAACAGAATTCCTAACAAAGTTTTCACACAGATTCCCAATTCGGGCATTCAGAACATTTAGCACGTTGCTTTAAGCAAGCACTTTCTCATTCCAAGTAGCAAGTTACTATGTAGGAACAAGTTTGTATAGGTATTTCAAAGATGCCCAGAACTGAGCTAAAGTGGGTATGTCTCCAACTCCTAGAAACAACTTCATGCCCCATCTCCCTTACTTCCAGCTAGTAAGGATCACATAATTCCTAACAAAGTTTTGACACAGATTCCCAATTCGGGCATTCAGAACATGTAGCACGTTGCTGTAAGCAAGCACATTCTCATTCAAAGATGCAAGTTACTATGTAGGAACAAGTTTGTATAGGTATTTCAAAGATGCCCAGAATTGTGCTAAACTTGGTATGTCTCCAACTCCTAGAAATAACTTCATGCCCCGTCTCCCTTACTTCCAGCTAGTAAGGATCACATAATTCCTAACAAAGTTTTGACACAGATTCCCAATTCGGGCATTCAGAACATGTAGCACGTTGCTGTAAGCAAGCACATTCTCATTCAAAGTTGCAAGTTACTATATAGGAAGAAGTTTTTATAGGTATTTCAAAGATGCCCAGAACTGAGCTAAAGTGGGTATGTCTCCAACTCCTAGAAATAACTTCATGCCCCATCTCCCTTACTTCCAGCTAGTAAGGATCACAGAATTCCTAACAAAGTTTTGACACAGATTCCCAATTCGGGCATTCAGAACATATAGCACGTTGCTTTAACCAAGCACATTCTGATTCAAAGTTGCAAGTTACTATGTAGGAACAAGTTTGTATAGGTATTTCAAAGATGCCCAGAACTGAGCTAAACTTGGTATGTGTCCAACTCCTAGAAATAACTTCATGCCCCATCTCCCTTACATCCAGCTCGTAAGGATCACATAATTCCTAACAAAGTTTTGACAGAGATTCCCAATTCAGGCATTCAGAACATATAGCACGTTTCTGTAAGCAAGCACATTCTCATTCAAAGTTGCAAGTTACTATGTAGGAACAAGTTTGTATAGGTATTTCAAAGATGCCCAGAACTGAGCTAAACGTTGTATGTCTCCAACTCCTAGAAATAACTTCATGCTCCATGTCCCTTACTTCCAGCTAGTAAGGATCACATAATTCCTAACAAAGTTTTGACACAGATTCCCAATTCGGGCATTCAGAACATATAGCACGTTGCTGTAAGCAAGCACATTCTCATTCAAAGTTGCAAGTTACTATGTAGGAACAAGTTTGTATAGGTATTTCAAAGATGCCCAGAACTGAGCTAAACTTGGTATGTCTCCAACTCCTAGAAATAACTTCATGCCCCATCTCCCTTACTTGCAGCTAGTAAGGATCACATAATTCCTAACAAAGTTTTGACACAGATTCCCAATTCGGGCATTCAGAACATTTAGCACGTTGCTTTAAGCAAGCACTTTCTCATTCCAAGTAGCAAGTTACTATGTAGGAACAAGTTTGTATAGGTATTTCAAAGTTCCCCAGAACTGAGCTAAACTTGGTATGTCTCCAACTCTTAGAAATAACTTCATACCACATCTCCCTTACGTCCAGCTAGTAAGGATCACATAATACCAAACAAAGTTTTGACACAGATTCCCAATTCGGGCATTCAGAACATATAGCACGTTGCTGTAAGCAAGCACATTCTCATTCAAAGTTGCAAGATACTATGTAAGAACAAGTTTGTATAGGTATTTCAAAGATGCCAAGAACTGAGCTAAACTTGGTATGTCTCCAACTCCTAGAAATAACTTCATGCCCCATCTCCCTTACTTCCAGCTAGTAAGGATCACATAATTCCTAACAAAGATTTGACGCAGATTCCGAATTCGGGCATTCAGAACATATAGCACGTTGCTGTAAGCAAGCACATTCTCATTCCAAGATGCAAGTTACTATGTAGGAACAAGTTTGTATAGGTATTTCAAAGATGCCTAGAACTCAGGTAAAGTGGGTATGTCTCCAACTCCTAGAAATAACTTCAGGCCCCATCTCCCTTACTTCCAGCTAGTAAGGATCACATAATTCCTAACAAAGTTTTAACACAGATTCCCAATTCGGGCATTCAGAACATATAGCACGTTGCTGTAAGTAAGCACATTCTCATTCAACGTTGCAAGTTACTATGTAGGAACAAGTTTGTATAGGTATTTCAAAGATGCTCAGAACTGAGCTAAACTTGGTATGTCTCCAACTCCTAGAAATAACTTCCTGCCGCAACTCCCTTACTTCCAGCTAGTAAGGATCACATAATTCCTAACAAAGATTTGACACAGATTCCCAGTTCGGGCATTCAGAACATATAGCACGTTGCTTTAAGCAAGCACATTCTCATTCAAAGTTGCAAGTTACTATATAGGAACAAGTTTGTATAGCTATTTCAAAGATGCCCAGAACTGAGCTAAACTTGGTATGTCTCCAACTCCTAGAAATAACTTCATGCCCCATCTCCCTTACTTCCAGCTAGTAAGGATCACATAATGCCTAAAAAAGTTTTCACACAGATTCCCAATTCGGGCATTCAGAACATATAGCACGTTGCTTTAAGAAAGCACATTCTCACTCAAAGTTGCAAGTTACTTGTAGGAACAAGTTTGTATAGGTATTTCTAAGATGCCCAGAACTGAATTAAAGTGGGTATGTCTCCAACTCCTATAAATAACTTCATGCCCCATCTCCCTTACTTCCATCTAGTAAGGATCACATAATTCCTAACAAAGTTTTGACACAGATTCCCAATTCGGGCATTCAGAACATATAGCACGTTGCTGTAAGCAAGCACATTCTCATTCAAAGTTGCAAGTTACTATGTAGGAACAAGTTTGTATAGGTATTTCAAAGATGCCCAGAACTGAGCTAAAGTGGGTATGTCTCCAACTCCTAGAAATAACTTCATGCCCCATCTCCCTTACTTCCAGCTAGTAAGGATCACATAATTCCTAGCAAAGTTTTGACACAGATTCCCAATTCGGGCATTCAGAACATTTAGCACGTTGCTTTAAGCAAGCACTTTCTCATTCCAAGTAGCAAGTTACTATGTAGGAACAAGTTTGTATAGGTATTTCAAAGATGCCCAGAACTGAGCTAAAGTGGGTATGTCTCCAACTCCTAGAAACAACTTCATGCCCCATCTCCCTTACTTCCAGCTAGTAAGGATCACATAATTCCTAACAAAGTTTTCACACAGATTCCCAATTCGGGCATTCAGAGCATGTAGCACGTTGCTGTTAGCAAGCACATTCTCATTCAAAGTTGCAAGTTACTATGTAGGAAGAAGTTTGTATAGGTATTTCAAAGATGCCCAGAACTGAGCTAAAGTGGGTATGTCTCCAACTCCTAGAAATAACTTCATGCCCCATCTCCCTTACTTCCAGCTAGTAAGGATCACATAATTCCTAACAAAGTTTTGACACAGATTCCCAATTCGGGCATTCAGAACATACGGCACGTTGCTGTAAGCAAGCACACTCTCATTCAAAGTTGCAAGTTACTATGCAGGAACAAGTTTGTATAGGACTTTCAAAGATGCCCAGAACTGAGCTAAACTTGCTATGTCTTCAACTCATAGAAATAGCTTCATGCCCCATCTCCCTTACTTCAGGCTAGTAAGGATCACATAATTCCTAACAAAGTTTTGACACAGATTCCCAATTCGGGCATTCAGAACATATAGCACGTTGCTGTAAGCAAGTACATTCTCATTCAAAGTTGCAAGTTACTATGTAGGAACAAGTTTGTATAGGACTTTCAAAGTTCCCCAGAACTGAGCTAAACTTGGTATGTCTCCAACTCTTAGAAATAACTTCATACCACATCTCCCTTACGTCCAGCTAGTAAGGATCACATAATACCAAACAAAGTTTTGACACAGATTCCCAATTCGGGCATTCAGAACTTATAGCACGTTGCTGTAAGCAAGCACATTCTCATTCAAAGTTGCAAGATACTATGTAAGAACAAGTTTGTATAGGTATTTCAAAGATGCCCAGAACTGAGCTAAGCTTGGTATGTCTCCAACTCCTAGAAATAACTTCATGCCCCATCTCCCTTACTTCCAGCTAGTAAGGATCACATAATTCCTAACAAAGTTTTGACACAGATTCCCAATTCGGGCATTCAGAACATGTAGCACTTTGCTTTAAGCAAGCACTTTCTCATTCCAAGTAGCAAGTTACTATGTAGGAACAAGTTTCTATAGGTATTTCAAAGATGTCCAGAACTGAGCTAAAGTGGGTATGTGTCCAACTCCTAGAAAAAACTTCATGCCCCAACTCCCTTACTTCCAGCTAGTAAGGATCACATAATTCCTAGCAAAGATTTGACACAGATTCCCCATTCGGGCATTCAGAACATATAGCACGTTGCTGTAAGCAAGCACATTCTCATTCAAAGTTGCAAGTTTCTATGTCAGGACAAGTTTGCATAGGTATTTCAAAGATGCCCAGAACTGAGCTAAAGTGGGTATGTCTCCAACTCCTAGAAATAACTTCATTCCCCATCTCCCTTACTTCCAGCTAGTAAGGATCACATAATTCCTAACAAAGTTTTGACACAGATTCCCAATTCGGGCATTCAGAACATATAGCACGTTGCTTTAAGCAAGCACATTCTCATTCATAGTTGCAAGTTACTATGTAGGAGCATGTTTGTATAGGTATTTCAAAGATGCCCAGAACTGAGCTAAACTTGGTATGTCTCCAACTCCTAGAAATAACTTCATGCCCCATCTCCCTTACTTCCATCTAGTAAGGATCACATAATACCTAACAAAGTTTTGACACAGATTCCCAATTCGGGCATGCAGAACATATAGCACGTTTCTGTAAGCAAGTACATTCTCATTCAAAGTTGCAAGTTACTATGTAGGAACAAGTTTGTATAGGACTTTCAAAGTTCCCCAGAACTGAGCTAAACTTGGTATGTCTCCAACTCTTAGAAATAACTTCATACCACATCTCCCTTACGTCCAGCTAGTAAGGATCACATAATACCAAACAAAGTTTTGACACAGATTCCCAATTCGGGCATTCAGAACATATAGCACGTTGCTGTAAGCAAGCACATTCTCATTCAAAGTTGCAAGATACTATGTAAGAACAAGTTTGTATAGGTATTTCAAAGATACCCAGAACTGAGCTAAACTTGGTATGTCTCCAACTCCTAGAAATAACTTCATGCTCCATCTCCCTTACTTCCAGCTAGTAAGGATCACATAATTCCTAACAAAGTTTTGACACAGATTCCCAATTCGGGCATTCAGAACATGTAGCACTTTGCTTTAAGCAAGCACTTTCTCATTCGAAGTAGCAAGTTACTATGTAGGAACAGGTTTGTATAGGTATTTCAAAGATGCCCTGAACTGAGCTAAAGTGGGTACGTCTCCACTCCTAGAAATAACTTCATGCCCCATCTCCGTTACTTCCAGCTAGTAAGGATCACATAATTCCTAACAAAGTTTTGACACAGATTCCCCATTCGGGCATTCAGAACATATAGCACGTTGCTGTAAGCAAGCATATTCTCATTCAAAGTTTCAAGTTACTATGTAGGAACAAGTTTGTATAGGTATTTCAAAGATGCCCAGAACTGAGCTAATGTGGGTATGTCTCCAACTCCTAGAAATAACTTCCTGCCGCAACTCCCTTACTTCCAGCTAGTAAGGATCACATAATTCCTAACAAAGTTTTGACACAGATTCCCAATTCGGGCATTCAGAACATGTAGCACGTTGCTTTAAGCAAGCACAATCTTATTCAAAGTTGCAAGTTACTATGTAGGAACAAGTTTGTATAGGTATTTCAAAGATGCCCAGAACTGAGCTAAACTTGGTATGTCTCCAACTCCTAGAAATAACTTCATGCCCCATCTCCCTTACCTCCAGCTAGTAAGGATCACTTAATTCCTAACAAAGTTTAGACACAGATTCCCAATTCGGGCATTCAGAACATATAGCATGTTGCTGTAAGCAAGCACATTCTCATTCAAAGTTGCAAGTTACTATGTAGGAACAAGTTTCTATAGGTATTTCAAAGATGCCCAGAACTGAGCTAAACTTGGTATGTCTCCAACTCCTAGAAATAACTTCATGCCCCATCTTACATACTTACTGTTAGTAAGGATCACATAATGCCTAACAAAGTTTTGACACAGATTCCCAATTCGAGCATTCAGAACATGTAGCACCTTGCTTCAAGTAAGCACTTTCTCATTCCAAGTAGCAAGTTACTATGTAGGAACAAGTTTGTACAGGTATTTCAAAGATGCCCAGAACTGAGCTAAACTTGGTATGTCTCCAACTCCTAGAAATGACTTCATGGCCCATCTCCCTTACTTACAGCTAGTAAGGGTCACATAATTCCTAACAAAGTTTTGACACAGATTCCCAATTCGGGCATTCAGATCATATAGCACGTTGCTGTAAGCAAGCACATTCTCAATCATAGTTGCAAGTTACTATATAGGAACAAGTTTGTATAGGTATTTCAAAGATGCCCAGAACTGAGCTAAAGTGGGTATGTCTCCAACTCCTAATAATAACTTCATGCCCCAACTCCCTTACTTCCAGCTAGTAAGGATCACATAATGTCTAACAAAGTTTTGACCCAGATTCCCAATTCGGGCATTCAGAACATATAGCACATTGCTGTAAGCAAGCACATTCTCATTCAAAGATGCAAGTTACTATGTAAGAACATGTTTGTATAGGACTTTCAAAGATCCCCAGAACTGAGCTAAAGTGGGTATGTCTCCAACTCCTAGATATAACTTCATGCCCCAAGTCCCTTACTTCCAGCTAGTAAGGATCACATAATTCCTAACAAAGTTTTGACACAGATTCCCAATTCGGGCATTCAGAACATGTAGCACGTTGCTTTAAGCAAGCACATTCTCATTCAAAGTTGCAAGTTACTATATAGGAACAATTTTGTATAGCTATTTCAAAGATGCCCAGAACTGAGCTAAATTGGTATGTCTCCAACTCCGAGAAATAACTTCATGCCCCATCTCCCTTACTTCCAGCTAGTAAGGATCACATAATGCCTAAAAAAGTTTTCACACAGATTCCCAATTCGGGCATTCAGAACATATAGCACATTGCTCTAAGCAAGCACATTCTCTCAAAGTTGCAAGTTACTATGTAGGAACAAGTTTGTATAGGTATTTCAAAGATGCCCAGAACTGAGCTAAACTTGGTATGTCTCCAACTCCTAGAAATAACTTCATGCCCCATCTCCCTTACTTCCAGCTAGTAAGGATCACATAATTCCTAACAAAGTTTTGACACAGATTCCCAATTCGGGCATTCAGAACATATAGCACGTTGCTGTAAGCAAGCACATTCTCATTCAAAGTTGCAAGTTACTATGTAGGAACAAGTTTGTATAGGTATTTCAAAGATGCCCAGAACTGAGCTAAACTTGGTATGTCTCCAACTCCTAGAAATAACTTCATGCCCCATCTCACTTACCTCCAGCTAGTAAGGATCACATATTTTCTAACAAAGTTTTGACACAGATTCCCAATTCGGGCATTCAGAACATATACCACGTTGCTTTAAGCAAGCACTTTCTCATTCCAAGTAGCAAGTTACTATGTAGGAACAAGTTTGTATAGGTATATCAAAGATGAACAGAACTGAGCTAAAGTGGGTATGTCTCCAACTCCTAGAAATAACTTCATGCCCCATCTCCCTTACTTCCAGCTAGTAAGGATCACATAATTCCTAACAAAGTTTTGACACAGATTCCCAATTCGGGCATTCAGAACATGTAGCACGTTGCTTTAAGCAAGCACATTCTCATTCAAAGTTGCAAGTTACTATATAGGAACAATTTTGTATAGCTATTTCAAAGATGCCCAGAACTGAGCTAAATTGGTATGTCTCCAACTCCTAGAAATAACTTCATGCCCCATCTCCCTTACTTCCAGCTAGTAAGGATCGCATAATGCCTAAAAAAGTTTTCACACAGATTCCCAATTCGGGCATTCAGAACATATAGCACATTGCTGTAAGCAAGCACATTCTCTCAAAGTTGCAAGTTACTATGTAGGAACAAGTTTGTATAGGTATTTCAAAGATGCCCAGAACTGAGCTAAACTTGGTATGTCTCCAACTCCTAGAAATAACTTCATGCCCCATCTCCCTTACTTCCAGCTAGTAAGGATCACATAATTCCTAACAAAGTTTTGACACAGATTCCCAATTCGGGCATTCAGAACATATAGCACGTTGCTGTAAGAAAGCACATTCTCATTCAAACTTGCAAGTTACTATGTAGGAACAAGTTTGTATAGGTATTTCAAAGATGCCCAGAACTGAGCTAATGTGGGTATGTCTCCAACTCCTAGAAATAACTTCCTGCCGCAACTCCCTTACTTCCAGCTGGTAAGGATGACATAATTCCTAACAAAGTTTTGACACAGATTCCCAATTCGGGCATTCAGAACATATAGCACGTTGCTTTAAGCAAGCACAATCTTATTCAAAGTTGCAAGTTACTATGTAGGAACAAGTTTGTATAGGTATTTCAAAGATGCCCAGAACTGAGCTAAACTTGGTATGTCTCCAACTCCTAGAAATAACTTCATGCCCCATCTCCCTTACCTCCAGCTAGTAAGGATCACTTAATTCCTAACAAAGTTTAGACACAGATTCCCAATTCGGGCATTCAGAACATATAGCACGTTGCTGTAAGCAAGAACATTCTCATTCAAAGTTGCAAGTTACTATGTAGGAACAAGTTTGTATAGGTATTTCAAAGATGCCCAGAACTGAGCTAAACTTGGTATGTCTCCAACTCCTAGAAATAACTTCATGCCCCATCTTACATACTTACTGTTAGTAAGGATCACATAATGCCTAACAAAGTTTTGACACAGATTCCCAATTCGAGCATTCAGAACATGTAGCACCTTGCTTCAAGTAAGCACTTTCTCATTCCAAGTAGCAAGTTACTATGTAGGAACAAGTTTGTACAGGTATTTCAAAGATGCCCAGAACTGAGCTAAACTTGGTATGTCTCCAACTCCTAGAAATGACTTCATGGCCCATCTCCCTTACTTACAGCTAGTAAGGGTCACATAATTCCTAACAAAGTTTTGACACAGATTCCCAATTCGGGCATTCAGATCATATAGCACGTTGCTGTAAGCAAGCACATTCTCAATCATAGATGCAAGTTACTATATAGGAACAAGTTTGTATAGGTATTTCAAAGATGCCCAGAACTGAGCTAAAGTGGGTATGTCTCCAACTCCTAATAATAACTTCATGCCCCAACTCACTTTCTTCCAGCTAGTAAGGATCACATAATGTCTAACAAAGTTTTGACACAGATTCCCAATTCGGGCATTCAGAACATATAGCACATTGCTGTAAGCAAGCACATTCTCATTCAAAGATGCAAGTTACTATGTAAGAACAAGTTTGTATAGGACTTTCAAAGATCCCCAGAACTGAGCTAAAGTGGGTATGTCTCCAACTCCTAGATATAACTTCATGCCCCAACTCCCTTACTTCCAGCTAGTAAGGATCACATAATTCCTAACAAAGTTTTGACACAGATTCCCAATTCGGGCATTCAGAACATGTAGCACGTTGCTTTAAGCAAGCACATTCTCATTCAAAGTTGCAAGTTACTATATAGGAACAATTTTGTATAGCTATTTCAAAGATGCCCAGAACTGAGATAAATTGGTATGTCTCCAACTCCTAGAAATAACTTCATGCCCCATCTCCCTTACTTCCAGCTAGTAAGGATCACATAATGCCTAAAAAAGTTTTCACACAGATTCCCAATTCGGGCATTCAGAACATATAGCACATTGCTGTAAGCAAGCACATTCTCTCAAAGTTGCAAGTTACTATGTAGGAACAAGTTTGTATAGGTATTTCAAAGATGCCCAGAACTGAGCTAAACTTGGTATGTCTCCAACTCCTAGAAATAACTTCATGCCCCATCTCCCTTACTTCCAGCTAGTAAGGATCACATAATTCCTAACAAAGTTTTGACACAGATTCCCAATTCGGGCATTCAGAACATATAGCACGTTGCTGTAAGCAAGCACATTCTCATTAAAAGTTGCAAGTTACTATGTAGGAACAAGTTTGTATAAGTATTTCAAAGATGCCCAGAACTGAGCTAAACTTGGTATGTCTCCAACTCCTAGAAAAACTTCATGACCCATCTCCCTTACTTCCAGCTAGTAAGGATCACATATTTTCTAACAAAGTTTTGACACAGATTCCCAATTCGGGCATTCAGAACATACAGCACGTTGCTTTAAGCAAGCACTTTCTCATTCCAAGTAGCAAGTTACTATGTAGGAACAAGTTTGTATAGGTATATCAAAGATGAACAGAACTGAGCTAAAGTGGGTATGTCTCCAACTCCTAGAAATAACTTCATGCCCCATCTCCCTTACTTCCAGCTAGTAAGGATCACATAATTCCTAACAAAGTTTTGACACAGATTCCCAATTCGGGCATTCAGAACATATAGCACGTTGCTGTAAGCAAGCACATTCTCATTCATAGTTGCAATTTACTATGTAGGAACAAGTTTGTATAGGACTTTCAAAGATGCCCAGAACCGAGCTAAACTAGGTGTGTCTCCAACTCCTAGAAATAACGTCATGCCCCATCCTCCTTACTTTCAGCTAGTAAGGATCACAGAATTCCTAACAAAGTTTTGACACAGATTCCCCATTCGGGCATTCAGAACATATAGAACGTTCCTTTAAGCAAGCACTTTCTCATGCCAAGTAGCACGTTACTATGTAGGAACATGTTAGTAAATGTATTTCAAAGATGCCAAGAACTGAGGTAAAGTGGGTATGTCTCCAACTCCTAGAAATAACTTCAGGTCCCATCTCCCTTATTTCCAGCTAGTAAGGATCACATAATTCCTAACAAAGTTTTAACACAGATTCCCAATTCGGGCATTCAGAACATATAGCACGTTGCTGTAAGCAAGCACATTCTCATTCAAAGTTGCAAGTTACTATGTAGGAAGATGTTTGTATAGGTATTTCAAAGATGCCCAGAACTGAGCTAAATTTTGTATGTCTCCAACTCCTAGAAATAACTTCCTGCCGCAACTCCCTTACTTCCAGCTAGTAAGGATCACATAATTCCTAACAAAGTTTTGACACAGATTCCCAATTCGGGCATTCAGAATATATACCACGTTGCTGTAAGCAAGCACATTCTCATTCCAAGATGCAAGTAACTATGTAGGAACAAGTTTATATAGGTATTTCAAAGATGCCCAGAAGTGAGCTAAACTTCGTATGTCTCCAACTCATAGAAATAACTTCATGCCCCATTTCCCTTACTTCCAGCTAGAAAGGATCACATAATTCCTAACAAAGTTTTGACACACATTCCCAATTCGGGCATTCAGAACATATAGCACGTTGCTGTTAGCAAGCACATTCTCATTCAAAGTTGCAAGTTACTATGTAGGAACATGTTTGTATAGGACGTTCAAAGATGCCCAGAACTGAGTTATACTTGGTATGTCTCCAACTCCTAGTAATAACTTCATGCCCCATCTCCTTTGCTTCCAGCTAGTAAGGATCACATAATTCCTAACAAAGTTTTGACACAGATTCCCAATGCGGGCATTCAGAACATATAGCACGTTGCTTTAAGCAAGCACATTCTCATTCAAAGATGCAAGTTACTATGTAGGAACAAGTTTGTATAGGTATTTCAAAGATGCCCAGAACTCAGCTAAACTTGGTATGTGTCCAACTCCTAGAAATAACTTCATGTCCCAACTCCCTTACTTTCAAGTAGTAAGGATCACATAATTCCTAACAAAGTTTTGACACAGATTCCCAATTCGGGCATTCAGAACATATAGCACATTGCTGTAAGCAAGCACATTCTCATTCCAAGATGCAAATTACTATGTAGGAACAAGTTTGTATAGGACTTTCAAAGACTCCCAGAACTGAGTTATACTTGGTATGTCTCTAACTCCTAGTAATAACTTCATGCCCCATCTCCCTTGCTTCCAGCTAGTAAGGATCACATATTTCCTAACAAAGTTTTGACACAGATTCCCAATTCGGGCATTCAGAACACATAGCACGTTCCTGTAAGCAAGCACATTCTCATTACAATATGCAAGTTACTATGTAGGAACAAGTTTGTATAGGTATTTCAAAGATGCCCAGAACTGAGGTAAAGTGGGTATGTCTCCAACTCCTAGAAATAACTTCATGCCCCATCTCCCTTACTTCCAGCTAGTAAGGATCACATAATTCCTAACAAAGTTTTGACACAGATTCCCCATTCGGGCATTCAGAACATATAGAACGTTCCTTTAAGCAAGCACTTTCTCATTCCAAGTAGCACGTTACTATGTAGGAACCTGTTAGTAAATGTATTTCAAAGATGCCAAGAACTGAGGTAAAGTGGGTATGTCTCCAACTCCTAGAAATAACTTCAGGCCCCATCTCCCTTACTTCCAGCTAGTAAGGATCACATAATTCCTAACAAAGTTTTAACACAGATTCCCAATTCGGGCATTCAGAACATATAGCACGTTGCTGTAAGCAAGCACATTCTCATTCAAAGTTGCAAGTTACTATGTAGGAACAAGTTTGTATAGGTATTTCAAAGATGCTCAGAACTGAGCTAAACTTGGTATGTCTCCAACTCCTAGAAATAACTTCCTGCCGCAACTCCCTTACTTCCAGCTAGTAAGGATCACATAATTCCTAACAAAGTTTTGACACAGATTCCCAATTCGGGCATTCAGAACATATAGCACGTTGCTGTAAGCAAGCACATTCTCATTCAAAGTTGCAAGTTACTATGTAGGAACAAGTTTGTATAGCTATTTCAAAGATGCCCAGAACTGAGCTAAACTTGGTATGTCTCCAACTCCTAGATAAAACTTCCTGCCGCAACTCCCTTAAATCCAGCTAGTAAGGATCACATAATTCCTAACAAAGTTATGACACAGATTCCCAGTTCGGGCATTCAGAAGATATAGCACGTTGCTTTAAGCAAGCACATTCTCATTCAAAGTTGCAAGTTACTATATAGGACCAAGTTTGTATAGGACTTTCAAAGTTCCCCAGAACTGAGCTAAACTTGGTATGTCTCCAACTCCTAGAAATAACTTCATGCCCCATCTCCCTTACTTCCAGCTAGTAAGGATCACATAATGCCTAAAAATGTTTTCACACAGATTCCCAATTCGGGCATTCAGAACATATAGCATGTTGCTGTAAGCAAGCACATTCTCATTCAAAGTTGCAAGTTACTATGTAGGAACATGTTTGTATAGGTATTTCTAAGATGCCCAGAACTGAATTAAAGTGGGTATGTCTCCAATTCCTAGAAATAGCTTCATGCCTCAACTCCCTTACTTCCAGCTAGTAAGGATCACATAATTCCTCACAAAGTTTTGAAACATATTCCCAATTCGGGCATTCAGAACATATAGCACGTTGCTGTAAGCAAGCACATTCTCATTCAAAGTTGCAAGTTACTATGTAGGAACAAGTTTGTATAGGACTTTCAAAGATGCCCAGTACTGAGCTAAGGTTCGTATGTCTCCAACTCCTAGAAATAACTTCATGCTCCATCTCCCTTACTTCCAGCTAGTAAGGATCACATAATTCCTAACAAAGTTTTGACACAGATTCCCAATTCGGGCATTCAGAACATATAGCACGTTGCTGTAAGAAAGCACATTCTCTCAAAGTTGCAAGTTACTATGTAGGAACAAGTTTGTATAGGTATTGCAAAGATGCCCAGAACTGAGCTAAACTTGGTATGTCTCCAACTCCTAGAAATAACTTCATGCCCCATCTCCCTTACTTCCAGCTAGTAAGGATCACATAATTCCTAACAAAGATTTGACACAGATTCCCAATTCGGGCATTCAGAACATATAGCACGTTGCTGAAAGCAAGCACATTCTCATTCAAAGTTGCAAGTTACTATGTAGGAACAAGTTTGTATAGGTATTTCAAAGATGCCCAGAACTGAGCTAAACTTGGTATGTCTCCAACTCCTAGAAATAACTTCATGCCCCAACTCACTTACTTCCAGGTAGTAAGGATCACATTATGCCTAACAAAGATTTGACACAGATTCCAAATTCGAGCATTCAGAACATGTAGCACGTTGCTTCAAGTAAGCACTTTCTCATTCCAAGTAGCAAGTTACTATGTAGGAACAAGTTTGTATAGGTATTTCAAAGATGCCCAGAACTGAGCTAAACTTGGTATGTCTGCAACTCCTAGAAATAACTTCATGCTCCATCTCCCTTACTTCCAGCTAGTAAGGGTCACATAATTCCTAACAAAGTTTTGACACAGATTCCCAATTCGGGCATTCAGAACATATACCACGTTGCTTTAAGCAAGCACTTTCTCATTCGAAGTAGCAAGTTACTATGTAGGAACAGGTTTGTATAGGTATTTCAAAGATGCCCTGAACTGAGCTAAAGTGGGTACGTCTCCACTCCTAGAAATAACTTCATGCCCCATCTCCGTTACTTCCAGCTAGTAAGGATCACATAATTCCTAACAAAGTTTTGACACAGATTCCCCATTCGGGCATTCAGAACATATAGCACGTTGCTGTAAGCAAGCATATTCTCATTCAAAGTTTCAAGTTACTATGTAGGAACAAGTTTGTATAGGTATTTCAAAGATGCCCAGAACTGAGCTAATGTGGGTATGTCTCCAACTCCTAGAAATAACTTCCTGCCGCAAATCCCTTACTTCCAGCTAGTAAGGATCACATAATTCCTAACAAAGTTTTGACACAGATTCCCAATTCGGGCATTCAGAACATGTAGCACGTTGCTTTAAGCAAGCACAATCTTATTCAAAGTTGCAAGTTACTATGTAGGAACAAGTTTGTATAGGTATTTCAAAGATGCCCAGAACTGAGCTAAACTTGGTATGTCTCCAACTCCTAGAAATAACTTCATGCCCCATCTCCCTTACCTCCAGCTAGTAAGGATCACTTAATTCCTAACAAAGTTTAGACACAGATTCCCAATTCGGGCCTTCAGAACATATGGCATGTTGCTGTAAGCAAGCACATTCTCATTCAAAGTTGCAAGTTACTATGTAGGAACAAGTTTCTATAGGTATTTCAAAGATGCCCAGAACTGAGCTAAACTTGGTATGTCTCCAACTCCTAGAAATAACTTCATTCCCCATCTTACATACTTACTGTTAGTAAGGATCACATAATGCCTAACAAAGTTTTGACACAGATTCCCAATTCGAGCATTCAGAACATGTAGCACCTTGCTTCAAGTAAGCACTTTCTCATTCCAAGTAGCAAGTTACTATGTAGGAACAAGTTTGTACAGGTATTTCAAAGATGCCCAGAACTGAGCTAAACTTGGTATGTCTCCAACTCCTAGAAATGACTTCATGGCCCATCTCCCTTACTTACAGCTAGTAAGGGTCACATAATTCCTAACAAAGTTTTGACACAGATTCCCAATTCGGGCATTCAGATCATATAGCACGTTGCTGTAAGCAAGCACATTCTCAATCATAGTTGCAAGTTACTATATAGGAACAAGTTTGTATAGGTATTTCAAAGATGCCCAGAACTGAGCTAAAGTGGGTATGTCTCCAACTCCTAATAATAACTTCATGCCCCAACTCCCTTACTTCCAGCTAGTAAGGATCACATAATGTCTAACAAAGTTTTGACACAGATTCCCAATTCGGGCATTCAGAACATATAGCACATTGCTGTAAGCAAGCACATTCTCATTCAAAGATGCAAGTTACTATGTAAGAACAAGTTTGTATAGGACTTTCAAAGATCCCCAGAACTGAGCTAAAGTGGGTATGTCTCCAACTCCTAGATATAACTTCATGCCCCAACTCCCTTACTTCCAGCTAGTAAGGATCACATAATTCCTAACAAAGTTTTGACACAGATTCCCAATTCGGGCATTCAGAACATATACCACGTTGCTGTAAGCAAGCACATTCTCATTCAAAGTTGCAAGTTACTATGTAGGAACAAGTTTGTATAGGTATTTCAAAGATGCCCAGAACTGAGCTAAACTTGGTATGTCTCCAACTCCTAGAAATAACTTCATGCCCCATCTCCCTTACCTCCAGCTAGTAAGGATCACATATTTTCTAACAAAGTTTTGACACAGATTCCCAATTCGGGCATTCAGAACATATACCACGTTGCTTTAAGCAAGCACTTTCTCATTCCAAGTAGCAAGTTACTATGTAGGAACAAGTTTGTATAGGTATATCAAAGATGAACAGAACTGAGCTAAAGTGGGTATGTCTCCAACTCCTAGAAATAACTTCATGCCCCATCTCCCTTACTTCCAGCTAGTAAGGATCACATAATTCCTAACAAAGTTTTGACACAGATTCCCAATTCGGGCATTCAGAACATGTAGCACGTTGCTTTAAGCAAGCACATTCTCATTCAAAGTTGCAAGTTACTATATAGGAACAATTTTGTATAGCTATTTCAAAGATGCCCAGAACTGAGCTAAATTGGTATGTCTCCAACTCCTAGAAATAACTTCATGCCCCATCTCCCTTACTTCCAGCTAGTAAGGATCACATAATGCCTAAAAAAGTTTTCACACAGATTCCCAATTCGGGCATTCAGAACATATAGCACATTGCTGTAAGCAAGCACATTCTCTCAAAGTTGCAAGTTACTATGTAGGAACAAGTTTGTATAGGTATTTCAAAGATGCCCAGAACTGAGCTAAACTTGGTATGTCTCCAACTCCTAGAAATAACTTCATGCCCCATCTCCCTTACTTCCAGCTAGTAAGGATCACATAATTCCTAACAAAGTTTTGACACAGATTCCCAATTCGGGCATTCAGAACATATAGCACGTTGTTGTAAGAAAGCACATTCTCATTCAAAGTTGCAAGTTACTATGTAGGAACAAGTTTGTATAGGTATTTCAAAGATGCCCAGAACTGAGCTAATGTGGGTATGTCTCCAACTCCTAGAAATAACTTCCTGCCGCAACTCCCTTACTTCCAGCTAGTAAGGATCACATAATTCCTAACAAAGTTTTGACACAGATTCCCAATTCGGGCATTCAGAACATATAGCACGTTGCTTTAAGCAAGCACAATCTTATTCAAAGTTGCAAGTTACTATGTAGGAACAAGTTTGTATAGGTATTTCAAAGATGCCCAGAACTGAGCTAAACTTGGTATGTCTCCAACTCCTAGAAATAACTTCATGCCCCATCTCCCTTACCTCCAGCTAGTAAGGATCACTTAATTCCTAACAAAGTTTAGACACAGATTCCCAATTCGGGCATTCAGAACATATAGCACGTTGCTGTAAGCAAGCACATTCTCATTCAAAGTTGCAAGTTACTATGTAGGAACAAGTTTGTATAGGTATTTCAAAGATGCCCAGAACTGAGCTAAACTTGGTATGTCTCCAACTCCTAGAAATAACTTCATGCCCCATCTTACATACTTACTGTTAGTAAGGATCACATAATGCCTAACAAAGTTTTGACACAGATTCCCAATTCGAGCATTCAGAACATGTAGCACCTTGCTTCAAGTAAGCACTTTCTCATTCCAAGTAGCAAGTTACTATGTAGGAACAAGTTTGTACAGGTATTTCAAAGATGCCCAGAACTGAGCTAAACTTGGTATGTCTCCAACTCCTAGAAATGACTTCATGGCCCATCTCCCTTACTTACAGCTAGTAAGGGTCACATAATTCCTAACAAAGTTTTGACACAGATTCCCAATTCGGGCATTCAGATCATATAGCACGTTGCTGTAAGCAAGCACATTCTCAATCATAGATGCAAGTTACTATATAGGAACAAGTTTGTATAGGTATTTCAAAGATGCCCAGAACTGAGCTAAAGTGGGTATGTCTCCAACTCCTAATAATAACTTCATGCCCCAACTCCCTTACTTCCAGCTAGTAAGGATCACATAATGTCTAACAAAGTTTTGACACAGATTCCCAATTCGGGCATTCAGAACATATAGCACATTGCTGTAAGCAAGCACATTCTCATTCAAAGATGCAAGTTACTATGTAAGAACAAGTTTGTCTAGGACTTTCAAAGATCCCCAGAACTGAGCTAAAGTGGGTATGTCTCCAACTCCTAGATATAACTTCATGCCCCAACTCCCTTACTTCCAGCTAGTAAGGATCACATAATTCCTAACAAAGTTTTGACACAGATTCCCAATTCGGGCATTCAGAACATGTAGCACGTTGCTTTAAGCAAGCACATTCTCATTCAAAGTTGCAAGTTACTATATAGGAACAATTTTGTATAGCTATTTCAAAGATGCCCAGAACTGAGCTAAATTGGTATGTCTCCAACTCCTAGAAATAACTTCATGCCCCATCTCCCTTACTTCCAGCTAGTAAGGATCACATAATGCCTAAAAAAGTTTTCACACAGATTCCCAATTCGGGCATTCAGAACATATAGCACATTGCTGTAAGCAAGCACATTCTCTCAAAGTTGCAAGTTACTATGTAGGAACAAGTTTGTATAGGTATTTCAAAGATGCCCAGAACTGAGCTAAACTTGGTATGTCTCCAACTCCTAGAAATAACTTCATGCCCCATCTCCCTTACTTCCAGCTAGTAAGGATCACATAATTCCTAACAAAGTTTTGACACAGATTCCCAATTCGGGCATTCAGAACATATAGCACGTTGCTGTAAGCAAGCACATTCTCATTCAAAGTTGCAAGTTACTATGTAGGAACAAGTTTGTATAAGTATTTCAAAGATGCCCAGAACTGAGCTAAACTTGGTATGTCTCCAACTCCTAGAAATAACTTCATGCCCCATCTCCCTTACTTCCAGCTAGTAAGGATCACATATTTTCTAACAAAGTTTTGACACAGATTCCCAATTCGGGCATTCAGAACATATACCACGTTGCTTTAAGCAAGCACTTTCTCATTCCAAGTAGCAAGTTACTATGTAGGAACAAGTTTGTATAGGTATATCAAAGATGAACAGAACTGAGCTAAAGTGGGTATGTCTCCAACTCCTAGAAATAACTTCATGCCCCATCTCCCTTACTTCCAGCTAGTAAGGATCACATAATTCCTAACAAAGTTTTGACACAGATTCCCAATTCGGGCATTCAGAACATATAGCACGTTGCTGTAAGCAAGCACATTCTCATTCATAGTTGCAAGTTACTATGTAGGAACAAGTTTGTATAGGACTTTCAAAGATGCCCAGAACCGAGCTAAACTTGGTGTGTCTCCAACTCCTAGAAATAACTTCATGCCCCATCTTCCTTACTTTCAGCTAGTAAGGATCACAGAATTCCTAACAAAGTTTTGACACAGATTCCCAATTCGGGCATTCAGAACATATAGCACGTTGCTTTAAACAAGCACATTCTGATTCAAAGTTGCAAGTTACTATGTAGGAACAAGTTTGTATAGGTATTTAAAAGATGCCCAGAAGTGAGCTAAAGTGGGTATGTCTCCAACTCCTAGAAATAACTTCATGCCCCATCTCCCTTACTTATAGCTAGTAAGGATCACATAATTCCTAACAAAGTTTTGACACAGATTCCCCATTCGGGCATTCAGAACATATAGAACGTTCCTTTAAGCAAGCACTTTCTCATGCCAAGTAGCAAGTTACTATGTAGGAACATGTTAGTAAATGTATTTCAAAGATGCCAAGAACTGAGGTAAAGTGGGTATGTCTCCAACTCCTAGAAATAACTTCAGGTCCCATCTCCCTTATTTCCAGCTAGTAAGGATCACATAATTCCTAACAAAGTTTTAACACAGATTCCCAATTCGGGCATTCAGAACATATAGCACGTTGCTGTAAGCAAGCACATTCTCATTCAAAGTTGCAAGTTACTATGTAGCAAGATGTTTGTATAGGTATTTCAAAGATGCCCAGAACTGAGCTAAATTTTGTATGTCTCCAACTCCTAGAAATAACATCCTGCCACAACTCCCTTACTTCCAGCTAGTAAGGATCACATAATTCCTAACAAAGTTTTGACACAGATTCCCAATTCGGGCATTCAGAATATATACCACGTTGCTGTAAGCAAGCACATTCTCATTCCAAGATGCAAGTAACTATGTAGGAACAAGTTTATATAGGTATTTCAAAGATGCCCAGAAGTGAGCTAAACTTCGTATGTCTCCAACTAATAGAAATAACTTCATGCCCCATTTCCCTTACTTCCAGCTAGAAAGGATCACATAATTCCTAACAAAGTTTTGACACACATTCCCAATTCGGGCATTCAGAACATATAGCACGTTGCTGTAAGCAAGCACATTCTCATTCAAAGTTGCAAGTTACTATGTAGGAACATGTTTGTATAGGACGTTCAAAGATGCCCAGAACTGAGTTATACTTGGTATGTCTCCAACTCCTAGTAATAACTTCATGCCCCATCTCCTTTGCTTCCAGCTAGTAAGGATCACATAATTCCTAACAAAGTTTTGACACAGATTCCCAATTCGGGCATTCAGAACATATAGCACGTTGCTTTAAGCAAGCACATTCTCATTCAAAGATGCAAGTTACTATGTAGGAACAAGTTTGTATAGGTATTTCAAAGATGCCCAGAACTCAGCTAAACTTGGTATGTGTCCAACTCCTAGAAATAACTTCATGTCCCAACTCCCTTACTTTCAAGTAGTAAGGATCACATAATTCCTAACAAAGTTTTGACACAGATTCCCAATTCGGGCATTCAGAACATATAGCACATTGCTGTAAGCAAGCACATTCTCATTCCAAGATGCAAATTACTATGTAGGAACAAGTTTGTATAGGACTTTCAAAGACTCCCAGAACTGAGTTATACTTGGTATGTCTCTAACTCCTAGTAATAACTTCATGCCCCATCTCCCTTGCTTCCAGCTAGTAAGGATCACATATTTCCTAACAAAGTTTTGACACAGATTCCCAATTCGGGCATTCAGAACACATAGCACGTTCCTGTAAGCAAGCACATTCTCATTACAATATGCAAGTTACTATGTAGGAACAAGTTTGTATAGGTATTTCAAAGATGCCCAGAACTGAGGTAAAGTGGGTATGTCTCCAACTCCTAGAAATAACTTCATGCCCCATCTCCCTTACTTCCAGCAAGTAAGGATCACATAATTCCTAACAAAGTTTTGACACAGATTCCCCATTCGGGCATTCAGAACATATAGAACGTTCCTTTAAGCAAGCACTTTCTCATTCCAAGTAGCACGTTACTATGTAGGAACCTGTTAGTAAATGTATTTCAAAGATGCCAAGAACTGAGGTAAAGTGGGTATGTCTCCAACTCCTAGAAATAACTTCAGGCCCCATCTCCCTTACTTCCAGCTAGTAAGGATCACATAATTCCTAACAAAGTTTTAACACAGATTCCCAATTCGGGCATTCAGAACATATAGCACGTTGCTGTAAGCAAGCACATTCTCATTCAAAGTTGCAAGTTACTATGTAGGAACAAGTTTGTATAGGTATTTCAAAGATGCTCAGAACTGAGCTAAACTTGGTATGTCTCCAACTCCTAGAAATAACTTCCTGCCGCAACTCCCTTACTTCCAGCTAGTAAGGATCACATAATTCCTAACAAAGTTTTGACACAGATTCCCAATTCGGGCATTCAGAACATATAGCACGTTGCTGTAAGCAAGCACATTCTCATTCAAAGTTGCAAGTTACTATGTAGGAACAAGTTTGTATAGCTATTTCAAAGATGCCCAGAACTGAGCTAAACTTGGTATGTCTCCAACTCCTAGATAAAACTTCCTGCCGCAACTCCCTTAAATCCAGCTAGTAAGGATCACATAATTCCTAACAAAGTTATGACACAGATTCCCAGTTCGGGCATTCAGAAGATATAGCACGTTGCTTTAAGCAAGCACATTCTCATTCAAAGTTGCAAGTTACTATATAGGACCAAGTTTGTATAGGACTTTCAAAGTTCCCCAGAACTGAGCTAAACTTGGTATGTCTCCAACTCCTAGAAATAACTTCATGCCCCATCTCCCTTACTTCCAGCTAGTAAGGATCACATAATGCCTAAAAATGTTTTCACACAGATTCCCAATTCGGGCATTCAGAACATATAGCACGTTGCTGTAAGCAAGCACATTCTCATTCAAATTTGCAAGTTACTATGTAGGAACATGTTTGTATAGGTATTTCTAAGATGCCCAGAACTGAATTAAAGTGGGTATGTCTCCAATTCCTAGAAATAACTTCATGCCTCAACTCCCTTACTTCCAGCTAGTAAGGATCACATAATTCCTCACAAAGTTTTGAAACATATTCCAAATTCGGGCATTCAGAACATATAGCACGTTGCTGTAAGCAAGCACATTCTCATTCAAAGTTGCAAGTTACTATGTAGGAACAAGTTTGTATAGGACTTTCAAAGATGCCCAGTACTGAGCTAAGGTTCGTATGTCTCCAACTCCTAGAAATAACTTCATGCTCCATCTCCCTTACTTCCAGCTAGTAAGGATCACATAATTCCTAACAAAGTTTTGACACAGATTCCCAATTCGGGCATTCAGAACATATAGCACGTTGCTGTAAGAAAGCACATTCTCTCAAAGTTGCAAGTTACTATGTAGGAACAAGTTTGTATAGGTATTGCAAAGATGCCCAGAACTGAGCTAAACTTGGTATGTCTCCAACTCCTAGAAATAACTTCATGCCCCATCTCCCTTACTTCCAGCTAGTAAGGATCACATAATTCCTAACAAAGATTTGACACAGATTCCCAATTCGGGCATTCAGAACATATAGCACGTTGCTGAAAGCAAGCACATTCTCATTCAAAGTTGCAAGTTACTATGTAGGAACAAGTTTGTATAGGTATTTCAAAGATGCCCAGAACTGAGCTAAACTTGGTATGTCTCCAACTCCTAGAAATAACTTCATGCCCCAACTCACTTACTTCCAGGTAGTAAGGATCACATTATGCCTAACAAAGTTTTGACACAGATTGCCAATTCGAGCATTCAGAACATGTAGCACGTTGCTTCAAGTAAGCACTTTCTCATTCCAAGTAGCAAGTTACTATGTAGGAACAAGTTTGTATAGGTATTTCAAAGATGCCCAGAACTGAGCTAAACTTGGTATGTCTGCAACTCCTAGAAATAACTTCATGCTCCATCTCCCTTACTTCCAGCTAGTAAGGGTCACATAATTCCTAACAAAGTTTTGACACAGATTCCCACTTCGGGCATTCAGAACATATACCACGTTGCTTTAAGCAAGCACTTTCTGATTCCAAGTAGCAAGTTACTATGTAGGAACAAGTTTGTATAGGTATATCAAAGATGCCGAGAACTGAGCTAAAGTGGGTATGTCTCCAACTCCTAGAAATAACTTCATGCCCCATCTCCCTTACTTCCAGCTAGTAAGGATCACATAATTCCTAACAAAGTTTTGACACAGATTCCCAATTCGGGCATTCAGAACATATAGCACGTTGCTGTAAGCAAGCACATTCTCATTCAAAGTTGCAAGTTACTATGTAGGAACAAGTTTGTATAGGACTTTCAAAGATGCACAGAACTGAGCTAAACTTGGTGTGTCTCCAACTCCTAGAAATAACTTCATGCCCCATCTCCCTTACTTTCAGCTAGTAAGGATCACAGAATTCCTAACAATATTTTGACACAGATTCCCAATTCGGGCATTCAGAACATATAGCACGTTGCTTTAACCAAGCACATTCTGATTCAACGTTGCAAGTTACTATGTAGGAACAAGTTTGTATAGGTATTTCAAAGATGCCCAGAACTGAGCTAAACTTGGTATGTCTCCAACTCCTAGAAATAACTTAATGCCCCATCTCCCTTACTTCCAGCTAGTAAGGATCACATAATTCCTAACAAAATTTTGACACAGATTCCCAATTCGGGCATTCAGAACATGTAGCACGTTGCTGTAAGCAAGCACATTCTCATTCAAAGATGCAAGTTACTATGTAGGAACAAGTTTGTATAGGTATTTCAAAGATGCCCAGAATTGTGCTAAACTTGGTATGTCTCCAACTCCTAGAAATAACTTCATGCCCCGTCTCCCTTACTTCCATCTAGTAAGGATCACATAATTCCTAACAAAGTTTTGACACAGATTCCCAATTCGGGCATTCAGAACATGTAGCACGTTGCTGTAAGCAAGCACATTCTCATTCAAAGTTGCAAGTTACTATGTAGGAAGAAGTTTGTATAGGTATTTCAAAGATGCCCAGAACTGAGCTAAAGTGGGTATGTCTCCAACTCCTAGAAATAACTTCATGCCCCATCTCCCTTACTTCCAGCTAGTAGGATCACATAATTCCTAACAAAGTTTTGACACAGATTCCCAATTCGGGCATTCAGAACATATAGCACGTTGCTGTAAGCAAGCACATTCTCATTCAAAGTTGCAAGTTACTATGTAGGAACAAGTTTGTATAGGTATTTCAAAGATGCCCAGAACTGATCTAATCTTGGTATGTCTCCAACTCCTAGAAATAACTTCATGCCGCAACTCCCTTACATCCAGCTAGTAAGGATCACATAATTCCTAACAAAGTTTTGACACAGATTCCCAAATCGGGCATTCAGAACATATAGCACATTGCTGGAAGCAGGCACATTCTCATTCAAAGTTGCAAGTTACTACGTAGGAACAAGTTTGTATAGGTATTTCAAAGATGCCCAGAACTGAGCTAAAGTGGGTATGTCTCCAACTCCTAGAAATAACTTCATGCCCCATCTCCCTTACTTCCAGCTATTAAGGATCACATAATTCCTAACAAAGTTTTGACACAGATTCCCAATTCGGGCATTCAGAACATATAGCACGTTGCTGTAAGCAAGCACATTCTCATTCAAAGTTGCAAGAGACTATGTAGGAACAAGTTTGTATAGGTATTTCAAAGATGCCCAGAACTCAGTTTAACTTGGTATGTGTCCAACTCCTAGAAATAACTTCATGTCCCAACTCCCTTACTTTCAAGTAGTAAGGATCACATAATTCCTAACAAAGTTTTGACACAGATTCCCAATTCGGGCATTCAGAACATATAGCACATTGCTGTAAGCAAGCACATTCTCATTCCAAGATGCAAATTACTATGTAGGAACAAGTTTGTATAGGACTTTCAAAGATGCCCAGAACTGAGTTATACTTGGTATGTCTCTAACTCCTAGTAATAACTTCATGCCCCATCTCCCTTGCTTCCAGCTAGTAAGGATCACATATTTCCTAACAAAGTTTTGACACAGATTCCCAATTCGGGCATTCAGAACACATAGCACGTTCCTGTAAGCAAGCACATTCTCATTCCAATATGCAAGTTACTATGTAGGAACAAGTTTGTATAGGTATTTCAAAGATGCCCAGAACTGAGGTAAAGTGGGTATGTCTCCAACTCCAAGAAATAACTTCATGCCCCATCTCACTTACTTCCAGCTAGTAAGGATCACATAATTCCTAACAAAGTTTTGACACAGATTCCCCATTCGGGCATTCAGAACATATAGAACGTTCCTTTAAGCAAGCACTTTCTCATTCCCAGTAGCAAGTTACTATGTAGGAACATGTTAGTAAATGTATTTCAAAGATGCCAAGAACTGAGGTAAAGTGGGTATGTCTCCAACTCCTAGAAATAACTTCAGGCCCCATCTCCCTTACTTCCAGCTAGTAAGGATCACATAATTCCTAACAAAGTTTTAACACAGATTCCCAATTCGGGCATTCAGAACATATAGCACGTTGCTGTAAGCAAGCACATTCTCATTCAAAGTTGCAAGTTACTATGTAGGAACAAGTTTGTATAGGTATTTCAAAGATGCTCAGAACTGAGCTAAACTTGGTATGTCTCCAACTCCTAGAAATAACTTCCTGCCGCAACTCCCTTACTTCCAGCTAGTAAGGATCACATAATTCCTAACAAAGTTTTGACACAGATTCCAAATTCGGGCATTCAGAACATATAGCACGTTGCTGTAAGCAAGCACATTCTCATTCAAAGTTGCAAGTTACTATGTAGGAACAAGTTTGTATAGCTATTTCAAAGATGCCCAGAACTGAGCTAAACTTGGTATGTCTCCAACTCCTAGATAAAACTTCCTGCCGCAACTCCCTTACTTCCAGCTAGTAAGGATCACATAATTCCTAACAAAGTTTTGACACAGATTCCCAGTTCGGGCATTCAGAACATATAGCACGTTGCTTTAAGCAAGCACATTCTCATTCAAAGTTGCAAGTTACTATATAGGACCAAGTTTGTATAGGTATTTCAAAGATGCCCAGAACTGAGCTAAACTTGGTATGTGTCCAACTCCTAGAAATAACTTCATGCCACATCTCCCTTACTTCCAGCTAGTAAGGATCACATAATGCCTAAAAAAGTTTTCACACAGATTCCCAATTCGGGCATTCAGAACATATAGCACGTTGCTGTAAGCAAGCACATTCTCATTCAAAGTTGCAAGTTACTATGTAGGAACAAGTTTGTATAGGTATTTCTAAGATGCCCAGAACTGAATTAAAGTGGGCATGTCTCCAACTCCTAGAAATAACTTCATGCCTCAACTCCCTTACTTCCAGCTAGTAAGGATCACATAATTCCTCACAAAGTTTTGAAACAGATTCCCAATTCGGGCATTCAGAACATATAGCACGTTGCTGTAAGCAAGCACATTCTCATTCAAAGTTGCAAGTTACGATGTAGGAACAAGTTTGTATAGGACTTTCAAAGATGCCCAGAACTGAGCTAAGCTTGGTATGTCTCCAACTCCTAGAAATAACTTCATACCCCATCTCCCTTACTTCCAGCTAGTAAGGATCACATAATTCCTAACAAAGTTTTGACACAGATTCCCAATTCGGGCATTCAGAACATATAGCACGTTGCTGTAAGCAAGCACATTCTCTCAAAGTTGCAAGTTACTATGTAGGAACAAGTTTGTATAGGTATTTCAAAGATGCCCAGAACTGAGCTAAACTTGGTATGTCTCCAACTCCTAGCAATAACTTCATGCCACATCTCCCTTACTTCCAGCTAGTAAGGATCACATAATTCCTCACAAAGTTTTGAAACAGATTCCCAATTCGAGCATTCAGAACATATAGCACGTTGCTGAAAGCAAGCACATTCTCATTCAAAGTTGCAAGTTACTATGTAGGAACAAGTTTGTATAGGTATTTCAAAGATGCCCAGAACTGAGCTAACCTTGGTATGTCTCCAACTCCTAGAAATAACTTCATGCCCCATCTCACTTACTTCCAGGTAGTAAGGATCACATTATGCCTAACAAAGTTTTGACACAGATTCCCAATTCGAGCATTCAGAACATGTAGCACGTTGCTTCAAGTAAGCACTTTCTCATTCCAAGTAGCAAGTTACTATGTAGGAACAAGTTTGTATAGGTATATCAAAGATGCCCAGAACTGAGCTAAAGTGGGTATGTCTCCAACTCCTAGAAATAACTTCATGCCCCATCTCCCTTACTTCCAGCTAGTAAGGGTCACATAATTCCTAACAAAGTTTTGACACAGATTCCCAATTCGGGCATTCAGAACATATAGCACGTTGCTGTAAGCAAGCACATTCTCATTCAAAGTTGCAAGTTACTATGTAGGAACAAGTTTGTATAGGACTTTCAAAGATGCCCAGAACTGAGCTAAACTTGGTGTGTCTCCAACTCCTAGAAATAACTTCTTGCCCCATCTCCCTTACTTTCAGCTAGTAAGGATCACAGAATTCCTAACAATGTTTTGACACAGATTCCCAATTCGGGCATTCAGAACATATAGCACGTTGCTTTAACCAAGCACATTCTGATTCAACGTTGCAAGTTACTATGTAGGAAAAAGTTTGTATAGGTATTTCAAAGATGCCAAGAACTGAGCTAAACTTGGTATGTCTCCAACTCCTAGAAATAACTTCATGCCCCATCTCCCTTAATTCCAGCTAGTAAGGATAACATAATTCCTAACAAGATTTAGACACAGATTCCCAATTCGGGCATTCAGAACATTTAGCACGTTGCTTTAAGCAAGCACTTTCTCATTCCAAGTAGCAAGTTACTATGTAGGAACAAGTTTGTATAGGTATTTCAAAGATGCCCAGAACTGAGCTAAAGTGGGTATGTCTCCAACTCCTAGAAACAACTTCATGCCCCATCTCCCTTACTTCCAGCTAGTAAGGATCACATAATTCCTAACAAAGTTTTGACACAGATTCCCAATTCGGGCATTCAGAACATGTAGCACGTTGCTGTAAGCAAGCACATTCTCATTCAAATATGCAAGATACTATGTAGGAACAAGTTTGTATAGGTATTTCAAAGATGCCCAGAATTGTGCTAAACTTGGTATGTCTCCAACTCCTAGAAATAACTTCATGCCCCGTCTCCCTTACTTCCATCTAGTAAGGATCACATAATTCCTAACAAAGTTTTGACACAGATTCCCAATTCGGGCATTCAGAACATGTAGCACGTTGCTGTAAGCAAGCACATTCTCATTCAAAGTTGCAAGTTACTATGTAGGAAGAAGTTTGTATAGGTATTTCAAAGATGCCCAGAACTGAGCCAAAGTGGGTATGTCTCCAACTCCTGGAAATAACTTCATGCCCCATCTCCCTTACTTCCAGCTAGTAGGATCACATAATTCCTAACAAAGTTTTGACACAGATTCCCAATTCGGGCATTCAGAACATATAGCACGTTGCTGTAAGTAAGCACATTCTCATTCAAAGTTGCAAGTTACTATGTAGGAACAAGTTTGTATAGGTATCTCAAAGATGCCCAGAACTGAGCTAAACTTGGGATGTGTCCAACTCCTAGAAATAACTTCGTGCCCCAACTCCCTTACTTCCATCTAGTAAGGATCACATAATTCCTAACAAAGTTTTGACACAGATTCCCAATTCGGGCATTCAGAACATATAGCACGTTCCTGAAAGCAAGCACATTCTCATTCAAAGTTGCAAGTTACTATGTAGGAACAAGTTTGTATAGGACTTTCAAAGATGCCCAGAATTGAGTTATACTTGGTATGTCTCTAACTCCTAGTAATAACATCATGCCCCATCTCCCTTGCTTCCAGCTAGTAAGGATCACATAATTCCTAACAAAGTTTTGACACAGATTCCCAATTCGGGCATTCAGAACATATAGCACGTTGCTGTAAGCAAGCACATTCTCATTCAAAGTTGCAAGTTACTATGTAGGAACAAGTTTGTATAGGTATTTCAAAGATGCTCAGAACTGAGCTAAACTTGGTATGTCTCCAACTCCTAGAAATAACTTCCTGCCGCAACTCCCTTACTTCCAGCTAGTAAGGATCACATAATTCCTAACAAAGTTTTGACACAGATTCCCAATTCGGGCATTCAGAACATGTAGCACGTTGCTGTAAGCAAGCACATTCTCATTCAAAGTTGCAAGTTACTATGTAGGAAGAAGTTTGTATAGGTATTTCAAAGATGCCCAGAACTGAGCCAAAGTGGGTATGTCTCCAACTCCTGGAAATAACTTCATGCCCCATCTCCCTTACTTCCAGCTAGTAGGATCACATAATTCCTAACAAAGTTTTGACACAGATTCCCAATTCGGGCATTCAGAACATATAGCACGTTGCTGTAAGTAAGCACATTCTCATTCAAAGTTGCAAGTTACTATGTAGGAACAAGTTTGTATAGGTATCTCAAAGATGCCCAGAACTGAGCTAAACTTGGGATGTGTCCAACTCCTAGAAATAACTTCGTGCCGCAACTCCCTTACTTCCATCTAGTAAGGATCACATAATTCCTAACAAAGTTTTGACACAGATTCCCAATTCGGGCATTCAGAACATATAGCACGTTCCTGAAAGCAAGCACATTCTCATTCAAAGTTGCAAGTTACTATGTAGGAACAAGTTTGTATAGGACTTTCAAAGATGCCCAGAATTGAGTTATACTTGGTATGTCTCTAACTCCTAGTAATAACATCATGCCCCATCTCCCTTGCTTCCAGCTAGTAAGGATCACATAATTCCTAACAAAGTTTTGACACAGATTCCCAATTCGGGCATTCAGAACATATAGCACGTTGCTGTAAGCAAGCACATTCTCATTCAAAGTTGCAAGTTACTATGTAGGAACAAGTTTGTATAGGTATTTCAAAGATGCTCAGAACTGAGCTAAACTTGGTATGTCTCCAACTCCTAGAAATAACTTCCTGCCGCAACTCCCTTACTTCCAGCTAGTAAGGATCACATAATTCCTAACAAAGTTTTGACACAGATTCCCAATTCGGGCATTCAGAACATATAGCACGTTGCTGTAAGAAAGCACATTCTCATTCAAAGTTGCAAGTTACTATGTAGGAACAAGTTTGTATAGGTATTTCAAAGATGCCCAGAACTGAGCTAATGTGGGTATGTCTCCAACTCCTAGAAATAACTTCCTGCCGCAACTCCCTTACTTCCAGCTAGTAAGGATCACATAATTCCTAACAAAGTTTTGACACAGATTCCCAATTCGGGCATTCAGAACATATAGCACGTTGCTTTAAGCACGCACAATCTTATTCAAAGTTGCAAGTTACTATGTAGGAACAAGTTTGTATAGGTATTTCAAAGATGCCCAGAACTGAGCTAAACTTGGTATGTCTCCAACTCCTAGAAATAACTTCATGCCCCATCTCCCTTACCTCCAGCTAGTAAGGATCACTTAATTCCTAACAAAGTTTAGACACAGATTCCCAATTCGGGCATTCAGAACATATAGCACGTTGCTGTAAGCAAGCACATTCTCATTCAAAGTTGCAAGTTACTATGTAGGAACAAGTTTGTATAGGTATTTCAAAGATGCCCAGAACTGAGCTAAACTTGGTATGTCTCCAACTCCTAGAAATAACTTCATGCCCCATCTTACATACTTACTGTTAGTAAGGATCACATAATGCCTAACAAAGTTTTGACACAGATTCCCAATTCGAGCATTCAGAACATGTAGCACCTTGCTTCAAGTAAGCACTTTCTCATTCCAAGTAGCAAGTTACTATGTAGGAACAAGTTTGTACAGGTATTTCAAAGATGCCCAGAACTGAGCTAAACTTGGTATGTCTCCAACTCCTAGAAATGACTTCATGGCCCATCTCCCTTACTTACAGCTAGTAAGGGTCACATAATTCCTAACAAAGTTTTGACACAGATTCCCAATTCGGGCATTCAGATCATATAGCACGTTGCTGTAAGCAAGCACATTCTCAATCATAGATGCAAGTTACTATATAGGAACAAGTTTGTATAGGTATTTCAAAGATGCCCAGAACTGAGCTAAAGTGGGTATGTCTCCAACTCCTAATAATAACTTCATGCCCCAACTCCCTTACTTCCAGCTAGTAAGGATCACATAATGTCTAACAAAGTTTTGACACAGATTCCCAATTCGGGCATTCAGAACATATAGCACATTGCTGTAAGCAAGCACATTCTCATTCAAAGATGCAAGTTACTATGTAAGAACAAGTTTGTCTAGGACTTTCAAAGATCCCCAGAACTGAGCTAAAGTGGGTATGTCTCCAACTCCTAGATATAACTTCATGCCCCAACTCCCTTACTTCCAGCTAGTAAGGATCACATAATTCCTAACAAAGTTTTGACACAGATTCCCAATTCGGGCATTCAGAACATGTAGCACGTTGCTTTAAGCAAGCACATTCTCATTCAAAGTTGCAAGTTACTATATAGGAACAATTTTGTATAGCTATTTCAAAGATGCCCAGAACTGAGCTAAATTGGTATGTCTCCAACTCCTAGAAATAACTTCATGCCCCATCTCCCTTACTTCCAGCTAGTAAGGATCACATAATGCCTAAAAAAGTTTTCACACAGATTCCCAATTCGGGCATTCAGAACATATAGCACATTGCTGTAAGCAAGCACATTCTCTCAAAGTTGCAAGTTACTATGTAGGAACAAGTTTGTATAGGTATTTCAAAGATGCCCAGAACTGAGCTAAACTTGGTATGTCTCCAACTCCTAGAAATAACTTCATGCCCCATCTCCCTTACTTCCAGCTAGTAAGGATCACATAATTCCTAACAAAGTTTTGACACAGATTCCCAATTCGGGCATTCAGAACATATAGCACGTTGCTGTAAGCAAGCACATTCTCATTCAAAGTTGCAAGTTACTATGTAGGAACAAGTTTGTATAAGTATTTCAAAGATGCCCAGAACTGAGCTAAACTTGGTATGTCTCCAACTCCTAGAAATAACTTCATGCCCCATCTCCCTTACTTCCAGCTAGTAAGGATCACATATTTTCTAACAAAGTTTTGACACAGATTCCCAATTCGGGCATTCAGAACATATACCACGTTGCTTTAAGCAAGCACTTTCTCATTCCAAGTAGCAAGTTACTATGTAGGAACAAGTTTGTATAGGTATATCAAAGATGAACAGAACTGAGCTAAAGTGGGTATGTCTCCAACTCCTAGAAATAACTTCATGCCCCATCTCTCTTACTTCCAGCTAGTAAGGATCACATAATTCCTAACAAAGTTTTGACACAGATTCCCAATTCGGGCATTCAGAACAAATAGCACGTTGCTGTAAGCAAGCACATTCTCATTCATAGTTGCAAGTTACTATGTAGGAACAAGTTTGTATAGGACTTTCAAAGATGCCCAGAACCGAGCTAAACTTGGTGTGTCTCCAACTCCTAGAAATAACTTCATGCCCCATCTTCCTTACTTTCAGCTAGTAAGGATCACAGAATTCCTAACAAAGTTTTGACACAGATTCCCAATTCGGGCATTCAGAACATATAGCACGTTGCTTTAAACAAGCACATTCTGATTCAAAGTTGCAAGTTACTATGTAGGAACAAGTTTGTATAGGTATTTAAAAGATGCCCAGAAGTGAGCTAAAGTGGGTATGTCTCCAACTCCTAGAAATAACTTCATGCCCCATCTCCCTTACTTATAGCTAGTAAGGATCACATAATTCCTAACAAAGTTTTGACACAGATTCCCCATTCGGGCATTCAGAACATATAGAACGTTCCTTTAAGCAAGCACTTTCTCATGCCAAGTAGCAAGTTACTATGTAGGAACATGTTAGTAAATGTATTTTAAAGATGCCAAGAACTGAGGTAAAGTGGGTATGTCTCCAACTCCTAGAAATAACTTCAGGTCCCATCTCCCTTATTTCCAGCTAGTAAGGATCACATAATTCCTAACAAAGTTTTAACACAGATTCCCAATTCGGGCATTCAGAACATATAGCACGTTGCTGTAAGCAAGCACATTCTCATTCAAAGTTGCAAGTTACTATGTAGGAAGATGTTTGTATAGGTATTTCAAAGATGCCCAGAACTGAGCTAAATTTTGTATGTCTCCAACTCCTAGAAATAACTTCCTGCCACAACTCCCTTACTTCCAGCTAGTAAGGATCACATAATTCCTAACAAAGTTTTGACACAGATTCCCAATTCGGGCATTCAGAATATATACCACGTTGCTGTAAGCAAGCACATTCTCATTCCAAGATGCAAGTAACTATGTAGGAACAAGTTTATATAGGTATTTCAAAGATGCCCAGAAGTGAGCTAAACTTCGTATGTCTCCAACTAATAGAAATAACTTCATGCCCCATTTCCCTTACTTCCAGCTAGAAAGGATCACATAATTCCTAACAAAGTTTTGACACACATTCCCAATTCGGGCATTCAGAACATATAGCACGTTGCTGTAAGCAAGCACATTCTCATTCAAAGTTGCAAGTTACTATGTAGGAACATGTTTGTATAGGACGTTCAAAGATGCCCAGAACTGAGTTATACTTGGTATGTCTCCAACTCCTAGTAATAACTTCATGCCCCATCTCCTTTGCTTCCAGCTAGTAAGGATCACATAATTCCTAACAAAGTTTTGACACAGATTCCCAATTCGGGCATTCAGAACATATAGCACGTTGCTTTAAGCAAGCACATTCTCATTCAAAGATGCAAGTTACTATGTAGGAACAAGTTTGTATAGGTATTTCAAAGATGCCCAGAACTCAGCTAAACTTGGTATGTGTCCAACTCCTAGAAATAACTTCATGTCCCAACTCCCTTACTTTCAAGTAGTAAGGATCACATAATTCCTAACAAAGTTTTGACACAGATTCCCAATTCGGGCATTCAGAACATATAGCACATTGCTGTAAGCAAGCACATTCTCATTCCAAGATGCAAATTACTATGTAGGAACAAGTTTGTATAGGACTTTCAAAGACTCCCAGAACTGAGTTATACTTGGTATGTCTCTAACTCCTAGTAATAACTTCATGCCCCATCTCCCTTGCTTCCAGCTAGTAAGGATCACATATTTCCTAACAAAGTTTTGACACAGATTCCCAATTCGGGCATTCAGAACACATAGCACGTTCCTGTAAGCAAGCACATTCTCATTACAATATGCAAGTTACTATGTAGGAACAAGTTTGTATAGGTATTTCAAAGATGCCCAGAACTGAGGTAAAGTGGGTATGTCTCCAACTCCTAGAAATAACTTCATGCCCCATCTCCCTTACTTCCAGCTAGTAAGGATCACATAATTCCTAACAAAGTTTTGACACAGATTCCCCATTCGGGCATTCAGAACATATAGAACGTTCCTTTAAGCAAGCAATTTCTCATTCCAAGTAGCACGTTACTATGTAGGAACCTGTTAGTAAATGTATTTCAAAGATGCCAAGAACTGAGGTAAAGTGGGTATGTCTCCAACTCCTAGAAATAACTTCAGGCCCCATCTCCCTTACTTCCAGCTAGTAAGGATCACATAATTCCTAACAAAGTTTTAACACAGATTCCCAATTCGGGCATTCAGAACATATAGCACGTTGCTGTAAGCAAGCACATTCTCATTCAAAGTTGCAAGTTACTATGTAGGAACAAGTTTGTATAGGTATTTCAAAGATGCTCAGAACTGAGCTAAACTTGGTATGTCTCCAACTCCTAGAAATAACTTCCTGCCGCAACTCCCTTACTTCCAGCTAGTAAGGATCACATAATTCCTAACAAAGTTTTGACACAGATTCCCAATTCGGGCATTCAGAACATATAGCACGTTGCTGTAAGCAAGCACATTCTCATTCAAAGTTGCAAGTTACTATGTAGGAACAAGTTTGTATAGCTATTTCAAAGATGCCCAGAACTGAGCTAAACTTGGTATGTCTCCAACTCCTAGATAAAACTTCCTGCCGCAACTCCCTTAAATCCAGCTAGTAAGGATCACATAATTCCTAACAAAGTTATGACACAGATTCCCAGTTCGGGCATTCAGAAGATATAGCACGTTGCTTTAAGCAAGCACATTCTCATTCAAAGTTGCAAGTTACTATATAGGACCAAGTTTGTATAGGACTTTCAAAGTTCCCCAGAACTGAGCTAAACTTGGTATGTCTCCAACTCCTAGAAATAACTTCATGCCCCATCTCCCTTACTTCCAGCTAGTAAGGATCACATAATGCCTAAAAATGTTTTCACACAGATTCCCAATTCGGGCATTCAGAACATATAGCACGTTGCTGTAAGCAAGCACATTCTCATTCAAATTTGCAAGTTACTATGTAGGAACATGTTTGTATAGGTATTTCTAAGATGCCCAGAACTGAATTAAAGTGGGTATGTCTCCAATTCCTAGAAATAACTTCATGCCTCAACTCCCTTACTTCCAGCTAGTAAGGATCACATAATTCCTCACAAAGTTTTGAAACATATTCCAAATTCGGGCATTCAGAACATATAGCACGTTGCTGTAAGCAAGCACATTCTCATTCAAAGTTGCAAGTTACTATGTAGGAACAAGTTTGTATAGGACTTTCAAAGATGCCCAGTACTGAGCTAAGGTTCGTATGTCTCCAACTCCTAGAAATAACTTCATGCTCCATCTCCCTTACTTCCAGCTAGTAAGGATCACATAATTCCTAACAAAGTTTTGACACAGATTCCCAATTCGGGCATTCAGAACATATAGCACGTTGCTGTAAGAAAGCACATTCTCTCAAAGTTGCAAGTTACTATGTAGGAACAAGTTTGTATAGGTATTGCAAAGATGCCCAGAACTGAGCTAAACTTGGTATGTCTCCAACTCCTAGAAATAACTTCATGCCCCATCTCCCTTACTTCCAGCTAGTAAGGATCACATAATTCCTAACAAAGATTTGACACAGATTCCCAATTCGGGCATTCAGAACATATAGCACGTTGCTGAAAGCAAGCACATTCTCATTCAAAGTTGCAAGTTACTATGTAGGAACAAGTTTGTATAGGTATTTCAAAGATGCCCAGAACTGAGCTAAACTTGGTATGTCTCCAACTCCTAGAAATAACTTCATGCCCCAACTCACTTACTTCCAGGTAGTAAGGATCACATTATGCCTAACAAAGTTTTGACACAGATTGCCAATTCGAGCATTCAGAACATGTAGCACGTTGCTTCAAGTAAGCACTTTCTCATTCCAAGTAGCAAGTTACTATGTAGGAACAAGTTTGTATAGGTATTTCAAAGATGCCCAGAACTGAGCTAAACTTGGTATGTCTGCAACTCCTAGAAATAACTTCATGCTCCATCTCCCTTACTTCCAGCTAGTAAGGGTCACATAATTCCTAACAAAGTTTTGACACAGATTCCCACTTCGGGCATTCAGAACATATACCACGTTGCTTTAAGCAAGCACTTTCTGATTCCAAGTAGCAAGTTACTATGTAGGAACAAGTTTGTATAGGTATATCAAAGATGCCGAGAACTGAGCTAAAGTGGGTATGTCTCCAACTCCTAGAAATAACTTCATGCCCCATCTCCCTTACTTCCAGCTAGTAAGGATCACATAATTCCTAACAAAGTTTTGACACAGATTCCCAATTCGGGCATTCAGAACATATAGCACGTTGCTGTAAGCAAGCACATTCTCATTCAAAGTTGCAAGTTACTATGTAGGAACAAGTTTGTATAGGACTTTCAAAGATGCACAGAACTGAGCTAAACTTGGTGTGTCTCCAACTCCTAGAAATAACTTCATGCCCCATCTCCCTTACTTTCAGCTAGTAAGGATCACAGAATTCCTAACAATATTTTGACACAGATTCCCAATTCGGGCATTCAGAACATATAGCACGTTGCTTTAACCAAGCACATTCTGATTCAACGTTGCAAGTTACTATGTAGGAACAAGTTTGTATAGGTATTTCAAAGATGCCCAGAACTGAGCTAAACTTGGTATGTCTCCAACTCCTAGAAATAACTTCATGCCCCATCTCCCTTACTTCCAGCTAGTAAGGATCACATAATTCCTAACAAAATTTTGACACAGATTCCCAATTCGGGCATTCAGAACATGTAGCACGTTGCTGTAAGCAAGCACATTCTCATTCAAAGATGCAAGTTACTATGTAGGAACAAGTTTGTATAGGTATTTCAAAGATGCCCAGAATTGTGCTAAACTTGGTATGTCTCCAACTCCTAGAAATAACTTCATGCCCCGTCTCCCTTACTTCCATCTAGTAAGGATCACATAATTCCTAACAAAGTTTTGACACAGATTCCCAATTCGGGCATTCAGAACATGTAGCACGTTGCTGTAAGCAAGCACATTCTCATTCAAAGTTGCAAGTTACTATGTAGGAAGAAGTTTGTATAGGTATTTCAAAGATGCCCAGAACTGAGCTAAAGTGGGTATGTCTCCAACTCCTAGAAATAACTTCATGCCCCATCTCCCTTACTTCCAGCTAGTAGGATCACATAATTCCTAACAAAGTTTTGACACAGATTCCCAATTCGGGCATTCAGAACATATAGCACGTTGCTGTAAGCAAGCACATTCTCATTCAAAGTTGCAAGTTACTATGTAGGAACATGTTTGTATAGGTATTTCAAAGATGCCCAGAACTGATCTAATCTTGGTATGTCTCCAACTCCTAGAAATAACTTCATGCCGCAACTCCCTTACCTCCAGCTAGTAAGGATCACATAATTCCTAACAAAGTTTTGACACAGATTCCCAAATCGGGCATTCAGAACGTATAGCACATTGCTGGAAGCAGGCACATTCTCATTCAAAGTTGCAAGTTACTACGTAGGAACAAGTTTGTATAGGTATTTCAAAGATGCCCAGAACTGAGCTAAAGTGGGTATGTCTCCAACTCCTAGAAATAACTTCATGCCCCATCTCCCTTACTTCCAGCTATTAAGGATCACATAATTCCTAACAAAGTTTTGACACAGATTCCCAATTCGGGCATTCAGAACATATAGCACGTTGCTGTAAGCAAGCACATTCTCATTCAAAGTTGCAAGTGACTATGTAGGAACAAGTTTGTATAGGTATTTCAAAGATGCCCAGAACTCAGTTTAACTTGGTATGTGTCCAACTCCTAGAAATAACTTCATGTCCCAACTCCCTTACTTTCAAGTAGTAAGGATCACATAATTCCTAACAAAGTTTTGACACAGATTCCCAATTCGGGCATTCAGAACATATAGCACATTGCTGTAAGCAAGCACATTCTCATTCCAAGATGCAAATTACTATGTAGGAACAAGTTTGTATAGGACTTTCAAAGATGCCCAGAACTGAGTTATACTTGGTATGTCTCTAACTCCTAGTAATAACTTCATGCCCCATCTCCCTTGCTTCCAGCTAGTAAGGATCACATATTTCCTAACAAAGTTTTGACACAGATTCCCAATTCGGGCATTCAGAACACATAGCACGTTCCTGTAAGCAAGCACATTCTCATTCCAATATGCAAGTTACTATGTAGGAACAAGTTTGTATAGGTATTTCAAAGATGCCCAGAACTGAGGTAAAGTGGGTATGTCTCCAACTCCAAGAAATAACTTCATGCCCCATCTCACTTACTTCCAGCTAGTAAGGATCACATAATTCCTAACAAAGTTTTGACACAGATTCCCCATTCGGGCATTCAGAACATATAGAACGTTCCTTTAAGCAAGCACTTTCTCATTCCCAGTAGCAAGTTACTATGTAGGAACATGTTAGTAAATGTATTTCAAAGATGCCAAGAACTGAGGTAAAGTGGGTATGTCTCCAACTCCTAGAAATAACTTCAGGCCCCATCTCCCTTACTTCCAGCTAGTAAGGATCACATAATTCCTAACAAAGTTTTAACACAGATTCCCAATTCGGGCATTCAGAACATATAGCACGTTGCTGTAAGCAAGCACATTCTCATTCAAAGTTGCAAGTTACTATGTAGGAACAAGTTTGTATAGGTATTTCAAAGATGCTCAGAACTGAGCTAAACTTGGTATGTCTCCAACTCCTAGAAATAACTTCCTGCCGCAACTCCCTTACTTCCAGCTAGTAAGGATCACATAATTCCTAACAAAGTTTTGACACAGATTCCAAATTCGGGCATTCAGAACATATAGCACGTTGCTGTAAGCAAGCACATTCTCATTCAAAGTTGCAAGTTACTATGTAGGAACAAGTTTGTATAGCTATTTCAAAGATGTCCAGAACTGAGCTAAACATGGTATGTCTCCAACTCCTAGATAAAACTTCCTGCCGCAACTCCCTTACTTCCAGCTAGTAAGGATCACATAATTCCTAACAAAGTTTTGACACAGATTCCCAGTTCGGGCATTCAGAACATATAGCACGTTGCTTTAAGCAAGCACATTCTCATTCAAAGTTGCAAGTTACTATATAGGACCAAGTTTGTATAGGTATTTCAAAGATGCCCAGAACTGAGCTAAACTTGGTATGTGTCCAACTCCTAGAAATAACTTCATGCCACATCTCCCTTACTTCCAGCTAGTAAGGATCACATAATGCCTAAAAAAGTTTTCACACAGATTCCCAATTCGGGCATTCAGAACATATAGCACGTTGCTGTAAGCAAGCACATTCTCATTCAAAGTTGCAAGTTACTATGTAGGAACAAGTTTGTATAGGTATTTCTAAGATGCCCAGAACTGAATTAAAGTGGGCATGTCTCCAACTCCTAGAAATAACTTCATGCCTCAACTCCCTTACTTCCAGCTAGTAAGGATCACATAATTCCTCACAAAGTTTTGAAACAGATTCCCAATTCGGGCATTCAGAACATATAGCACGTTGCTGTAAGCAAGCACATTCTCATTCAAAGTTGCAAGTTACGATGTAGGAACAAGTTTGTATAGGACTTTCAAAGATGCCCAGAACTGAGCTAAGCTTGGTATGTCTCCAACTCCTAGAAATAACTTCATACCCCATCTCCCTTACTTCCAGCTAGTAAGGATCACATAATTCCTAACAAAGTTTTGACACAGATTCCCAATTCGGGCATTCAGAACATATAGCACGTTGCTGTAAGCAAGCACATTCTCTCAAAGTTGCAAGTTACTATGTAGGAACAAGTTTGTATAGGTATTTCAAAGATGCCCAGAACTGAGCTAAACTTGGTATGTCTCCAACTCCTAGCAATAACTTCATGCCACATCTCCCTTACTTCCAGCTAGTAAGGATCACATAATTCCTCACAAAGTTTTGAAACAGATTCCCAATTCGAGCATTCAGAACATATAGCACGTTGCTGAAAGCAAGCACATTCTCATTCAAAGTTGCAAGTTACTATGTAGGAACAAGTTTGTATAGGTATTTCAAAGATGCCCAGAACTGAGCTAACCTTGGTATGTCTCCAACTCCTAGAAATAACTTCATGCCCCATCTCACTTACTTCCAGGTAGTAAGGATCACATTATGCCTAACAAAGTTTTGACACAGATTCCCAATTCGAGCATTCAGAACATGTAGCACGTTGCTTCAAGTAAGCACTTTCTCATTCCAAGTAGCAAGTTACTATGTAGGAACAAGTTTGTATAGGTATATCAAAGATGCCCAGAACTGAGCTAAAGTGGGTATGTCTCCAACTCCTAGAAATAACTTCATGCCCCATCTCCCTTACTTCCAGCTAGTAAGGGTCACATAATTCCTAACAAAGTTTTGACACAGATTCCCAATTCGGGCATTCAGAACATATAGCACGTTGCTGTAAGCAAGCACATTCTCATTCAAAGTTGCAAGTTACTATGTAGGAACAAGTTTGTATAGGACTTTCAAAGATGCCCAGAACTGAGCTAAACTTGGTGTGTCTCCAACTCCTAGAAATAACTTCTTGCCCCATCTCCCTTACTTTCAGCTAGTAAGGATCACAGAATTCCTAACAATGTTTTGACACAGATTCCCAATTCGGGCATTCAGAACATATAGCACGTTGCTTTAACCAAGCACATTCTGATTCAACGTTGCAAGTTACTATGTAGGAAAAAGTTTGTATAGGTATTTCAAAGATGCCAAGAACTGAGCTAAACTTGGTATGTCTCCAACTCCTAGAAATAACTTCATGCCCCATCTCCCTTAATTCCAGCTAGTAAGGATAACATAATTCCTAACAAGATTTAGACACAGATTCCCAATTCGGGCATTCAGAACATTTAGCACATTGCTTTAAGCAAGCACTTTCTCATTCCAAGTAGCAAGTTACTATGTAGGAACAAGTTTGTATAGGTATTTCAAAGATGCCCAGAACTGAGCTAAAGTGGGTATGTCTCCAACTCCTAGAAACAACTTCATGCCCCATCTCCCTTACTTCCAGCTAGTAAGGATCACATAATTCCTAACAAAGTTTTGACACAGATTCCCAATTCGGGCATTCAGAACATGTAGCACGTTGCTGTAAGCAAGCACATTCTCATTCAAATATGCAAGATACTATGTAGGAACAAGTTTGTATAGGTATTTCAAAGATGCCCAGATTTGTGCTAAACTTGGTATGTCTCCAACTCCTAGAAATAACTTCATGCCCCGTCTCCCTTACTTCCATCTAGTAAGGATCACATAATTCCTAACAAAGTTTTGACACAGATTCCCAATTCGGGCATTCAGAACATGTAGCACGTTGCTGTAAGCAAGCACATTCTCATTCAAAGTTGCAAGTTACTATGTAGGAAGAAGTTTGTATAGGTATTTCAAAGATGCCCAGAACTGAGCCAAAGTGGGTATGTCTCCAACTCCTGGAAATAACTTCATGCCCCATCTCCCTTACTTCCAGCTAGTAGGATCACATAATTCCTAACAAAGTTTTGACACAGATTCCCAATTCGGGCATTCAGAACATATAGCACGTTGCTGTAAGTAAGCACATTCTCATTCAAAGTTGCAAGTTACTATGTAGGAACAAGTTTGTATAGGTATCTCAAAGATGCCCAGAACTGAGCTAAACTTGGGATGTGTCCAACTCCTAGAAATAACTTCGTGCCGCAACTCCCTTACTTCCATCTAGTAAGGATCACATAATTCCTAACAAAGTTTTGACACAGATTCCCAATTCGGGCATTCAGAACATATAGCACGTTCCTGAAAGCAAGCACATTCTCATTCAAAGTTGCAAGTTACTATGTAGGAACAAGTTTGTATAGGACTTTCAAAGATGCCCAGAATTGAGTTATACTTGGTATGTCTCTAACTCCTAGTAATAACATCATGCCCCATCTCCCTTGCTTCCAGCTAGTAAGGATCACATAATTCCTAACAAAGTTTTGACACAGATTCCCAATTCGGGCATTCAGAACATATAGCACGTTGCTGTAAGCAAGCACATTCTCATTCAAAGTTGCAAGTTACTATGTAGGAACAAGTTTGTATAGGTATTTCAAAGATGCTCAGAACTGAGCTAAACTTGGTATGTCTCCAACTCCTAGAAATAACTTCCTGCCGCAACTCCCTTACTTCCAGCTAGTAAGGATCACATAATTCCTAACAAAGTTTTGACACAGATTCCCAATTCGGGCATTCAGAACATATAGCACGTTGCTGTAAGCAAGCACATTCTCATTCAAAGTTGCAAGTTACTATGTAGGAACAAGTTTGTATAGCTATTTCAAAGATGCCCAGAACTGAGCTAAACATGGAATGTCTCCAACTCCTAGAAAACACTTCCTGCCGCAACTCCCTTACTTCCAGCTAGTAAGGATCACATAATTCCTAACAAAGTTTTGACACAGATTCCCAATTCGGGCATTCAGAACATATAGCACGTTGCTTTAAGCAAGCACATTCTCATTCAAAGTTGCAAGTTACTATATAGGAACAAGTTTGTATAGCTATTTCAAAGATGTCCAGAACTGAGCTAAACTTGGTATGTCTCCAACTCCTAGAAATAACTTCATGCCCCATCTCCCTTACTTCCAACTAGTAAGGATCACATAATGCCTAAAAAAGTTTTCACACAGATTCCCAATTCGGGCATTCAGAACATATAGCACGTTGCTGTAAGCAAGCACATTCTCATTCAAAGTTGCAAGTTACTATGTAGGAACAAGTTTGTATAGGTATTTCTAAGATGCCCAGAACTGAATTAAAGTGGGCATGTCTCCAACTCCTAGAAATAACTTCATGCCTCAACTCCCTTACTTCCAGCTAGTAAGGATCACATAATTCCTCACAAAGTTTTGAAACAGATTCCCAATTCGGGCATTCAGAACATATAGCACGTTGCTGTAAGCAAGCACATTCTCATTCAAAGTTGCAAGTTACTATGTAGGAACAAGTTTGTATAGGACTTTCAAAGATGCCCAGAACTGAGCTAAGCTTGGTATGTCTCCAACTCCTAGAAATAACTTCATACCCCATCTCCCTTACTTCCAGCTAGTAAGGATCACATAATTCCTAACAAAGTTTTGACACAGATTCCCAATTCGGGCATTCAGAACATATAGCACGTTGCTGTAAGCAAGCACATTCTCATTCAAAGTTGCAAGTTACTATGTAGGAACAAGTTTGTATAGGTATTTCAAAGATGCCCAGAACTGAGATAAACTTGGTGTGTCTCCAACTCCTTAAACAACTTCATGCCCCATCTCCCTTACTTCCAGCTAGTAAGGATCACATAATTCCTAACAAAGTTTTGACACAGATTCCCAATTCGGGCATTCAGAACATATAGCACGTTGCTGTAAGCAAGCACATTCTCATTCCAAGATGCAAGTTACTATGTAAGAACAATTTGAATAGGTATTTCAAAGATGCCCAGAACTGAGCTAAACGTTGTATGTCTCCAACTCATAGAAATAACTGCATGCCCCATCTCCCTTACTTCAAGGTAGTAAGGATCACATAATTCCTAACTAAGTTTTGACACAGATTCCCAATTCGGGCATTCAGAACATATAGCACGTTGCTGTAAGAAAGCACATACTCATTCAAAGATGCAAGTAACTATGTAAGAACAAGTTTGTATAAGACTTTCAAAGATGCCCAGAACTGAGCTGAAGTTTGTATGTGTCCAACTCCTAGAAATAACTTCATGCCCCATCTCCCTTACTTCCAGCTAGTAAGGATCACATAATTCCTAACAAAGTTTTGACACAGATTCCCAATTCGGGCATTCAGAACATTCAGCACGTTGCTGTAAGCAAGCACATTCTCATTCAAAGTTGCAAGTTACTATGTAGGAACAAGTTTGTATAGGTATTTCAAAGATGCCCAGAACTGAGCTAAACTTGGTATGTCTCCAACTCCTAGAAATAACTTCATGCCCCATCTCCCTTACTTCCAGCTAGTAAGGATCACATAATTCCTAACAAAGTTTTGACACAGATTCCCAATTCGGGCATTCAGAACATATAGCACGTTGCTTTAAGCAAGCACTTTCTCATTCCAAGTAGCAAGTTACAATGTAGGAACAAGTTTGTATAGGTATTTCAAAGATGCCCAGAACTGAGTTAAAGTGGGTATGTCTCCAACTCCTAAAAATAACTTCATGCCCCATCTCACTTACTTCCAGCTAGTAAGGATCACATAATTCCTACCAAAGTTTTGACACAGAGTCCCAATTCGGGCATTGGGAACATATAGCACGTTGCTGTAAGCAAGCACATTCTTATTCAAAGTTGCAAGTTACTATGTAGGAACAAGTTTGTATAGGTATTTCAAAGATGCCAAGAACTGAGCTAAAGTGGGTATGTCTCCAACTCCTAGAAATAACATCATGTCCCAACTCCCTTGCTTCCAGCTAGTAAGGATCACATAATTCCTAACAAAGTTTTGACACAGATTCCCAATTCGGTCATTCAGAACATATAGCACGTTGCTGTAAGCAAGCACATTCTCATTCAAAGATGCAAGTTACTATGTAGGAACAAGTTTGTATAGGTATTTCAATGATGAACAGAACTGAGGTAAAGTGGGTATGTCTCCAGCTCCTAGAAATAACTTCATACCCCATCTCACTTACTTCCATCTAGTAAGGATCACATAATTCCTAACAAAGTTTTGACACAGAGTCCAAATTCGGGCATTCAGAACATATAGCACGTTGCTGTAAGCAAGCACATTCTCATTCAAAGTTGCAAGCTACTACGTAGGAACAAGTTTGTGTAGGTATTTCAAAGATGCCCAGAACTGAGCAAAAGTGGGTATGTCTCCAACTCCTAGAAATAACTTCATGCCCCATCTCCCTTACTTCCAGCTTGTAAGGATCTCATAATTCCTAACAAAGTTTTGACACAGATTCCCAATTCGGGCATTCAGAACATATAGCACGTTGCTGTAAGCATGCACATTCTCATTCAAAGTTGCAAGTTACTATGTAGGAACAAGTTTGTATAGGTATTTCAAAGATGCCAAGAACTGAGCTTAAGTGGGTATGTCTCCAACTCCTAGAAATAACTTCATGTCCCAATTCCCTTACTTCAAGCTAGTAAGGATCACATAATTACTAGCTAAGTTTTGACACAGATTCCCAATTCGGTCATTCAGAACATATAGCACGTTGCTGTAAGCAAGCACATTCTCATTCAAATACGTAAGTTACTATTTAGGAACAAGTTTGTATAGGTATTTCAAAGATGCCCAGAACTGAGATAAACTTCGTGTGTCTCCAAATCCTTAAACAACTTCATGCCCCATCTCCCTTACTTCCAGCTATTAAGGATCACATAATTCCTAACAAAGATTTGACTCAGATTCCAAATTCGGGCATTCAGAACATATAGCACGTTCCTTTAAGCAAGCACTTTCTCATTCCAAGTAGCAAGTTACAATGTAGGAACAAGTTTGTATAGGTATTTCAAAGATGCCCAGAACTGAGCTAAACGTTTTATGTCTCCAACTCCTAGAAATAACTGCATGCCCCATCTCCCTTACTTCAAGGTAGTAAGGATCACATAATTCCTAACAAAGTTTTGACACAGTTTCCCAATTCGGGCATTCAGAACATATAGCACGTTGCTGTAAGAAAGCACATTCTCATTCAAAGATGCAAGTAACTATGTAAGAACAAGTTTGTATAGGACTTTCAAAGATGCCCAGAACTGAGCTAAAGTTTGTATGTCTCCAACTCCTAGAAATAACTTCATGCCCCATCTCCCTTACTTCCAGCTAGTAAGGATCACATAATTCCTAACAAATTTTGACACAGATTCCCAATTCGGGCATTCAGAACATTCAGCACGTTGCTGTAAGCAAGCACATTCTCATTCAAAGTTGCAAGTTACTGTGTAGGAACAAGTTTGTATAGGTATTTCAAAGATGGCCAGATCTGAGCTAAAGTGGCTATGTCTTCAACTCCTAGAAATAACTTCATGCTCCATCTCCCTTACATCCAGCTAGTAAGGATCACATAATTCCTAACAAAGTTTTGACACAGATTCCCAAATCGGGCTTTCAGAACATATAGCACGTTGCTGTAAGCAAGCACATTCTCATTCAAAGTTGCAAGTTACTATGTAGGAACAAGTTTGTATAGGACTTTCAAAGATGCCCAGAACTGAGCTAAACTTGGTATGTCTCCAACTCCTAGAAATAACTTCATGCCCCATCTCCCTTGCTTCCAGCTAGTAAGGATCACATAATTCCTAACAAAGTTTTGACACAGATTCCCAAATTGGTCATTCAGAACATATAGCACGTTGCTGTAAGCAAGCACATTCTCATTCAAAGTTGCAAGTTACTATGTAGGAACAAGTTTGTATAGGTATTTCAAAGATGCCCAGAACTGAGATAAACTTGATGTGTCTCTAACTCCTAGAAACAACATCATGCCCCATCTCCCTTACTTCCATCTAGTAAGGATCACATAATTCCTAACAAAGTTTTGACTCAGATTCCCAATTCGGGCATTCAGAACATATAGCACGTTGCTGTAAGTAATCACATTCTCATTCAAAGTTGCAAGTTACTATGTAGGACCAAGTTTGTATAGGTATTTCAAAGATGCCCAGAACTGAGCTAAAGTGGGTATGTCTCCAACTCCTAGAAATAACATCATGCCCCATCTCCCTTACATCCAGCTAGTAAGAATCTCATAATTCCTAACAAAGTTTTGTCACAGATTCCCAATTCGGGATTTCAGAACATATAGCACGTTGCTGTAAGCAAGCACATTCTCATTCAAATTTGCAAGTTACTATGTAGGAACAAGTCTGTATAGGTATTTCAAAGATGCCCAGAACTGAGCTAAACTTGGGATGTCTCCAACTCCTAGAAATAACTTCATGCCCCATCTCTCTTACTTCCATCTAGTAAAGGATCACATAATTTCTAACAAACTTTTGACACAGATTCCAAATTTGGTCATTCAGAACATATAGCACGTTGCTGTAAGCAAGCACATTCTCATTCAAAGTTGCAAGTTACTATGTAGGAACAAGTTTGTATAGGTATTTCAACGATGCCCAGAACTGAGATAAACTTGATGTGTCTCCAACTCCTAGAAACAACTTCATGCCCCATCTCCCTTACTTCCAGCTAGTAAGGATCACATAATTCCTAACAAAGTTTTGACACAGATTCCCAATTCGGGCATTCAGAACATATAGCACGTTGCTGTAAGCAAGCACATTCTCATTCCAAGATGCAAGCTACTATGTAGGAACTTGTTTGTATAGGTATTTCAAAGATGCCCATAACTGAGCTAAACTTGGTATGTCTCCAACTCCTAGAAATAACTTCATGCCCCATCTCCCTTACTTCCAGCTAGTAAGATCACATAATTCCTAAGAAAATTTTGACACAGATTCCCAATTCGGGCATTCAGAACATATAGCACGTTGCTTTAAGCAAGCACTTTCTCATTCCAAGTAGCAAGTTACAATGTAGGAACAAGTTTGTATAGGTATTTCAAAGATGCCCAGAACTGAGGTAAAGTGCGTATGTCTCCAACTCCTAAAAATAATTTCATGCCCCATCTCACTTACTTCCAGCTAGTAAGGATCACATAATTCCTACCAAAGTTTTGACACAGAGTCCCAATTCGGGCATTCGGAACATATAGCACGTTGCTGTAAGCAAGCACATTCTTATTCAAAGTTGCAACTTACTATGTAGGAACAAGTTTGTATAGGTATTTCAAAGATGCCAAGAACTGAGCTAAAGTGGGTATGTCTCCAACTCCTAGAAATAACTTCATGTCCCAACTCCCTTGCTTCCAGCTAGTAAGGATCACATAATTCCTAACAAAGTTTTGACACAGATTCCCAATTCTGGCATTCAGAACATATAGCACGTTGCTGTAGGCAAGCACATTCTCATTAAAAGTTGCAAGTTACTATGTAGGAACAAGTTTGTACAGGTATTTCAAAGATGCCCAGAACTGAGCTAAACTTGGTATGTCTCCAACTCCTAGAAATAACTTCATGCCCCATCTCCCTTATTTCCAGCTAGTAAGGATCACATAATTCCTAATAAAGTTTTTACACAGATTCAAATTCGGGCATTCAGAACATTTACCACGTTGCTTTAAGCAAGTACTTTCTCATTTCAAGTAGCAAGTTACTATGTAGGAACAAGTTTGTATAGGTATTTCAAAGATGCAAAAAAGTGAACTAAAGTGGGTATGTCTCCAACTCCTAGAAAAAAGTTCATGCCCCATCTCCCTTCCTTCCAGCTAGTAAGGATCACATAATTCCTAACAAAGTTTTGACACAGATTCCCAATTCGGGCATTCAGAACATATGGCACGTTCATTTAAGCAAGCACTTTTTCATTCCAAGTAACAAGTTACTATGTAGGAACAAGTTTGTATAGGTATTTCAAAGATGCCCAGAACTGAGGTAAAGTGGGTATGTCTCCAACTCCTAGAAATAACTTCATGCCCCATCTCCCTTACTTCCAGCTTGTTCTGACTAGAATTGGGAATCTGGAGTTACTTGCACAGAATTGGGATTCTGTGTCAAAACTTTGTTAGGAATATTATGTGATCCTTAATAGCTGGAAGTAAGGGAGTTGGGGCATGAAGTTATTTCTAGGAGTTGGAGACATCCCAAGTTTAGCTCAGTTCTGGGCATCTTTGAAATACCTATACAAACTTGTTCCTACATAGTAACTTGCAACTTTGAATGAGAATGTGCTTGCTTACAGCACCGTGCTATATGTTCTGAATCCCCGAATTGGGAATCTGTGTCAAAACTTTGTTAGAAATTAGGTGATCCTTACTAGATGGAAGTAGGCGAGATGGGGCATGAAGATATTTTTAGGAGTTGGAGACATACCAAGTTTAGCTCAGTTCTGGGCATCTTTGAAATACCTATACAAACTTGTTCCTACATAGTAACTTGCAACTTTGAATGAGAATGTGCTTGCTTACAGCAACGTGCTATATGTTCTGAATGCCCGAATTGGGAATCTGTGTCAAACCTTTGTGAGGAATTATGTGATCCTTATTAGCTGGAAGTAAGGGACATGGAGCATGAATTTATTTCTTGGAGTTGGAGACATACAACGTTTAGCTCAGTTCTTGGCATCTTTGAAATACCCATACAAACTTGTTCCTACATAGTAACTTGCAACTTTGAATGAAAATGTGCTTGCTTACAGCAACGTGCTATATGTTCTGAATGCCCGAATTGGGAATCTGTGTCGAAACTTTGTTAGGAATATTATGTGATCCTTACTAGCTGGAAGTAAGGGAGATGGGGCATGAAGTTATTTCTATGAGTTGGAGACATACCCACTTTAGATCAGTTCTGGGCATCTTTGAAAGTCCTATACAAACTTGTTCCTACATAGTAACTTGCAACTTTGAATGAGAATGTGCTTGCTTACAGCAACGTGCTATATGTTCTGAATGCCCGAATTGGGAATCTGTGTCAAAACTTTGTTAGGAATTATGTGATCCTTACTAGCTGGTAGTAAGGGAGATGGGGCATGAAGTTATTTCTAGGAGGTGGAGACATACCAAGTTTAGCTCAGTTCTGGGCATCTTTGAAATACCTATACAAACTTGTTCCTACATAGTAACTTGCAACTTTGAATGAGAATGTGCTTGCTTAGAGCAACGTGCTATATGTTCTGAATGCCCGAATTGGGAATCTCTGTCAAAACTTTGTTAGGAATTATGTGATCCTTACTAGCTGGAAGTAAGGGAGATGGGGCATGAAGTTATTTCTAGGAGTTGGAGACATACAACGTTTAGCTCAGTTCTGGGCATCTTTGAAATACCTATACAAACTTCTTCCTACATAGTAACTTGCAACTTTGAATGAGAATGTGCTTGCTTACAGCAACGTGCTATATGTTCTGAATGCCCGAATTGGGAATCTGTGTCAAATCTTTGTTAGGAATTATGTGATCCTTACTAGCTGGAAGTAAGGGAGATGGGGCATGAAGTTATTTCTAGGAGTTGGAGACATGCCAAGTTTAGCTCTGTTCTGGGCATCTTTGAAATACCTATACAAACTTGTTCCTACATAGTAACTTGCAACTTTGAATGAGAATGTGCTTGCTTACAGCAACGTGCTATATGTTCTGAATGCACGAATTGGGAATCTGTGTCAAAACTTTGTTAGAAATTATTTGATCCTTACTAGCTGGAAGTAAGGGACTTGGAGAATGAATTTATTTCTAGGAGTTGGAGACATACAACGTTTAGCTCAGTTCTGGGCATCTTTGAAATACCTATACAAACTTGTTCCTACATAGTAACTTGCAACTTTGAATGAAAATGTGCTTGCTTACTACAACGTGCTATATATTCTGAATGCCCGAATTGGAAATCTGTGTCAAAACTTTGTTAGGAATTATGTGATCCTTACTAGCTGGAAGTAAGGGAGACGGGGCATGAAGTTATTTCTAGGAGTAGGAGACATACCAAGTTTAGCTCAGTTCTGGGCATCTTTGAAATACCTATACAAACTTGTTCCTACATAGTAACTTGCAACTTTGAATGAGAATGTGCTTGCTTACAGCAACGTGCTACATGTTCTGAATGCCCGAATTGGGAATCTGTGTCAAAACTTTGTTAGGAATTTTGTGATCCTTACTAGCTGGAAGTAAGGGAGATGGGGCATGAAGTTATTTCTAAGAGTTGGAGACATACCAAGTTTAGCTTAGTTCTGGGCATCTTTGAAATACCTATACAAACTTGTTCCTACATAGTAACTTGCAACTTTGAATGAGAATGTGCTTGCTTACAGCAACGTGCTATATGTTCTGAATGCCCGAATTGGGAATCTGTGTCAAAACTTTGTTAGGAATTATGTGATCCTTACTAGCTGGAAGTAAGGGAGATGGGGCATGAAGTTATTTCTAGGAATTGGACACATACCAAGTTTAGCTCACTTCTGGGCATCTTTGAAATACCTATACAAACTTGTTCCTACATATTAACTTGCAACTTTGAATGAGAATGTGCTTGCTTACAGCAACGTGCTATATGTTCTGAATGCCCGAATTGGGAATCTGTGTCAAAACTTTGTTAGGAATTATGTGATCCTTACTAGCTGGAAGTAAGGGAGATGGGGCATGAAGTTATTTCTATGAGTTGGAGACATACCCACTTTAGATCAGTTCTGGGCATCTTTGAAAGTCCTATACAAACTTGTTCCTACATAGTAACTTGCAACTTTGAATGAGAATGTGCTTGCTTAGAGCAACGTGCTATATGTTCTGAATGCCCGAATTGGGAATCTGTGTCAAAACTTTGTTAGGAATTATGTGATCCTTACTAGCTGGAAGTAAGGGAGATGGGACATGAAGTTATTTCTAGGAGTTGGCGACATACCAAGTTTAGCTCAGTTCTGGGCATCTTTGAAATACCTATACAAACTTGTTCCTACATAGTAACTTGCAACTTTGAATGAGAATGTGCTTGCTTACAGCAACGTGCTATATGTTTTGAATGCCCGAATTGGGAATCTGTGTCAAAACTTTGTTAGAAATTATGTGATCCTTACTAGATGGAAGTAAGGCAGATGGGGCATGAAGTTATTTCTAGGAGTTGGAGACATACAACGTTTAGCTCAGTTCTGGGCATCTTTGAAATACCTATACAAACTTTTTCCTACATAGTAACTTGCAACTTTGAATGAGAATGTGCTTGCTTACAGCAACGTGCTATATGTTCTGAATGCCCGAATTGGGAATCTGTGTCAAAACTTTGTTGGGAATTATGTGATCCTTACTAGCTGGAAGTAAGGGAGATGGGGCATGAAGTTATTTCTAGGAGTTGGAGACATACCAAGTTTAGCTCAGTTCTGGGCATCTTTGAAATACCTATACAAACTTGTTCCTACATAGTAACTTGCAACTTTGAATGAGAATGTGCTTGCTTACAGCAACGTGCTATATGTTCTGAATGCCTGAATTGGGAATCTGTGTCAAAACTTTGTTAGGAATTATGTGATCCTTACTAGCTGGAAGTAAGGGAGATGGGGCATGAAGTTATTTCTATGAGTTGGAGACATACCCAATTTAGATCAGTTCTGGGCATCATTGAAAGTCCTATACAAACTTGTTCCTACACAGTAACTTGCAACTTTGAATGAGAATGTGCTTGCTTACAGCAACGTGCTATATGTTCTGAATGCCCGAATTGGGAATCTGTGTCAAAATTTTGTTAGGAATTATGTGATCCTTACTAGCTGGAAGTAAGGGAGATGGGGAATGAAGTTATTTCTAGGAGGTGGAGACATATCAAGTTTAGCTCAGTTCTGGGCATCTTTGAAATACCTATACAAACTTGTTCCTACATAGTAACTTGCAACTTTGAATGAGAATGTGCTTGCTTAGAGCAACGTGCTATATGTTCTGAATGCCCGAATTGGGAATCTGTGTCAAAACTTTGTTAGGAATTATGTGATCCTTACTAGCTGGAAGTAAGGGAGATGGGACATGAAGTTATTTCTAGGAGTTGGAGACATACCAAGTTTAGCTCAGTTCTGGGCATCTTTGAAATACCTATACAAACTTGTTCCTACATAGTAACTTGCAACTTTGAATGAGAATGTGCTTGCTTACAGCAACGTGCTATATGTTCTGAATGCCCGAATTGGGAATCTGTGTCAAAACTTTGTTAGGAATTATGTGATCCTTACTAGCTGGAAGTAAGGGAGATGGGGCATGAAGTTATTTCTAGGAGTTGGAGACATGCAAAGTTTAGCTCTGTTCTGGGCATCTTTGAAATACCTATACAAACTTGTTCCTACATAGTAACTTGCAACTTTGAATGAGAATGTGCTTGCTTACAGCAACGTGCTATATGTTCTGAATGCCTGAATTGGGAATCTGTGTCAAAACTTTGTTAGGAATTATGTGATCCTTACTAGCTGGAAGTAAGGGAGATGGGGCATGAAGTTATTTCTATGAGTTGGAGACATACCCACTTTAGATCAGTTCTGGGCATCTTTGAAAGTCCTATACAAACTTATTACTACATAGTAACTTGCAAGTTTGAATGAGAATGTGCTTGCTTACAGCAACGTGCTATATGTTCTGAATGCCCGAATTGGGAATCTGTGTCAAAAAATGTTAGGAATTATGTGATCCTTACTAGCTGAAAGTAAGGGAGATGGGGCATGAAGTTATTTCTAGGAGGTGGAGACATATCAAGTTTAGCTCAGTTCTGGACATCTTTGAAATACCTATACAAACTTGTTCCTACATAGTAACTTGCAACTTTGAATGAGAATGTGCTTGCTTACAGCAACGTGCTATATGTTCTGAATGCCCGAATTGGGAATCTGTGTCAAAACTTTGTTAGGAATTATGTGATCCTTACTAGCTGGAAGTAAGGGAGATGGGGCATGAAGTTATTTCTAGGAGTTGGAGACATACAACGTTTAGCTCAGTTCTGGGCATCTTTGAAATACCTATACAAACTTGTTCCTACATAGTAACTTGCAACTTTGAATGAGAATGTGCTTGCTTAAGGCAACGTGCTATATGTTCTGAATGCCCGAATTGGGAATCTGTGTCAAAACTTTGTTAGGAATTATGTGATCCTTACTAGCTGGAAGTAAGGGAGATGGGGCATGAAGTTATTTCTAGGAGTTGAAGACATAGAACGTTTAGCTCAGTTCTGGGCACCTTTGAAATACCTATACAAACTTGTTCCTACATAGTAACTTGCAAATTTGAATGAGAATGTGCTTGCTTACAGCAACGTGCTATATGTTCTGAATGACCGAATTGGGAATCTGTGTCAAAACTTTGTTAGGAATTATGTGATCCTTACTAGTTGGAAGTAAGGGAGATGGGGCATGATGTTATTTCTAGGAGTTGGAGACATACCAAGTTTAGCTCAGTTCTGGGCATCTTTGAAATACCTATACAATCTTGTTCCTACATAGTAACTTGCAACTTTGAATGAGAATGTGCTTGCTTACAGCAACGTGCTATATGTTCTGAATGCCCGAATTGGGAATCTGTGTCAAAACTTTGTTAGAAATTATGTATTCCTTACTAGATGGAACAAGGGACATGGAGCATGAAGTTATTTCTAGGAGTTGGAGACATACAACGTTTAGCTCAGTTCTGGGCATCTTTGAAATACCTATACAAACTTGTTCCTACATAGTAACTTGCAACTTTGAATGAGAATGTGGTTGCTTACAGCAACGTGCTATATGTTCTGAATGCCCGAATTGGGAATCTGTGTCAAAACTTTGTTGGGAATTACGTGATCCTTACTAGCTGGAAGAAAGGGAGATGGGGCATGAAGTTATTTCTAGGAGTTGGAGACATACCAAGTTTAGCTCAGTTCTGGGCATCTTTGAAATACCTATACAAACTTGTTCCTACATAGTAACTTGCAACTTTCAATGAGAATGTGCTTGCTTACAGCAACGTGCTATATGTTCTGAATGCCAGAATTGGGAATCTGTGTCAAAACTTTGTTAGGAATTATGTGATCCTTACTAGCTGGAAGTAAGAGAGATGGGGCATGAAGTTATTTCTAGGAGTTGGACACATACCAAGTTTAGCTCACTTCTGGGCATCTTTGAAATACCTATACAAACTTGTTCCTACATAGTAACTTGTAACTTTGAATGAGAATGTGCTTGCTTACAGCAACGTGCTATATGTTCTGAATGCCCGAATTGGGAATCTGTGTCAAAACTTTGTTAGGAATTATGTGATCCTTACTAGCTGGAAGTAAAGGAGATGGGACATGAAGTTATTTCTAGGAGTTGGCGACATACCAAGTTTAGCTCAGTTCTGGGCATCTTTGAAATACCTATACAAACTTGTTCCTACATAGTAACTTGCAACTTTGAATGAGAATGTGCTTGCTTACAGCAACGTGCTATATGTTCTGAATGCCCGAATTTGGAATCTGTGTCAAAACTTTGTTAGGAATTATGTGATCCTTACTAGATGGAAGTAAGGGACATGGAGCATGAAGTTATTTCTAGGAGTTGGAGACATACCAAGTTTAGCTCAGTTCTGGGCATCTTTGAAATACCTATACAAACTTTTTCCTACATAGTAACTTGCAACTTTGAATGAGAATGTGCTTGCTTACAGCAACGTGCTATATGTTCTGAATGCCCGAACTGGGAATCTGTGTCAAAACTTTGTTGGGAATTATGTGATCCTTACTAGCTGGAAGTAACGGAGATGGGGCATGAAGTTATTTCTAGGAGTTGGAGACATACCAAGTTTAGCTCAGTTCTGGGCATCTTTGAAATACCTATACAAACTTGTTCCTACATAGTAACTTGCAACTTTGAATGAGAATGTGCTTGCTTACAGCAACGTGCTATATGTTCTGAATGCCCGAATTGGGAATCTGTGTCAAAACTTTGTTAGGAGTTATGTGATCCTTACTAGCTGGAAGTAAGGGAGATGGGGCATGAAGTTATTTCTAGGAGTTGGAGACATACAACGTTTAGCTCAGTTCTGGGCATCTTTGAAATACCTATACAAACTTGTTCCTACACAGTAACTTGCAACTTTGAATGAGAATGTGCTTGCTTACAGCAACGTGCTATATGTTCTGAATGCCCGAATTGGGAATCTGTGTCAAAACTTTGTTAGGAATTATGTGATCCTTACTAGCTGGAAGTAAGGGAGATGGGGCATGAAGTTATTTCTAGGAGTTGGAGACATGCCAAGTTTAGCTCTGTTCTGGGCATCTTTGAAATACCTATACAAACTTGTTCCTACATAGTAACTTGCAACTTTGAATGAGAATGTGCTTGCTTACAGCAACGTGCTATATGTTCTGAATGCCCGAATTGGGAATCTGTGTCAAATCTTTGTTAGGAATTATGTGATCCTTACTAGCTGGAAGTAAGGGAGATGGGGCATGAAGTTATTTCTAGGAGTTGGAGACATACAACGTTTAGCTCAGTTCTGGGCATCTTTGAAATACCTATACAAACTTGTTCCTACATAGTAACTTGCAACTTTGAATGAGAATGTGCTTGCTTACAGCAACGTGCTATATGTTCTGAATGCCCGAATTGGGAATCTGTGTCAAAACTTTGTTAGGAATTATGTGATCCTTACTAGCTGGAAGTAAGGGAGATGGGGCATGAAGTTATTTCTAGGAGTTGGAGACATGCCAAGTTTAGCTCTGTTCTGGGCATCTTTGAAATACCTATACAAACTTGTTCCTACATAGTAACTTGCAACTTTGAATGAGAATGTGCTTGCTTACAGCAACGTGCTATATGTTCTGAATGCCCGAATTGGGAATCTGTGTCAAAACTTTGTTAGAAATTATGTGATCCTTACTAGCTGGAAGTAAGGGACTTGGAGAATGAATTTATTTCTAGGAGTTGGAGACATACAACGTTTAGCTCAGTTCTGGGCATCTTTGAAATACCTATACAAACTTGTTCCTACATAGTAACTTGCATCTTTGAATGAGAATGTGCTTGCTTACAGCAACGTGCTATATGTTCTGAATGCCCGAATTGGGAATCCCTGTCAAATCTTTGTTAGGAATTATGTGATCCTTAGTAGCTGGAAGTAAGGGAGTTGGGGCATGAAGTTATTTCTAGGATTTAGACACATACCAAGTTTAGCTCAGTTCTGGGCATCTTTGAAATACCTATACAAACTTGTTCCTACATAGTAACTTGCAACTTTGAATGAGAATGTGCTTGCTTACAGCAACGTGCTACATGTTCTGAATGCCCGAATTGGGAATCTGTGTCAAAACTTTGTTAGGAATTTTGTGATCCTTACTAGCTGGAAGTAAGGGAGATGGGGCATGAAGTTATTTCTAGGAGTTGGAGACATACCAAGTTTAGCTTAGTTCTGGGCATCTTTGAAATACCTATACAAACTTGTTCCTACATAGTAACTTGCAACTTTGAATGAGAATGTGCTTGCTTACAGCAACGTGCTATATGTTCTGAATGCCCGAATTGGGAATCTGTGTCAAAACTTTGTTAGGAATTATGTGATCCTTACAAGCTGGAAGTAAGGGAGATGGGGCATGAAGTTATTTCTAGGAGTTGGAGACATACCAAGTTTAGCTCAGTTCTGGGCATCTTTGAAATACCTATACAAACTTGCTCCTACATAGTAACTTGCAACTTTGAAAGAGAATGTGCTTGCTTACAGCAACGTGCTATATGTTCTGAATGCCCGAATTGGGAATCTGTGTCAAAACTTTGTTAGAAATTATGTGATCCTTTCTAGCTGGAACTAAGGGAGATGGGGCATGAAGTTATATCTAGGAGTTGGACACTTACCAAGTTTAGCTCATTTCTGGGCATCTTTGAAATACCTATACAAACTTGTTCCTACTTAGTAACTTGCAACTTTGAATGAGAATGTGCTTGCTTACAGCAACGTGCTATATGTTCTGAATGCCCGAATTGGGAATCTGTGTCAAATCTTTGTTAGGAATTATGTCATCCTTTCTAGCTGGAAGTAAGGGAGATGGGGCATGAAGTTATTTCTAGGAGTTGGAGACATACAACGTTTAGCTCAGTTCTGGGCATCATTGAAATACCTATACACACTTGTTCCTACGTAGTAACTTGCAACTTTGAATGAGAATGTGCTTGCTTACAGCAACGTGCTATATGTTCTGATTGCCCGAATTGGGAATCTGTGTCAAAACTTTGTTAGAAATTATGTGATCCTTACAAGCTGGAAGTAAGGGAGATGGGACATGAAGTTATTTCTAGGAGTTGGACACATACAACGTTTAGCTCAGTTCTGGGCATCTTTGAAAGTCCTATACAAACTTGTTGCTACATAGTAATTTGCAACATTGAATGAGAATGTGCTTGCTTACAGCAACGTGCTATATGTTCTGAATGCCCGAATTGGGAATCTGTGTCAAAACTTTGTTAGAAATTATGTGATCCTTACTAGCTGGAAGTAAGGGAGATGGGGCATGATGTTATTTCTAGGAGTTGGAGACATACAACGTTTAGCTCAGTTCTTGGCATCTTTGAAATACCTATACAAACTTGTTCCTACATAGTAACTTGCAACTTTGAATGAGAATGTGATGGCTTACAGCAACGTGCTGTATGTTCTGAATGCCCGAATTGGGAATCTGTGTCAAAACTTTGTTAGAAATTATGTGATCCTTACTAGATGGAAGTAAGGGAGATGGGGCATGTAGTTATTTCTAGGAGTTGGAGACATACCAAGTTTGGCTGAGTTCTGGGCATCTTTGAAATACCTATACAAACATGTTCCTACATAGAAACTTGCAACTTTGAATGAGAATGTGCTTGCTTACAGCAACGTGCTATATGTTCTGAATGCCCGAATTGGGAATCTGTGTCAAACTGTGTTAGGAATTATGTGATCCTTACTAGCTGGAAGTAAGGGAGATGGGGCATGAAGTTATTTCTAGGAGTTGGAGACATAGCAATTTTAGCTCAGTTCTGGGCATCTTTGAAAGTCCTATAAAAACTTGTTCCTGCATAGTAACTTGCAACTTTGAATGAGAATGTGCTTGCTTACAGCAACGTGATATATGTTCTGAAAGCCCGAATTGGGAATCTGTGTCAAAAATTGTTAGAAATTATGTGATCCTTACTAGATGGAAGTAAGGGCGATGGGGCATGAAGTTATTTCTAGGAGTTGGAGACATACCAAGTTTAGCTCAGTTCTGCGCATCTTTGAAATACCTATACAAACTTGTTCCTACATAGTAACTTGCAACTTTGAATGAGAATGTGCTTGCTTACAGCAACGTGCTATATGTTCTGAATGCCCGAATTGGGAATCTGTGTCAAAACTTTGTTAGGAATTATGTGATCCTTAGTAGCTGGAAGCAAGGGAGTTGGGGCATGAAGTTGTTTCTATGAGTTGGAGACAAACCAATATTAGCTCAGTTCTAGGCATCTTTGAAAGTCCTATACAAACTTGTTCCTACATAGTAACTTGCAACTTTGAATGAGAATATGCTTGCTTACAGCAACGTGCTATATGTTCTGAATGCCCGAATTGGGAATCTGTGTCAAAACTTTGTTAGAAATTATGTGATCCTTACTAGCTGGAACTAAGGGAGATGGGGCATGAAGTTATATATAGGAGTTGGACACTTACCAAGTTTAGCTCATTTCTGGGCATCTTTGAAATACCTACACAAACTTGTTCCTACATAGTAACTTGCAACTTTGAATGAGAATGTGCTTGCTTACAGCAACGTGCTATATGTTCTGAATGCCCGAATTGGGAATCTGTGTCAAAACTTTGTTAGGAATTATGTGATCCTTTCTAGCTGGAAGTAAGGGAGATGGGGCATGAAGTTATTTCTAGGAGTTGGAGACATACAACGTTTAGCTCAGTTCTGGGCATCATTGAAATACCTATACACACTTGTTCCTACGTAGTAACTTGCAACTTTGAATGAGAATGTGCTTGCTTACAGCAACGTGCTATATGTTCTGATTGCCCGAATTGGGAATCTGTGTCAAAACTTTGTTAGAAATTATGTGATCCTTACAAGCTGGAAGTAAGGGAGATGGGGCATGAAGTTATTTCTAGGAGTTGGAGACATACAACGTTTAGCTCAGTTCTGGGCATCTTTGAAAGTCCTATACAAACTTGTTGCTACATAGTAATTTGCAACATTGAATGAGAATGTGCTTGCTTACAGCAACGTGCTATATGTTCTGAATGCCCGAATTGGGAATCTGTGTCAAAACTTTGTTAGAAATTATGTGATCCTTACTAGCTGGAAGTAAGGGAGATGGGGTATGATGTTATTTCTAGGAGTTGGAGACATACAACGTTAGCTCAGTTCTGGGCATCTTTGAAATACCTATACAAACTTGTTCCTACATAGTAACTTGCAACTTTGAATGAGAATGTGCTTGCTTACAGCAACGTGCTGTATGTTCTGAATGCCCGAATTGGGAATCTGTGTCAAAACTTTGTTAGAAATTATGTAATCCTTACTAGATGGAAGTAAGGGAGATGGGGCATGTAGTTATTTCTAGGAGTTGGAGACACACCAAGTTTGGCTCAGTTCTGGGCATCTTTGAAATACATATACAAACTTGTTCCTACATCGTAACTTGCAACTTTGAATGAGTATGTGCTTGCTTACAGCAACGTGCTATATGTTCTGAATGCCCGAATTGGGAATCTGTGTCAAAACTTTGTTAGGAATTAAGTGATCCTTACTAGATGGATGTAAGGGAGATGGGGCATGAAGTTATTTCTAGGAGTTGGAGACATACAAAGTTTAGCTCAGTTCTGGGAATCTTTGAAATACCTATACAAACTTGTTCCTACATAGTAACTTGCAACTTTGAATGAGAATGTGCTTGCTTACAGCAACGTGCTACAGGTTCTGAATGCCCGAATTGGGAATCTGTGATAAAACGTTGTTAGGAATTATGTGATCCTTGCTAGCTGGAAGTAAGGGAGATGGGGCATGATGTTATTTCTAGGAGTTGGAGACATACAACGTTTAGCTCAGTTCTGGGCATCTTTGAAATTCCTATACAAACTTGTTCCTACATAGTAACTTGCAACTTTGAATGAGAATGTGCTTGCTTACAGCAACGTGCTATATGTTCTGAATGCCTGAATTGGGAATCTGTGTCAAATCTTTGTTAGGAATTATGTGATCCTTACTAGATGGAAGTAAGGGAGATGGGGCATGAAGTTATTTCTAGGAGTTGGAGACATACAACATTTAGCTCAGTTCTGGGCATCTTTGAAATACCTATACAAACTTGTTCCTACATAGTAACTTGCAACTTTGAATGAGAATGTGGTTGCTTACAGCAACGTGCTATATGTCTTGAATGCCCGTTTGGGAATCTGTGTCAAAACTTTGTTAGGAATTATGTGATCCTTACTAGCTGGAAGTAAGGGAGATGGGGCATGAAGTTATTTCTAGGAGTTGGAGACATACCAAGTTTAGCTCAGTTCTGGGCATCTTTGAAATACCTATACAAACATGTTCCTACATAGTAACTTGCAACTTTGAATGAGAATGTGCTTGCTTACAGCAACGTGCTATATGTTCTGAATGCCCGAATTGGGAATCTGTGTCAAACTGTGTTAGGAATTATGTGATCCTTACTAGCTGGAAGTAAGGGAGATGGGGCATGAAGTTATTTCTAGGAGTTGGAGACATAGCAAGTTTAGCTCAGTTCTGGGCATCTTTGAAAGTCCTATAAAAACTTGTTCCTGCATAGTAACTTGCAACTTTGAATGAGAATGTGCTTGCTTACAGCAACGTGATATATGTTCTGAAAGCCCGAATTGGGAATCTGTGTCAAAAATTGTTAGAAATTATGTGATCCTTACTAGATGGAAGTAAGGGCGATGGGGCATGAAGTTATTTCTAGGAGTTGGAGACATACCAAGTTTAGCTCAGTTCTGCGCATCTTTGAAATACCTATACAAACTTGTTCCTACATAGTAACTTGCAACTTTGAATGAGAATGTGCTTGCTTACAGCAACGTGCTATATGTTCTGAATGCCCGAATTGGGAATCTGTGTCAAAACTTTGTTAGGAATTATGTGATCCTTAGTAGCTGGAAGCAAGGGAGTTGGGGCATGAAGTTGTTTCTATGAGTTGGAGACAAACCAAGATTAGCTCAGTTCTAGGCATCTTTGAAAGTCCTATACAAACTTGTTCCTACATAGTAACTTGCAACTTTGAATGAGAATGTGCTTGCTTACAGCAACGTGCTATATGTTCTGAATGCCCGAATTGGGAATCTGTGTCAAAACTTTTTTAGAAATTATGTGATCCTTACTAGCTGGAACTAAGGGAGATGGGGCATGAAGTTATATCTAGGAGTTGGACACTTACCAAGTTTAGCTCATTTCTGGGCATCTTTGAAATACCTATACAAACTTGTTCCTACATAGTAACTTGCAACTTTGAATGAGAATGTGCTTGCTTACAGCAACGTGCTATATGTTCTGAATGCCCGAATTGGGAATCTGTGTCAAAACTTTGTTAGGAATTATGTGATCCCCTCTAGCTGGAAGTAAGGGAGATGGGGCATGAAGTTATTTCTAGGAGTTGGAGACATACAACGTTTAGCTCAGTTCTGGGCATCATTGAAATACCTATACACACTTGTTCCTACGTAGTAACTTGCAACTTTGAATGAGAATGTGCTTGCTTACAGCAACGTGCTATATGTTCTGATTGCCCGAATTGGGAATCTGTGTCAAAATTTTGTTAGAAATTATGTGATCCTTACAAGCTGGAAGTAAGGGAGATGGGGCATGAAGTTATTTCTAGGAGTTGGAGACATACAACGTTTAGCTCAGTTCTGGGCATCTTTGAAAGTCCTATACAAACTTGTTGCTACATAGTAATTTGCAACATTGTATGAGAATGTGCTTGCTTACAGCAACGTGCTATATGTTCTGAATGCCCGAATTGGGAATCTGTGTCAAAACTTTGTTAGAAATTATGTGATCCTTACTAGCTGGAAGTAAGGGAGATGGGGCATGATGTTATTTCTAGGAGTTGGAGACATACAACGTTTAGCTCAGTTCTGGGCATCTTTGAAATACCTATACAAACTTGTTCCTACATAGTAACTTGCAACTTTGAATGAGAATGTGCTTGCTTACAGCAACGTGCTATATGTTCTGAATGCCCGAATTGGGAATCTGTGTCAAAACTTTGTTAGAAATTATGTGATCCTTACTAGATGGAAGTAAGGGAGATGGGGCATGAATTTATTTCTAGGAGTTGGAGACATACCAAGTTTGGCTCAGTTCTGGGCATCTTTGAAATACCTATACAAACATGTTCCTACATAGTAACTTGCAACTTTGAATGAGAATGTGCTTGCTTACAGCAACGTGCTATATGTTCTGAATGCCCGAATTGGGAATCTGTGTCAAACTGTGTTAGGAATTATGTGATCCTTACTAGCTGGAAGTAAGGGAGATGGGGCATGAAGTTATTTCTAGGAGTTGGAGACATAGCAAGTTTAGCTCAGTTCTGGGCATCTTTGAAAGTCCTATAAAAACTTGTTCCTGCATAGTAACTTGCAACTTTGAATGAGAATGTGCTTGCTTATAGCAACGTGATATATGTTCTGAAAGCCCGAATTGGGAATCTGTGTCAAAAATTGTTAGAAATTATATGATCCTTACTAGATGGTAGTAAGGGCGATGGGGCATGAAGTTATTTCTAGGAGTTGGAGACATACAACGTTTAGCTCAGTTCTGCGCATCTTTGAAATACCTATACAAACTTGTTCCTACATAGTAACTTGCAACTTTGAATGAGAATGTGCTTGCTTACAGCAACGTGCTATATGTTCTGAATGCCCGAATTGGGAATCTGTGTCAAAACTTTGTTAGGAATTATGTGATCCTTAGTAGCTGGAAGCAAGGGAGTTGGGGCATGAAGTTGTTTCTATGAGTTGGAGACAAACCAAGATTAGCTCAGTTCTAGGCATCTTTGAAAGTCCTATACAAACTTGTTCCTACATAGTAACTTGCAACTTTGAATGAGAATGTGCTTGCTTACAGCAACGTGCTATATGATCTGAATGCCCGAATTGGGAATCTGTGTCAAAACTTTGTTAGGAATGATGTGATCCTTACTATCTAGAAGTAAGGGAGATGGAGAATGAAGTTATTTCTAGGAGTTGGAGACATACCCACTTTAGCTCAGTTCTGGGCATCTTTGAAATACCTATACAAACTTGTTCCTACATAGTAACTTGCAACTTTGAATGAGAATGTGCTTGCTTACAGCAACGTGCTATATGTTCTGAATGCCCGAATTGGGAATCTGTGTCAAAACTTTGTTAGGAATTATGTGATCCTTTCTAGCTGGAAGTAAGGGAGATGGGGCATGAAGTTATTTCTAGGAGTTGGAGACATACAACGTTTAGCTCAGTTCTGGGCATCATTGAAATACCTATACACACTTGTTCCTACGTAGTAACTTGCAACTTTGAATGAGAATGTGCTTGCTTACAGCAACGTGCTATATGTTCTGATTGCCAGAATTGGGAATCTGTGTCAAAACTTTGTTAGAAATTATGTGATCCTTACAAGCTGGAAGTAAGGGAGATGGGGCATGAAGTTATTTCTAGGAGTTGGAGACATACAACGTTTAGCTCAGTTCTGGGCATCTTTGAAAGTCCCATACAAACTTGTTGCTACATAGTAATTTGCAACATTGAATGAGAATGTGCTTGCTTACAGCAACGTGCTATATGTTCTGAATGCCCGAATTGGGAATCTGTGTCAAAACTTTGTTAGAAATTATGTGATCCTTACTAGCTGGAAGTAAGGGAGATGGGGCATGATGTTATTTCTAGGAGTTGGAGACATACAACGTTTAGCTCAGTTCTGGGCTTCTTTGAAATACCTATACAAACTTGTTCCTACATAGTAACTTGCAACTTTGAATGAGAATGTGCTTGCTTACAGCAACGTGCTGTATGTTCTGAATGCCCGAATTGGGAATCTGTGTCAAAACTTTGTTAGAAATTATGTGATCCTTACTAGATGGAAGTAAGGGAGATGGGGCATGTAGTTATTTCTAGGAGTTGGAGACATACCAAGTTTGGCTCAGTTCTGGGCATCTTTGAAATACATATACAAACTTGTTCCTACATCGTAACTTGCAACTTTGAATGAGTATGTGCTTGCTTACAGCAACGTGCTATATGATCTGAATGCCCGAATTGGGAATCTGTGTCCAAACTTTGTTAGGAATTAAGTGATCCTTACTAGATGGATGTAAGGGAGATGGGGCATGGAGTTATTTCTAGGAGTTGGAGACATACAAAGTTTAGCTCAGTTCTGGGAATCTTTGAAATACCTATACAAACTTGTTCCTACATAGTAACTTGCAACTTTGAATGAGAATGTGCTTGCTTACAGCAACGTGCTACAGGTTCTGAATGCCCGAAATGGGAATCTGTGTCATAACGTTGTTAGGAATTATGTGATCCTTGCTAGCTGGAAGTAAGGGAGATGGGGCATGATGTTATTTCTAGGAGTTGGAGACATACAAAGTTTAGCTCAGTTCTGGGCATCTTTGAAATTCCTATACAAACTTGTTCCTACATAGTAACTTGCAACTTTGAATGAGAATGTGCTTGCTTACAGCAACGTGCTATATGTTCTGAATGCCTGAATTGGGAATCTGTGTCAAATCTTTGTTAGGAATTATGTGATCCTTACTAGCTGGAAGTAAGGGAGATGGGGCATGATGTTATTTCTAGGAGTTGGAGACATACAACATTTAGCTCAGTTCTTGGCATCTTTGAAATACCTATACAAACTTGTTCCTACATAGTAACTTGCAACTTTGAATGAGAATGTGCTTGCTTACAGCAACGTGCTATACGTCTTGAATGCCCGTTTGGGAATCTGTGTCAAAACTTTGTTAGGAATTATGTGATCCTTACTAGCTGGAAGTAAGGGAGATGGGGCATGAAGTTATTTCTAGGAGTTGGAGACATACAACGTTTAGCTCAGTTCTGGGCATCTTTGAAATACCTATACAAACTTGTTCCTACATAGTAACTTGCAACTTTGAATGAGAATGTGCTTGCTTACAGCAAGGTGCTATATGTTCTGAATGCCCGAATTGGGAATCTGTGTCAAAATTTTATTAGGAATTATGTGATCCTTACTAGCTGGAAGTAAGGGAGATGGGGCATGATGTTATTTCTAGGAGTTGGAGACATACAACGTTTAGCTCAGTTCTGGGCATCTTTGAAATACCTATACAAACTTGTTCCTACATCGTATCTTTCAACTTTGAATGAGAATGTGCTTGCTTACAGCAACGTGCTATATGTTCTAAAGGCCCGAATTGGGAATCTGTGTCAAAACATTGTTGGAATTATGTCATCCTTAATAGCTGGAAGTAAGGGAAATAGGGCATGAAGATATTTCTAGGAGTTGGAAACATACCAAGGGTAGCACAGTTCTTGGCATCTTTGAAATACCTATACAAACTTGTTCCTACATAGTAACTTGCAACTTTGAATGAGAATGTGCTTGCTTACAGCAACGTGCTATATGTTCTTAATGCCCGAATTGGGAATCTGTGTCAAAACTTTGTTAGAAATTATATGATCCTTACTAGCTGGAAGTAAGGGAGATGGGGCATGAATTTATTTCTAGGAGTTGGAGACAGACAACATTTAGCTCAGTTCTGGGCATCTTTGAAATACCTATACAAACTTGTTCCTACATAGTAACTTGCAACTTTGAATGAGAATGTGCTTGCTTACAGCAACGTGCTATATGTTTTGAATGCCCGAATTGGGAATCTGTGTCAAAACTTTGTTAGAAATTATGTGATCCTTACTAGATGGAAGTAAGGGAGATGGGGCATGAAGTTATTTCTAGGAGTTGGAGACATACAACGTTTAGCTCAGTTCTGGGCATCTTTGAAATACCTATACAAACTTGTTCCTACATAGTAACTTGCAACTTTGAATGAGAATGTGCTTGCTTACAGCAACGTGCTATATGTTCTCAATGCCCGAATTGGGAATCTGTGTCAAAACTGTGTTAGGAATTATGTGATCCTTAATAGCTGGAAGTAAGGGAGATGAGGCATGAAGTTATTTCTAGGAGTTGGAGACATACCAAGTTTAGCTCAGTTCTGGGCATCTTTGAAATACCTATACAAACTTGTTCCTACATAATAACTTGGAACATTGAATGAGAATGTGCTTGCTTACAGCAACGTGCTATATGTTCTGAATGCCCGAATAGGGAATTTCTGTCAAAACTTCGTTAGGAATTATGTGATCCTTAGTAGCTGGAGTAAGGGAGATGGCGCATGAAGTTATTTCTAGGAGTTGGAGACATACAACGTTTAGCTCAGTTCTGGGCATCTTTGAAATACCTATACAAACTTGCTCCTACATAGTAACTTGCAACTTTGAATGAGAATGTGCTTGCTTACAGCAACGTGCTATATGTTCTGAAAGCCCGAATTGGGAATCTGTGTCAAAACTTTGTTAGGAATTATGTGATCCTTACTAGCTGGAATTAAGGGAGATGGTGCATGAAGTTATTTCTAGAAGTTGGAAACATACCAAGTTTAGCACAGTTCTGGGCATCTTTGAAATACCTATACAAACTTGTTCCTACATAGTAACTTGCTACTTGTAAAGAGAAAGTGCTTGCTTAAAGCAACATGCTATATGTTCTGAATGCCCGAATTGGGAATCGGTGTCAAAACTTTGTTAGGAATTATGTGATCCTTACCAGCTGGAAGTATGGGAGATGGGGCATGAAGTTATTTCTAGGAGTTGGAGACACACAACGTTTAGCTCAGTTCTGGGCATCTTTGAAATACATATACAAACTTATTCCTACATAGTAACTTGCAACTATGAATGCGACTGTGCTTGCTTACAGCAACGTGCTATTTGTTCTGAATGCCCGAATTGGGAATCTGTGTCAAATCTTTGTTAGAAATTATGTGATCCTTACTAGCTGGAAGTAAGGGAGATGGGGCAGGAAGTTATTTCTAGGAGTTGGAGACATACAACGTTTAGCTCAGTTCTGGGCATCTTTGAAATACCTATACAAACTTGTTCCTACATAGTAACTTGCAACTTTGAATGAGAATGTGCTTGCTTACAGCAACGTGCTATATGTTCTGAATGCCCGAATAGGGAATCTGTGTCAAAAGTTTGTTAGGAATTATGTGATCCTTACTAGCTGGAAGTAAGGGAGATGGGGCATGAAGTTATTTCTAGGAGTTGGAGACATACCAAGTTTAGCTCAGTTCTGGGCATTTTTGAAATACCTATACAAACTTGTTCCTACATAGTAACTTGCAACTTTGAATGAGAATGTGCTTGCTTACAGCAACGTGCTACATGTTCTGAATGCCCGAATTGGGAATCTGTGTCAAAACTTTGTTAGGAATTATGTGACCCTTACTAGCTGGAAGTAATGGAGATGGGGCATGAAGTTATTTCTAGGAGTTGGAGACATACCCACTTTAGCTCAGTACTGGGCATCTTTGAAATACCTATACAAACTTGTTCCTACATAGTAACTTGCAACTTTGAATGAGAATGTGCTTGCTTACAGCAACGTGCTATATGTTCTGATTGCCCGAATTGGGAATCTGTGTCAAAACTTTGTTAGGAATTATGTCATCCTTACTAGCTGGAAGTAAGGGACATGGAGCATGAATTTATTTCTAGGAGTTGGAGACATACCAAGTTTAGCTCAGTTCTGGACATCTTTGAAATACTTATACAAACTTGTTCCTACATAGTAACTTGCAACTTTGAATGAGAATGTGCTTGCTTACAGCAACGTGCTATATGTTCTGAATCCCCGAATTGGGAATCTGTGTCAAAACTTTGTTAGGAATTATGTGATCCTTACTAGATGGAAGTAAGGGCGATGGGGCATGAAGTTATTTCTAGGAGTTCGAGACATACCAAGTTTAGCTCAGTTCTGGGCATCTTTGAAATACCTATACAAACTTGTTCCTACATAGTAACTTGCAACTTTGAATGAGAATGTGCTTGCTTACAGCAACGTGCTATATGTTCTGAATGCCCGAATTGGGAATCTGTGTCAAAACTGTGTTAGGAATTCTGTGATCCTTACTAGCTGGAAGTAAGGGAGATGGGGCATGAAGTTATTTCTAGGAGTTGGAGACATACAACGTTTAGCTCAGTTCTGGGCATCTTTGAAATACCTATACAAACTTGTTCCTACATAGTATCTTTCTACTTTGAATGAGAATGTGCTTGCTTACAGCAACGTGCTATATGTTCTAAAGGCCCGAATTGGGAATCTGTGTCAAAACATTGTTGGAATTATGTCATCCTTAATAGCTGGAAGTAAGGGAAATAGGGCATGAAGATATTTCTAGGAGTTGGAAACATACCAAGGTTAGCACAGTTCTGGGCATCTTTGAAATACCTATACAAACTTGTTCCTACATAGTAACTTGCAACTTTGAATGAGAATGTGCTTGCTTACAGCAACGTGCTATATGTTCTTAATGCCCGAATTGGGAATCTGTGTCAAAACTTTGTTAGAAATTATATGATCCTTACTAGCTGGAAGTAAGGGAGATGGGGCATGAATTTATTTCTAGGAGTTGGAGACAGACAACATTTAGCTCAGTTCTGGGCATCTTTGAAATACCTATACAAACTTGTTCCTACATAGTAACTTGCAACTTTGAATGAGAATGTGCTTGCTTACAGCAACGTGCTATATGTTCTCAATGCCCGAATTGGGAATCTGTGTCAAAACTGTGTTAGGAATTAAGTGATCCTTAATAGCTGGAAGTAAGGGAGATGAGGCATGAAGTTATTTCTAGGAGTTGGAGACATACCAAGTTTAGTTCAGTTCTGGGCATCTTTGAAATACCTATACAAACTTGTTCCTACATAATAACTTGCAACATTGAATGAGAATGTGCTTGCTTACAGCAACGTGCTATATGTTCTGAATGCCCGAATAGGGAATTTCTGTCAAAACTTCGTTAGGAATTATGTGATCCTTAGTAGCTGGAGTAAGGGAGATGGCGCATGATGTTATTTCTAGGAGTTGGAGACATACAACGTTTAGCTCAGTTCTGGGCATCTTTGAAATACCTATACAAACTTGCTCCTACATAGTAACTTGCAACTTTGAATGAGAATGTGCTTGCTTACAGCAACGTGCTATATGTTCTGAAAGCCCGAATTGGGAATCTGTGTCAAAACTTTGTTAGGAATTATGTGATCCTTACTAGCTGGAATTAAGGGAGATGGTGCATGAAGTTATTTCTAGAAGTTGGAAACATACCAAGTTTAGCACAGTTCTGGGCATCTTTGAAATACCTATACAAACTTGTTCCTACATAGTAACTTGCTACTTGTAAAGAGAAAGTGCTTGCTTAAAGCAACATGCTATATGTTCTGAATGCCCGAATTGGGAATCGGTGTCAAAACTTTGTTAGGAATTATGTGATCCTTACCAGCTGGAAGTAAGGGAGATGGGGCATGAAGTTATTTCTAGGAGTTGGAGACACACAACGTTTAGCTCAGTTCTGGGCATCTTTGAAATACCTATACAAACTTGTTCCTACATAGTAACTTGCAACTATGAATGCGAATGTACTTGCTTACAGCAACGTGCTATTTGTTCTGAATGCCCGAATTGGGAATCTGTGTCAAATCTTTGTTAGAAATTATGTGATCCTTACTAGCTGGAAGTAAGGGAGATGGGCCATGAAGTTATTTCTAGGAGTTGGAGACATACAACGTTTAGCTCAGTTCTGGTCATCTTTGAAATACCTATACAAACTTGTTCCTACATAGTAACTTGCAACATTGAATGAGAATGTGCTTGCTTACAGCAACGTGCTATATGTCTTGAATGCCCGTTTTGGAATCTGTGTCAAAACTGTGTTAGGAATTCTGTGATCCTTACTAGCTGGAAGTAAGGGAGATGGGGCATGAATTTATTTCTAGGAGTTGGAGACATACCAAGTTTAGCTCAGATCTGGGCATCTTTGAAATACCTATACAAACTTGTTCCTACATAGTAAATTGCAACTTTGAATGAGAATGTGCTTGCTTACAGCAACGTGCTATATGTTCTGAATGACCGAATTGGGAATCTGTGTCAAAACTTTGTTAGGAATTATGTGATCCTTACTAGCTGGAAGTAAGGGAGTTGGGACACGAAGTTATTTCTAGGAGTTGGAGACATACCCACTTTAGCTCAGTTCTGGGCATCTTTGAAATACCTATACAAACCTGTTCCTACATAGTAACTTGCAACTTTGAATGAGAATGTGCTTGGTTACAGCAACGTGCTATATGTTCTGAATGCCCGAATTGGGAATCTGTGTCAAAACTTTCTTAGGAATTATGTGATCCTTACTAGCTGGAAGTAAGGGAGATGGGGTATGAAGTTATTTCTAGGAGTTGGAGACATACCAAGTTTAGCTCAGTTCTGGGCATCTTTGAAATACCTATACAAACTTGTTCCTACATAATAACTTGCAACATTGAATGAGAATTTGCTTGCTTACAGCAACGTGCTATATGTTTTGAATGCCCAAATAGGGAATCTGTGTCAAAACTTTGTTAGGAATTATGTAATCCTTAGTAGCTGGAGTAAGGGAGATGGGGCATGAAGTTATTTCTAGGAGTTGGAGACATACAACTTTTAGCTCAGTTCTGGGCATCTTTGAAATACCTATACAAACTTGTTCCTACATAGTAACTTGCAACTTTGAATGAGAATGTGCTTGCTTACAGCAACGTGCTATATGTTCTGAATGCCCGAATTGGGAATCTGTGTCAAAATTTTATTAGGAATTATGTGATCCTCACTAGCTGGAAGTAAGGGAGATGGGGCATGAAGTTATTTCTAGGAGTTGGAGACATACAACGTTTAGCTCAGTTCTGGGCATCTTTGAAATACCTATACAAACTTGTTCCTACATAGTATCTTTCAACTTTGAATGAGAATGTGCTTGCTTACAGCAACGTGCTATATGTTCTAAAGTCCCGAATTGGGAATCTGTGTCAAAACATTGTTGGAATTATGTCATCCTTAATAGCTGGAAGTAAGGGAAATAGGGCATGAAGATATTTCTAAGAGTTGGAAACATACCAAGGTTAGCACAGTTCTGGGCATCTTTGAAATACCTATACAAACTTGTTCCTACATAGTAACTTGCAACTTTGAATGAGAATGTGCTTGCTTACAGCAACGTGCTATATGTTCTTAATGCCCGAATTGGGAATCTGTGTCAAAACTTTGTTAGAAATTATATGATCCTTACTAGCTGGAAGTAAGGGAGATGGGGCATGAATTTATTTCTAGGAGTTAGAGACAGACCACATTTAGCTCAGTTCTGGGCATCTTTGAAATACCTATACAAACTTGTTCCTACATAGTAACTTGCAACTTTGAATGAGAATGTGCTTGCTTACAGCAACGTGCTATATGTTTTGAATGCCCGAATTGGGAATCTGTGTCAAAACTTTGTTAGAAATTATGTGATCCTTACTAGATGGAAGTAAGGGAGATGGGGCATGAAGTTATTTCTAGGAGTTGGAGACATACAACGTTTAGCTCAGTTCTGGGCATCTTTGAAATACCTATACAAACTTGTTCCTACATAGTAACTTGCAACTTTGAATGAGAATGTGCTTGCTTACAGCAACGTGCTATATGATCTCAATGCCCGAATTGGGAATCTGTGTCAAAACTGTGTTAGGAATTATGTGATCCTTAATAGCTGGAAGTAAGGGAGATGAGGCATGAAGTTATTTCTAGGAGTTGGAGACATACCAAGTTTAGCTCAGTTCTGGGCATCTTTGAAATACCTATACAAACTTGTTCCTACATAATAACTTGCAACATTGAATGAGAATGTGCTTGCTTACAGCAACGTGCTATATGTTCTGAATGCCCGAATAGGGAATTTCTGTCAAAACTTCGTTAGGAATTATGTGATCCTTAGTAGCTGGAGTAAGGGAGATGGCGCATGAAGTTATTTCTAGGAGTTGGAGACATACAACGTTTAGCTCAGTTCTGGGCATCTTTGAAATACCTATACAAACTTGCTCCTACATAGTAACTTGCAACTTTGAATGAGAATGTGCTTGCTTACAGCAACGTGCTATATGTTCTGAAAGCCCGAATTGGGAATCTGTGTCAAAACTTTGTTAGGAATTATGTGATCCTTACTAGCTGGAATTAAGGGAGATGGTGCATGAAGTTATTTCTAGAAGTTGGAAACATACCAAGTTTAGCACAGTTCTGGGCATCTTTGAAATACCTATACAAACTTGTTCCTACATAGTAACTTGCTACTTGTAAAGAGAAAGTGCTTGCTTAAAGCAACATGCTATATGTTCTGAATGCCCGAATTGGGAATCGGTGTCAAAACTTTGTTAGGAATTATGTGATCCTTACCAGCTGGAAGTAAGGGAGATGGGGCATGAAGTTATTTCTAGGAGTTGGAGACACACAAAGTTTAGCTCAGTTCTGGGCATCTTTGAAATACCTATACAAACTTGTTCCTACATAGTAACTTGCAACTATGAATGCGAATGTGCTTGCTTACAGCAACGTGCTATTTGTTCTGAATGCCCGAATTGGGAATCTGTGTCAAATCTTTGTTAGAAATTATGTGATCCTTACTAGCTGGTAGTAAGGGAGATGGTGCATGAAGTTATTTCTGGGAGTTGGAGACATACAACGTTTAGCTCTGTTCTGGGCATCTTTGAAATACCTATACAAACTTGTTCCTACATAGTAACTTGCAACTTTGAATGAGAATGTGCTTGCTTACAGCAACGTGCTATATGTTCTGAATGCCCGAATAGGGAATCTGTGTCAAAACTTTGTTAGGAATTATGTGATCCTTACTAGCTGGAAGTAAGGGAGATGGGGCATGAACTTATTTCTAGGAGTTGGAGACATACCAAGTTTAGCTCAGTTCTGGGCATTTTTGAAATACCTATACAAACTTGTTCCTACATAGTAACTTGCAACTTTGAATGAGAATGTGCTTGCTTACAGCAACGTGCTACATGTTCTGAATGCCCGAATTGGGAATCTGTGTCAAAACTTTGTTAGGAATTATGTGACCCTTACTAGCTGGAAGTAATGGAGATGGGGCATGAAGTTATTTCTAGGAGTTGGAGACATACACACTTTAGCTCAGTACTGGGCATCTTTGAAATACCTATACAAACTTGTTCCTACATAGTAACTTGCAACTTTGAATGAGAATGTGCTTGCTTACAGCAACGTGCTATATGTTCTGAATGCCTGAATTGGGAATCTGTGTCAAAATTTTCTTAGGAATTATGTGATCCTTACGAGCTGGATGTAAGGGAGATGGGGCATGAAGTTATTTCTAGGAGTTGGAGACATACCAAGTTTAGCTCAGTTCTGGGCATCTTTGAAATACCTATACAAACTTGTTCCTACATAGTAACTTGCAACTTTGAATGAGAATGTGCTTGCTTACAGCAACGTGCTATATGTTCTGAAGGCCCGAATTGGGAATCTGTGTCAAAACTTTGTTAGGAATTATGTGATCCTTACTAGATGGAAGTAAGGGCGATGGGGCATGAAGTTATTTCTAGGAGTTCGAGACATACCAAGTTTAGCTCAGTTCTGGGCATCTTTGAAATACCTATACAAACTTGTTCCTACATAGTAACTTGCAACTTTGAATGAGAATGTGCTTGCTTACAGCAAGGTGCTATATGTTCTGAATGCCCGAATTGGGAATCTGTGTCAAACTTTGTTAGGAATTATGTGATCCTTACTAGCTCGAAGTAAGGGAGATGGGGCATGAAGTTATTTCTAGGAGTTGGAGACATAGCAAGTTTAGCTCAGTTCTGGGCATCTTTGAAAGTCCTATACAAACTTGTTCCTGCATAGTAACTTGCAACTTTGAATGAGAGTGTGCTTGCTTACAGCACCGTGCTATATGTTCTGAAAGCCCGAATTGGGAATCTGTGTCAAAAATTGTTAGGAATTATGTGATCCTTACTAGCTGGAAGCAAGGGAGTTCGGGCATGAAGTTGTTTCTATGAGTTGGAGACAAACCAAGATTAGCTCAGTTCTGGGCATCTTTGAAAGTCCTATACAAACTTGTTCCTAGATAGTAACTTGCAACTTTGAATGAGAATGTGCTTGCTTACAGCAACGTGCTATATGTTCTGAATGCCCGAATTGGGAATCTGTGTCAAAACTTTGTTAGGAATTATGTGATCCTTTCTAGCTGGAAGTAAGGGAGATGGGGCATGAAGTTATTTCTAGGAGTTGGAGACATACAACGTTTAGCTCAGTTCTGGGCATCATTGAAATTCCTATACACACTTGTTCCTACGTAGTAACTTGCAACTTTGAATGAGAATGTGCTTGCTTACAGCAACGTGCTATATGTTCTGATTGCCCGAATTGGGAATCTGTGTCAAAACTTTGTTAGAAATTATGTGATCCTTACTAGCTGGAAGTAAGGGAGATGGGGCATGAAGTTATTTCTAGGAGTTGGAGACATACAACGTTTAGCTCAGTACTGGGCATCTTTGAAAGTCCTATACAAACTTGTTGCTACATAGTAACTTGCAACTTTGAATGAGAATGTGCTTGCTTACAGCAACGTGCTATATGTTCTGAATGCCCGAATTGGGAATCTGTGTCAAAACTTTGTTAGGAATTATGTGATCCTTACTAGCTGGAAGTAAGGGAGATGGGGCATGAAGTTATTTCTAGGAGTTGGAGATATACCAAGTTTAGCTCAGTTCTGGGCATCTTTGAAATACCTATACAAACTTGTTCCTACATAGTAACTTGCAACTTTGAATGAGAATGTGCTTGCTTACAGCAACGTGCTATATGTTCTGAATGCCCGAATTGGGAATCTGTGTCAAAACTTTGTTAGGAATTATGTGATCCTTACTAGCTGGAAGTAAGGGAGTTGGGGCATGAAGTTATTTCTAGGAGTTGGACACATACCAAGTTTAGCACAGTTCTGGGCATCTTTGAAATACCTATACAAACTTGTTCCTACCTAGTAACTTGCAACTTTGAATGAGAATGTGCTTGCCTACAGCAACGTGCTATATTTACTGAATGCACGAATTGGGAATCTGTGTCAAAACTTTGTTAGGAATTATGTGATCCTTACTAGCTGGAAGTAAGGGAGATGGGGCATGAAGTTATTTCTAGGAGTTGGAGACATACCAAGTTTAGCTCACTTCTGGGCATCTTTGAAATACCTACACAAACTTGTTCCTACATAGTAACTTGCAACTTTGAATGAGAATGTGCTTGCTTAGAGCAACGTGCTATATGTTCTGAATGCCCGAATTGGGAATCTGTGTCAAAACTTTGTTAGGAATTATGTGATCCTTACTAGCTGGAAGTAAGGGAGATGGGGCATGAAGTTATTTCTAGGAGTTGGAGACATACCAAGTTTAGCTCAGTTCTGGGCATCTTTGAAATACCTATACAAACTTGTTCCTACATAGTAACTTGCAACTTTGAATGAGAATGTGCTTGCTTACAGCAACGTGCTATATGTTCTGAATGCCCGAATTGGGAATCTGTGTCAAAATTTTGTTAGGAATTATGTGATCCTTACTAGCTGGAAGTAAGGGAGTTGGGGCATGAAGTTATTTTTAGGAGTTGGACACATACCAAGTTTAGCACAGTTCTGGGCATCTTTGAAATACCTATACAAACTTGTTCCTACATAGTAACTTGCAACTTTGAATGAGAATGTGCTTGCTTACAGCAACGTGCTATATGTTCTGAATGCCCGAATTGTGAATCTGTGTCAAATCTTTGTTAGGAATTATGTGATCCTTACTAGCTGGAAGTAAGGGAGATGGGGCATGAAGTTATTTCTAGGAGTTGGAGACATACCAAGTTTAGCTCAGTTCTGGGCATCTTTGAAATTCCTATTCAAACTTGTTCCTACATAGTAACTTGCAACTTTGAATGAGAATGTGCTTGCTTACAGCAACGTGCTATATGTTCTGAATGCCCGAATTGGGAATCTGTGTCAAAACTTTTTTAGGAATTATGTGATCCTTAATAGTTGGAAGTAAGGAAGATGGGGCATGATGTTATTTCTAGGAGTTGGAGACATACCAAGTTTAGCTCAGTTCTGGGCATCTTTGAAATACCTATACAAACTTGTTCCTACATAATAACTTGCAACTTTGAATGAGAATGTGCTTGCTTACAGCAACGTGCTACATGTTCTGAATGCCCGAATTTGGAATCTGTGTCAAAACTTTGTTAGGAATTATGTGACCCTTACAAGCTGGAAGTAATGGAGATGGGGCATGAAGTTATTTCTAGGAGTTGGAGACATACCCACTTTAGCTCAGTACTGGGCATCTTTGAAATACCTATACAAACTTGTTCCTACATAGTAATTTGCAACTTTGAATGAGAATGTGCTTGCTTACAGCAACGTGCTATATGTTCTGAATGCCCGAATTGGGAATCTGTGTCAAAACTTTGTTAGGAATTATGTGATCCTTACTAGCTGGAAGTAAGGGAGATGGGGCATGAAGTTATTTCTAGGAGTTGGAGACATACCAAGTTTAGCTCAGTTCTGGGCATCTTTGAAATACCTATACAAACTTGTTCCTACATAGTAACTTGCAACTTTGAATGAGAATGTGCTTGCTTACAGCAACGTGCTATATGTTGTGAATGCCCGAATTGGGAATCTGTGTCAAAATTTTGTTAGGAATTATGTGATCCTTACTAGCTGGAAGGAAGCGAGTTGGGGCATGAAGTTATTTCTAGGAGTTGGACACATACCAAGTTTAGCACAGTTCTGGGCATCTTTGAAATACCTATACAAACTTGTTCCTACATAGTAACTTGCAACTTTGAATGAGAATGTGCTTGCTTACAGCAACGTGCTATATGTTCTGAATGCCCGAATTGGGAATCTGTGTCAAATCGTTGTTAGGAATTATGTGATCTTTACTAGCTGGAAGTAAGGGAGATGTGGCATGAAGTTATTTCTAGGAGTTGGAGACATACCAAGTTTAGCTCAGTTCTGGGCATCTTTGAAATACCTATACAAACTTGTTCCTACATAGTAACTTGCAACTTTGAATGAGAATGTGCTTGCTTACAGCAACGTGCTATATGTTCTGAATGCCCGAATTGGGAATCTGTGTCAAAACATGGTTAGGAATTATGTGATCCTTACTAGCTGGAAGTAAGGGAGATGGGGCATGAAGTTATTTCTAGGAGTTGGAGACATACCAAGTTTAGCTCAGTTCTGGGCATCTTTGAAATACCTATACAAACTTGTTCCTACATAGTAACTTGCAACTTTGAATGAGAATGTGCTTGCTCACAGCAACGTGCTACATGTTCTGAATGCCCGAATTGGGAATCTGTGTCAAAACTTTGTTAGGAAATATTTGACCCTTACTAGCTGGAAGTAATGGAGATGGGGCATGAAGTTATTTCTAGGAGTTGGAGACATACCCACTTTAGCTCAGTACTGGGCATCTTTGAAATACCTATACAAACTTGTTCCTACATAGTAACTTGCAACTTTGAATGAGAATGTGCTTGCTTACAGCAACGTGCTATATGTTCTGAATGCCCGAATTGGGAATCTGTGTCAAAACTTTGTTAGGAATTATGTGATCCTTACTAGCTGGAAGTAAGGGAGATGAGGCATGATGTTATTTCTAGGAGTTGGAGACATACCAAGTTTAGCTCAGTTCTGGGCCTCTTTGAAATACCTATACAAACTTGTTCCTACATAGTAACTTGCAACTTTGAATGAGAATGTGCTTGCTTACAGCAACGTGCTACATGTTCTGAATGCCCGAATTGGGAATCTGTGTCAAAACTTTGTTAGGAATTATGTGACCCTTACTAGCTGGAAATAATGGAGATGGGGCATGAAGTTATTTCTAGTAGTTGGAGACATACCCACTTTAGCTCAGTACTGGGCATCTTTGAAATACCTATACAAACTTGTTCCTACATAGTAACTTGCAACTTTGAATGAGAATGTGCTTGCTTACAGCAACGTGCTATATGTTCTGAATGCCCGAATTGGGAATCTGTGTCAAAACTTTGTTAGGAATTATGTGATCCTTACTAGCTGGAAGTAAGGGAGATGGGGCATGAAGTTATTTCTAGGAGTTGGAGATATACCAAGTTTAGCTCAGTTCTGGGCATCTTTGAAATACCTATACAAACTTGTTCCTACATAGTAACTTTCAACTTTGAATGAGAATGTGCTTGCTTACAGCAACGTGCTATATGTTCTGAATGCCCGAATTGGGAATCTGTGTCAAAACTTTGTTAGGAATTATGTGATCCTTACTAGCTGGAAGTAAGGGAGTTGGGGCATGAAGTTATTTCTAGGAGTTGGACACATACCAAGTTTAGCACAGTTCTGGGCATCTTTGAAATACCTATACAAACTTGTTCCTACCTAGTAACTTGCAACGTTGAATGAGAATGTGCTTGCCTACAGCAACGTGCTATATGTTCTGAATGCACGAATTGGGAATCTGTGTCAAAACTTTGTTAGGAATTATGTGATCCTTACTAGCTGGAAGTAAGGGAGATGGGGCATGAAGTTATTTCTAGGAGTTGGAGACATACCAAGTTTAGCTCACTTCTGGGCATCTTTGAAATACCTACACAAACTTGTTCCTACATAGTAACTTGCAACTTTGAATGAGAATGTGCTTGCTTAGAGCAACGTGCTATATGTTCTGAATGCCCGAATTGGGAATCTGTGTCAAAACTTTGTTAGGAATTATGTGATCCTTACTAGCTGGAAGTAAGGGAGATGGGGCATGAAGTTATTTCTAGGAGTTGGAGACATACCAAGTTTAGCTCAGTTCTGGGCATCTTTGAAATACCTATACAAACTTGTTCCTACATAGTAACTTGCAACTTTGAATGAGAATGTGCTTGCTAACAGCAACGTGCTATATGTTCTGAATGCCCGAATTGGGAATCTGTGTCAAAATTTTGTTAGGAATTATGTGATCCTTACTAGCTGGAAGTAAGGGAGTTGGGGCATGAAGTTATTTTCAGGAGTTGGACACATACCAAGTTTAGCACAGTTCTGGGCATCTTTGAAATACCTATACAAACTTGTTCCTACATAGTAACTTGCAACTTTGAATGAGAATGTGCTTGCTTACAGCAACGTGCTATATGTTCTGAATGCCCGAATTGTGAATCTGTGTCAAATCTTTGTTAGGAATTATGTGATCCTTACTAGCTGGAAGTAAGGGAGATGGGGCATGAAGTTATTTCTAGGAGTTGGAGACATACCAAGTTTAGCTCAGTTCTGGGCATCTTTGAAATTCCTATTCAAACTTGTTCCTACATAGTAACTTGCAACTTTGAATGAGAATGTGCTTGCTTACAGCAATGTGCTATATGTTCTGAATGCCCGAATTGGGAATCTGTGTCAAAACTTTTTTAGGAATTATGTGATCCTTACCAGCTGGAAGTAAGGGAGATGGGGCATGAAGTTATTACTAGGAGTTGGAGACATACCAAGTTTAGCTCAGTTCTGGGCATCTTTGAAATACCTATACAAAATTGTTCCTACATAGTAACATGCAACTTTGAATGAGAATGTGCTTGCTTACAGCAACGTGCTACATGTTCTGAATGCCCGAATTGGGAATCTGTGTCAAAACTTTGTTAGGAATTATGTGACCCTTACAAGCTGGAAGTAATGGAGATGGGGCATGAAGTTATTTCTAGGAGTTGGAGACATACCCACTTTAGCTCAGTACTGGGCATCTTTGAAATACCTATACAAACTTGTTCCTACATAGTAATTTGCAACTTTGAATGAGAATGTGCTTGCTTACAGCAACGTGCTATATGTTCTGAATGCCCGAATTGGGAATCTGTGTCAAAACTTTGTTAGGAATTATGTGATCCTTACTAGCTGGAAGTAAGGGAGATGGGGCATGAAGTTATTTCTAGGAGTTGGAGACATACCAAGTTTAGCTCAGTTCTGGGCATCTTTGAAATACCTATACAAACTTGTTCCTACATAGTAACTTGCAACTTTGAATGAGAATGTGCTTGCTTACAGCAACGTGCTATATGTTCTGAATGCCCGAATTGGGAATCTGTGTCAAAATTTTGTTAGGAATTATGTGATCCTTACTAGCTGGAAGGAAGGGAGTTGGGGCATGAAGTTATTTCTAGGAGTTGGACACATACCAAGTTTAGCACAGTTCTGGGCATCTTTGAAATACCTATACAAACTTGTTCCTACATAGTAACTTGCAACTTTGAATGAGAATGTGCTTGCTTACAGCAACGTGCTATATGTTCTGAATGCCCGAATTGGGAATCTGTGTCAAATCGTTGTTAGGAATTATGTGATCTTTACTAGCTGGAAGTAAGGGAGATGTGGCATGAAGTTATTTCTAGGAGTTGGAGACATACCAAGTTTAGCTCAGTTCTGGGCATCTTTGAAATACCTATACAAACTTGTTCCTACATAGTAACTTGCAACTTTGAATGAGAATGTGCTTGCTTACAGCAACGTGCTATATGTTCTGAATGCCCGAATTGGGAATCTGTGTCAAAACATGGTTAGGAATTATGTGATCCTTACTAGCTGGAAGTAAGGGAGATGGGGCATGAAGTTATTTCTAGGAGTTGGAGACATACCAAGTTTAGCTCAGTTCTGGGCATCTTTGAAATACCTATACAAACTTGTTCCTACATAGTAACTTGCAACTTTGAATGAGAATGTGCTTGCTCACAGCAACGTGCTACATGTTCTGAATGCCCGAATTGGGAATCTGTGTCAAAACTTTGTTAGGAAATATTTGACCCTTACTAGCTGGAAGTAATGGAGATGGGGCATGAAGTTATTTCTAGGAGTTGGAGACATACCCACTTTAGCTCAGTACTGGGCATCTTTGAAATACCTATACAAACTTGTTCCTACATAGTAACTTGCAACTTTGAATGAGAATGTGCTTGCTTACAGCAACGTGCTATATGTTCTGAATGCCCGAATTGGGAATCTGTGTCAAAACTTTGTTAGGAATTATGTGATCCTTACTAGCTGGAAGTAAGGGAGATGAGGCATGATGTTATTTCTAGGAGTTGGAGACATACCAAGTTTAGCTCAGTTCTGGGCCTCTTTGAAATACCTATACAAACTTGTTCCTACATAGTAACTTGCAACTTTGAATGAGAATGTGCTTGCTTACAGCAACGTGCTACATGTTCTGAATGCCCGAATTGGGAATCTGTGTCAAAACTTTGTTAGGAATTATGTGACCCTTACTAGCTGGAAATAATGGAGATGGGGCATGAAGTTATTTCTAGTAGTTGGAGACATACCCAATTTAGCTCAGTACTGGGCATCTTTGAAATACCTATACAAACTTGTTCCTACATAGTAACTTGCAACTTTGAATGAGAATGTGCTTGCTTACAGCAACGTGCTATATGTTCTGAATGCCCGAATTGGGAATCTGTGTCAAAACTTTGTTAGGAATTATGTGATCCTTACTAGCTGGAAGTAAGGGAGATGGGGCATGAAGTTATTTCTAGGAGTTGGAGATATACCAAGTTTAGCTCAGTTCTGGGCATCTTTGAAATACCTATACAAACTTGTTCCTACATAGTAACTTTCAACTTTGAATGAGAATGTGCTTGCTTACAGCAACGTGCTATATGTTCTGAATGCCCGAATTGGGAATCTGTGTCAAAACTTTGTTAGGAATTATGTGATCCTTACTAGCTGGAAGTAAGGGAGTTGGGGCATGAAGTTATTTCTAGGAGTTGGACACATACCAAGTTTAGCACAGTTCTGGGCATCTTTGAAATACCTATACAAACTTGTTCCTACCTAGTAACTTGCAACTTTGAATGAGAATGTGCTTGCCTACAGCAACGTGCTATATGTTCTGAATGCACGAATTGGGAATCTGTGTCAAAACTTTGTTAGGAATTATGTGATCCTTACTAGCTGGAAGTAAGGGAGATGGGGCATGAAGTTATTTCTAGGAGTTGGAGACATACCAAGTTTAGCTCACTTCTGGGCATCTTTGAAATACCTACACAAACTTGTTCCTACATAGTAACTTGCAACTTTGAATGAGAATGTGCTTGCTTAGAGCAACGTGCTATATGTTCTGAATGCCCGAATTGGGAATCTGTGTCAAAACTTTGTTAGGAATTATGTGATCCTTACTAGCTGGAAGTAAGGGAGATGGGGCATGAAGTTATTTCTAGGAGTTTGAGACATACCAAGTTTAGCTCAGTTCTGGGCATCTTTGAAATACCTATACAAACTTGTTCCTACATAGTAACTTGCAACTTTGAATGAGAATGTGCTTGCTTACAGCAACGTGCTATATGTTCTGAATGCCCGAATTGGGAATCTGTGTCAAAATTTTGTGAGGAATTATGTGATCCTTACTAGCTGGAAGTAAGGGAGTTGGGGCATGAAGTTATTTTCAGGAGTTGGACACATACCAAGTTTAGCACAGTTCTGGGCATCTTTGAAATACCTATACAAACTTGTTCCTACATAGTAACTTGCAACTTTGAATGAGAATGTGCTTGCTTACAGCAACGTGCTATATGTTCTGAATGCCCGAATTGTGAATCTGTGTCAAATCTTTGTTAGGAATTATGTGATCCTTACTAGCTGGAAGTAAGGGAGATGGGGCATGAAGTTATTTCTAGGAGTTGGAGACATACCAAGTTTAGCTCAGTTCTGGGCATCTTTGAAATTCCTATTCAAACTTGTTCCTACATAGTAACTTGCAACTTTGAATGAGAATGTGCTTGCTTACAGCAATGTGCTATATGTTCTGAATGCCCGAATTGGGAATCTGTGTCAAAACTTTTTTAGGAATTATGTGATCCTTACCAGCTGGAAGTAAGGGAGATGGGGCATGAAGTTATTACTAGGAGTTGGAGACATACCAAGTTTAGCTCAGTTCTGGGCATCTTTGAAATACCTATACAAACTTGTTCCTACATAGTAACATGCAACTTTGAATGAGAATGTGCTTGCTTACAGCAACGTGCTACATGTTCTGAATGCCCGAATTGGGAATCTGTGTCAAAACTTTGTTAGGAATTATGTGACCCTTACAAGCTGGAAGTAATGGAGATGGGGCATGAAGTTATTTCTAGGAGTTGGAGACATACCCACTTTAGCTCAGTACTGGGCATCTTTGAAATACCTATACAAACTTGTTCCTACATAGTAATTTGCAACTTTGAATGAGAATGTGCTTGCTTACAGCAACGTGCTATATGTTCTGAATGCCCGAATTGGGAATCTGTGTCAAAACTTTGTTAGGAATTATGTGATCCTTACTAGCTGGAAGTAAGGGAGATGGGGCATGAAGTTATTTCTAGGAGTTGGAGACATACCAAGTTTAGCTCAGTTCTGGGCATCTTTGAAATACCTATACAAACTTGTTCCTACATAGTAACTTGCAACTTTGAATGAGAATGTGCTTGCTTACAGCAACGTGCTATATGTTCTGAATGCCCGAATTGGGAATCTGTGTCAAAATTTTGTTAGGAATTATGTGATCCTTACTAGCTGGAAGGAAGGGAGTTGGGGCATGAAGTTATTTCTAGGAGTTGGACACATACCAAGTTTAGCACAGTTCTGGGCATCTTTGAAATACCTATACAAACTTGTTCCTACATAGTAACTTGCAACTTTGAATGAGAATGTGCTTGCTTACAGCAACGTGCTATATGTTCTGAATGCCCGAATTGGGAATCTGTGTCAAATCGTTGTTAGGAATTATGTGATCTTTACTAGCTGGAAGTAAGGGAGATGTGGCATGAAGTTATTTCTAGGAGTTGGAGACATACCTAGTTTAGCTCAGTTCTGGGCATCTTTGAAATTCCTATACAAACTTGTTCCTACATAGTAACTTGCAACTTTGAATGAGAATGTGCTTGCTTACAGCAACGTGCTATATGTTCTGAATGCCCGAATTGGGAATCTGTGTCAAAACTTTGTTAGGAATTATGTGATCCTTACTAGCTGGAAGTAAGGGAGATGGGGCATGAAGTTATTTCTAGGAGTTGGAGACATACCAAGTTTAGCTCAGTTCTGGGCATCTTTGAAATACCTATACAAACTTGTTCCTACATAGTAACTTGCAACTTTGAATGAGAATGTGCTTGCTTACAGCAACGTGTTACATGTTCTGAATGCCCGAATTGGGAATCTGTGTCAAAACTTTGTTAGGAAATATTTGACCCTTACTAGCTAGAAGTAATGGAGATGGGGCATGAAGTTATTTCTAGGAGTTGGAGACATACCCACTTTAGCTCAGTACTGGGCATCTTTGAAATACCTATACAAACTTGTTCCTACATAGTAACTTGCAACTTTGAATGAGAATGTGCTTGCTTACAGCAACGTGCTATATGTTCTGAATGCCCAAATTGGGAATCTGTGTCAAAACTTTGTTAGGAATTATGTGATCCTTACAAGCTGGAAGTAAGGGAGATGAGGCATGATGTTATTTCTAGGAGTTGGAGACATACCAAGTTTAGCTCAGTTCTGGGCCTCTTTGAAATACCTATACAAACTTGTTCCTACATAGTAACTTGCAACTTTGAATGAGAATGTGCTTGCTTACAGCAACGTGCTTTATGTTCTGAATGCCCGAATTGGTAATCTGTGTCAAAATTTTGTTAGGAATTATGTGATCCTTACTAGCTGGAAGTAAGGGAGTTGGGGCATGAAGTTATTTCTAGGAGTTGGACACATACCAAGTTTAGCACAGTTCTGGGCATCTTTGAAATACTTATACAAACTTGTTCCTACATAGTATCTTGCAACTTTGAATGAGAATGTGCTTGCTTACAGCAACGTGCTATATGTTCTGAATGCCCTAATTGGGAATCTGTGTCAAATCTTTGTTAGGAATTATGTGATCCTTACTAGCTGGAAGTAAGGGAGATGGGGCATGAAGTTATTTCTAGGAGTTGGAGACATACAACGTTTAGCTCAGTTCTGGGCATCTTTGAAATACCTATACAAACTTGTTCCTACATAGTAACTTGCAACTTTGAATGAGAATGTGCTTGCTTACTGCAACGTGCTATATGTTCTGAATGCCCGAATTGGGAATCTGTGTCAAAACTTTGTTAGGAATTATGTGATCCTTACTAGCTGGAAGTAAGGGAGATGGGGCATGAAGTTATTTCTAGGAGTTGGAGACATACCAAGTTTAGCTCAGTTCTGGGCATCTTTGAAATACCTATACAAACTTGTTCCTACATAATAACTTGCAACATTGAATGAGAATGTGCTTGCTTACAGCAACGTGCTATATGTTCTGAATGCCCGAATAGGGAATCTGTGTCAAAACTTTGTTAGGAATTATGTGATCCTTAGTAGCTGGAGTAAGGGAGATGGCGCATGAAGTTATTTCTAGGAGTTGGAGACATACAACGTTTAGCTCAGTTCTGGGCATCTTTGAAATACCTATACAAACTTGTTCCTACATAGTAACTTGCAACTTTGAATGAGAATGTGCTTGCTCACAGCAACGTGCTATATGTTCTGAAAGCCCGAATTGGGAATCTGTGTCAAAACTTTGTTAGGAATTATGTGATCCTTACTAGCTGGAATTAAGGGAGATGGTGCATGAAGTTATTTCTAGAAGTTGGAAACATACCAAGTTTAGCACAGTTCTGGGCATCTTTGAAATACCTATATAAACTTGTTCCTACATAGTAACTTGCTACTTGTAAAGAGAAAGTGCTTGCTTAAAGCAACATGCTATATGTTCTGAATGCCCGAATTGGGAATCGGTGTCAAAACTTTGTTAGGAATTATGTGATCCTTACCAGCTGGAAGTAAGGGAGATGGGGCATGAAGTTATTACTAGGAGTTGGAGACATACCAAGTTTAGCTCAGTTCTGGGCATCTTTGAAATACCTATACAAACTTGTTCCTACATAGTAACATGCAACTTTGAATGAGAATGTGCTTGCTTACAGCAACGTGCTACATGTTCTGAATGCCCGAATTGGGAATCTGTGTCAAAACTTTGTTAGGAATTATGTGACCCTCTCTAGCTGGGAGTAATGGAGATGGGGCATGAAGTTATTTCTAGTAGTTGGAGACATACCCACTTTAGCTCAGTACTGGGCATCTTTGAAATACCTATACAAACTTGTTCCTACATAGTAACTTGCAACTTTGAATGAGAATGTGCTTGCTTACAGCAACGTGCTATATGTTCTGAATGCCCGAATTGGGAATCTGTGTCAAAACTTTGTTAGGAATTATGTGATCCTTACTAGCTGGAAGTAAGGGAGATGGGGCATGAAGTTATTTCTAGGAGTTGGAGATATACCAAGTTTAGCTCAGTTCTGGGCATCTTTGAAATACCTATACAAACTTGTTCCTACATAGTAACTTGCAACTTTGAATGAGAATGTGCTTGCTTACAGCAACGTGCTATATGTTCTGAATGCCCGAATTGGGAATCTGTGTCAAAACTTTGTTAGGAATTATGTGATCCTTACTAGCTGGAAGTAAGGGAGTTGGGGCATGAAGTTATTTCTAGGAGTTGGACACATACCAAGTTTAGCACAGTTCTGGGCATCTTTGAAATACCTATACAAACTTGTTCCTACATAGTAACTTGCAACTTTGAATGAGAATGTGCTTGCTTACAGCAACGTGCTATATGTTCTGAATGCCCGAATTGGGAATCTGTGTCAAAACTTTGTTAGGAATTATGTGATCCTTACTAGCTGGAAGTAAGGGAGATGGGGCATGAAGTTATTTCTAGGAGTTGGAGACATACCAAGTTTAGCTCACTTCTGGGCATCTTTGAAATACCTACACAAACTTGTTCCTACATAGTAACTTGCAACTTTGAATGAGAATGTGCTTGCTTAGAGCAACGAGCTATATGTTCTGAATGCCCGAATTGGGAATCTGTGTCAAAACTTTGTTAGGAATTATGTGATCCTTACTAGCTGGAAGTAAGGGAGATGGGGCATGAAGTTATTTCTAGGAGTTGGAGACATACCAAGGTTAGCTCAGTTCTGGGCATCTTTGAAATACCTATACAAACTTGTTCCTACATAGTAACTTGCAACTTTGAATGAGAATGTGCTTGCTTACAGCAACGTGCTATATGTTCTGAATGCCCGAATTGGGAATCTGTGTCAAAATTTTGTTAGGAATTATGTGATCCTTACTAGCTGGAAGTAAGGGAGTTGGGGCATGAAGTTATTTTTAGGAGTTGGACACATACCAAGTTTAGCACAGTTCTGGGCATCTTTGAAATACCTATACAAACTTGTTCCTACATAGTAACTTGCTACTTAGAATGAGAATGTGCTTGCTTACAGCAACGTGCTATATGTTCTGAATGCCCGAATTGTGAATCTGTGTCAAATCTTTGTTAGGAATTATGTGATCCTTACTAGCTGGAAGTAAGGGAGATGGGGCATGAAGTTATTTCTAGGAGTTGGAGACATACCAAGTTTAGTTCAGTTCTGGGCATCTTTGACATACCTATAAAAACTTGTTCCTACATAGTAACTTGCAACTTTGAATGAGAATGTGCTTGCATACAGCAACGTGCTATATGTTCTGAATGCCCGAATTGGGAATCTGTGTCAAAACATTGTTAGGAATTTTGTGATCCTTACTAGCTGAAAGTAAGGGAGATGGGGCATGAAGTTATTTCTAGGAGTTGGAGTCATACCAATTTAGCTCAGTTCTGGGCATCTTTGAAATACCTATATAAACATGTTCCTACATAGTAACTTGCTACTTGGAATGAGAAAGTGCTTGCTTACAGCAACGTGCTATATGTTCTGAATGCCCGAATTGGGAATCTGTGTCAAAACTTTGTTAGGAATTATGTGGTCCTTACTAGCTGGAAGTAAGGGAGTTGGGGCATCAAGATATTTCTAGGAGTTGGAGACATACCAAGTTTAGCTCAGTTCTGGGTATCTTTGAATGTCCTATACAAACTTGTTCCTACATATTAACTTGCTACTTGGAATGAGAAAGTGCTTGCTTAATGCAACGTCCTATATATTCTGAATGCCCAAATTAGGAATCTGTGTCAAAACATTCTTAGGAATTATGTGATCCTTACTAGATGGAAGTCAGGGAGAAGGAGCATGAAGTTATTTCTAGAAGTTGGAGACATACCAAGTTTAGCTCAGTTCTGGGCATCTTTGAAATACCTATACAAACTTGTTCCTACATAGTAATTTGCTACTTGGAATGAGAAAGTGCTTGCTTAAAGCAACGTCCTATATGTTCTGAATGCCCGAAATGGGAATCTGTGTCAAATCTTTGTTAGGAATTATTGATCCTTACTAGCTGGAAGTAAGGGAGATGGGGCATGAAGTTATGTCTAGGAGTTGGAGACATACCAAGTTTAGCTCAGTTCTGGGGATCTTTGAATGTCCTATACAAACTTGTTCCTACATAGTAACTTGCATCATTGAATGAGAATGTGCTTGCTTACAGCAACGTGCTATATGTTCTGAATGCCCGAATTGGGAATCTGTGTCAAAACTTTGTTAGGAATTATGTGATCCTTACTAGCTGGAAGTAAGGGAGATGGGGCATGAAGTTATTTCTAGGAAATGGAGACATACCAAGTTTAGCTCAGTTCTGGGCATCTTTGAAATACCTATACAAACTTGTTCCTACATAGTATCTTGCAACTTTGAATGAGAATGTGCTTGCTTACAGCAACGTGCTACATGTTCTGAATGCCCGAATTGGGAATCTGTGTCAAAACTTTGTTAGGAAATATTTGACCCTTACTAGCTGGAAGTAATGGAGATGGGGCATGAAGTTATTTCTAGGAGTTGGAGACATACCCACTTTAGCTCAGTACTGGGCATCTTTGAAATACCTATACAAACTTGTTCCTACATAGTAACTTGCATCTTTCAGTGAGAATGTGCTTGCTTACAGCAACGTGCTATATGTTCTGAATGCCCGAATTGGGAATCTGTGTCAAAACTTTGTTAGGAATTATGTGATCCTTACTAGCTGGAAGTAAGGGAGATGGGGCATGAAGTTATTTCTAGGAGTTGGAGACATACCAAGTTTAGCTCAGTTCTGGGCATCTTTGAAAGTCCTATACAAACTTGTTCCTACATAGTAACTTGCAACTTTGAATGAGAATGTGCTTGCTTACAGCAACGTGCTATATGTTCTGAATGCCCGAATTGGGATTCTGTGTCATAACTTTGTTAGGAATTATGTGATCCTTACTAGCTGGATATAAGTGAGATGGGACATGAAGTTATTTCTAGGAGTTGGACACATACCAAGTTTAGCTCAGTTCTGGGCATCTTTGAAATACATATACAAACTTGTTTCTACATGGTAACTTGCAACTTTGAATGACAATGTGCTTGCTTACAGCAACGTGCTATATGATCTGAATGCCCGAATTGGGAATCTGTGTGAAAACTTTGTTAGGAATTATGTGATCCTTACTAGCTGGAAGTAAGGGAGTTGGGGCATGAAGTTATTTCTAGGAGTTGGACACATACCAAGTTTAGCTCAGTTCTGGGCATCTTTGAAATACCTATACAAACTTGTTCCTACATAGTAACTTGCAACTTTGAATGAGAATGTGCTTGCTTACAGCAACGTGCTATATGTTCTGAATGCCCGAATTGGGAATCTGTGTCAAAACTTTGTTAGGAATTATGTGATCCTTACTAGATGGAAGTAAGGGAGATGGGGCATGATGTTATTTCTAGGAGTTGGAGACATACAACGTTTAGCTCAGTTCTGGGCATCTTTGAAATACCTATACAAACTTGTTCCTACATAGTATCTTGCAACTTTGAATGAGAATGTGCTTGCTTACAGAAACATGCTATATGTTCTGAATTCCCGAATTGGGAATCTGTGTCAAAACATTGTTAGGAATTATGTGATCCTTACTAGCTGGAAGTAAGCGAGATGGGGCATGAAGTTATGTCTAGGAGTTGGAGACATACCAAGTTTAGCTCAGTTCTGGGCATCTTTGAAATACCTATACTAACTTGTTCCTACATAGTAACTTGCAACGTTGAATGAGAATGTGCTTGCTTACAGCAACGTGCTATATGTTCTGAATGCCCGAATTGGGAATCTGTGTCAAAGCTTTGTTAGAAATTATGTGATCGTTACTAGCTGGAAGTAAGGGATATGGGGCATGAAGACATTTCTAGGAGTTGGAGACAAACAACGTTTAGCTCAGTTCTGGGCAATTTTGAAATACCTATACAACTTGTTCCTACATAGTAACTTGCTACGTGAAATGAGAAAGTGTTTGCTTGAAACAACGTGCTATATGTTCTGAATACCCGAATTGGGAATCTGTGTACACACTTTGTTAGGAATTATGTGATCCTTACTAGCTGGAAGTAAGGGAGTTGGGGCATCAAGATATTTCTAGGAGTTGGAGACATACCAAGTTTAGCTCAGTTCTGGGTATCTTTGAAAGTCCTATACAAACTTGTTCCTACATAGTAACTTGCTACTTGGAATGAGAAAGTGCTTGCTTAAAGCAACGTCCTATATGTTATGAATGCCCAAATTAGGAATCTGTGTCAAAACATTCTTAGGAATTATGTGAGCCTTACTAGATGAAAGTAAGGGAGATGGAGAATGAAGTTATTTTTAGAAGTTGGAGACATACCAAGTTTAGCTCAGTTCTGGGCATCTTTGAAATACCTATACAAACTTGTTCCTACATAGTAATTTGCTACTTGGAATGAGAAAGTGCTTGCTTAAAGCAACGTCCTATATGTTCTGAATGCCCGAATTGGGAATCTGTGTCAAATCTTTGTTAGGAATTATGTGATCCTTACTAGCTGGAAGTAAGGGAGATGGGGCATGAAGTTATGTCTAGGAGTTGGAGACATACCAAGTTTAGCTCAGTTCTGGGCATCTTTGAATGTCCTATACAAACTTGTTCCTACATAGTAACTTGCATCATTGAATGAGAATGTGCTTACTTACAGCAACGTGCTATATGTTCTGAATGCCCGAATTGGGAAGCTGTGTCAAAACATTGTTAGGAAATATGTGATCCTTACTAGATGGAAGTAAGGGAGATGGGGCATGAAGATTTTTCTAGGAGTTGGAGACATACCAAGTTTAGCTCAGTTCTGGGCATCTTTGAAATACCTATACAAACTTGTTCCTACATAGTAACTTGCTACGTGGAATGAGAATGTGCTTGCTTACAGCAACGTGCTATATGTTCTGAATGCCCGAATTGGGAATCTGTGTCAAAACTTTGTTAGGAATTATGTGATCCTTAGTAGCTGGAAGTAAGGGAGATGGGGCATGAAGTTATTTCTAGGAGTTGGAGACATACAACGTTTAGCTCAGTTCTGGGCATCTTTGAAATACCTATACAAACTTGTTCCAACATAGTGAATTGCAACTTTGAATAAGAATGTGCTTGCTTACAGCAACGTGCTATATGTTCTGAATACCTGAATAGGGAATCTGTGTCAAAACTTTGTTTGGAATTAAGTGATCCTTACTAGCTGGAAGTAAGGGAGATGGGGCATGAAGTTATTTCTAGGAGTTGGAGACATACCAAGTTTAGCTCAGTTCTGGGCATCTTTGATATACCTATACAAACTTGTTCCTACATAGTAACTTGCAACTTTGAATGAGAATGTGCTTGCTTACAGCAACGTGCTATATGTTCTGAATGCCCGAATTGGGAATCTGTGTCAAAACTTTGTTAGAAATTATGTGATCCTTACTAGATGGAAGTAAGGGAGATGGGGCATGAAGTTATTTCTAGGAGTTGGAGACATACAACGTTTAACTCAGTTCTGGGCATCTTTGAAATACCTATACAAACTTGTTCCTGCATAGTAACTTGCAACTTTGAATGAGAATGTGCTTGCTTACAGCAACATGCTATATGTTCTGAATGCCCGAAATGGGAATCTGTGTCAAAACTTTGTTAGGAATTATGTGATCCTTACTAGCTGGAAGAAAGGGAGTTGGGGCATGAAGTTATTTCTAGGAGTTGGACACATACCAAGTTTAGCTCAGTTCTGGGCATCTTTGAAATACCTATACAAACTTGTTCCTACATAGTAACTTGCAACTTGGAATGAGAATGTGCTTGCTTACAGCAACGTGCTATATGTTCTGAATGCCCGAATTGGGAATCTGTGTCAAATCTTTGTTAGGAATTATGTGATCCTTACTAGCTGGAAGTAAGAGAGATGGGGCATGAAGTTATTTCTAGGAGTTGGAGACATACCAAGTTTAGCTCAGTTCTGGGCATCTTTGAAATACCTATACAAACTTGTTCCAACATAGTAACTTGCAACTTTGAATGAGAATGTGCTTGCTTACAGCAACGTGCTACATGTTCTGAATGCCCGAATTGGGAATCTGTGTCACAACTTTGTTAGGAATTATGTGATCCTTACTAGCTGGAAGTAAGGGAGTTGGGGCATGAAGTTATTTCTAGGAGTTGGACACATACCAAGTTTAGCTCAGTTCTGGGCATCTTTGAAATACCTATGCAAACTTGTTCCTACATAGTAACTTGCATCTTTGAATGAGAATGTGCTTGCTTACAGCAACGTGCTACATGTTCTGAATGCCCGAATTGGGAATCTGTGTCAAAATTTTGTTAGGAATTATGTGATCCTTACTAGCTGGAAGTAAGGGAGATGGGGCATGAAGTTATTTCTAGGAGTTGGACACATACCAAGTTTAGCTCAGTTTTGGGCATCTTTGAATGTCCTATACAAACTTGTTCCTACATAGTAACTTGCAACTTTGAATGAGAATGTGCTTGCTTACAGCAACGTGCTATATGCTCTGAATCCCCGAATTGGGAATCTGTGTCAAAACTTTGTTAGGAATTATGTGATCCTTACTAGCTGGAAGTAAGGGAGATGGGGCATGAAGATATTTCTAGGAGTTCGAGACATACCAAGTTTAGCTCAGTTCTGGGAATCTTTGAAATACCTATCCAAACTTGTTCCTACATAGTAACTTGCAACTTTGAATGAGAATGTGCTTGCTTACAGCAACGTGGTATATGTTCTGAATGCCCGAATTGGGAATCTGTGTCAAAACTTTGTTAGGAATTATGTGATCCTTACTAGCTGGAAGTAAGGGAGTTGGGGCATGAAGTTATTTCTAGGAGTTGAAGACATACAACATTTAGCTCAGTTCTGGGCATCTTTGAAATACCTATACAAACTTGTTCCTACATAGTAACTTGCAACTTTGAATGAGAATGTGCTTGCTTACAGCAACGTGCTATATGTTCTGAATGCCCGAATTTGGATTCTGTGTCAAAACGTTGTTAGGAATTATGTGATCCTTACTAGCTGGATGTAAGGGAGTTGGGGCATGAAGATATTTCTAGGAGTTGGAGACATACCCACTTTAGCTCAGTTCTGGGCATCTTTGAAATACCTATACAAACTTGTTCCTACATAGTAACTTGCAACTTTGAATGAGAATGTGCTTGCTTACAGCAAATTTCTATATGTTCTGAATGCCCGAATTGGGAGTCTGTGTCAAAACTTTGTTAGGAATTATGTGATCCTTACTAGATGGTAGTAAGGGAGATGGGGCATGAAGTTATTTCTAGGAGTTGGAGACATACAACGTTTAGCTCAGTTCTGGGCATCTTTGAAATACCTATACAAACTTGTTCCTACATAGTAACTTGCAACTTTGAATGAGAATGTGCTTGCTTACAGCAACGTGCTATATGTTCTGAATGCCCGAATTTGGAATCTGTGTCAAAACTTTGTTAGGAATTATGTGATACTTACTAGCTGGAAGTAAGGGAGATGGGGCATGAAGTTATTTCTAGGAGTTGGAGACATACAACGTTTAGCTCAGTTCTGGGCATCTTTGAAATACCTATACAAACTTGTTCCTACATAGTAACTTGCAACTTTGAATGAGAATGTGCTTGCTTACAGCAACGTGCTACATGTTCTGAATGCACGAATTGGGAATCTTTGTCAAAACTTTGTTAGGAATTATGTGATCCTTATTAGCTGGAAGTAAGGGAGATGGGGCATGTAGTTATTTCTATGAGTTGGAGACATACCAAGTTTAGCTCAGTTCTGGGCATCTTTGAAAAACTATACAAACTTGTTCCTTCATAGTAACTTTCTACTTGGAATGAGATGGTGCTGCTTAAAGCAACGTGCTACATGTTCTGAATGCCCGAATTGGGAATCTGTGTCAAAACTTTGTTAGGAAGCATGTGATCCTTACTAGCTGGAAGTAAGGGAGATGGGGCATGAAGTTATTTCTAGGAGTTGGAGACATACCAAGTTTAGCTCAGTTCTGGGCATCTTTGAAATACGTATACAAACTTGTTCCTACATACTAAATTGCTACTTGGAATGAGAAAGTGCTGGCTTAAAGCAACGTGCTTCATCTTCTGAATGCC